>NC_091990.1:75252961-75852961 GCF_044704955.1 Pristiophorus japonicus
GATATGCTGTTTCTCCCACTGTGATCACATGTTTCCGCCCCGCCCGTGATCCGATGTTTCACCCACTATGTTACCAAGTTTCTCCCGCCGTGATCCCTGTTTCTCTGCTGCCTATAATCCACTGCAGCACTAAGAGAGTGAGCAGTAGGATTGTGAACATTTTCAGAACATACAATACTTCATCACAGGGAATGATTGAGGAGGAGACCATTGCATCATTCAGCAGAAATGTTAATAGACCCCTGAATAGAGGAAAATACAGGCATGTGAAGTCATTTGCCTAAAAACAAATATGTCCTTATTTTTATGTCAATGATTAACACACAAATGGCTAATTAATATACACTGTACTAAAATAACACATTGTATTGTTAAATCGTGACATAGGGCCCAAGTTTCCACATGATTCGCGCCTGATTTTTAGGAGCAACTGGTGGAGAACGGACTATTTTAGAAATCGCAATTCTCCACATTTTTTTTTCTGCAGTTCTAGTCAGGTAAAACAGTTCTAGTTTAGAACAGAATTTTTTCTTCAAAAGGGGGCGTGTCCGGCCACTGACGCCTGATTTGAAAGTTTCCACAGTGAAAATGTATTCCAAACTAAAGTAGAATGGAGCCAGTGAAGATTTTTGTAGAACTGAAAAAACCTGTTCTACACATTAAAAAATCAGGCGCAGGTTACAAATTAGGCGTCCAGAACGAGGTGGGGGAGAAGGGAACTCATTAAATTCGACAATAAATCCTTATTTATACTTCTACAAATATTATACAAATAAATCCAACCTGAATAAACATTTATAAGCCAAGAAAAGATTAAATAAACCATCTTCCTACCTGTGTAAAAGTGCTTCAGCCAGGGAGAATTCTGCAGCCGTTCGTGCCGCTGAGCGGGAGGGGGAGAGGGAGGGAGAGGGGAGAGAGGAGAGAGGGGAGAGAGGAGAGAGGGGAGAGAGGAGAGAGAGGGAGAGAGAGGTGGGGGGAGGGAGGGAGAGAGAGGGGGGAGGGAGGGAGAGAGAGGGGGGAGAGATAGGGGGAGGGAGAGAGAGAGAGGGAGAGGGGAGGGGGGGGAGAGAGGGAGAGGGGAGGGGGGGAGAGAGGGAGAGGGGAGGGGGGGGGGGGAGAGAGGGAGAGGGGAGGGGAGGGGGGGGGAGAGGGAGAGGGGAGGGGAGGGGGGGAGAGAGGAGGGGGAGGGAGAGACAGGGGAGGGAGAGAGAAGGGAGGGAGGGGGAGAGAGAGAGAGAGGGAGAGCGAGAGAGAGAGAGGGGGAGAGAGAGAGAGAGAGAGCGGGGGGGCGGAGAGAGAGCGGGGGGGGGGCGAGAGAGAGCGGGGGGGGGGCGAGAGAGGAGGGGGCGGAGGTGGGGGGGAAGAGAGAGGGGGGGTGGGTCGGGTCGGGGAACAGGAGCGCGGGTCTCGGGTCGGGGAGCGGGTGTCGTGTCGGGTCGGGGCGGGGGGGGGGGGAGCGGGTGTCGGGTCGGGTCTGGTCGGCGGGGCGGGGAGCGGGTGTCTGGTCGGCGGGGTGGGGGGGGGGGGGGAGGGGAGCGGGTGTCGGGTCGGGTCTGGTCGGCGGTGGTGAGCGAGTGTCGGGGCTGGCCGTGGGAGGAGCCTCATTCACGCAGCCCCAGTGAGGCCATTCAGCCAGGGCTAGGGGCTGCGTGCTTCGGGCCCCTCCCACACAGTTCGGCGCCTGGAGCTACTGCACTTGCGTGCCGACTGTAGCCGAGGGCCAGAGGACCTGTAAGTAGGTAGAGAATACCGAGGATTGTTTTAGGCGCCGTTTTAGGCGTGAAAAACGGGCGCCCAGCTCGGAGGGGAGCCCGTTTTTTTTCTTGTGGAAACTTGGGCCCAATATCTTTCATTTTGAAATACCAATCTTCAAACCAATGATTGACACATTGTGACGGAAGTAAATGGTTCATTTCCTGCCACATGGCTGTATAACTCTTGGGAATACTTAATGATTGTTTCAAATTTTCCACAGAAACATCCATGTATCATGTATTAAAACTTCCTGTGAATCTTTTATCATGACTTTTTTGTGAGATTACTACAAAATGATTCAATTTATATTGGTAATTGGATACCTGCTGTTGAAGTCAAGGTTGTTGTTGGTACCATTGTTGATAATGCTGTAAAGTAAAGATTTGAATATTTAGGTGAGGAGGATACTGAGCAATTTCATCATCTTTCAATGGGAAATACTACAAATGAAGTGAATAAACAGGGGAAATAAGCAGCATAAGCAATGAATTCAATCCCATTTAATGCTGATGCTGCAAATACAGTGAAATGATCAATTAAAGTTTGAAAACATGTGTAATAAAGAATGAGGCATTGGAAATAATGCACTGGGGAATAGGAAGTACAGTGGATGTCCATTTGCACCATGATTAGCACCCTGCTCCTGGTTACAATCCCGAACAATGAGAAAACAGATCTAATGCATCAATGTTTTTGTTTGAATTCAACTTGCGGAAGCAAGTAAGCATGGAATAATGTATTCAGTTGCATATACTGAAGACTGCAGATAAGCAGATCATAGGCAGTCCCTCGAACGAGAATGACTTGCTTCCACATGGGTTCACAGATGTTTCAATGAAGGACACGATATTTTAGTCCTGAACTCCAATTGAAGGAGTGGAAGATGCCTGTGCGTGGATTATTTCAACATATGGTGACCGTTGCACATCAGGCACCACACAGGCTTGACAGAACTAGGCCTTTATCCAATGGCAATGATTAACGAGGACGACTGGAGACCTGCTTTGCTGCATGGACCCAGTGGCCACACATATTGGTGTGTGGGCTGGCTCGTGCTGCATAGAAACATAGAAAATAGGTGCAGGACTAGGCCATTTGACCATTCAATAAGATCATGGCTGATCATTCCCTCAGTACCCCTTTCCTGCTTTCTCTCCATACCCCTTGATCCCATTAGCCATAAGGGCCATATCTAACTCCCTCTTGAATATATCCAATGAACTGGCATCAATAGCTCTCTGCGGCAGGGAATTCCACAGGTTAACAACTCTGAGTGAAGAAATTTCTCCTCATCTTAGTCCTAAATTGCGTACCCCTTATCCTAAGACTGCGTGCCCTGGTTCTGGACTTCCCCAGCATCGGGAACATTGTACCCGCATCTAACCTGTCCCGTCCCGTCAGAATCTTATATGTTTCTATGAAATCCCCTCTCATCCTGCTAAACTCCAATGTATAAAGGCCCAGTTGATCCAATCTCTCCTCATATGTCAATCCAGCCATCCCGGGAATCAGTCTGGTGAACCTTCACTGCACTCCCTTAATAGCAAGAAGGTCCTTCCTCAGATTAGGAGACCAAAACTAAACACAATATTCCAGGTGAGGCCTCACCAAGTCCCTGTACAACTGCAGTAAGACCTCCCTGCTCCTATACTCAAATTCCCTCGCTATGAATGCCAACATACCATTTGCCTTCCTCACCGCCTGCTGTACCTGTATGCCAACTTTCAATGACTGATGAACCATGACACCCAAATCTCGTTGCACCTCCTATTTTCCTAATCTGCCACCATTCAGATAATATTCTGCCTTTGCGTTTTTGCCCCCAAAGTGAACAACCTCACATTTATCCACATTATACTGCATCTGCCACGCATTTGTCCACTCACCTAACCTGTCCAAGTCACCCTGCAGCCTCTTAGCGCCCCTCTCACAGCTCACACCGCCAACCAGTTTAGTGTCATCTGCAAACTTGGAGATATTACACTCAATTCCTTCATCTAAATCATTGATGTATATTGTAAAGAGCGGGGGTCCCAGCACTGAGCCCTGCGGCACTCCACTAGTCATTGCCTGCCATTCTGAAAAGGACCGTTTATCCCGACTCTCTGCTTCCTGTCTGCCAACCAGTTCTCTATCCACGTCAGTATATTACCCCCAATACCATGTGCTTTGATTTTGCACACCAATCTCTTGTGTGGGACCTTGTCAAAAGCCTTTTGAAAGTCCAAATACACCACATCCACTGGTTCTCCCTTGTCCACTCGACTAGTTACATCCTCAAAAAATTCCAGAAGATTTGTCAAGCATGATTTCCCCTTCATAAATTCATGCTGACTTGGACCGATCCTGTCACTGCTTTCGAAATGCGCTGCTATTTCATCTTTAATGATTGATTCCAACATTTTCCCCACGACTGTCAGGCTAACCAGTCTATAATTACCCGCTTTCTCTCTCCCTCCCTTTTTAAAAAGTGATGTTACATTAGCTACCCTCCAGTCCATAGGAACTGACACAGAGTTGATAGACTGATGGAAAATGATCACCAATGCATCCACTATTTCTAGGGCCACTTCCTTAAATACTCTGGGATGCAGACTATCAGGCCCCGTGGATTTATCGGCCTTCAATCCCATCAATTTCCTGAACACAATTTCCCGCCTGATAAGGATATCCTTCAGTTCCTCCTTCTCACTAGATCCTCGGTCGCCTAATACTTCCGGAGGATTATTTGTGTCTTCCTTCGTGAAGACAGAACCAAAGTATTTGTTCAACTGTTCTGCCATTTTTTTGCTCCCCATTATAAACTCACCTGAATCCGACTGCAAGGGACCTACGTTTGTCTTCATTAATCTTTTTCTCTTCACATATCTATAGAAGCTTTTGCAGTCAGTTTTTATGTTTCCAGCAAGCTTCTTCTCGTACTCTATTTTCCCCCTCTTATTTAAACACTTTATCCTCCACTGCTGAATTCTAAATTTCTCCCAGTCCTCAGGTTTGCTGCTTTTTCTGGCAAATTTATATGCCTCTTCCTTGGATTTAACACTATCCTTAATTTCCTTTGTTAGCCACGGTTGAGCCACCTTCCCCATTTTATTCTTGCTCCAGACAGGGATGTACAATTGCTGAAGTTCATCCATGTGATCTTTAAAATGTGTGCCATTGCCTCTCCACCGTCAACCCTTTAAGTATCACTCGCCAGTCTATTCTAGCCAATTCACGCCTCAAACCATCGAAGTTACCTTTCCTTAAGTTCAGGACCTTAGTTTCTGAATTAACTGTGTCACTCTCCATCTTAATAAAGAATTCTACCATGTTATGGTCACTCTTCCCCAAGGGGCCTCGCACAACAAGATTGCTAATTACTCCTCTCTCATTACACATCACCCAGTCTAGGATAGCCAGCTCCCTCGTTGGTTCCTCGACATATTGGTCTAGAAAACCATCCCTAATACACTCCAGGAAATCCTCCTCCACCGCATTGCTATCAGTTTGGTTAGTCCAATTAATATGTAGATTAAAGTCACCCATGATAACTACTGTACCTTTATTGCATACATCGCTAATTTCTTGTTTGATGCTGTCCCCAATCTCACTGCTACTGTTTGGTGGTCTAAACATAACTCCCATTAGTGTTTTCTGCCCTTTGGTATTCCGTAGATCCACCCATATCGATTCCACATCATCCAAGCTAATGTCCCTTCTTACTATTGCATTAATTTCCTCTTTAACTAGCAATGCCACCCTGTCTCCTTTTCCTTTCTGTCTATCCTTCCTAAATGTTGAATACCCCTGGATGTTGAGTTCCCAGTCTTGGTCATCCTGGAGCCATGTCTCCGTGATACCAATTACATCATATCCATTAACTGCTATCTGCGCAGTTAATTCGTCCACCTTATTCTCTCGCATTGAGGCACAGAGCCTTCAGGCTTGTCTTTCTAACACACTTTGCCCCTTTAGAATTTTGCTGTAATGTGGCCCTTTTTGCTTTTTGCCTTAGGTTTCTCTGCCCTCCACATTTACTTTTCTTCTTTCCATCTTTTGCTTCTGCTCCCATTCTACTTCCCTCTGTCTCCCTGCATAGGTTCCCATCCCCCTGCCATATTAGTTTATCTCCTCCCCAACAGCACTAGCAAACACTCCCCCTGGGACATTGGTTCCGGTCCTGCCCAGGTGCAGACCGTCCGGTTTGTACTGACCCCACCTTCCCCAGAACCGGTTCTAATGTCCCAGGAACTTGAATCCCTCCCTTCTGTCCCACTCCTCAAGCCACGTATTCATCTGAGCTATCCTGCAATTCCTACTGTGACTAGCACGTGGCAATGGTAGCAATTCTGAGATTACTACTTTTGAGGTCCTATTTTTTAATTTAGCTCCGAGCTCCCTAAATTCGTCTTGTCGGTCCTCATCCCATTTTTTACCTATATCGTTGGTACCTATATGCACCACAACAACTGGCTGTTCACCCTCCCTTTTCAGAATGCCCTGCACCCGCTCCGAGACATCCTTGACCCTTGCACCAGGGACTCAACATACCATCCTGGAGTCTCGGTTGCGGCCGCAGAAACGTCTATCTATTCCCCTTACAATTGAATCCCCTACCACGATAGCTCTCCCACTCTTTTTCTTGCCCTCCTGTGCAGCAGAGCCACCCATGGTGCCATGAACCTGGCTGCTGCTGCCCTCCCCTGATGAGTCATCCCCCCAACAGTACCCAAAGCAGTGTATCTGTTTTGCAGGGGGATGACCGCAGGGGACCCCTGCACTACCTTCGTTGCACTGCTCTTCCTGTTGGTCACCCATTCCCTATCTGGCTGTGGACCCTTTACCTGCGGTAAGACCAAGTCACTAAACGTGCCTTTCACGTCATTCTCAGCATCGTGGATGCTCCAGAGTTCATCCACCCGCAGCTCCAGTGCCACAATGCGGTCCGTCAGCATCCCTGACTTTCCACATAGTGCAAAAGGAGCATAACACGTGTCCAAGCTCTCCTGCCATGACTTAACCCTTAGATAAATTTAATTTGGCAACAACAATGCTAAAGGTTACTTACTGATAAAGAAAAGAAAAATAAAAACTAAGAAATACCAGCCAATCACTTATCCCTTTGGCTGTGACGTCACCTTTCGATTTCTTTCTACTTCTTTTTTGCCTTCTCACCCAGCTGCCGCTGCTGGCCTTTATACGCCTCTCGATGTTGCTCCTCGAGCTGCCGCCTCTCCGACTGCCTCACGAACTCCTCGCTGGCCTTTATAGGCCTCCCGACGTTGCTCCTCGAGCTGCCGCCTCTCCGACTGCCTCACGAACTCCCCGCTGGCCTTGGGCCCTGGGCTCTTCTGATCCCGTACCCTCATTCGTCGCAACTCCGACACGATCTCTCGATGCTCCTCCGCCACAAATATTTGTCACACCACATATACTGACCTATTGTCCTCCCACCAATCACAGCCCGCTCACAGGGGCAAAGATTTACGCCTGTTAAACAATAAGTATTTAAACCAAACCCGAAAAAGGAGGATAAGCATATAAGGCATTTCTCAATCACATAGCAAATTAAAGGGTTGAATGATATATAAACTGCTTAAAAGACAGGAGATACCTGGTGTGAGATCATCTGAGTGAAGCAATGAAAAGAGATGAGATGGAAAGAATGGGGAAATAGCTGACAAAGTGTAAACCATTGGAAAAACCATGGAAGAAAAAAGACATGATGGGGTAAAAAAGGAGAACAGATGTTGGAGGTTTGAAATGAGATCAGGAAATGCTCAAAACAAATTGTGGCCAGTCCAGAAAAATGAACAGAGGTCCAGCAGCCAGGGTACTTCCCACTATGGGAACAATTCTGCTGAAGGGTTTACAAATCAGGCAAGGGCTCGTTCTTTCAAATGACATTTTTATGTAGCTGGGTGTGGTGGGATTTGTTGGCAGTCTGTTAGCACCTGACTATGTTTTCACTGAAACAACAGCATTTTGTATTGCTGATCTTTTACCTCCACTCCACCTTCCTACACTATCCCCATATCCCTTCATTTCCTTAGTATCCAATATTCTATCAATCTCGGTCTTGAATATACTCAATGACTGAGCATTCTTAGCTCTCTGTGGTAGAGAATTCCAAAGATTCTCAATCCTCTCAGTGAAAACATTTCTCCTCATCTCAGTCCTAAAAGGCCGACCCCTAATTCTGAGACTGTGACCCTTCGTTCTAGACTCCCAGCCAGGGAAACATCTCAGCATCTACTCTGTCAAGACCCTTAAAAAATATGCCCTCATTCTTCCAAACTCTAGGGCATATAGGCATAGTCTACTCAATAGGACAATCCCCTCAGAGCAAGAATCAGTCGAGTGAACCATTGTGGCACACCTACCAAAGCAAATATATTTTTGTTACGTAAGGAGACCAAAACTGTACACAGTGTTCCAGGTGTGGTTTCACCAAGACTCTACATAATTGGTAAGACATCTTTACTCTTATACTCAAATCCTCTTGTAATAAAGGCCAACATACCATTTGATTTCCTAGTTGCTTGCTGTACCGGCATGTTAACTTTCTATGATTGTTGTACAAGGACATCTAGGTCCCTCTGAATACTAACATTTCCCAATCTCTCAGCATTTAAAAAATATAAGCTTTTCTATTTTTCCTGACTTCACATTTATTCATACTATACTCCATCTGCCATGTTTTTAATCTGTCTATACTCTTTTTCAAACTCTTTGCATTCTCCTCACAGTTTACCTTTGGCAAGCTGTAAATAGTCGGGTACCGCAAGGGTCATTCCTTGGGCCTCAGCTATTTACAATCTATATTAATGACTTAGATGGAGGGACTGAATGCAATGTATCCAAGTTTGCTGATGATACAAAGCTAGACGGCAAAGTAAGCTCTGAGGAGGGTGTAAAGAGTCTTCAAAGGGAGATACACTAGTTTAGTGAGTGGGCAATAAGGTGGCAGATGGAGTGAAATGTGGGGAAATGTGAGGCTATTCACTTCGGTAAGAATACAAACACAGAATATGTTGTAGATGGTGAGAAACTATTAAATGTTGGTGTTCAGCACGATTAAGCTGTCGTCGTTGTACAGGAAACAGAGCTCTTCTATGCACTAACAGCAAGCAAATAGGAAGATAAATGGCATGTTGGCCTTTATTGCATGAGGTTGGAGTACAAGAATAAGTATGTTTTACTACAATTGTACAAGGCTTTGGTGTGGCCAGTTTTGGTCCGCTTATCTGAGAAAGGACATACATATCTTAGAGACGGTGCAACAAAGGTTCCCTCGATTGATCCTGGGACGAGAGGGTTGTGTCCTATGAGGAGAGGTTGAGTAGATTGGTCCCATACTCTCTGGAGTTTAGAAGAATGAGAGGTGATCTCGATGAAACATATAAGATTCTGAGGGGGATTGCCAGGGTTGATGCGAAGAGGTTGTTTCCCCTGGCTGGTGAGTCTAGAACTAGGGGGCATAGTCTCAGCATAGGGGGTCGGTCATTTAAGACTGAGATGAGTTGGAATTTCTTCACTCAGAGGGTTGTGAATCTTTGGAATTCTCTACGTGAAAGGGCTGTGGATGCGGAATCGGCTGCGATAGGTAAATGTTTGGACTCTAGGGGAATCAAGGGATATGGGGTTTGGGCAGGAAAGTGGAGTTAAGGTCGAAGATCAGCTATGATCTTATTGACTGGTGGAGCAGACTCAAAGGGCCGTGTAGCCTACTCCTCCTCATAATTCTTGTGTTCTTATTAAAGCTATGTGGGAAATTCAAGTGTGAGGAGGATGCTTCTGCAACTGCACATATACAGTTTGAGTAAGCAGGAAGGTGGCAGATGGAGTATTTTGTGGGTAAATGTGAGGAACTATGAAATGTTAGTGTTCAGATAGATTTGGGTGTCAAAAACCACAGAAAGTTAATGTAAAGTCCTGTCCCTGCAATACAGATTCACACGAGGCACATACTGAAGTCAAGGTCACTCAGGGGCTGCACCTTTATTACACAATGCCTCACTTGCCTGAGACCTGTCCTTATATACCTGTCTGGGACAGGTATCCAGTGTCCCCTGCAAGTGCACCCCTGGTGGTAAGGTAAGCTTGTAGTTACAGGTCATCTCCAGTTACAGTCATGTATAGCATGGTAAGATAGTTATGTACAGTAGTGTGAGATACATGACATCACCCTCCCCCAAGGTCTTATTGACTTTATAGGTTCAGCCTCTCAGGTGGTCTACGCTCTCGCGTGGAGCGTCTTAGTTGTGGTTCAGTTGCTTGCCTTGGTGTCTGATTTTCTTTCGGTGTGATTGTTGGTATCTTGCCTGGGCTGTCTGTTTCGTTCCGTATGATTGTTGGTGTCTCGCCTGGGCTGTCTGTTGGGATTGCCCTTTCCTCAGGTTGTACCCTCTGTCTGTCCACCAGGTGTGGTGTGAGTTCCACATTGTAGTCTGCTTCTGGTTCAGCAGTGTTGTTGGTAAATCTACTTTTGACTTGGTCTACATGCCTCCGGCAGGTTTGGCCATTGTCCATTTGTATCACCAGTAGCCTGTTTTCTTCCTTGCCTGTTACTGTCCCTGCAAGCCATTTCGGACCCCTGCCATAGTTTAGCACAAGCACTTTGTCCCCTATCTCATTCCACCTCCCCCTCAAATTTTGGTCATGGTACTCAGTTAGCTTACGGCGCTTTGCCTCAACAATTTCATGCATGTCTGGGAGGATTAATGAGAGCCTTGTCTTTAAGGTCCATTTCATCAATAGTTGCGCAGGGGGAACTCCAGTCAATGAATGCGGATGAGAGCTGTATGCCAGCAGCAGTCGCGACAGGCGGCCCTGCAGCGTGGCAACTTGGATTTTGAGCATGTCTTGTTTAATGATCTGCACTGCTCACTCCGCCTGGCCGTTGGAGGCCGGCTTGAACGATGCCGTCTTAACGTGATTTATGCCGTGGTCACTCATAAAATCTTGGAATTCTGCGCTGGTGAAACACAGACCATTATCACTGACCAATATGTCAGGAATGCCGTGCGTTGCGAACACGGTTCCAAGGCTCTCCACAGTGGTGGAGGTGGTGCTCGAGTTTAAAAAGGTGCATTCGATCCACTTTGAAAATGCATCTACAACTACGAGGAACATTTTGCCCATGAATGGGCCCGCGAAGTCTCCGTGCACCCGCGACCACGGTTTGGTGGGCCAGAGGCTCAGGGGGGCCTCCCTGGGGGCATTACTGAGTTGGGCACAAATGGTGCACCGTCGGATGCAGAGCTCCAAGTCCGCGTCAATGCCAGGCCACCAGATGTGGGATCTGGCTATGGCCTTCATGAGAACGATCCCTGGGTGCTCGTGGTGGAGCTCCCGGACAAATGCCTCTCTGCCTCGTAGAGGCATAACTACTCGGCTGCCCCACATCAGGCAGTCAGCTTGTAGTGACAGCTCATGCATGCGCCGATGGAAAGGTTTGATCTCCTCGGGGCAGGCATCGCGAGCCTCTGCCCAGTCACCAGTTAGGACACATCTTTTTACTAGGGATAACATGGGGTCGCTGGTCGCACAGGTTCTGATTTGGCGAGCCGTCATGGGCGAAGCTGTGGACTCAAAGGCATTGATTGCCATGACTTATCTCACAGTCCTGTTCGTCAGACCCTTCCGTGGTCGCCGGGGGTAGCCTGCTAAGCGCGTCGGCACAGTTGTCTGTGCCTGGCCTGTGCCTTATGGTGTAATCGTAAGAGGCCAGCATAAGTCCCCATCGTTGAATGCAAACCGAGGCATTGGCGTTTATTGCCTTGTTCTCGGATAGTAGGGACGTGAGGGGCTTGTGGTCGGTTTCTAACACGAACTTAGCCCCGAAAAGGTATTGGTGCATCTTTTTGACACCATACACGCACACGAGCGCCTCCTTCTCCACCATTCCGTACCCGCGCTCCATCCGTGAAAGTGACCTGGAGGCATAAGCTATGGGTTGTAATTTACCCGCACTATTGACATGTTGTAAAACGCACCCGACCCCGTACGCTAACGCATCACTTGTAAGAACTAGCTTTTTACCTGAATCAAAAAAAGCCAAAACACTGTTGGAACACAGAAGGTTGCGTGCCTTATTGAAGGCGCATTCCTGGGCGTCCCCGCAAAACCAATCGCACCCCTTTCTGAGTAGCATGTGGAGAGGCTCCAGCAGCGTGCTTAAGTTCTGCATAAGAACATAAGAATTAGGAACAGGAGTAGGCCATCTAGGCCCTCGAGCCTGCTCCACCATTCAATAAGATCATGGCTGATCTGACCGTGGACTCAGCTCCACTTACCCGCCTGCTCACCGTAACCCTTAATTCCCTTATTGGTTAAAAATCTATCTATCTGTGACTTGAATACATTCAATGAGCTAGCCTCAACTGCTTCCTTGGGCAGAGAATTCCACAGATTCACAACACTCTGGGAGAAGAAATTCCTTCTCAACTCCGTTTTCAATTGGCTCCCCCATATTTTGAGGCTGTGCCCCCTAGTTCTTGTCTCCCCGACCAGTGGAAACAACCTCTCTGCCTCTATCTTGTCTATCCCTTTCATTATTTTAAATGTTTCGATAAGATCACCCCTCATCCTTCTGAACTCCAACGAGTAAAGACCCAGTCTACTCAATCTATCATCATAAGGTAACCCCCTCATCTCCAGAAGCAGCCTAGTGAATCGTCTCTGTACCCCCTCCAAAGCCAGTATATCCTTCCTTAAGTAAGGTGACCAAAACTGCACGCAGTACTCCAGGTGCGGCCTTGCCAATACCCTATACAGTTGCAGCAGGACCTCCCTGCTATTGTACTCCATCCCTCTCGCAATGAAGGCCAACATTCCATTTGCCTTCCTGATTACCTGCTGCACCTGCAAACTAACTTTTTGGGATTCATGTACCAATGGTTCCCTTTTATAGGGGGCACTGGGGAAAAATGTGATTTTATAGCCCCCAAAAAAAAACCCCAAAAAAGAAAAACACAAAAAAAAACACAAAAAAAAGAAAAAAAGGGCCTTGTAAATGTCTGCTGTGTCATCCAGGGCGGGTGGCACGGTTTAATGTTTATGTTTTTTTTCAGGTAAACTCAAAAAGAGTTTCATGCACCAATGGTTCCCTTTTATAGGGGGCACTGGGGAAAAATGTGATTTTAGTGCCAAAAAAAAACCCCAAAAAAAAGAAAAACACAAAAAAAAACCAAAAAAGGAAAAAAAAGGGCCTTGTAAATGTCTGGTGTGTCATCCAGGTCGGGTGGCACGGTTTAATGTTTTTTGTTTTGCAGATAAACTCCAAAAAGAGTTTCATGCACCAATGGTGGAGCAGTGGAGGCGTGTCCTGCTCAGTTGGCTGAGTGAGCAGTGAGGAGAGCAGCTCTTGTTGCAGCTCCTGGCTGGGCCTGTGAATCAGCCCAGGAAGAGAAGGAAGGAAGGAAGGAAGGGGTTTCACCACCAACATTCATCCAGAGGGAGAGGAGGAAAGCAGAAAACTTTTAACATCTTTAGCATTTCTGCAAAGAGTTGGAGAGAGGGGGAAAGACCAACAACAACAACCTGTGTGGAAGGAGGGAGAGTCATTTCTACAACATTCTACAGGTGGGTGTGTTTTGGTGCATTCCCCAATAGACTTTGTTGTATCGGTGGGGGGAGGAAAGAAGACCACTGAGGGCCGGAACATCGCGGGGGGTGTGTGCGTGTGGAAGTGTGTGTGGGGGCCTTGCTTACAACTAGGCCCCCCCACAATTGAACCCCCCCCCCCATTGCCTAGCCTGGGATAGCTGGAGTTACCAGGCTGAAGATTTCTTCAAATCACCTATTAAACATCGTTGGGAGTGTGTGCCTGGGTGGCTCTAGCTGCCCCAGGTGAAAACATCTTCTCCCCCCCACCCGAAGACCAACCCAAAGACTGTGCTTGTGTGTTTTGCCATCTGGGGAGTGCACCCCAAGAAAAACACCCACCCATTGCTGTGAGGGGAGACCTGCCCTCGCAGCCTCCCTCTTTCCCGCACCCCCCTTTCTCTATCTCTCTGTCTCTCCCCTCTCTCTCTGAGAGCCCTTCCTCCTAATTTTTTAAAAACAATTAAAACAACTGAGCAGAGGGAGGAAGGCCCCTCCCCAATTGCCAACCAAGGGAGAGGTGTGCCTCGTTAAGAGCTCCTCTGCTCTGTCTTTAGATAAGAGGCCAATTAAGACCATTAAGGCCTGTGACTTTGGGGTGGGTGTAGCCCTTAAAGGGACCCCGTGATGGCGACCCCATCCACGCCGGTGGCAGGGCCATCGAAGACATATGCGCAGGCGGCATCCACATCCACGGTGCCTCCTGCGCCACCTGCTGCCCTGCCACCATTCAAACTCATAACAAAGAAACACGGGGTCAAGAGCTACACTCACCCCACAATGAGCATTGAGGAGTGCGTGCGGGCGATGGCTGGGGTAGTCGGCCCCTCGGCCATTGTCGCAGCCTCCAAGATGTCTGGGAAGGCCGTGTTCTTCCTGGGGTCGGAGCGGGCGGTGTCCCTGGCCCTCGAAAAGGGGCTCACGGTGGGCGGGACGTTCCTGCCGGTGGATCCTCTCGAGGCCACCGCGCAGAGGGTCATCATATCGAACGTCCCGCCCTTTGTTCCTGCTGAGCTCCTCCTCCCTCACCTACACCAACTGGGGGAGGTAAGGTCGGGGATTAACCCCATACCTCTCGGCCTCAGGGAGAGCAGCCTGCGCCACGTGTTCTCCTTCTGCCGCCAGCTCTTTGTCCGGCTGGCGCGGGAGGAGACGACGAAGGGGAACTTTAATGTGGTGCACGAGGGGACTGCCTACCGCGTCTTTTGGACGTCGGACGGCGTGCGGTGCCATGCCTGCAGGGAGGTGGGGCACGTTCGCAAGAACTGCCCCGCCTCCAAGGCCGCCAAACCACCGAAGGCGGCCAAGGCTGGCGCCGCCGCTACCCCTCCCCCTAGTTGCGTCCGCGTGCCGGGAGCCGTAGGTGCGCGGGCATCGTCGGAGGCCTTTGTTTTCATGGCCTCCGGCGGGGGGGAGGGAGAGCGTCCGACCGGAAAGAAGGCGCGGAACAAGGCGAAACATCCAGAGGCGGGTCCCCTCTGTGCGCCAGAAAATTTGACCACCGCGCTCAGCCCAACCCCGTCACCGGCGAGCGCGGGGTGCCCTGAGCCCGTGACCAATACCACAGAGGGGCTCGGGCGCGGGCAAGAAAAGAAAAAGGGGGGGGTGGAGCGGGAGGCCTCGGCAGACATGGAGGTCTCCCTGCCTCCGCGCAGCCCCAGCAACAAAAGGAGGCGCCGCTCCGTTGAGGCGGAACAACATCCCTCCGCGGAGGAGTCGGTGCCCGCCGCGTGTCCCACGTCCCCCACCAGCGCCCCCAAGCTGCGCTGTAGGCGAGAGGAGTCTGTCCCCGGGGAGGGTGAGACAGTCGAGGCTGCCCAGCCTCTGCCTCCCGGGGATGGCGTGGAAGATCTGCCTGTCGTGGGGGGCATGGGGATCGCGGAGGAATGCATTGCCGCCGGGCCGGGCGTCCCGGGGACTGAGGCGGGCGGGGCCGAAAAGGCCATACCTGAGCCCGCCCAGCCAATACCCAACTTCCCCCGGGATTTGCTCAGCCCGGAAGAAACCGAAATTAATGATGTTAATGACACTGTAAATGCTGGGCCGGGGGGTGGCAGCGGGGAGGGGGAGGAACACCCACCCTCGCCCCCTACTTTGGAGCTGGAGCACTTGGAGGGCCTGGGGATTACCTATGGCCGGGTCTCTCCTTGTTCCCCGGTTCCTGGGGCGGAGGGGGAACCCCTTCCGCTGTCGTTTCACGACCCAGCACCATTTTTAAAAGAGCCCAGTGGGGACTCCTCTGCCGACGATCCTGGGGGTGGGATCGGGGCAGAGCCAGGGCCGGTTGGAGCGGCCGGTTGGGTCATTTGCCGTACCTTGTGCGGTCGATGGGCCGGCTGCTGGCGGCCACCTCCCGGAGGAGGACGGGGACTCGGTGGGGGACGCGGGAGAAGAACTAGAGACCACCGCCAGGGAGGCGGAGGATCTGCTCGCGGCCGCCGCTGAGGCCCTCCTCATTCCTGCAAAGGAACTCCGGGACTTTTTGGCCCAGAGCCGGGGTCGCTGCGACCAAGCCCGACTGGCCCTGGAAAAATGGTCCGAGCCAGAGCTGATCAAGGGGTCCGTCCGCGCCGCCGCTAAAACCTTGGCCGCGGGCGGGCCCTTGACAAAGGCGCAACACCTTGAGCTGCGCGAGCTCGAGGGACTCCTCGCTGGGCTGCGGAGGGAGTGGAGTTCAACAAAAGACTCCGCTCCCTCCCCCACAATAGGTTAAGGTAGAGGTTGCACTATGCTTTTGCCATGAAGATAACCATAGCCAGCCTCAACATCAACGGCGGCAGAGGGGCACGCCGTAGATTTGACAATTTTTCGCTCCTGCGGGAGGGGAAATATGCGGTGTGCTTCCTGCAAGAAACCCACACCGTTCCAGGAGACGAAGCCACGTGGCTCCTGGAATGGCAAGGAGAGGTCCGCATGAGCCACCTCACCGCCACTTCTAGTGGGGTGGCCATCTTGCTGGGCCCGCATTTTCAGCCGGAGATCTTGGGGGTCGAGGAGCCCGTGCCAGGCCGCTTGCTGCACGTAACGGTTCGCCTGGGGGACGTGCCGCTCCATCTCGTGAACGTGTACGCCCCTCAGCCCGGCCCGCAGCAAACGCGTTTCTTTGAAGAGGTGTCCGCTCTTCTTGGCTCCGTCGACGTCGGCGACTGTATTGTCCTCGGGGGGGATTTTAACTGCACCCTCGAGGCGAGGGACCGCTCCGGTGCCCCGCAGTGCATGACGGCGATGGAGAAGTTGAGGGACCTGGTCGGGTCCTTCGACTTGGTGGACGTCTGGCGAAATCTCCACCCCGACTCCAGCGCCTTTACTTGGGTGAGGCCTGGAGTAGCATGGTCCAGAGTCGACCGCCTTTACGTGTCTCGGGCGTACATTTCCTGCGTCCCGGCGGCCTCCATGCGGCCGGTGCCGTGTTCGGACCACCACCTGGTGTGGGCGGAGCTCGCTTCGCTCCGCGCGAGGACGGGGTCCGCATACTGGCACTTTAACAACCGGCTGCTGGAGGACGTGCGGTTCCAGGACTCGTTCCGTCGATTCTGGTCCGACTGGAGAAGGAAGCAGGGGGGCTTCCCCTCCTTGAGGCTATGGTGGGACGTGGGCAAGGCTCACGTCCGCGTCTTCTGTCAAGAGTATGCGAGGGGGTCGACCAAAAGGCGGGCGGCCAGGGTCGGGCGCCTAGAAAAAGAGGTGCTCGACCTGGAATCCCGTCTCGGTCAAGTCGTCCAGGAGCCAGCCCTGCGGACGGTGTACGAAGCGAAGAAGGCCGCGCTGAAGGACCTGCAGCTCGTCGGGTCCCGAGGCGCGTTCGTGAGGTCGCGGATCCGGTTCCTGCGGGATCTGGACCGCGGCTCCCCCTTCTTCTACTCGCTGGAAAAAAGGCAGAGTGTCCGTAAGCAGCTCTTGACGCTGCTGGCCGACGACAACTCTCTCGTCTCGGATCCGGAGGGCATCAACAACAGGGCCCGTGAATATTACGGGGCTCTGTTCTCTCCGGATCCGTCCAGCGAGGAAGCGCGTAGAGTTTTGTGGGAGGACCTGCCGAAGGTCAGCCCGGAGGGCGCCGAAAATTTGGAAGCTCCGCTAAGCTTGGCGGAGCTGACCGGTGCCCTCGACCGGCTCTCGAGGGGAAAATCCCCGGGGCTGGACGGGCTGACCGTGGAGTTCCACAGGGCGTTGTGGGACGTCCTGGGGGGCGACTACGCGCGGGTCCTGGGGGAAAGTCTGCCGACCGGGGAGATGCCCCTCTCTCGGCGCAGGGCAGTCATCGTCCTGCTGCCTAAGAAGGGCAATCTCCGCCTCCTTAAGAACTGGCGCCCGGTCTCCCTCCTCAGCACGGACTACAAAATTTTCGCCAGGGCGATGTCTGCTCGCCTTGGTGCCGTACTGGACCAGATGATCCACCCCGACCAGTCCTACACGTTCCCGGGCCGGACAATCCACGACAACATCCATCTGGTCCGGGACCTCATCCATCATTCCCAGGAGGCTGGTCTGTCGTAGGTCACCTTCTTATCTCTCGACCAAGAGAAGGCGTTCGACAGGGTGGATCACGACTATCTGCTCGTAACTCTGCGCGCTTTCGGGTCCTTGACGGCGCCCCTTCGCTTTAGGAGAGGGGTGCGCCAGGGATGCCCCATGTCTGGCCAGTTATATGCCATCTGCGTGGAGCCTTTCCTGCGCCTCTTGCGGACGAGGTTGACGGGACTGGCTCTGCAAGGGCCGGGCGTGGAGGTCGTCCTCTCGGCTTACGCCGATGACGTGCTCCTCGCGGTAGAGGATCCCGCTGACCTGCGGAGGATGCGTGAGTGCCAAGAGATTTACTCGGCTGCATCCTCCGCCAGAATCAACTGGGAGAAATGTTCCGGACTCCTGGTGGGTCAGTGGCGGGTGGACTCCCTGCCGGAGGAGCTCAGGCCTTTTGCCTGGAGCATGACCCATCTCCTCTATCTGGGAGTCTACTTTAGCCCCGACGAGGGAGCCTGGCCGGCGAACTGGCAGGAGCTGGAGGCCAAGGTCACCGCTCGCCTAGGGCGCTGGACAGGACTGCTCCGAGTGCTGTCCTACAGGGGTCGAGCGCTAGTCATAAACCAGCTGGTGGCTGCCATGTTGTGGTACCGGCTGGTCACTTTGACCCCTCCCCCTGCGTTTGTCGCCAAGATACAGAAGAAGCTGGTGGACTTCTTCTGGAACAACAGGAAGCACTGGGTCTCTGCCGCGGTCTTGAGTCTCCCGCTTGAGGAGGGCGGTCAGTCGTTGGTCTGCGTCAGCGCCCAGCTCGCGACTTTCCGTCTTCAGACCCTGCAGAGATACCTTTACGTCGAGCCCCCTCCTAGGTGGTGTGCTCTGGCGACGTATTTCTTCCGCCAGCAGCGCGACCTCAATTACGACACGCAGCTCCTGTTTGTGAACTTGGGGGGTGTCAGGACCGCCCTCCGGGAGCTGCCTGTCTTTTACAAGGAACTCATCAGGGTCTGGAACAAAGTCTCCACCAAGCGCAGCTCTCCGCCGGCTGGAGTGGCGGCCGTCCTGCAGGAGCCGCTGCTCGGGAATCCGTACCTCCACGACCGAGGTTTTATGTGGTGGTCGGAAGAGAGGGCTGTGGCTGGTGAGGTGACCAGGGTCAGGGACCTGCTCGATGGCGGAGGAGCGGGCTGGATGGCGCCAGGCATGCTGGCGCGGCGCCTAAATTCAGCCGACGTCCGAAGCCATCGAGTCGTTAAAACAGCTTTGGGCCCTGACTCAAGCACGTGGGGAGATCCCGTCCGAACTGACCCCTGTCCGGACGGAATTCCTCATCGGCGCCAAACCCCGGAACCTCCCCCGGGGGCCGGCGCCTCACAACTTGAGCCGCCTCGGGGAAATCCCCTCCGTGCCTTTCAGTTCCGCGCGGAGGGGTTTCCTGTACGGGCTGCTCCTGCACACTCTCAACTTTGCCATCCTCGCCGGCCGTCCGGACACGCCATGGCGTACCATCTTGCCGTCCGGAGGAGGCGGGGGTCCCCGATAGAGGGCACTCTACACAGGGGTCCTCCCACTATTCATCGGGGACTTGGCCTGGAGGGTGGTGCATGGAGCAGTGCCGTGCAACAAATTTTTAAGCCGGTTCACGGACTCCCAGGCCGCCTGCAATTTCTGCGGTCTGGAAGAGTCCGTGTTCCATGTTTTTATGGAATGCACAAGGTTGCAGCCCCTGTTTTATTATTTGAAGGGGCTGCTCCTGAAATTCTGGCTGCACTTCAGTCCCACTCTCCTGATCTTTGGGCACCCTGTGCGGAGGGGAGCGGGTAGGTCCGAAGGCCTCCTCGTAGGACTGCTCCTGGGAACGGCCAAGGGTGCCATCAGCAGGTCCAGGCAGCGGGCGGTCGAGGGGGTCGTTCAACCTGACTGCCTGCCTCTCTTCCGCTCTTACATCCGGTCCAGGGTGTCCTTGGAGATGGAGCACGCGGTGTCCACCGGTACGCTCGCAGCCTTCCGCGAGAGGTGGGCACCGGAGGGACTGGAGTGCATCATCACGCCCGGCAACCAAATTTTAATTTGATTTTACGTTTTAAAGTTTAATTTGTTTTAATTGCTGGTGCTTTTAGTGTCCCCCTCTCCTTTTAGAGGGGGCACTTGGAAAAATGTGATTTTAGCGCCCAAAAAAAAAAACAAAAAAAAGAAACACAAAAAAAACAAAAAAAGGAAAAAAAAAAGGGCCTTGTAAATGTCTGCTGTGTCATCCAGGGCGGGTGCCACGGTTTAATGTTTTTTTGTTTCACAGCTAAACTCAAAAAGAGTTTCATGCACAAGGACCCCCAGGTCCCTCTGCACCTCAGCATGTTGTAATTTCTCCCCATTCAAATAATATTCCCTTTTACTGTTTTTTTTCCCCCAAGGTGGATGACCTCACACTTTCCGACATTGTAATCCATCTGACAAACCTTAGCCCATTCGCTTAACCTATCCAAATCTCTTTGCAGCCTCTGTGTCCTCTACACAACCCGCTTTCCCACTAATCTTTCTGTCATCTGCAAATTTTGTTACACTACGCTCTGTCCCCTCTTCCAGGTCATCTATGTATATTATAAACAGTTGTGGTCCCAGCACCAATCCCTGTGGCACACCACTAACCACTGATTTCGAACCCGAAAAGGACCCATTTATCCCGACTCTGCTTTCTTTTCACCAGCCGATTCTCTATCCATACTAATATATTTCCTGACTCCGCGTACCTCTATCTTCTGCAATAACCTTTTGTGTGGCACCTTATCGAATGCCTTTTGGAAATCTAAATACACCACATCCATCGGTACACCTCTATCCACCATGCTCGTTATATCCTCAAAGAATTCCAGTAAATTAGTTAAACATGATTTACCCTTCATGAATCCATGCTGCGTCTGCTTGATTGCACTATTCCTATCTAGGTGTCCCGCTATTTCTTCCTTAATGATAGCTTCAAGCATTTTCCCCACTACAGATGTTAAACTAACCGGCCTATAGTTACCTGCCTTTTGTCTGCCCCCTTTTTTAAACAGAGGCGTTACATTAGCTGCTTTCCAATCCGCTGGTACCTCCCCAGAGTCCAGAGAATTTTGGTAGATTCTAACGAATGCATCTGCTATAACTTCCGCCATCTCTTTTAATACCCTGGGATGCATTTCATCAGGACCAGGGGACTTGTCTACCTTGAGTCCCATTAGCCTGTCCAGCACTACCCCCCTAGTGATAGTGATTGTCTCAAGGTCCTCCCTTCCCACATTCCTGTGACCAGCAATTTTTGGCATGGTTTTTGTGTCTTCCACTGTGAAGACCGAAGCAAAATAATTGTTTAAAGTTTCAGCCATTTCCACATTTCCCATTATTAAATCCCTCTTCTCATCTAAGGGACCAACATTTACTTTAGTCACTCTTTTCCATTTTATATATCTGTAAAAGCTTTTACTATCTGTTTTTATGTTTTGCGCAAGTTTACCTTCGTAACCTATCTTTCCTTTCTTTATTGCTTTTTTAGTCATTCTTTGCTGTTGCTTAAAATTTTCCCAATCCTTTAGTTTCCCACTAACCTTAGCCACCTTATACGCATTGGTCTTTGATTTGATACTCTCCTTTATTTCCTTGGTTATCCACAGCTGGTTATCCCTTCTCTTACCACCCTTCTTTTTTACTGGAATATATTTTTGTTGCGCACTATGAAAGAGCTCCTTAAAAGTCCTCCACTGTTCCTCAATTGTGCCACCATTTAGTCTGTGTTTCCAATCTACTTTAGCCAACTCTGCCCTCATCCCACTGTAGTCCCCTTTGTTTCAGCATAGTACGCTCGTTTCTGACACAACTTCCTCACCCTCAATCTGTATTACAAATTCAACCATACTGTGATCACTCATTCCGAGATGATCTTTTACTAGGAGATCGTTTATTATTCCTGACTCATTACACAGGACCAGATCTAAGATAGCTTGCTCCCTTGTAGGTTCTGTAACATACTGTTCTAAGAAACAATCCCGTATGCATTCTATGAATTCCTCCTCCAGGCTACCCCGTGCGATTTGAGTTGACCAATCGATATGTAGGTTAAAATCCTCCATGACTACTGCCGTTCCTTTTTCACATGCCTCCATTATTCCCTTGATTATTGCCCGCCCCACCGTGAAGTTATTATCTGGGGACCTATAAACTACTCCCACCAGTGACTTTTTTCCCTTACTATCTCTCATCTCCACCCACAATGATTCAACATTTTGTTCATTAGAGCCAAAGTTCCCAAAGTAATTGAGCAGCCCGAGAAAGGCGTGCAGTTCTGAGACATCCCGGGGCCTGGGTACCAGGCGAATTGCTTCGGTTTTTGGACTCTGTTGGGCGGAATCCTTCTGCCCAAAAACTCAACCTCAGGCGCAAGAAACAGGCCCTTGGATTTCTTAACTCTTGGGCCTACCCGATCCAACTGCTTTAGTACTTCCTCCAAATTGCGGAGATGGGAGTCGGTGTCCCTGCCCGTGATAAGTATGTCGTCTTGAAATACAACCCTCCCCGGGATGGACTTGAGCAGACTCTCCATGTTGCGCTGGAATATAGCAGCTGCTGACCTGATGCCGAATGGGCATCAATTGTACATGAAAAGACCTCAATGTGTGTTGATGGTGGTGAGTAGCTTAGACTCGTCGGTCGATTCTTGCGTCATATACGCAGATGTGAGATCTAGTTTTGAGAAAAGTTTTCCTCCTGCCAATGTGGCAAATAAGTCCTCCACTCTGGGCAGCGGGTATTGGTCCTGTAGGGAGACTCTGTTTATGGTAGATTCGTACAGATCCATCAGGCTTCATGACTGGGACGATGGGACTTGCCCAGTCGCTAAATTCCACGGGTGAGATGATGCCTTCCCGCAGAAGCCTGTCGAGTTCATGTTCAATCTTTTCCCTCATCACATAGGGCACAGCTCTAGCTTTGTGATGGACCGGTCTAGCATCCTGTGTGATGTAGATTTTGACTTTAGCCCCTTTGAAGGTGCCCACACCTGGCTGAAAGAGATGTTCAAATCGACTTAGAACTGTTGAGCAGGAGGTCCTTCCTCTGACGACATGGCGTGAACATCATCCCATTTCCAATTTAGTTTTGTCAGCCAGCTTCTCCCCAGCAGTGCTGGGAGATCTCCGGGGACAATCCACAGGGGAAGTCGGTTCACTGTCCCTTTGTGTGTGACTGAGAGCATGGCGCTGCCAAGGACTGGGACGATTTCTTTGGTATGTCCTTAGTTTGGTGTCAACCCTTGTGAGTTTTGGTCTGTCTCTTTTGTGCAGCCACAGCTGTTCAAATTGTTGAGCGCTCATGAGAGATTGACTCGCTCCCGTATCCAGCTCCATGTTGACGGGTATCCCGTTGAGTAGGACCCTCATCATTATTGGAGGCGTCTTGTTGTAAGAGCAGTGGCCATTGATCGTGTTGACCCACTGTACCTCGGTGTCCCGGTTACTGTCCCCACCGTCTTCTGGTCCGCTTCCCGACCCTTCCGATTCGTATACCAGCCGAGCTGCCATTTTTCTGCACATGCGGGCCAGATGCGCTGTATAGTCGCAGTTTCTGCAAACAGCATGCTGAAATCGACACCCCCTTGATGAGTGCCTTCCCACACATCTCTAGCACAGACCGCTTCTATTGTTTCCAAAGGATGAGCTGCGTCTGGCTGATCTCTCTTGAGCTTCTCTCAGTTGCTCGCATTGTGGGTTGATGAGGAGTGAACGGCCATTCATGTGGCACTTGATGGCTTCTGGCGCCACTGCCTGCTGTTGAGGGCCCGCTCTCCTGCCTTTGTCTGTGTGTGGGGGTAGCGGCTTGTTTCATGCTGTGAACCCCTTGATCCGATGTTTCGTTAGTTGTCGTACCCACAGTGTAGATCAACCTCGTTTCTTGTTCTCCTGCCAAGAATGTCTGTGCAACCAGTGCTGCTGCCTCTAGGGTCAAGTTCTTGGTCTCCATGAGCTTTCGGAATATGCCTGCGTGGCCTATTCCTTCAATAAAAAAGTCTCTCAGTACTTCTCTCCTTAGTTCATCGGAGAACACACATAAGCTAGCCAACCTCCGAAGTTCCGCCACGAAGTCGGGTATGCTCTGGCCCACACAGCATCTGTAGTTGCAGAACCTATGTCTGGCCATGTGTTGTCTGCTCGCTGGCTTCAGGTGGTCTCTCACCAGTGTACTCAATTCTTCAAACGACTTGCTTGCTGGTTTCTCGGGTGCCAGCAGGTCCTTCATCAAGGCATATGTTTTCGAGCCACAGCTGGTCAAGAGATGGGCTCTTCTCTTGTCTGCCGTATCGTCGCCTAACCAGTCTTTGGTTTCGAAGCTTTGCTGGAGCCTTTCTATAAAGTCCTCCCAATTATCTCCAGCATTGTATTTTTCATCTGAGCCGTTGGTCGCCATTCTGTGGATTCTGTAATCCCGTAACTCGTCGCCACTGTAAAGTCCTGTCCCTGCAGTACAGATTCACACGAGGCACATACTGAAGTCAAGGTCACTCAGGACCTGCTCTCGAATGCCTCACTTGCCTGAGACCTGTCCTTATATACCTGTCTGGGACAGGTATCCAGTGTCTCCTGCAAGTGCACCCCTGATGGTAAGGTCATCTTGTGGTTACAGGACCTCTCTAGTTACAGTCATGTATAGCATGGTAAGATACAGTTATGTACAGTAGTGTGAGATACATGACGGTTAACATGCAGGTACAGCAAACAATGAGGAAGACACATGGTACATTGGCATTTATTGCAAGGAATGGTGTACCAGAGTAAGGAAGTTTTACTGCAATTGTACAGGGCTTTGGGGAGACCATATGTGGAGTACAGTGTAGGGTTTTGATCTCTGTACCCAAGGAGAAAGATACCTGCCTCAGAGGCATTGCAACAATGGTTTACTAGATTGATTCCTGGGATGAGGGGGTTGTCCAATGAGGAGAGATTGAGTAGAATGGGAATATACTCTCTGGAGTTTAGAAGAATGGGAGGTGATATAATTGAAATATATAAGATTTTGAGAAGACTTGACGGGGTAAATGTGGAGAGGCTGGTTCCCCTGGCTGAAGAGTCGAGAACTAGGGGCCATAGTCTCAGGTTAAGGGGTCGGCCATTTAACTGATGAGTAATTTCTTCACTCAGAGTGTCATGTATGTAACCACAATGTAACACCACTCTATTACTGTACACACTCAACCGAGATGCACAGCTGGACCACAGGGGGTGAACTTATGGAAGACTATCCATACCTGATCACCCAGGTATATAAAGGGAGGTCCCACGCAGGGTCAGGTTTATCTCAAGTCCTGTGAATAAAGAGTTAACGTATAGAGAGATCGTATCCCCAGAATGTGCCTTGTGTGGTTTCATACTGTAGAGTAAGGACTTTACATTGGTGACGAGAAACGGGAATTTACGAACCACGAGAATGGCCACCGGTAGCGCAGAGGAACGGTACTGTGTTGGGGAAGACTGGGACGATTTTATCGAGAGGCTTCAGCAAAGCTTCATCATGAAAGAATGGCTGGGGGATGCAGCAGCCGACAAGCAAAGGGCTCATCTTTTGACCAGCTGTGGACCAAAGACTTACGCGCTCATGAAGGACTTACTAGCACCCGAAAAGCCGGCGGACAAAACCTTTGAGGAATTTAGCAAATTGATCGAGGAGCACCTCAAACCGGCGAGTAGCAGACATATGGCCCAACACAGATTCTACACCCACCGACGTCATGAAGAACAGAGCATACCGGACTTTTTAGCGGACCTCCGGCGTTTGGCCAGCCTCTGTAAGTTCACAGACGCCTGCAGGGGGGAGATGCTAAGGGACTTCTTTATCGAGGGCAGCGGTCATGCGGGAATTTTCCGCAAATTAATTGAGACCAAGGATTTGACCTTGGAAGCGGCGGCGTTGATGGTTCAAACTTTCATGGCGGGGGAGGAAGAGATGAAAATAATATACGCACGCAATTCTGCCTCTAATGAGGCGAAGGATCAGGGAGTCAATATCATCAATGCGACTCAGAGGCCCGCAGGCAGGCAGGGGCAGTCCGACACTCCCCAGGCAGCAATAGACCCCAGAGTAGGACTTCAACAGAGACAATGGCAGGCTGAACGGACATTTACGCCATCACAGTGGACAATGCGGCCCGGGATGGGGCCATTGACACCCACTAATAGGGTACTCAAGAGCAGTCAAAGGGACAGCCAGCGCAGAATGCCTTGCCATAGACCCTTTGTTCCCAACAATGGAAACTTTAACTCATGCTGGAGGTGTGGGGGAAAACACTCAGTTAGTTCTTGCAGATTTCAACAGTTTGTCTGCAGGAACTGAAATCTCAGTGACCACTTAGCTTGAATGTGCAGGAAGCCTGCAACCAGACTAATATATGAGGTGGATGGACCAGAAGAGGGTCCTTTGAGGCAGGATTACTTTTGGGGCAAATCAATGGATGCCGAGGTTCAGCGGGTCCATGTGGCGAATATTCACAGTTCATACACCAAAACACCACCAATGATGATTAGGGTTTTAGTAAACGGTATCCCAGTACGCATGGAACTGGACACGGGGGCCAGCCAGTCACTCATGGGCGTTCAGCAATTTGAGAAGCTATGGCCACATAAAGCCAGCAGACCCACATTAGCATGTATTGAGACACAATTACGGACTTACACTAAAGAAATAATTCCGGTGGTAGGCAGTGCAATGTTGTCTGTCACACACAATGGGTTAGCGAATCGGCTGCCGCTCTGGATTGTCCCGGGCAATGGTCCCGCACTGTTGGGGAGGAGCTGGTTAGCCGAGATGAATTGGAAATGGGGGGATGTTTGTGGAGCGAAGTTCGTGCTCACAAGTCCTACAACAATTCGATTCACTTTTCCAACCTGGCGTCGGAACTTTCAAAGACACTAAAATAGTGATACACATCACCCCGGATGCCAGGCCAGTGCACCACAAAGTCAGAGTGGTGCCGTATGTGATGAAGGAAAAAATCGAGAGCGAATTGGATCGGCTGTTGAGAGAGGGCATCATCTTGCCCGTTGAATTCAGCGACTGGGCGAGCCCCATCGTTCCCGTCCTAAAAGTGGATGGCTGTCAGGATCTGTGGCGACTACAAGGCCACCATTAATTGGGTGTCCCTACAAGATCAATACCCGCTCCCGAGAGTGGAGGACCTCTTTGCCACGCTGGCAGACGGTAAGCTGTTCACCAAGTTCGACCTCACGTCAGCCTACATGACCCAGGAATTGGCCGACGAATCTAAACTACTGACCACCATCAGCACGCACAAGGGATTGTTCGTTTACAACAGGTGCCCGTTTGGCATTCGATCAGCGGCGCGATTTTTCAACGAAACATGGGAAGCCTGCTCAAATCCATTCCTGGAACGATCGTATTCCAGGACGACATCCTCATCACGGGTCGAGACATCGAGGAACACCTCCACAACCTGGAGGAGTGCTACGCCGACTGGACCAGGTAGGCCTACGACTCAAGAAGTCTAAATGTGTGTTCTTAGCTCCTGAGGTTGTGTTTCTGGGCAGGAGGGTTGCTGCAGATAGGATTCAGCCCACCAAATCCAAAACAGAGGCGATTCGACGAGCACCCAGGCCCTGCAACACATCGGAGTTGCGTTCATTCCTGGGACTGTTGAACTATTTCGGGAACTTTCTGCCGAACTTGTGTACGTTGTTGGAGCCGCTACATGTGCTCCTGTGGAAGGGTTGCGATTGGTTTTGGGGGGACTGTCAGGAACGGGCTTTCGATCGGGCGCGAAACCTACTTTGTTCAAACAAGTTGTTGACCCTGTACGATCCCTGTAAAAAAAATTGGTTCTGACATGTGATGCATCATCCTATGGGGTTGGGTGCGTGTTGCAGCAGTGCAATGCTGAGGGCCAACTACAACCCGTGGCTTATGCCTCCAGGTCACTCTCTCAAGCAGAACGGGGATCTGGGATGGTCGAGAAGGAAGTGCTTGCATGTGTCTATGGTGTAAAAAAAAAATGCATCAGTACCTCTTTGGTCGGAAGTTTGAATTAGAGACGGACCACAAGCCATTAAGATCCCTGTTGTCAGACAGTAAGGCTGTCAATGCCAATGCATCAGCTCGCATACAGCGATGGGCTCTCACGCAGGCTGCTTATGACTACTCCATCCGGCACCGAAAATTGTGCAGACGCGCTCAGCAGGCTTCTACTGCCCACCACTGAGGGGGCAGCGGAGCAAAGCGCTGAGATGGTCATGGCTGTCGATGCCTTTGACAGTGCAAGCTCCCCCATCACAGCCCGCCAGATCAAAATCTGGACAGAGATCCCCTCCTATCCCTGATTAAGAAATGTGTCCTGACTGGGGATTGGGCATCCGCACACGAAGCATGCCCTGAGGTGGTCAAACCGTTCCACAGACGGATGGATGAGCTCTCCATCCAAGCTGACTGCCTACTATCGGGCAGCCGGGTAGTTATGCCCCAGAAGGCATTCATCAGGGAAGTCAACAGCGAGCACCCAGGTATTGTGCTGATGAAGGCCATTGCCCGGTCACACGTTTGGTGGCCTGGAATTGATTCAGACCTGGAACACTGTGTTCGCAGGTACACGACGTGTGCCCATCTGGGTAATGCCCCCAGGGAGGCCCTGCTCAGCCCGTGGCCCACCAGGCCATGGTCACGCATTCATGTAGACTACGTGGGCCCGTTCATTGGAACGATGTTCTTTATTGTGGTAGATGCGTACTCGAAATGGATCGAGTGCATCATTCTGAATTCATGCACGACATCCACCACTGTGGAAAGCCTACGTGCTATCTTTGCAACCCACGGCTTTCCGGACATCCTGGTTAGTGATAATGGCCCATGTTTCACAAGCTATGAATTCCGGGAGTTTGTGTCGGGCAATGGCATCAACCATGTCAGGACAAGCCGGCCTCCAATGGCCAGATGGAACGTGCGGTCCAAATCATTAAGCAAGGTATGCTCAGGATTCAAAGACCCTCCCTACAATGCCACCTATCGCGCCTCCTGCTGGCCTATAGATCCCGACCGCACTCGCTCACGGGGGTCCCGCCCGCAGAGCTACTTAGGAAACGGACACTCAAAACTCGGCTGTTCCTCATTCACCCAGTCCTGACCGACATAGTTGAGGGCAAGCGCAAGTCACAAAATGAGTACCATGACCGTAATTCGAGGAGAAGGTGTACAGAAATAAATGATCCTGTATTTGTCCTCAATCACGCCATGGGGCCCAAATGGCTTGAGGGCACTGTAATTGACAAAGAGGGAATAGGGTCATCGTGGTAAAACTCAACAATGGTCAGATATGCCGCAAGCATCTGGACAAAGTAAAAAAAAAAAGGTTCAGTATTGACATGGAGGAACCTGAAGAAGACCATGAGATGCAGCTCACACCACCGCCAGTGAACGAGCAACAAGAGCAATCAGAAGAATGCACAGCCCCTGCGATCAGCCCACACAGGCCGGAATCACCACAGGTGACAGACACGTCAGTGTCCAACAACCAGAGCTCCAACTGCGGCGTTCCACGAGAGAGCATAGACCACTTGAAAGACTAAACCTATGATCCAGTCAGACTTCGGGGGGAGGTGATGTCATGGTTGTAACCACAATGTAACACCACTGTACTACTGTACACACGCAACCGAGATGCACACCTTGACCACAAGGGGTGAACTTGTGGGAGACTGCCCATACCTGATCACCCAGGTATATAAAGGGTGGTCCCACGCAGGGTCAGGTTTATCTTGAGTCCTGTGAATAAAGAGTTAAGGTCATAGAGTGATCTTGTCCCCAGAATGTGCCTCGTGTGCTTTCATACTGTAGAGTAAGGACTTTACACAGAGGGTTTGGAATTCTCGACCCCAGAGGACTTTGGATGCTCAGTCGTTGAGTACATTCGAGGCTAAGATCAATAATTTTTGGACTTTGGGGAATCGAGGGATATGGGGATCGGGTGGGAAAGTAGAGTTGAAGTCAAAGATCTGCCATGATCTGATTGAATGATGGAGTGGCTTCAGGGGTCGTATGGCCTACTCCTGCTCCTATTTCTTATGTTCTTATAACTTATGCGGTTTAGAATTATTGCTGAGGCTGCAAAGTAATCTTTTGAAGGTGATTGATCCTAATTGGTACAATTTTTATGAATGATTAATTAGTACATGTTACATAGAAACATAAATTGTGTAAAATTCCCTATCTGTTTAAGTTGGAATTGTTCCGGATGCTGGAAAGGATACTGTTGAGGGTATAAGTGTGGAGAGCACCAAAAGGTCCATTTTTATCAAAGGATAATACCAGTTAACAAGTTAATAGGAAATCAGTTGTTCTTGATTAATCTCAAATTATACCTCAATTCATATTCATTTGATAAGTTATTGAATTCTGTCATTCAGAAGCCAGTTTAGCCCAATGTAAAATAAAAACATTGCTTACTTCCTTGGATGCCTCCAAAGATTTCTTCTTCTGAAAGACAGATCATAATTTGAAATGAGGCATATTAGACATTGCTAATATGAATTTATTTCACTCCTGGTGTAGGTGAATATTTAAGTATGGAGAATGTTAATGATGATTCTTGTCAACTTTCCTGTATCCTGTTGATAACAGTGATAGTAACCCTTAAAAATGAATGCGTTCCATTGGCATTACAATCAGAAAGCCTAGGCCTGAGTGTGTATCTTTTTATTCCTTCGTAATTCTGAAGATATTGCTCAATCTATATTGCTAATGTCATACGTGTTGTCAAAATTGATGATGTAGTTGATGCTGGAAGGCAAGTATTTCAAGATATAAGTGTAGATAATACAAACTAATTCCATCATCTTTCAGTAGAAAAGCTCAATTGTCAAGTCAACAGAAAGGCACTTCAGGACCACAATTTTCAGACTATTCAGTGCACTCCTATAATCTCCATGGGTGTTGGCTGGAAGAGCCACAGTTTAGGCCAAGCCATGATGGCTCCTGATCAGCATTGTGGGACAGAGCCTCCACCTGCTACAAGCAAGGCGATCAGTTTTAGGGATGGGGTCAGGGACTATCTGCATCTGGAGATCCCACTTTCTTGGCTCTCAGAGAGACCAACCATAGTGTTGGCAGAGTATTGCCTCTTGCCAATCAGCAGGAAAATTAGGACCTGTGGGATTCAAGCCAGTGTGGCCTATTTTTATTTTATTGATTGTTTGTTACTTCATCCAAATAAACTGGTGTATTTTTGTTAAATTCATTGGGGTAAGGAAATTCGGTTGTCTGACGATGCAGTTAGTGGTCAGAAGGGGCGTTAAAGTGGTATAATAGCTTAGCGATTGGGCGCGCAGCTTTTAGCGCTCCACCGGAAAATTCAGTTGAGTGCTCACTGGGGCGGGAGCACTAGCGCCTGGCTGCTGACTATCAGGCTGATCATGACATCAGTCAGGTGCAACCGCCTCATTTAGCGGCTGTCAATAATCACGTCTGAAAAAACAGTCGGTACAGCCTTCCAGAGTCGTGAACGTGGCTACTTAAACATAGAAACATAGAAAATAGGTGCAGGAGTCAGCCATTCGGCCCTTCGAGCCTGCACCACCATTCAATATGATCATGGCTGGTCATGCAACTTCAGTACTCCATTCCTGCTTTCCCTTTTTAAAGGGTTGAGAAAACGCTTTTCTCGGATGTCAGTCAGTGCAGCGTTTACATAGAGCACGGTGCGTGAGCCTCACGAGTTTGCAACGGCAGACAGATCTACCATTACAGCTTGCTAACAAATGATTTGAAAAACTTTAATGGGTGCATTACTAGTCCGACAGCGGGATTTCAAATTGGCCTATGGAGCTTGCACAATGGATTCCAGAATTTAACGCGAGGATTTCCATTAGCGCACCTCAGGTCAAGTGTGTAATGGCTGGTTTAGCGCCCCATCAGCTCTTGGCCTGATTCAACCAAATTTATCGGCGAGAGGTGCAAACTTTTTCAAGGTGCTATACTTCACGCTCCGCCTGGATTTACGTCTCAAAATGGGCGGTAACGAATTTCCACCTCATAGTGTTGTTCTAGTTGGGGTCACTGATACTGGAAGTGAACTTTTGAATGTCTGTGTGTGAACAACAGTAATCCAATCAGTGGCAAGTATCAGCTAACAAGACATAAGAACGAATCAGTAACAAAATGTCAATGAGCCCACCAAGGTCACTCCATGTATTAATATTCTTTTGTGCCCCACCAGTTGTTCTCTGTGAATCATTAATGCCCACTTATTTACCCTTTTACCCACAACCAGTGTTGGCCATAGGCATTCCATTGGCACTGTTGGATTTGGAGAAGGAAGGCGAGTTTCTTTAGAAAGAAGAGTGGCACTCACCCACCTGGGCCATCCGGCATCGACCTAGGCACCAGCTTCGGACAAGACAAAGGCACACCCAGCCCAGTCGACCCTGCCAAATCCTCCTCACTAACATCTGGGAAATTGGGAGAGGTGCCCTACAACAGCCTGACATAGTCATAGTCACAGAATCGTATCTCTCAGCCAATGTCCCAGACTCCTCCATCACCATCCCTGGCTATGTTCTGTCCCACCAGCAGGAAAGACACACCAGAGGTGGCAGCACAGTGGTATGCAGTCGGGAGGGAGTGGCTCTGGGATTCCTCAACATTGTCGCCGTATCCCATGAAATTTCATGGCTTCAGCTCGAGCATGGGCAAGGAAAGCTCCTGCTGATTATCACTTAGCGATCTCCCTCAGCTGATGAATCAGTCCTCCTCCATGTTGAACACCACTTGGATGAAGCACCGAGGGTAGCACGGGCACAGAATATACTCTGGGTGGGGGACTTCAATGTCCAGCACCAAAAGTAGTTCGGTAGCATCACTACTGACCGAGGAAGCTGAGTACTAAAGGACATAGCTGCCAGACTGGGCCTCAGCAGGTGGTGAGGGAACCAACCTATGGTACGAAGATAGGTGGGAAAGCAAGTTGTGAGGAGGACACATAGAGTCTGAAAATGGATATAGATAGTTTCAGTGAGTGGGCAAAAATTTCAAATGGAGTATAATGTGGGAAAATGAGAGGTTATCCACTTTGGTAGGAAGAATAGAAAAGCGGAATATTATTTAAATGAAGATAGACGACAGAATGCTGCGGTACAGAAGTATCTGGGGGTCCTTGTACATGAAACACAAAAAGTTAGCATGCAGGTACAGCAAGTAATTAAAAAGGCAAATGGAATGATGGCCTTTATTGCAAGGGGGATAGAGTATAAAAGCAGGGAAGTCTTGCTACAACTGTACCAGGGAGACTGTTGGTGAGACCACACCTAGAGAACTGCGTACAATTCTGGTCTCCTTATTTAAGGAGGGATTATACTTACATTAGAGACAATTCAGAGAAGATTCACTGGGTTGATTCGTGAGACGAAAGGGTTGTCATATGAGGATAGGTTGAGCAGGTTGGGCTTTTACTCACTGGAGTTTAGAAGAATGAGAGGTGATCTTATTGAAACATATAAGGTTTTGAGGGGCTTCACAGGGTAGATACTGAGAGGATGTTTCCCCTCATGGGGGAATCTAGAACTAGGGGGCGTAGTTTCAGAATAAGACTGCCATTTAAGATGGAGAGTAAAAGGAATTTCTTCTCTCAGATGGTCGTGAATCTTTGGAATTCTCTACCCCAGGGAGCGATGGAGGCTGAGTCATTTAAAATATTGAAGGTGGAGATAGACAGATTTTTGAACTACAGGGGAGTCAAGGGTTATTGGGAACAGGCAGGAAAGTGGAGTTGAGGCCAATATCAGATCAGCCATGATCTTATTGAATGGCAGAGCTGGCTCAATGGGCCAAATGGCCTACTTCTACTTATATTTCTTATGTTCTTATAAACTTGACCTCGTGTTCACCAATCTACCTGTCGCAGATACATCTGTGCGTGACAGTAGTGGTAGCATTCCGCGTTGTCCTTGTGGAGATGAAATCCCGTCTTGGAAAGAGCAGTCGTGCTTCGTCCCACATCCCTGCTTTTTGTCCTCATCCTCAAGTACCTGTCCATCTCTCTTTTAAAATTATTCATGGGATTGCAACGGTACGGTAGTATAGTGGTTATGTTACTGGACTAGAGATCCAGAGACATGAGTTCACATCCGACCACGGCAGCTGTGGAGTTCACATCTGACCATGGCAGCTGTGGAGTGTGAATTATATAAATCTGGAATGGTGAGCATGAACGTATCGTATTGTCATAAAAGCCCTAATATGGACAAGGGAGAACCAATGGATGTGGTGTATTTGGACTTTCAAAAGGCTTTTGAGAAGGTCCCACACAAGAGATTGGTATGCAAAATTAAAGCACATGGTATTGGGGGTAATGTACTGACGTGGATAGAGAATTGGTTGTCAGATAGGAAGCAGAGAGTCGGGATAAACGGGTCCTTTTCAGAATGGCAGGCAGTGACTAGTGGGGTGCAGCAGGGCTCAGTGCTGGGACCCCAGCTCTTTACAATATACATCAATGATTTAGATGAAGGAATTGTGTGTGATATCTCCAAGTTTGCAGATGACACTAAGCTGGGTGGCGGTGTGAGCTGTGAGGAGGATGCTAAGAGGCTGCAGGGTGACTTGGACAGGTTAGGTGAGTGGGCAAATGCATGGTAGATGCAGTATAATGTGATAAATGTGAGGTTATCCACTTTGGTGGCAAAAACACAAAGGCAAAATATTATCTGAATGGCGGCAGATTAGGAAAAGGGGAGATGCAATGAGACCTGGGTGTCATGGCACATCAGTCATTGAAAGTTAGCAGGCGGTGAAGAAGGCAAATGGTATGTTGGCCTTCATAGCTAGGGGATTTGAGTATAGGAGCAGGGACGTCTTACTGCAGTTGTAGAGAGCCTTAGTGAGGATTCACCTGGAACATATTCCCTTCCTCCTGCGGTTTACAGACCATTAATAGTCAAGCCACCCAACAACCACTCCTTGATTTGCCTCCCATGCTCCACCACCTCTCTTTTGCACCACACTCTGGTGTCCTTCGCCATGGCCATATCACATCTCAAAAATTAAACTAAAAGCTAGATGTAGAGATGAATGATTTAAAAGTGAGAAGGGAATCAGTTTGATACATGTGAAGAGGTACTTTCGAACCTAACAAGGACACCTTGAACTAAATGTAATGGAGAAACGATTCGCATTGTGAATCATTAACTTATAGAGAAGTCTATAAAGAACCAGCACTGTATTTGATAGATTGAGTTGAAAACACAACATGCATTAATGAACTTACCAGCGGTAGATGTTGCTGCGAATTTGGAGGAAACAAATGTTTAAATTAGATTTGATAATCTAATAAAGATTTGGGCAAACATTTCAATGGAATACAATAATCTTCTATATTATTGTATGATATAAAGAACACAATTAGTATTATTGCACAAGGAAAAGTGATATATTGGCAATGTTGTTGTATGAAACAGTGAAAGATGATTGCTGGGGTTTTCTGCCCCTCTTTTCCCATTCCTGCAACCTCCCTCGACTCCACATTTAGTTTCAATGTACATGTAACGATGGGCTGTTACGTGCACAGTCAGAAAACCCCTGCTGTTCATACCCTTCTGTATGTCTTTTCCTTGAAACAGTGTTTAAAAATCAATGGGAAGGATCTTCATGGAAGATCCTGGATGGTTCCTTAGGAACAGCTACAGTGAAAAAAATCTTTGGTCTCACATATCATCATCACTGAACTGTGTTAGACCCTATAATAGATGCATTAAATGTTTCTTCAAGAAAAGTGCCTCATCACTTTTATTGAACGCAGTTGTTGCTGATGATATTGGGATGTAACAGTGATTGAAAATTATATCAGATGGTACACATCAGCATTGCAGAATGAAAAACTGGTAATATTTTGAAGTAAAGTTATAGCCTCAATGGTGGAAACTGGGCAGGGAGGCAGTTGATTTACTCTGTGCTCCCGCTGGCCATGATGATAGCCCAATGTTCTGTTCTTTGTCCCCTTCCTTTCCCTTATCACGAATAGCCCCTTGACCCCATTAAAATCGGGAGTAAATAAATCCAAGCATGAATGAGATTGTAAGCCATGTCTACTTTACCTTTTGTTGAAGGTGGTAGTGGACCATATGCATGGCCGGTTATTCTGGCTGGAAATGAAATGATTTGGAAGGAATAAAGAGAAATTAGAGAGTAAAATCTCTATTGCAATGAGTACTGCAATGCAACAAGCTCAAGGTTGCTGGAATTGGAAATCCATTTGATCCACACTGATTCTATTATGATGCTGTTTAACATGAACAAGACAGCCCAGTAGCATTATTATACAAAGAAAAATAAAAGGCTGGTGATGCCACTGAATGGAATATTGTATTTTGATATGTCGTTGGAAGATAAGACTGTAGGGAATGAGATGGAAAATCAGGTTTTGATGGTTTCAGTATGAAGATGGTGCTTACAGTTTTAACTGAAAGTTACTTTTTGTACACTTTTTGTGTGATTTTGCTGTTGATTGATGGACCAGTACAGAATGTTGAAATCACAGGGTGAGTTTTAGCTGTTGCTTATGTTGGAGCCCCAGTTGACCCTGCGAAGAAAATGGATGATTTTCCATGTGGAAGAATGATAATAAATTTTGCATCACCATTCAATGAACCTCACCTGTGATTAATTCAATAGAAGGAAACTTTGCTTTTTTCATTGTTCTTTAACTGTTATTAAATTCATGGTTGTTGAAGTTGGAGTCAATGATGTTTTAAGGTAATCAGTGTTATGTATTTAACTCTTTGTAACCTGCATCACACCTGGGACTCAGGTTGAAACGCTCGAAGTGTGTTTTCCTGGCACAGGACGTCGAATTCTTAGGAAGGAGAATCGCAGCAGACAGCATAAAACCCACCGACGCCAAGATGGAGACCATCAAGAATGCGCCGAGACCACAGAACGTGACGGAGCTGCGGTCGTTCCTGGGACTCCTTAACTATTTCAGTAATTTCCTACCTGGGTTAAGCACCCTGCTAGAACCCCTACATGCGCTACTGCGCAAGGGAGACAACTAGGTATGGGGGAATTCACAAGGGGCTGCTTTTAAGAAAGCCAGAAATTTATTGTGTTCCATCAAACTGCTTGTCCTGTATAACCCACGTAAACGATTAGTGTTAGCTTGCGATGAGTCGTCATACGGGGTCGGGTGTGTGTTACAACAGGCTAATGAATTGGGGATTTTGCAACCGGTTGCGTATGCATCCAGAAGTTTGTCCAAGGCCGAAAGAGCCTACAGCATGGTTGAAAAAGAGGGTCTGGTGTGCGTTTACAGGGTAAAAAAAAATGCACCAGTACTTATTTGGCCTCAAGTTCGAGCTTCAAACTGACCACAAGCCGCTCATATCGCTATTCTCGGAGAGCAAAGGGATTAATACCAATGCCTCTGCCCGCATCCAAAGATGTGCGCTCACGCTGTCGGCATACAACTATGTAATCCGCCACAGATCGGACACAGAGAACTGCGCAGATGCTCTTAGTCAGCTACCGTTGCCCACCACCGGGGTGGAAATGGCACAGCCTGCAGACTTGCTCATGGTCATGGAAGCATTTGAGAACGAGAAGTCCCCTGTTACGGCCCACCAGATCAGGACCTGGACAAGCCAGGATCCTTTACTGTCCTTGTAAAAAAATGTGTTCTTGATGGGAGCTGGTCCAGTGTCCCAATGGAGATGCAGGAAGCGATTAAGCCGTTCCACAGACTCAAAGACAAGTTGTCCCTGCAGGCGGGCTGTCTTTTCTGGGGCAATTGCGTGGTTTTGGCCAAGAAAGGCAGAGACACATTTATTTGCGAACTGCACAACACCCACCCAGGTTTCGCAATGATGAAAGCCATAGCCAGATCTCACATGTGGTGGCCTGGCATCGTCTCAGATTTACAGTCATGCGTGCGCCAGTGCAACACTTGCTGTCAGTTGAGCAATGCATCCAGGGAGGCACCGCTAAGTTTGTGGTCATGGCCATCCAAAACGTGGTTGAGGATCCATGTAGACTATGCGGGGCCATTCCTAGGCAAAATGTTTTTGTCGTGGATGCTTACTCAAAATGGATTGAATGTGCAATAATGTCTGTAAGCACATCCACGACCACCATTGAAAGCCTACGAGCCATGTTTGCCACGCATGGCTTGCCTGATGTCCTAGTCAGCGACAATGGGCCGTGCTTCACCAGTGCTGAATTCAAGGAGTTCATGACCCGCAACTGGATTAAACATGTCACATCTGCCCCGTTCAAGCCCGCATCCAATGGCCAGGCAGAACAGGCAGTTCAGACCATTAAGCAAAGCTTGAAACGTGTGTTGGAAGGCTCCCTGCAGACCCAGTTGTCCTGAGTGCTGCTCAGCTACCGCATCAGACCCCACTCACTCACCGAGATTCCCCTAGCTGAGCTGCTCATGAAAAGGGCACTTAAAACAAGGATCTCTCTTGTCCACCCTGATCTCCATGATCACATGGAGGGCAAGCAGCATCAACAAAGTGTGTATCATGACCGCGCAAATTTGTCACGCGATATTGAGATCAGTGATCCTATGTTTGTGCTCAATTATGGACATTGTCCCAAATGGCTTGCTGGCACAGTCATAGCCGAAGAGAGGAGTAGGGTGTTTCAGGTCAAACTGGCGATCCGCTGGGTGAAGAAATTGCCCCTCATATCTCCTCTAAACTCCCCCACAATTACTTTAAATCGATACCCCCTGTTGTTGACCCCTCTGCCAAGGGAAACAGGTCCTTCCGATCCACTCTATCCAGGCCCCTCATAATTTTATACACCTCAATCAGGTCTCCCCTTAGCCTCCTCTGTTCCAAAGAAAACAGACCCAGCATCTCCAATCGTTCCTCATAGCCAAAGTTCTCCAGTCCAGGCAACATTCTGGTAAATCTTCTCTGCACCCTTTCCAGAGCAATCACATCTTTCCTGTAATGTGATGACCAGAATTGCACACAGTACTCTAACTGCAGCCTAACCAGTGTTTTATATAGTTCAAACATAACCTCCTTGCTCTTGTATTCCATGCCTTGACTAATAAAGGCAGATATTCCATATGCCTTCTTAGCCACCATATCTACCTGGCCTGCTACCTTCAGGGGTCTGTGGACCTGCACTCCAAGGTCCCTTTGGTCCTCTACACTTTTCAGTGTTGTATCATTTAATGTTTATTCCCCTAGCCTTGTAAGACCACCCCAAATGTATTACCTTACACTTATCCGGATTGAATTTCATTTGCCACTGATCTACCCACGTCACCAGTACATTGATATCTTCCTGCAGTCCGCAGCTTTCTTCTTCATTATCAACCACACAACCTATTTTAGTGTCATCTGCAAACTTCTTAATCATGCCCCCAACATTAAAGTCCAAGTCATTGATATATACCACAAAAAGCAAGGGGCCCAGCACTGAACTCTGCAGAACCCCACTGGATACTGCCTTCCAGTCACAAAAACACCCATCAACCATTACTCTTTGCTTCCTGTCTCCGAGCCAATTTTGGATCCAGCTTGCTACTTTGCCCTGGATCCCATGGGCTATTACTTTCGTGACCAGTCTGCAATGTGGGACTTTATCAAAATGATTTGGAAGTGTGAGAATGAAGTCAGATCTTTGACCAATAAATCTGTACAAAAATTGTCTGGTTCGTGTCAAACCTTCTGTTGAAGTTAGAATCATTATTAGGGCCGATTCTAACTCCTGGCATTAAGGCGGATGTTAATCCCATGCAGAAGAGTTCATCAGAGGCCTGGCTGCTTCTAACTGCTGGGCCTGATTCTGGCACACACCAGAGCACACAAGCAGAAAATTGACATCGATGTCTTTAACTTAGCATCTGTTGTTGAAATTATCGGGGTGGATTTTATGTTGGAGATAGCTTCCCAGGAGTTAATTTTTCCCCACCAGAGGCAGCAGGAGGTCACGGCGATTTTAACCGCTGGGATCCATTTAAATGTTGCCTGTCAACTTTCTGCCCCTGCCAGGCAGGAAGTGGGTGGAGAGCATTTCCCAGCAGGTCAGGGATGTGGAGTTTAGAAATCAGCAATGGATGACCAAAAAATTGATAAAGAGGGCGAAAATAGGATAGGATGCTAACCTAGCAAGACATTCAAAACACAATTTAACAGCTTCTACAGATATGTAAAAAGAAAGAGAGTATCGGATGTAATCACGGGTTCCTCACAGGCTGAGAGAGGAGAAATTATAATGGGGAAGAAGGAAATGGTTGAGAGGTTGAACAAATAATTTGCATCTGTCTTCACAGTAGAAGACACAAAAATTATACCAGAAATAGTGGGGAACTGAGGGTCTAATGATTGTGAGGAACTTAAAGTTGATACTAGTAAAGAAAAAGGGGGTGAAATTGGATTAGGCTGCACCCATTGAAAGGAGTGTAGGTAGAACACACAATTCGTGCTGCTTGCTCATTAGCATGATTGCACCACTGAGCCCAGCACTAAACGCGCTGCTGGTTGGCTCAGTGAGTAGACCAGGCATAGTGTTGGCAGAGTTTTGCCTCTTGAGACCAGTTGTTTTGGCCAATGAACAGTGAAAGTAGGGCCTGAAGGATGAAAACTTCCTTGCAAACAGTGGACAACCATCAACCACCTCGGAACTGGTCATGGTAGATGCTGCCACCATCTCCAGAGATGGAAGATTAAAGCATCCCCATCATACAAGTGTGGAACTCCGAATCAGACCCTGGAGCACATCATTGTGCACTGCCCTCAGAGGAAATTTGCATGCAGCCTACAAGATATCCACGCTGCTATATTGGAAGCTTTGACGTGGATATCTTACTTGGATATTGACATTTGATTTGCTTTGCTACTACCAAACAAAAGAAGAAGGAGGGCCCTGTGGGGTTCAGGCCAGCATTGTGGTCCAGAACACAAAAGCACGATTTTTGGTCGGGCAGTAACAGGGATCTCTAATGAGATGATCAAGGTGTGAATATTCTTTTCTACCCACCAGCAACTGCTGTTTTCTGTGAAACATTAATACCCCTTTATTTACCCTTTTACCCACAACTCGTGTTGGCCAGAGGCGTTCCATTGGCACTGTTGGATTTGGAGAAGGAAGGCGAGTTTCTGTAGAAAGAAGAGTGGCAGGAACACTGGCACAGCAGGTGGCTGGCACTCACCCACCTGGGTCATTGGATCCAGGGAGAAAGAATGAATGTCAGAAGGGACCTACCTGCATTGGCGAGGCAGTCACTCAGTTATGCTATGTACTGGTGCCTGAACTTCACATAATGCAACACGGGAACATCCTTGCCTATTGCACTTAATCTTCACCACATTGAAATTTTAAATGACGTGCTGATTTCAGGACTATACTGGTGACTTTGTCTAATTCAGTCAATCACACATATGGTGGTGCACTTATTTATGGGGGCAACACCTTTCTGCTCAATGATAAACTATCAAATATGGTTGCAATTATGAGATTAATTTTATACCCATAGTAGCTACTGGTGAGAATACAGTTAGTGTAGTTGTGAAGAATACAAATTATTGGCATCAGTTTATCATGGAAAGCAGTAGATGCCATGTCATCAGACAGAAGCCTTCATTTTCTTGCTAACAATTTGGTTCCCAGATTAATTGGAATACTTTGTTAACGAGATGTGATTAGGTTCATACCTGTTGAAGAAGTTGTTGTTGTTGTTGTTGGCTCTGGAAAGAATACAGTTGATGTAAGTATAGAGAATACATAATTATCCCTTTATGATCATAATGGTGCAGAATAGCAGTTACCAAGTTATGAAAAATCTACATTTCACATATGGAATCTATATGTTAAGCTGCTTTTGAACATTTCAGCTGACCTTGATTCCAATGCAGTGTCTGTTAGGCCCTTCCATATGTGCATTAATCAGCGGGAATATGTTTTTCTCATTTTGAACCTTGTTTGTGTCGAGAGAACTGTATGTACTAGAAGGTTGAGCAGTGCTTATTTATAGGTGGCTCACATGAAACAAAGGGATCAGTTTGCAAATCAACAGAAAGGCATTTTTGTGTAAGTTTCTCCTCAGTGATAATCTAGGTATTGCATTAGTTCCAGCCTCACCGGGTCCGTACGAAGTGCGCATGGACCCAGCAATACCTCACATTAGTCGGTTTTCGGGGCACAATGCGAATGCGCGAAAAACCGGCTTTTCCGATCTGTCAAGCTTTCGCTTGACATATCCTCCGCAACCCCGGGAGAATTTTGCCCAACTCATGCCCTGCAAATATGCTTCAAACTCTTACGGCTGGTAAAAACAGGTGCATAGCTTACTTTTACCAGCGTAAGAGATTTAAAACATATAAAAATTAAATTTATTCATACATTTTTATGTTTAAAAACCCTGTGCATTAAGGTAAATTTATTTTAAACCCTATTAAAACACAAAAAAAAATTCAAAACAAAAAATATTTTTTTTCTAAAACATTTAATTAACTTTAATTTCAAATAATTTTAAATATGTGAGGTGTGTTTTATTTATTATGTTGTGTTCATGTTTTAGGGGTTTATTCTCATTGATAGTAATGGGAACTCGTAAACAGGGAGTTGCCATTATTATCAATGAGAATACTGCAGAGTGATTGGTGGTCCAGCCCACGTGACTCCAGCATTTTTGTACGTACGGGGAAGTCATCGTCCTATACGCAACGCTTGGAATGTTGGCCTCTGACCAGAATTGAAAACGCCTCCAGGCCCACCAGGTATTTTCGTAAAAAAATTTCAGGTCGGAGGCGTTCGTCCGAAGGAAGCCTCTGACTGCAATTTTTCTCCCATTAACTCGTGAAAGTTTAATACATTAATTTTTGCAACTCATTTCATACTTGCTGAAGTTGCTGGTGTTGGAAAAGGATACATTTGAAAATGTAATTGGCTTGCTATTTAACAAGGAAATTGTTCAGCTTTCCCAGTAAAATATCAATTATCCGCAATAAGATGCAATTAATGTCCAGGTAACCGGAATGTCATTTGGAACTGTTATCCATCAAGCTCCTTTTTGATTATTTCTCTCGGCCCTGCTTCAAATGGATTCCATATGTATAGTATCTAACGGACGTAGCTTTATCCCTTTCTGAACATTGCTTGAGACGAATGACTTGTGCCCATTGTTTGTATACTCACTGCCTCAGTAAAATACTTTGGTCACTTCAGACTGATCTGTACATGTTATTGCATGAACATTTCTGTGATGTTGGGGTTCACTCTTGGATTTGGGAGTGAAAAAAAGTTTAGGTGCAGGAACCTTTCATTGGAACACTTCATGATATGTAGCCTGGGAGCATCGGAGTCACTTGTCTGATGTGTTTCTATCCATTCTGAGCTACAGAGCCTGAACCTACATGACTTGCTCCAGAATTGTTCTCACCATTGTTCTGTTATTGGAAATATAACTTCTGACGTAATCTTCAGGGTAATTATCACCTTCACCACTTGGATGGTAAGTGAACATTGGGTCGGTTCTATAACAGGTGGGTGATCTGCTCCGCTGGTTTACTGTCCAAGTGGTAAAGGTGAAAATTACACTCTTAATGTCTCCGAGATGAATTCCAGTTCCAAGTGACAACTACTGAGGGCTGATTCACACTGACTAATGATTATTGTAAGTTTCTTTTATGTATATTTATCTCACTTAATAGACCAGAATGTTTAATGGTCCTTAGTAGCGGGACATTTGTAAAAACATGATTCAATCAAGCAGAGTCAGCATGGTTTTATGAAAAGAAAATCCTGTTTGACAAATTTGCTAGAGTTCTTTGAGGATGTAACGAGCAGGGTGGATAAGGGAGAACCAGTGGATGTGGTGTATTTGGATTTCCAGAAGGCATTCGATAAGGTGGCACATAGGAGGTTACTACACAGGATAAAAGTTCACGGGGTTGGGGGTAATATATTAGCATGGATAAAAGATTGGCTAACTGACAAAAATAAGAGAATCGGGATAAATGGATTATTTTCCGGTTGGCAAACAGTGATTAGTGGGGTGCCGCAGGGATCGGTGCTGGGTCCTCAACTATTTACAATCTATACTAATGACTTGGATGACAGGACCGAGTATAATGTAGCCAAGATTGCTGATGATACAAAGATGGATGGGAAACCAAATTGTGAAGAGGACACCAAAAATCTGCAAAGGGATATAGACAGGCTAAGTGAGCGGGCAAAAATTTGGCAGATAGTGTATAATGTGGGAAAATGTGAGGTTATCCACTTTGGCAAAAAAAATAGAAAAGCAAATTATAATTTAAACGGAGAAAAATTGCAAAGTGCTGCAGTATAGAGGGACCTGAGGGTCCTTGTGCATGAAACACAAAAAGTTAGTATGCAGGTACAGCAAGTAATCAGGAAGTCAAATGGAATGTTGGCCTTTATTGCAAGGGGGAATAAAGTATAAAAGCAGAGAAGTCCTGCTACAACTGTACAGGGTATTGGTGAGGCCACACCTGGAATACTGCGTACAGTTTTGGTTTCCATATTTAAGGAAGGATATACTTGCTTTGGAGGCTGTTCAGAGAAGGCTCACTAGGTTGATTCCGGAGATGAGGGGGTTGACTTATGAGGAAAGGTTGAGTAGGTTGGGCGTTTTTATATTGGAGTTCAGAAGACTGAGAGGTGATCTTATTGAAACTTATAAGATAAGAAGGGGTGGATGCAGAGAGGATATTTCCACTCATAGGGGAAACTAAAACTAGGGAACATAGTCTTAGAATAGGGGGCCACCCATTTAAAACTGCGATGAGGAGGAATTCCTTCTCTCAGAGGGTTGTACATCTGTGGAATTCCCTGCCCCAGAGAACTGTGGAGGCTGGGTCATTGAATATATTTAAGGCAGAGATCGACAGATTTTTGAGCGACAAGGGAGTAAAGGGTTATGGGGAGCGGGCAGGGAAGTGGTGCTGAATCCACGATCAGATCAGCCATGATCTTATTGAATGGAGTAGGGTCGAGGCGCCAAATTGCCTACTCCTGCTCCTATTTCTTATGTTTTTATGTTCTTATGTAATGGCTGGATTAATGTGATTCAATGAAATCAAACAATAGTGCCAATTTGCAAACCACAGAAGACACTTTTTGAGCTGCTTTTATATAATTTTGCGCTCAGAGCTGAAACAGATGGCAGTTGTTGCAGTGATGTGATCAATTTCAACCCAGTTTTGACATTGAGTGGATATTGGTACCATGGCGAATACAGTTACTGATATCATTGTGGAGAATATAAGCTTAACATCAGTTTAAAAGAAAAGAGATACAGTGCTAGTAGAGGAAACTCCTTATTCATATTGAGAATTTTGATTTCTAGCTTAATTGGAAATCTTTACTGACAGTATAGTGTTTATTATGTACCTGTTGTTGAAGTTGATGTTGATGTTGGTGCTGGAAAGAACACAGTTGATGGTGTGAATATGCAGCATGGAAAATCATCCCATCATCTTTAAATGCAGAATACCAGTTGTGAAGTCATCAAACATGCAGGTTATATCCATTGATTGTACAATTTGTACCAAAAGTATTGCCCCAACTGTACAGCTAATTTCATACCTGTTAAAGTTGTGGTCATTGTCGAAGCTGGAAAGGATGAAATTAAAGGTGTGAGTGTGGAGTGTGGAGTGTGAATTATCCCATCATCTTCAGCACAGAATCTGCCCTCCTGTGCTGTTAATTTCTACATTTAATATAATTTTGCAATTTTCAATGGGAAATAGCCAGTATAAAATCAGAGATGAATTGAAAAATGTTGCATTGATAATCTGAATTTTGTTTTGGAAGATTTAAGAGTGGGAATTACTGTCCAATTGAGGTCCATTTCACTGGGTAATTCCAGTCATGATTTTGATGCATTAATAGACTAGCTTTGCTGATTGACAAGTGAATACAAATTATTGGAATAAGGTGATGGATTTTATAACTGTTGTTGAAGTTGGAGCCATTGTTGACACTGGAAAAGATAGAGTTGAAGCTGTAAGTTTAAACAATTCAAGTCCAGAAATTACTGATGAATGATTAAAACACGTGTCGGCTTTCCTTTCTCTGCTACTTTAAAACACACAGAACTAAAATAACAGATGGAACAATGACATTCTTCATTTGAGAATTCCAATTGTGAAGGCAATGATTGACGCACATTTTTGTAATTAGATTATTAATTTCCTTCCTGGTGATTATATAACTGTTGGGAATATTAAATTATACCGTGAACCTTCCATGGAGTCGACAATTATCATGTACGAAATCCACCTGTCAATCTTCATAGAATAACTACGTTGTGAGGGCAATGCAAATCTCAGTGGTTCTTGTTAAACTTGAGTAAATAATGTTGTATTTTTTCTCTATAATTTATAGCAGTGGGTTAAACTAAAACATTTAGTTTGTAGTCTAATAAATTGAGGCATGGCAGGGGACACCAGTCCCGTCCAATGCACATCATGTGCCATGTGGGAAGACCAGGATGTTTCTCGTGTCCTGGACAACCACATGTGCAGGGAGTGTTGTCAGATGGAGGAGCTCGAGCTCTGGATACCGGAGCTTGAGCAATGGACGCATCACTGCAGTGTATCTGAGAGGCTGAGTGCTACATGGATAGCACATTTCTGGAGTTGGTCACCCCACCGCTCAAGAGTTTGCAGGCAGAGAGGGAATGGGTGACCGGCTGGTCAGACAATTAGGAACAGGCAAGTAGTGCAGGTCTCCTCGGAGTGTATCTCACTCTCTAACCGCCATTCTGAACACTGGTGAGAGTCATGTTTCCTCTGGGGAATACAGCCAGAGCGAAGGCTATGCCACCATGTGTGGCTCAGCTGTGCAGGGTAGGAGGAGGAAGGTCAGGAAAGCAACACTGATCGGGGATTCAATAGTTAGGGGAACAGACAGACATTTCTGCTGCTGCAGACGTGCCTCCCTGGTGCCAGGGTCGATAAGGGAAGCGCATTTGATGTCGATTACATGGAATTTAGCAAATCTTTTACAAGGTACCGCGTAGCAGTCTGGTACGAATAATAAAAGCCTCTGGGATCCAAAGGAAAGTGGCATGTTGGATCTAAAATTGGCTCAGTGAAAGAGAGGAAACTGTAATGGTCGACAGATTTTTTTGTGACTGGAAGGCTGTTTTCACTTGGATTCTACGGGGCTCAGGACTAGGTTCCTTGCTTTTTGTGGCATATATCAATGATTTAGACTTCATTGTCTAGGGCATGATTAAGAAGTTTGCAGATGATACATAAATTGTCCGTGTGGTTGATCGTGAGGAAGAAAGCTGCAGACTGCAGGAAGATATCAATGTGTATCAGCCATGGCTCAGTAGGTACCACTCTCACCTGAGTCAGCAGTTTGTTGGCTCAAGTCCCACGACAGACTTCAGCACAAAAATCTATGCTGATATTCCAGTGCTGGACAGGGGGGGGAAGTGCTGCACTCTAGGAACTGCAGCCATTTGGATGAAACGTTAAACCGAAGCCCCGTCTACTCTCTCAGGTGGAATTAAAAGAACTCATGGTACTACTTCAAAGAAGAGCAGCGGAGTTATCCACAGTGTCCTGGCCAATATTTATCCCTCAATCAACATCACTAAAGCAGATTATCTGGTCATTATCACATTACTGTTTGTGGGAGCTTGCTGTGCGCAAATTGGCTGCTGCATTTCCAATTACAAAAGTGACTACACTTTAAAAAAAAACGTACTTCATTGGCTATAAACGCTTTAGGACATCCGGTGATCGTGAAAGGTGCTATATAAATGCAAGTCTATCTTTCTTCTTTCAATGGACTTGTCAGGTTGGCAGAATAGGGGAAAATGAAATTCAATCCGTAGAATTGTGAGGTAGTGCATTTGGTGGGGGCTAACCAGGCAAGGGAATACACAATAAATGGTATGATACTGAGAAGTGTAGAGGATAGAGAGAACTTGGTGTGCATGTCTACAGATCTCTGAAGGTAGCACGGCTGGTAGATAATGTGGTTAAGAAGTCATACGGGATACTTTGCTTTATTAGCCAATTCAAAGAATATAAGAGCATGGATGTTATGCTTGAACTGTATCAAACTCTAGTTAGGTCATAGCTAAAGTACTGTGCATAGTTCTTGTTGCCACGTTACAGGAAAGATGTGATTGGATAGGCTGGGGTTGTATTATTTGGAACAAACGAGGCTGAGGGAGACTTAATTGAGGTGTATAAAATTTATGAGGTCCTAGATAAAGTAGATAAGAAGGACCTATTTCCCTTAGCAGAGAGGGAAATAACCAGGGGACATAGACTTAAAGCAATTGGTAGAAGGATTAGAGGGAAGTTGAGGAGAACTTTTTTCACCCAAAGGGTGGTGCGGGTCTGGAACTCGCTGCTTGATAAGATGGTAGAGGCTGAAACACTCAGCGCATTTAAAAATTTCTTGGATATGCACTTGAAGTGCCGTAACCTACAAGACTAGGGACCAGGAGATTAAAAGTGGGATCAAGCTATAAACCTCTTTTTTCGCTGGCACGGTCTCAATGGGCCGAAAGGTTCTGTGAAAACAGTTCCATTTCGATTGGTTAGTTGATACCTGTTGATGAAGTCACAGTTGTTGTCGGTGTCATTGTTGATGATACTGCAAAGTAAAGATTTGAAGGTTTAGGTGTGGAGGATGCAAAGAAATTCCTGCATAATTCAATGGGAAATACTACATATGCTGTGATCAAACAGGTGGAAATGAGCAGCATAAGCAATGAATTCAATCCCGTTTAATTTTGCTGCTGCAAAGAATATAGTGAAAGGAGCAATGAAAGGTTGAAAACAGGTATTGTAAAGAAAATGCCAATGCAAGTACTGCATTGGGGACTGAGGAAATAAAAGCTAAAAAGGATGAAAATGCGCAGCAGAACAGTCAAGCCAGGACAGAGCAGTGTTGTTGGTGTAAGGCCATGAGCCAGAGCTGAAAACTGAAATAGAATTGAGATCCTTTGCAGAGTGGTAAAAAAGGTTAAGATTTAAGAGATCCTGCAGTCACAGATAGGAAGTTAATGAGTTGAATGACAAACAAACTGTTTAACAGAAAGGAGGAGTGAAACAATCAAAAAACATGAGCTGAAAAGATGGTGGGACTGGGTTGCCTGGGTGTAACCCAGTATGGGAACTAATTCTGCTCAAGGGTCTGCTTCCAAATCGTCACCCATTGTCTACTTCTTTGGATACCAACAGATTCTTTGCAGCTCTGTGTTCTGAACATTGATTCCAGCATCTTCAGAGCATCGTGATATTGGCCATTTATGTTTGTGCAGGGATTGGTGCGATTTAGGGTGGATCTGTGGGAATCGGACTATTTCTTTCTGTTGAGCAAAAGCAAATTCCTTTTATATTGTGTCGTTAATTTTGAAAATGTCCCAAGGTATTACACATTGAGGGAAAATGATGCGAAACCCAGAGAAGACATCTGAGGAAGAGTGACTACAAGCTTGGAGCACAAGGTGGGCTTTAAGGAGAACCTTAAAGGAACTGAGCGTGTGGAGAGACAGAGAGTGACATCTAGGGAGTGACTTCGAGAAAGTGCTTTTCCAGCACTGCTTGTTGGCCAGGAGGAGGAGTGCTTCCTCCCGGCCCTGCAACTAAACCTACGTTCAGCCACCCTCACCGCGATCTCCAGTCCCATACCCGTGGTTCAGTGTTGATCATCCCCATTATCCTATATTTCTCCCACCGCGAACCTATCTTTCCCACCCCCCGTGATCCTATGTATCTCCCCACCCGATATCCCATGTTTCTCCCCCGGCTGTGATCCCAAGTTTATCCCACCCATGATATGATGTTTCTCCACCTGTGATCCCGTGTTCCTCCCACTGTGATCACATGTTTCTGCTCCACCCGTGATCCAATGTTTCACCCACTATGTTCCCAAGTTTCTCCCGCCATGATCCCATGTTTCTCTGCTGCCTATAATCCACTGCAGCACTAAGAGAGTGAGCAGTAGGATTGTAAACATTTTCAGAACATACAATACTTCATCACAGGGAATGATTGAGGAGGATACCATTGCATCATTCAGCAGAAATGTTAATAGACCTCTGAATAGAGGAAAATACAGGGATGTGAAGACATTGGCCTAAAACAAATATGTCATTATTTTTATTTCGAACTACCAATCTTCAAACCAATGATTGAACACTATGGGCCCAAGTTTCCACATGATTCGTGCCTGATTTTTAGGAGCAACTGGTGGAAGAACGGACTATTTTAGAAATCGCAATTCTCCACATTTTTTTTTCTGCAGTTCTAGTCAGGTAAAACAGTTCTAGTTTAGAACAGAATTTTTCTTCAAAAGGGGGCGTGTCCGGCCACTGACGCCTGATTTGAAAGTTTCCACAGTGAAAATGTACTCCAAACTAAAGTAGAATGCAGACAGTGAAGATTTTTGTAGAACTGAAAAACCTGTTCTACACATTAAAAAATCAGGCGCAGGTTACAAATTAGGCGTCCAGAACGAGGTGGGGGGGGAGGGGGGGGGGAAGGGAACTCATTAAATTCGACAATAAATCCTTATTTATACTTCTACAAATATTATACAAATAAATCCAACCTGAATAAACATTTATAAGCCAAGAAAAGAATAAATAAACCATCTTCCTACCTGCGTGAAAGTGCTTCAGCCAGGGAGAATTCTGCAGCCGTTCATGCCGCTGAGCGGGAGGGGGGAAGAGGGAGAGGGGGAGGGAGGGAGAGAGAGAGAGAGGGGGAGGGAGAGAGAGAGAGAGGGGGAGGGAGAGAGAGAGGGGGGGGGGGAGAGAGGGAGGGAGAGAGATAGGGGGAGAGAGAGAGAGGGGGAGAGAGAGGGAGGGAGGAAGGGAGGGAGAGAGAGAGGGGGGAGGGAGGGAGAGAGAGAGAGGGGGACGGAGGGAGAGAGAGAGAGAGCGGGAGGGAGGAGAGAGAGAGAGAGCGGGAGGGAGGGAGAGAGAGAGAGAGAGGGGGAGGGAGGGGAGAGAGAGAGAGAGAGAGGGAGGGAGAGAGAGAAGGGGAGGGGAGGGAGAGAGAGAAGGGGGAGGGAGAGAGAGAGAGAGAGAGAAGGGGGTGGGAGGGAGAGAGAGGAAGGGGGAGAGAGAGAAGAGGGAGAGAGGGGAGGGGAGAGAGAGGGGGAGGGAGGGAGAGAGAGAGGGGAGGGAGGGAGGGAGAGAGAGAGGGGAGGGAGAGAGAGAGAGAGAGAGAGGGGAGAGAGAGAGGGAGAGAGAAAGGAGGAGGAGGAAGGGAGAGAGAGAGAGAGGGAGGAGGAAGGGAGAGAGAGAGAGAGAGAGGGAGGAGGGAGAGAGGGAGGAGAGAGAGAGAGAGGAGGGAGGGAGAGAGAGCGGGGGGGGAGAGAGAGAGCGGGGGGGGGAGAGAGAGCGGGGGGGGGAAAGAGAGCGGGGGGGGAGAGAGAGAGCGGGGGTGGGGGAGAGAGCGGGGGGGGGAAAGAGAGCGGGGGGAGGGGAGAGAGAGCGGGAGGGGGGAGAGAGAGAGAGCGCGGGGGGGGGGAGAGAGAGCGCGGGGGGGGGGGAGAGAGAGAGAGAGAGAGAGAGCGGGGGGGGGGGTCGGGTCGGGGAACAAGAGCGCGGGTCGGGTCAGTCAGGGGGTGGGGGGGGGGGGGCGGGTCTCGGGTTGGAGCGGGTGTCGGGTCGGGGCGGGTGTCGGGGAGCGGCTGTCGGGTTGGGGGGGGGAGAGCGGGTGTCGAGTCTCGGGGCGGGGGGTGGGGGGGGGAGCGGGTGGGTGTCGGGTCTCGGGAGGGGGGGGAGCGTGTCTCGGGTCGAAGCGGGGGGGGGAGGGGGGAGCGGGTGTCGGGTCGGGGCGGGGATGGGGAGCGGGTGTCGGGTCGGGTCTGGTCGGCGGTGGGGGGGGGGGAGCGAGTGTCGGGTCTGGTCGGGCGGGGAGCAGGAGCTGGCTGTGGGAGGAGCCTCATTCACGCAGCCCCAGTGAGGCCATTCAGCCAGGGCTAGGGGCTGCGTGCTTCGGGCCCCTCCCACACAGTTCGGCGCCTGGAGCGACTGCACTTGCGTGCCGACTGTAGCGCGCATGTGCAGAGGTCCCGGCACTGTTTTCAGTGCCGGGACCTGGCTCCGCCCCCCCCCCCCCACAGCTCGTGCTGGCTGCGCCGAGGGCCAGAGGACCTGTAAGTAGGTAGAGAATACCGAGGATTGTTTTAGGCGCCGTTTTAGGCGCGAAAAACGGGCGCCCAGCTCGGAGGGGCGCCCGTTTTTTTGCTTGTGGAAACTTGGCCCAATATCTTTCATTTTGAAATACCAATCTCCAAACCAATGATTGACACATTGTGACGGAAGTAAATGGTTCATTTCCTGCCACATGGCTGTATAACTCTTGGGAATACTTAATGATAGTTTCAAATTTTCCACAGAAACATCCATGTATCATGTATTAAAACTTCCTGTGAATCTTTTATCATGACTTTTTTGTGAGATTACTACAAAATGATTCAATTTATATTGGTAATTGGATACCTGCTGTTGAAGTCAAGGTTGTTGTTGGTACCATTGTTGATAATGCTGTAAAGTAAAGATTTGAATATTTAGGTGAGGAGGATACTGAGCAATTTCATCATCTTTCAATGGGAAATACTACAAATGAAGTGAATAAACAGGGGAAATAAGCAGCATAAGCAATGAATTTAATCCCATTTAATGCTGATGCTGCAAATACAGTGAAATGATCAATTAAAGTTTGAAAACATGTGTAATAAAGAATGAGGCATTGGAAATAATGCACTGGGGAATAGGAAGTACAGTCGATGTCCATTTGCACCATGATTAGCACCCTGCTCCTGGTTACAATCCTGAACAATGAGAAAACAGACCTGATGCAGAAATGTTTTTGTTTGAATTCAACTTGCGGAAGCAAGTAAGCATGGAATAATGTATTCAGTTGCATATACTTGAAGACTTCAGATAAGCAGATCATAGGCAGTCCCTCGATCGAGAATGACTTGCTTCCACATGGGTTCACAGATGTTTCAATGAAGGACACGATATTTTAGTCCTGAACTCCAATTGAAGGAGTGGAAGATGCCTGTGCGTGGATTATTTCAACATATGGTGACCGTTGCACATCAGGCACCACACAGGCTTGACAGAACTAGGCCTTTATCCAATGGCAATGATTAACGAGGACGACTGGAGACCTGCTCTGCTGCATGGACCTAGTGGCCACACATATTGGTGTGTGGGCTGGCCCGTGCTGCATAGAAACATAGAAAATAGGTGCAGGACGAGGCCATTTGGCCCTTCAAGCTTGCACCACCATTTAATAAGATCATGGCTGATCATTCCCTCAGTACCTTCCCTCACACCCCTTTCCTGCTTTCTCTCCATACCCCTTGATCCCATTAGCCATAAGGGCCATATCTAACTCCCTCTTGAATATATCCAATGAACTGGCATCAATAGCTCTCTGCGGCAGGGAATTCCACAGGTTAACAACTCTGAGTGAAGAAATTTCTCCTCATCTTAGTCCTAAATTGCGTACCCCTTATCCTAAGACTGTGTGCCCTGGTTCTGGACTTCCCCAGCATCGGGAACATTGTACCCGCATCTAACCTGTCCCGTCCCGTCAGAATCTTATATGTTTCTATGAAATCCCCTCTCATCCTGCTAAACTCAATGTATAAAGGCCCAGTTGATCCAGTCTCTCCTCATATGTCAATCCAGCCATCTCTCTCTCCCTCCCCTCTCTCTCTCTCTCTCCCTCCCCTCTCTCCCTCTCTCTCTCTCTTTCTCTCTCCCTCCCTCCCCCCTCTCTCTCTCTCCCTCCCTCCCCCTTCTCTCTCTCCCCCTTCTCTCTCGGGAATCAGTCTGGTGAACCTTCGCTGCACTCCCTTAATAGCAAGAAGGTCCTTCCTCAGATTAGACGACCAAAACTAAACACAATATTCCAGGTGAGGCCTCACCAAGTCCCTGTACAACTGCAGTAAGACCTCCCTGCTCCTATACTCAAATTCCCTCGCTATGAATGCCAACATACCATTTGCCTTCCTCACCGCCTGCTGTACCTGTATGCCAACTTTCAATGACTGATGAACCATGACACCCAGGTCTCGTTGCACCTCCTATTTTCCTAATCTGCCACCATTCAGATAATATTCTGCCTTTGCGTTTTTGCTCCCAACCTCACATTTATCCACATTATACTGCATCTGCCACGCATTTGTCCACTCACCTAACCTGTCCAAGTCACCCTGCAGCCTCTTAGCGCCCCTCTCACAGCTCACACCGCCAACCAGTTTAGTGTCATCTGCAAACTTGGAGATATTACACTCAATTCCTTCATCTAAATCACTGATGTATATTGTAAAGAGCGGGGGTCCCAGCACTGAGCCCTGCGGCACTCCACTAGTCATTGCCTGCCATTCTGAAAAGGACCGTTTATCCCGACTCTCTGCTTCCTGTCTGCCAACCAGTTCTCTATCCACGTCAGTATATTACCCCCAATACCATGTGCTTTGATTTTGCACACTAATCTCTTGTGTGGGACCTTGTCAAAAGCCTTTTGAAAGTCCAAATACACCACATCCACTGGTTCTCCCTTGTCCACTCGACTAGTTACATCCTCAAAAAATTCCAGAAGATTTGTCAAGCATGATTTCCCCTTCATAAATCCATGCTGACTTGGACCGATCCTGTCACTGCTTTCGAAATGCGCTACTATTTCATCTTTAATGACTGATTCCAACATTTTCCCCACGACTGTCAGGCTAACCAGTCTATAATTACCCGCTTTCTCTCTCCCTCCCTTTTTAAAAAGTGATGTTACATTAGCTACCCTCCAGTCCATAGGAACTGACCCAGAATTGATAGACTGATGGAAAATGATCACCAATGCATCCACTATTTCTAGGGCCACTTCCTTAAATACTCTGGGATGCAGACTATCAGGCCCCGTGGATTTATCGGCCTTCAATCCCATCAATTTCCCGAACACAATTTCCCGCCTGATAAGGATATCCTTCAGTTCCTCCTTCTCACTAGACCCTCGGTCGCCTAATACTTCCGGAGGATGATTTGTGTCTTCCTTCGTGAAGACAGAACCAAAGTATTTGTTCAACTGTTCTGCCATTTTTTTGCTCCCCATTATAAACTCACCTGAATCCGACTGCAAGGGACCTACGTTTGTCTTCATTAATCTTTTTCTCTTCACATATCTATAGAAGCTTTTGCAGTCAGTTTTTATGTTTCCAGCAAGCTTCTTCTCGTACTCTATTTTCCCCCTCTTATTTAAACACTTTATCCTCCACTGCTGAATTCTAAATTTCTCCCAGTCCTCAGGTTTGCTGCTTTTTCTGGCAAATTTATATGCCTCTTCCTTGGATTTAACACTATCCTTAATTTCCTTTGTTAGCCACGGTTGAGCCACCTTCCCCATTTTATTCTTACTCCAGACAGGGATGTACAATTGCTGAAGTTCATCCATGTGATCTTTAAAATGTTTGCCATTGCCTCTCCACCGTCAACCCTTTAAGTATCACTCGCCAGTCTATTCTAGCCAATTCACGCCTCAAACCATTTCCTTAAGTTCAGGACCTTAGTTTCTGAATTAACTGTGTCACTCTCCATCTTAATAAAGAATTCTACCATGTTATGGTCACTCTTCCCCAAGGGGCCTCGCACAACAAGATTGCTAATTACTCCTCTCTCATTACACATCACCCAGTGTAGGATAGCCAGCTCCCTCGTTGGTTCCTCGACATATTGGTCTAGAAAACCATCCCTAATACACTCCAGGAAATCCTCCTCCACCGCATTGCTATCAGTTTGGTTAGTCCAATCAATATGTAGATTAAAGTCACCCATGATAACTACTGTACCTTTATTGCATACATCGCTAATTTCTTGTTTGATGCTGTCCCCAATCTCACTGCTACTGTTTGGTGGTCTAAACACAACTCCCACTAGTGTTTTCTGACCTTTGGTATTCCGTGGGTGTCGGGTCGGGTCTGGTTGGGGGGCGGGGGGGGAGCGGGTGTCGGGTCGGGTTTGGTCGGCGGTGGGGCGGGGGCAGGGGGCGACTGTCGGTTCTGGTCGGGGGGGGAGCATGAGCTGGCCGTGGGAGGAGCCTCATTCACGCAGCCCCAGTGAGGCCATTCAGCCAGGGCTAGGGGCTGCGTGCTTCGGGCCCCTCCCACACAGTTCGGCGCCTGGAGCTACTGCACTTGCGTGCCGACTGTAGCGCGCATGTGCAGAGGTCCCGGCACTGTTTTCAGCGCCGGGACCTGGCTCCGCCCCCCCCCACAGCTTGTGCTGGCTGCGCCGGGGGCCAGAGGACCTGCAAGTAGGTGGAGAATACCGAGGATTTTTTTAGGCGCCGTTTTTTTTCTTATGGAAACTTGGGCCCATTGTGTTGGAAATAAATGGTTCATTTCCTGCCACATGGCTGTATAACTCTTGGGAATACTTAATGATAGTTTCAAATTTTCCAGAAAAAAATCCAAATATCATGTATTAAAACTTCCTGTGAATCTTTTATCATGACTTTTTTGTGAGATTACTACAAAATGATTCAATTTATATTGGTAATTGGATACCTGCTGTTGAAGTCAAGGTTGTTGTCGGTACCATTGTTGATAATGCTGTAAAGTAAAGATTTGAAGGCTTAGGTGAGGAGGATACTGAGCAATTCCATCATCTTTCAACGGGAAATACTAGAAATGAAGTGAATAAACAGGGGAAATAAGCATCATAAGCAATGAATTCAATCCCATTTAATACTGATGCTGCAAAGAATACAGTGAAATGAACAATTAAAGTTTGAAAACATGTATTATAAAGAATGTGGCATTGGAAGTAATGCACTGGGGAATAGGAAGTACAGTGGATGTCCATTTGCACCATGATTAACACCCTGCTCCTGGTTACAATCCCTAACAATGAGAAAACAGACCTAATGCAGCAATATTTTTGTTTGAATTCAACTTGAGGAAGCACGTCAGCATGGAATAATGTATTTCGTTGCATACTATTGAAGGCTTCAGATAAGCATATCATAGGTGTTATGCATGTAAATATGTAACACTTGCCACCAGAGGGCGTGATTGTTGGAGTCATAATTGTTAACTGCCCACACATGCAAGGCCAGCATAAAAGGTTGGCTGCCATGTTGTTTAGGCATTCTGGAGTTGTAATAAAGAAGATTAAGGTAACACTAAGATTAGCTCACAGTACTCAGTCTCGTGGAGCTCTTCTATACACAACAATTGGCGACGGGTAACAGAATCCGAACCTTCACGCAACCATGGCTGCCGTTGGAATATTAGAGCGATTCATAGAGGGAGATGATTGGGAAGCCTTGGTCGAGCGTCTCGACCAGTACTTCGTGGCCAACTAGCTGGAAGGAGACACTAACGCGGGCAAGCGCAGGGCGGTTCTCCTCACCATCTGTGGGCCTAAAATATACGGTCTCATCAAGAATCTGCTCGCACTGACAAAACCAATGGAGAAGGAATATACAGAGTTGTGTACGCTGGTTCAGGACCACCTCAAGCTGAAGGAGAGTATCCTCATGGCCAGTTATCGTTTTTACACACACATCGTTCCGGGGGCTAGGTCGTGGCGGATTATGTCGCCGACCTGAGGCGCCTCGCGGGACCTTGCAATTTTGGAGCTGCTTTGGGCAAATGCTGTGGGACTTTTCCGTGCTGGGCATCAGCCACGAGGTCATTCTTCGAAAGCTGCTGGTTGCCAAAACCCTAGACCTGAGCAGGGCCATCGCGATCATCCAGGCATGCTTGGCCACGGATGATAACACCAAACATATATCTTCTCAACATCGAAGCTCACCGGCAAGTACTGTGTATAAAATGATGTCGCTAGCAGGCCGAACTGCATATGGAAGGGCCTACACGTCTGCGGCTGCAAGACCTGTGATGGCTCGAGTCTGCCATTGGGGGTGAATGTGAATCCATTAGCACCGTGTTGGTGCTGCGGGGGTAATCCTCGGGCCCATCAATGTCGATTCAAGCATTACGTGTGCAAAGGCTGCGCAATGATGGGGCACCTCCAGCGAATGAGCAAACGTGCTGCGACATACCATGTGGCAGAGGATGATCAATCCGGTGCGGATCACGCAGCACAGGCAACTCAAACCGAGGAAGGAGTGTATGGGGTACATACCTTCACCACCAAGAGCCCTCCTATAATGCCGAAAGTCAAATTAAATGGAGTTCCAGTATCCATGGAGTTGGACACGGGTGCGAATCAGTCAATAATGAGCCAGAAGGCTTTTGAGAAAATGTGGGGCACTAAAGCACAAAGGCCCAAACTGAGCCCGCTTAATGCAAAGCTGCATACCTACACCAAATAGCTCATACCAGTCATTGGAAGTGCGGCAGTGAAGGTATCGTATGATGGAGCTGTGCATGACCTATCATTGTGGATTGTTCCAGACAATGGCCCAAAGCTGTTCGACAGAAGCTGGCTGGAAAAGATTAGATGGAATTGGAATGACATCAAAGCACTACCTTCAGTGGATGATGCCTCGTATGCTCAAGTGCTGAGCAAGTTTCCCTCTCTATTTGAACCAGGCATCGGCAACTTCAAGGGCGCCAAGGTACAGATCCATCTAAGCCCCGATGCACGGCGCATCCATCACAAGGCTTGGGCGGTTCCGTACATGATGAGGGAAAAAGTCGAGATCGAACTGGACAGACTCCCAACGCGAAGGAATCACATCGCCAGTCGAGTTCAACGAGTGGGCCAGTCCAATTGTTCTGGTGTTGAAAAGCGATGGCACGGTCAGTACCCGCTGCCCAAGGCGGATGACCTGTTCGCAACGTTAGCGGGGGCAGAAGTTGTTCACCAAGTTGGACCTAACCTCCGCCTACATGACAGAGGAGCTGGCTGAATCTTCGAAAAGACTGACATGCATCAACACACACAAAGGGCTGTTTATATACCACAATTGCCTGATACGTCCTTACAACACAGTATAAATGCACACGAGGCCCATGCTTGAGAGGTCAGTCTGTGACCTGTCCTTTATTCCTTAGCACTCAAGTGATGAAGGTGGGTGGAGCTTCCCCTTTTATACCTGAAGGTCCAGGTTAGGAGTGTCTCCCACCTAGTGGTCAGTGTTCTCACGGGTGTACAACTTAGATCAGTTTACATGGGTTACAATGCTGGTTGAATACATGACAGTGCCCTTTCTGGATTCGCTCGGCTGCAGCCATTTTCCAGAGAAACATGGAGAGTTTGCTGAAATCTGTTCCGCGCACCTTTATGTTTCAAGACGACATCCTGATCACTGGTCGTGACACCATCAGACATCTACACAACCTGGAAGAGGTTCTAAGTCGCTTAGATAGAGTGGGACTCAGGCTGAAACGCTCCAAGTGTGTTTTCCTGACGCCAGAAGTCGAATTTTTGGGGCATCAGGCCCACGGACTCAAAGACAGAGGCCATCAAGAATGCACTGAGCCCACAGAATATGACGGAGTTGTGTTCGTTCCTGGGACTCTCAACTATTTCGGTAACTTTCTACCCGGATTGAGCACGTTGTTAGAGCCTTTGCACATGTTGCTACGTAAGGGTGACGACTGGGTTTGGGGCAAATCACAAGACACAGCCTTTGAGAAGGCCAGGCACCTGCTATGTTCAAATAAGTTACTTGTACACTATGACCCATGTAAACGTTTAGTGCTAGCTTGTGACGCCTCATCATACGGGGTCGGCTGTGTGTTACAGCAAGCCAATGTATCGGGCAACCTCCAACCGGTTGCATACGCGTCTAGATGTCTGTCTAAGGCTGAGAGTCTATAATATGGTCGAGAATGAGACATTAGCATATGTATATGGGGTTAAGAAAATGCACCAATACCTATTTGGACTTCGGCTTGAGCTTGAAACTGACCACAAGCCACTCATTTTGCTGTTTTCAGAGAGCAAAGGTATAAATACCAATGTTTCGTCCTGCATCCAAAGATGGGCACTAACACTATCCGCTTATGACTATGTTATCCAGGCACTGAGGAAGTGTGTCCTGATGAAATGGGAGCAGAAGGGAAAAGGGATCCTGTGGGCTGATTTTATCATTAGCCACCAGATCCTAGTGGATCTCAGGAACCACTGTCTATGGGGAGCCATAGTGACTGACAGGGAAGGTGAGGTGGCGGAGATCCCAGAAAAAGGGGCCAAGGGAACATTGTGTACCGTGAAGCCAAAGGAGGGTTATGACTTGGAATTACTGGTGGAAGTTAGTATGGAAGGGGACCCCATGACCCGACCACAAAAGCAATATAATTTCCCCAGGGAGGCAGAGGCAGACCTGACAACGGCGCTGCGATCACTAGTAGAGCAAGAGGTGTTAAGACCAATAGCAACCCATGTGAACTCTCCACTGTGGTCGGTTAAGAAACCGGACAACTCATGGAGGGCCACCGTGGACTATTGAGTACTAAATAAGAATATCCCTGCCTGTGCACCCACTGTAGCAGCCGTAGCGGATCTCATAGGGAGTATTCCAGCATCCGTGACCACTTTCACGGTGCTGGACATTTCAAATGGGTTCTGGTCCATTCCTTTAAAACGGGAGGACCAGTACAAGTTTGCCTTTACCTTTAAGGGCCAACAATACACGTGGAACTGTCTTCCCCAAGGCTTCCACAATAGTCCCAGCATTTTTCACCAATGCATGGCGAACTGTTTAAAGGGCTTTAGCAGACCCCAGCAGTTGGTGCAGTATGTGGATGACCTGCTCCTGTTCACCGATCTGGGGAGGAGCATGGCCCACTGCTGGCTGAGCTGCTGGAGCTGCTAAAAGAAGGGTTTAAACTAAACCCCAAGAAGGCACAGATCGGCCAGAAGGAAGTCAAATTCCTGGGGCTGACTGTGCGCGCTGGGGAAAGGGCCATAGACAAGGCTAGAAGGGAGGCAGTACAGGAGTTACCAGCCCCCAACACAGTGACAGGGGTAAGATCCTTTCTAGGGCTCACCAGGTACTGCAGAGACTTCATTGAGGATTATGCAGCCACCGCAGCCCCTCTGCTCAGGCTCCTACACAAGAGTGTAGAGTGGGACTGGGATGAGGGTTGCGAGGCAGCATTTAATCAGCCTTAGGAGCGATAGATGTAGGAAAGGAGTTTTTCCTGGAGGTGGCAGCCAGCGGGGACAGTTTGAGCTCAGTGCTGCTTCAAGAGCGGCACAGCCAGCTGAGACTGGTGGTTTACTCCTCCAGGATCCTCACAGATGTGGAGGAGGGGTACTCCAACTGTGAGAGACACCTCCTAGCCACACATTGGGCAGTGAAAAGATCCTTGATCTTCACGGGAGGGTCTCCTCTAACACTCCTAACCCACCACACACCTACTCAGATGCTCCTAGATGGGAGGATTAAGGACAGGACGGTGAGCAGTGCCCGCATTGCTTGTTGGACCCTGCTCCTCTCCCAGATGGACCTCAGAGTAGAAGGCCCACGCGAGCCAAGGCTCGCAGCCAACCTAATCTATCCAGGGAAAGCCCACTGGTGCTCCATAGAAGGGGTATGGGAGGTTAACATTGGCCTTCGGGCGGGGTTACACCCTACAGGCCGGGACATCTACGTGGATGGGTCCAGCACGGAATCTGCTGGCGAACGGTATCTGCTGCCGAACGACTCACTGGGTGCGGAGTCTATGACCCAAGGGCAGGTATTGCCCTGGCAATCAAGCTCCCCAGCACCATGAGCGCCCAGCATGCTGAACTGTCCGCCGTAATGTACGTGGTGACCCACCCCGAGGAATTCCCTACCCCGTACACGATTTGCTCGGACAGTATGTTCACTTGCAATTCACGTACGGAGTACCTGGCTATCTGGTCCCGTCGCGGATACACGTCCTCTGACGAGAGACCCCTGGCAATCAAGCCCCTGCTGGAGAAAATCATGACAGCGGTGGGGGAAGAGGGAAAGGTCTACATACATAAGGTGAAGGCCCATTCAAAAACCGAACCCCGTGCAGAGGGAAACCAACAGGCTGACAAACTGGCCAAAGAAGATCCCCGCACGGGAAAGTTCTGGGACCCCTATGACACCGGCCGCATAGCAGCGGTCAAGAATAAGAACAGGGCAGCAGAGAGTACAGGGATAGCTTTGGCCCCAGACTTAAAAACAGTTCAGCTACAGGACCCAGTCCTGAAAGCTGTCCTGAATGCGCTAGCTAGAGGAGAGAGAGTAGAAGGTCCGCACGGCACAACAGCCATTACCGTTAAGGAAGGCATGCTGTTTAAAGAGGGACAATGGGTCATGCCGCAGCAGCACCAGAGGGAATTCTTAAAACTGGCCCATGAGGGTCCAGGAGCGGGACACCCCGGGCCTGAGACCACCTGGCAACGGGTGGAACAGGCAGGTTGGTGGCCGGGACTCAGGGAGGACGTCCGCGAGTTCTGTGCGAACTGTCTGGTGTGTGCTGCGAACAACCCTGACCCCCAGAAAAGGAAGGTGTCCCTCGGACACGTCAGAAGGGTAGAGGGAGCATGGCAGTCAATCCAAATTGACTACATCGGGCCCCTACCCATTGCCCAGGGAGGCTACAAATACTGCCTAGTCCTGGTGGACGTATTCTCAAAATGGGTTGACGCCTTCCCCTGCCGAACAGCCACCGCACTAGGGACAGCTAAGATTCTAGTGAGGGAAGTGTTCTCCCGGTGGGGACTCCCACAGTATGTGGAGTCGGACCAGGGGAGCCATTTCACCGGGCAGGTAATGCAGGCAACCCTTAAGGTGCTCGGCATTGAGGGGAAATGGCACGTTGCCCACAATCCACAGTCATCGGGTATTGTGGAGCGTTTAAACCGCACCATTAAAGAAAGGCTGCGGAAGGAAACGGGAGACTCACCCCAAAAGTGGGTGGAGGTCTTACCGTTGGTCCTAATGGGGATCCGAGCCAGCCAGTCAAAGAGCACCGGGTATTCCCCATACGAGCTCATGACTGGCCGGATCATGCGGACCCCCACCCATGTCCTAGCCCCGGTGCTCACAGAAGGTCAGCTCAGAGAGGTGAACCAGGACCGGTTTGTCAGGAACCTGTTTGAACACCTCAAACAGATTCACTGGCAGGCTGCTAGTTACATGGGCAGACAGCATCAGGGGAACCAACTGCCGCTAGAACCCAGCAAACACCACGAATGGGAGATAGGGGACCAGGTCATGGTGAGGAACTATGCTCGGGTCGGGGTTTTTGAAGCATTATATATGGGGCCATACAGCATTGTGGACAAGGCAAGCCTGATGGTCTATGCCATAAAGCTGCCCCGCCGTACTAAGTGGTTCCACATCAACCAGTGCAAGCTGTACAACCCAGGGTCAGCCAAGGACAGAGGGCAGCAGGGAGGGGTGAACCTTCCTCAGGACAGGGACCCTCCGTTGGCCGCCCCCGACGGTGGAGGGCCCACAGGGAATGTGGCAGGCTCAGAAACCGTGCCTATTTGCAGTACTGGAGGGGCTATCCCACCCATCGTTTGGGATTCGGACACACCCCCAGTAACCCAAGCCCTGAGAAGGACCCTCCGTACAACACGGCCAAAGATACCGTGGTCACCGGCATCTCAGCCTCAGCGATTCTACCCTCGGAGAAGGGCAGCCCGACAGGAAAGGCCGAAGGTCAGAAGTACAGAGGCCGCTCAGAGTAGGGACCACCAGCCAGCCGCCTGCAGCGGTGAGGGTCTCACAGGAGCAGTAGCAATGAGCTGTCCCAGAGACAAGGGTCTCCAGCTCACCGGCTGCGGGGAAACCCTAGCATCCAGGCGGCTATCAGGCCGCACAAGGCATGGGCCTGACAGGGACTAACCAGGCCACCCGGAGACGGGTGGCGGTTGTACATAGCTCTAATTTTAGTTTAAGGCAGCTGACTGCACCATTTTATATTTTAAGGTTTAGTTTAGAATTAAGGGTAATGTTGCAGTAATGTTTAAGTGTTTGTTTGAGTTTGTCTTGTGTGTCAGCCAGCCTGAGAGCAGTTCTCAAGGGCAGGATCCAGACATTACCGGGTGATAGACAAACCTCAGGAGACCAATAGATGTTTAATTTTAATCTATGTTTTTTTCCTTCTGTAATGTGGTTGTACGTTGCCTATATGCTGGTGAATATAATGTAACTGAAATAAAATGAAACTGTGCTGAAATGCAATTGTAGTGATTGAACCCCCTCCAAGCTGGGAGGGTGTAAATGTAAAAAGTTTGTACCTGTAAAGGGAAAAGTGTGCATCTATGGTGATGTTGCATAAGTGTAATGCATTTTGGGTATTAGTTTAGCTAATTTATGGGGAAGGTTATCTCTTGGGAGTCAGGAACTTTGCTCACCTCAAAGAATGATACCATAAGTGATATGGTATCACAGGGGGGAATGTAGAATTTACCAATATCTCGCAAAGATTCCAGATATCTTTCCCCTACAGAGGAGAAGAATCCCTTTCTGGGCTTTTAAAATGAGTTTAAAGGGGCAGACGAAGCCTGCGGGGGATAAAAGGGGATGCATTCATGGAGACCCCCCCCCCCAGTGTTTGGACTCATAGGAAAGGGAATTCAAAATGGACTTAAATTACAGAAGCTTGAGAGCCCCTAAACATCGATGGGAAGGAGCATATCAATTTTAAGATTCTACAACCTTTTTGGCTGCGAAAAGGAGTTACCAAATACAAGAGGTGGGGCCAAATTCGTGTATTAAGGATCCCAGACTGTCTGGGGGAACTATTCACCCCCTAAGAGATAATCAAATTACCCAATCAAGCACAATGGAAATCATGGTCAGAAAAACTGAACAATCTTAAAACAATGCAAAACCAGTGATAGCATATTCTCACACCCTAATCGAGTTACTGCTGACAAAGGAGACATTTGAAAATCAATGGACAGACAGTTTAAACAGAGCCCAAGAGATTTGATGGGAGATAACGGAGCCTTTTTTTGGGATATATCTATCCCCCAGTGTTACAAGAAAAGACTAGCAGAACTCAAAGCTAGCAGAACACAGAGACTGGAACTCGCACAGACTCGAAAGGAACACAGACAGACACAAGCAGCCTGCTTGCTCTACAGTGAAGAAATGGAATAGTGAAGGAAACTACCAGAACTCATCAGGAACCGACCGAGCACGAGGCCCACGAAACGGAAGGTTTTCAGCAACCAAATTGACAACCTGGGCCACCACAACCAGCGAAACAACCAACCGAAACCAACTCAGCAAAAACCAAAGAATCGACCTTTACTTCCACTCTACAATCTACTTCTGAATGACCCAACGGGTGAGAAATTACCAAAAGGGACTAGCTAAAACTATTCCTAACCAAAGAAAGTGGGTACTTACCCCAAACATCCAAAACGCAACTTACCGCATCAAAGGACGCACCCCAACCGAAGACTATGCAGTCCGAAGTCCTCTCCTCCGTCCAGGGTACGGCTCGCCTAGAAGGCCAAGTGCAGCGAACCCCAAAACCGTGATTCACCGGCAACTGTCTAAAGGGATTGGTGAGCATAGCCCCTGAACCCTCAGAGCTATAACTTAGTTAGTTAGGGGAATTGGGAGGGGGGAGGCTGGGATAACTTGTGTAAATGTATCTGCATTCTCCTCTTTACCCCATTTAGAGTTTAAGCTGTATTCTTTTCCCCACAGGCTGTAATTTGACACTTTATTCAATGTGTTGTACTCTTCAGTGTGTATTGGTCTGTTGTGTTATTAAAGGTGTGCCTTTTACTTTTTTTTTTAAACACAATAAAGCCAAACCTGGTTCCAACCTTAAAACCGATTGTCTGTCCAAGTCTGTCACAGTCCCTTCATAATTCCAGTGTCTAGAACCAAGGGGTGGGAGCGATTCGGAACCGCTCATAGAAGGTCAGAAGGGAAAGCTGACACCCGGAAAACCACCCCTTACAAGCCGGCTACCATTACCCACCACTGGGGTTGAAATGGTGCAGCCTGCAGACTTGCTACTGGTCATGGATGCTTTTGAGAGCGAGGGGTCACCCGTCACAGCTCGCCAGATCAGGACCTGGACCAGTCAGGATCCTGTGCTATCATTAGTAAAGAGTTGCGTCCTAAATGGGAACTGGTTGGCCGTTCCCGGGAAAATGCAAGATGAAATTAAGCCATTTCACCGACGCAAAGGTGAAATGTCCTTCCAATCGGATTGTCTCTTATGGGGTAATCGCGTGGTTTTGCCAAAAAAAGGCAGGGGAACGTTTATACGCGACTTACACAGTACTCACCCAGGCATTGTCATGGTGAAAGCAATTGCCAGGTCTTATGTTTGGTGGCCCAATATTGACTCGGACTTGGAGTCATGCGTGCATCAGTGCAACACTTGCTCCCAACTGAGCAATGCACCAAAGGAGGCTCCACTGAGTCTGTGGTCATGGCCCTTCAAACCGTGTCCAGGGTCCACATAGATTTTGCCGGCCCCTTTCTAGGAAAGATGTTTTTAGTAGTTGTGGACGCTTACTCCAAATGGATTGAATGCGTAATCATGTCATCCAGCACGTCCACAGCCACCACTGAAAGCCTCCAGGCCATGTTCGCCACCCATGGCTTGCCCGACGTCCTTGTCAGCGACAATGGATCGTGTTTCACCAGCTCGGAATTCAGCGAGTTTATGACCCGCAATGGCATCAAGCATGTCAGGTCTGCTCCGTTTAAGCCCGCGTCTAACGGTCAAGCAGAGCGGGCAGTCCAAACAATCAAGCAGAGCATGAAACGCGTGACGGATGGCTCCCTGCAGACCCGCTTGTCTCACATTCTGCTCAATTACTGGACGCGACCCCAGTCGCTCACTGGGGTTTCCCCGGTCGAATTGTTAATGAAGAGAGCCCTCAAAACCAGGCTCTCCCTGGTCTACCCGGATCTTAATGATGACGTGGAAACCCGGCGACACCGACAGAACATGTACCACGATTGCACGGCTGTTTCACGTGACATTGATGTTAACCCTGTGTTTGTCCTGAATTACGGTCATGGTCGCAAGTGGGTTGCTGGCACTGTTTTGGCCAAGGAAGGGAATAGGGTGTTTATAATCAAACTGTTAAATGGCCAAACGTGCAGAAGCATTTAGATCAGACCAAGTTGCGATTTACTGACAACCAGGAATGACTTGAAGAGATGATCACCATCGACGATCCACCAACACATACCCAAGCAGAAATCGACCTCGCTGTCAATCACGAGGATGAACCCACCATTCCTGACAGTCCGGTCAGACCAGCCACGGTGCAGTACAGCAATGGTCCGGCCAACTCATACACGCCAGGGTTTGAACCAGGGAGCGAAGGGCTCCAGATCGTCTCAACTTGTAAATAACTTGCACCAAAGACTTTGGGGCTGGGGGGGGGGGTGGGGGAGTGATGTTATGTATGTAACTATGTAATACTTGCCACCAGAGGGCGTGACTGTTGGAGTCCTAATGGTCACCTGCACACACATGCAGGGCCAGTATAAAAGGTTGGTTGCCATGTTGTTTAGGCACTCTGAAATTGTAATAAAGACTAAGGTCACACTAAGTTTAGCTCACTGTACTCAGCCTCGTGGAGTTCTTCTATACACAACAATAGGCAGTCCCTCGAACAAGGATGACTTGCTTCCACATGGGTTCACAGATGTTTTAATGAAGGACCCGATATTCCAATCCTGAACTCCAATTGAAGGAGTGGAAGATGCCTGTGCATGGATTTTTTTAACGTGTGGTAACCGTTGCACATCAGCCACCACAAAGGCTTGACAGAACTAGGCCTTTATCCAGTGGCAAGGATTAACCAGGACAACTGGAGACCTGCTCTGCTGCACGGACCTAGTGGCTACACCTATCGGTGTGTGGACTGGCCAGTGCTGCCCTTGGACCCTCGGCTCTTCTGGTCCCCGTACCCTCATTCGCCACACCTCCGACACGATCTCTCGCTGCTCCTCCGCCACAAACATTTGTCGCACCTCATATTCCTCATATACTGACCTATTGTTCCCCCTGCCAACACAGCAGCAAACCCCCACGCCCGCTCACAGGGGCAAAGATTTACGCCCATTAAACAATAAATATTTAAACGCAACCGGAAAGAGGAGGATAAGCATATAGGGCATTTCTCAATCACACAGCAAGTTAAAGGGTTGAACGATATATAAACTGCTTAAAAAAGGAGATACCTGGTGTGAGATCATCTGAGTGAAGCAATGAAAAGAGATGAGATGCAATGAATGTGGAAATAGCTGACAAAGTGTAAACCATTGGAAAAACCACGGAAAAAAGAAGACAAGATGGGACAAAAAAGAACAGATGTCGGAGTTTCAAAATAAGATCAATAAATGCTCAAATCAAACTGTGGCCAGTCCAGAAATATGAAAGGAGGTCCAGCAGCCGGGGTATTTCCCACTTTGGGAACTAATTCTGCTGAAGGGTCGACAAATCAGGCAAGGACTCGTTCTGTCAAATGCCATTTTTATGTAGCCGGGTGTGGTGGGATTTGGGGGCAGTCTGTTAGTACCTGACTATGTTTTCACTGAAACAACAGCATTTTGCATTGCTGATCTTTTACCTCCACTCCACCTTCCTACACTATCCCCATATCCCTTCATTTCCTTAGTATCCAATATTCTATCAATCTCGGTCTTGAATATACTCAATGACTGAGCATCCATAGCTCTCTGTGGTAGAGAATTCCAAAGATTCTCAACCCTCTCAGTGAAGACATTTCTCCTCAGCTCAGTCCTAAAAGGCCGGCCACTAATTCTGAGACTGTGGCCCCTCGTTCTAGACTCCCAGCCAGGGGAAACATCTCAGCATCTACTCTGTCAAGCCCCTTAAAATTTTGTATACATTTCAGTGATATCACCTCTCATTATTCCAAACTCTAGGGCATATAGGCATAGTCTACTGAATAGGACAATCCCCTCAGAGCAAGAATCAGTCTAGTGAACCATCGTTACATAAGGAGACCAAAGCTGTACACAGTGCTCTAGGTGTGGTTTCATCAAGGCTCTATATAATTGGTAAGACATCTTTACTCTTATCCTCAAATCCTCTTGTAATAAAGGCCAACATACCATTTGATTTCCTTATTGCTTGCTGTACTAGCATGTTAACTTTCTGTGATTATAATACAAGGCCATCCAGGTCCTTCTGAATACTAACATTTCCCAATCTCTCAGTATTTAAAAAATATAAGCTTTTCTATTTTTCCTAACTTCACACTTATCCATGTTATACTCCATCTGCCTTGTTCTTAATCTGTCTAAATCCTTTTTCAGGCTCTTTGCATCCTCCTCACAGTTTACCTTTGGCAGGCTGTAAATAGTCGGGTACCGCAAGGGTCATTCCTTGGGCCTCAGCTATTTACAATCTATATTAATGACTTAGATGGAGGGACTGAGTGCAATGTATCCAAGTTTGCTGATGCTACAAAGCTAGATGGGAAAGTAAGCTCTGAGGAGGACGCAAGGAGCCTTCAAAAGGATATAGACTAGTTAAGTGAGTGGGCAATAAGGTGGCAGATGGAGTGAAATGTGGGGAAATGTGAGGCTCTTCACTTCGGTAAGAATAGAAACACAGAATATCTTTTAGATGGTGAGAAACTATTAAATGTTGGTGTTCAGCGCGATTAAGCTGTCGTCGTTGTACAGGAAACAGAGCTCTTCTATGCAGTAACAGCAAGCAAATAGGAAGGCAAATGGCATGTTGGCCTTTATTGCATGGGGTTGGAGTACAAGAATAAGGATGGCTTAGTACACTTGTACAAGGCTTTGGTGTGACCACACCTGGAATATTGTGCAGTTTTGGTCTGCTTATCTGAGAAAGGACATATATGTCTTAGAGACGGTGCAACAAAGATTCCCTAGATTGATCCCTGGGATGAGAGGCTTGTCATATGAGGAGAGATTGAGTAGATTGGAGCTATACTCTCTGAAGCTTAGAAGAATGAGAGCTGATCTCGTTGAAACATATAAGATTCTGAGGGGGTTTGACAGGGTAGATGCGAAGAGGTTGTTTCCCCTGACTGGTGAGTCTAGAACTAGGGGGTGTAGTTTCAGGATAAGGGGTCGGCCATTTAAGATTGAGATGAGTAGGAATTTCTTCACTCAGAGGGTTGTGAATCTTTAGAATTCTCTACAGGAAAGGGCTGTGGATGCAGAATTGACTATGATAGGTAAATATTTGGACTCTAGGGGAATCAAGGGATATGGAGTTTGGGCAGGAAAGTTCTTTGCGGTCGAAGATCAGTCGATGATCTTATTGACTGGCGGAGCAGACTCAAAGGACCGAATGGCCTACTCCTCCTCATAATTCTTGTGTTCTTATTAAAATAGGGTGAGAAATTCGGATGTGAGGAGGATGCTTCTGCAACTGTATATATACAGGTTGAGTGAGTAGACAGGAAGGTGTTAGATGGAGTATTTTGTGGGGAAATGTGAGGTTATCACTTTGGTAGGAAGAGTAGAAAAACAGAATATTTTTTTAAATGTTGAGGAACTCTGAAATGTTGGTGTTCAGATGGATTTGGGTGTCAAAAACCACAGAAAGTTAACATGCAGGTACAGCAAACAATGAGGAAGACATGGTATGTTGGCATTTATTTGCAAGGGATAGTGCACCGGAGTAAGGAAGTTTTACTGAAATTGTACAGGACTTTGGTGAGACCATATGTGGAGTACTGTGTAGTGTTTTGGTCTTTGTACCCAAGGAAAAATATACCTGCCTCAGAGGCAGTGCAACGATGGTTTACTCGATTGATTCCTGTGATGAGAGGGTTGTTCTGAGGAGAGATTGAGTAGAATGGGAATATACTTGCTGGAGTTTAGAAGAATGGGAGGTGATATAATTGAAACATAAGATTCTGAGAAGGCTTAACAGGGTAGATGTGGAGAGGCTGGTTCCCCTGACTGGAGAGTCTAGAACAAGGGTTCATAGTCTCAGGATAAGGGGTCGGCCATTTGACTGATGTGTAATTTCTTGAGGGTTGTGACTCTCTGGAATTCTTTACCCAGAGGGCTTTGGATGCTCAGTCATTGAGTATATTCAAGGCTAAGATCGATAAATGTTGGACTTTAAGGGAATCTCGGGATATGGGGATTGGGTGGGAAAGTAGAGCTGAGGTCAAAGACCTGCCATGATCTGATTGAAAGACGGAGCGGCTTCAGGGGTCGTATGGCCTACCCCTGCTCCTATTTCTTATATTCTTATGACTTCTGTGGTTTGGAATTATTGCTGAGGCTTCAAAGTAATCTTTTGAAGGTGATCAATCCTAATTTGTACAATCTTTATGAATGATTAATTAGTACATGTTACAATTGTGTAAAATTCCATATCTGTTAAAGTTTCAGTTGTTCCCGATGCTAGAAAGAATAAATTGAAGGTGTAAGTGTGGAGAGCACCAAAAGGTCCATTTTTATCAATGGATAATACCAGTTAACAAGTTAATGGGAAATCAGTTGTTCCTGATTAATCCCAAATTATACCTCAATTCATATTCATTTGATAAGTTATTGAATTCTGTCATTCAGAAGCCAGTTTAGCCCAACGTAAAATAAAAACATTGCTTACTTCCTTGGATGCCTCCAAAGATTTCTTCTTCTGAAAGACAGATCATAATTTGAAATGAGCATATTAGACATTGCTAAGATGAATTTATTTCACTCCTAGTGTAGGTGAATATTTAAGTATGGAGAATGTTAATGATGATTCTGTCAACTTTCCTGTATCCTGTTGATAACAGTGATAGTAACCCTTAAAAATGAATGCGTTCAATTGACATTACAATCAGAAAGCCTAGGTCTGGTGTGTATCTTTTTATTGCATCTTAATTCTGAAGATATTGAATCTATATTGCTAATGTCATACCTGTTGTTGAAATTGATGATGTAGTTGATGCTGGAAGGCAAGTATTTCAAGGTATAAGTGTAGATAATACAAACTAATTCCATTATCTTTCAGTAGAAAAGCTCAATTGTTAAGTCAACAGAAAGACACTTTAGGACTACAATTTTCAGACTATTCAGTGCACTCCTATAATCTCCATGGGTGTTGGCTGGAAGAGCCACAGTTTAGGCCAGGCCATGATGGCTCCCGATCAACATTGTGGGGCAGAGCCTCCACCTGCTACAAGCAAGGCGATCAGTGTTAGGGATGGGGTCAGGGACTATCTACATCCGGAGATCCCACTTTCTTGGCTCTCAGAGAGACCAACCATAGTGTTGGCAGAGTTTTGCCTCTTGCCAATCAGCAGGGAAATTAGGGCCTGTGGGACTCAAGCCAGTGTCGCCAGTTTTTATTGTATTGTTTGTTTGTTACTTCATCCAAATATACTGGTGTATTTTTGTTAAATTCAGAGGGGTAGAAATTCGGTTGTCTAGCACCGCAGTTAGCGGCTAGAAGGGACGTTAAAGTTGGGTAATAGCTTAACGACTGGGTGCGCAACTTTTAGCGCTCCACTGGAAAATTCAGTTGAGTTCTCACTGGGGCGGGAAATACTAGCGCCTGGCTGTTGACTATCATGACGTCAGTCGGGTGCAACCGCCTCATTTAGCGATCATCCCTAATCATGTCTGATAAAACAGTCGGTACAGCCTTCCAGTTGTTAACTGGTGGTTACTTAAAGGGACGAGGAAGCGCTTCCCTTGGAGGTCAATCAGTGCAACGTTTACACAGAGCACCGTGCGTGAGACTCTAGAGTTTGCAACAGCAGACAGATCTACCATTACAGCTTGCTAAGGTCAAATGAATTTGAAAACTTTAATGGGTACATTACTAGTCCGACAGCGGGATTTCAAATTGGACTATGGAGCATGCACAATGGATTCCAGAATTTAACGCAAGGATTTCCGTTAGCGCCCCCCTGGTGAGGTGTGTAACGGCTGATTTAGCGCCCTGTCAGCTCTTGGCCCGATGCAACCAAATTTATTGGTGGAAAGCGCAAACTTTTTCAAGGCTCAATACTTCACGCTTCACCTGGATTTACATCTCAAAATGGGCAGTAACAAATTTCCACCTCAGTGTTGTTCTCGGTGTGGTCACTGATACTGGAAGTGAACTTTTGAATGTCTGTGTGTGAACAACATTAATCCACTCTGTACTCTTGCAGTGGCATAAGAACGAATCAGTAACAAAGAGCCAATGAGCCCACCAAGGTCACTCCATGTATTAATATTCTTTTCTGCCCCACCAGTCGTTCTCTCTGAATCATTAATGCCCACTTATTTGCCCTTTTACCCACAGCCAGTGTTGGCCAGAGGCATTCCATTGGCACTGTTGGATTTGGAGAAGGAAGCCGAGTTTCTGTAGAAAGAAGAGTGGCAGGAACACTGGCACAACAGGTGGCTGGCACTCACCCACCTGGGTCATTGGATCCAGGGAGAAAGAATGAATGTCAGAAGGGACCTACCTGCATTGGCCATCAAGTGAGGCAGTCGCTGGGTTATGCTATGTCATGTATTTAACTGTCATTGTAACCCATGTATAAACTGACCTAAGTTGTACACTGTGAGAACATTGACCACTAGGTGGTGAACTTGTGGGAGACACTCCTAAACTGGACTTTCAGGTATAAAAGAGGAAGCTCCACCCAACTTCATCACTTCAGTGCTGGCTAATAAAGGTTACTGGTCACAGAGTGACCTTCTCTCATGTATGGGCCTCGTGTGCATTTATACTGTATAGTAAGGACATATCATGCTATGTACTGCTGCCTGAACTTCTCACAATGCAACACGGGGACATCCCTGCCTGTTGTACAATGTCTTCACCACATTTAATTTTTAAATGACTTGTTGATTTCAAGACATTAATGGTGACATAGAAACATCGACATTGAAACATAGAAAATAGGTGCAGGAGTAGGCCATTCGGCCCTTTGAGCCTGCACCGCCATTCAATGAGTTCATGGCTGAACATGCAACTTCAGTACCCCATTCCTGCTTTCTCGCCATACTCCTTTATCCCCCTAGTAGTAAGGACTACATCTAACTCCTTTTTGAATATATGTAGTGAATTGGCCTCAACAACTTTCTGTGGTAGAGAATTCCACAGGTTCACCACTCTCTGGGTGAAGAAGTTTCTCCTCATCTCGGTCCTAAATGGCTTATCCCTTATCCTTAGACTGTGACCCCTGGTTCTGGACTTCCCCAACATTAGGAACATTCTTCCTGCATCTAACCTGTCTAAACCTGTCAGAATTTTAAACGTTTCTATGAGATCCCCTCTCATTCTTCTGAACTCCAGTGAATACAAGCCCATATGATCCAGTCTTCTCTATCCCGGGAATCAGTCAAGTGAACCTTCGCTGCACTCCCTCAATAGCAAGAATGTCCTTCCTCAAGTTAGGAGACCAAAACTGTACACAATACTCCAGGTGTGGCCTCACCAAGGCCCTGTACAACTGTAGTAACACCGCCCTGCCCCTGTACTCAAATCCCCTCGCTATGAAGGCCAACATGCCATTTGCTTTCTTAACCGCCTGATGTACGCGCATGCCAACCTTCAATGACTAATGTACCATGACACCCAGGTCAATCAATCAATAGAATAAAACCGGATGTACCACCCGGCATCGACCTAGACACCAGCTTCAAACACGACAAAGGCACACCCAGCCCAGTCGACCCTGCCAAGTCCTCCTCACTATCATCTGGGGACTTGTGCCAAAATTAGGAGAGCTGTCCTACAAACTAGTCAAGCAACAGCCTGACATAGTCATAGTCACATAATCATACCTTTCAGCCAATGTCCCAGACTCCTCCATCCCTGGCTATGTTCTGTCCCACCGGCAGGAAAGACACATTAGAGGTGGCGGCACAGTGATATACAGTCTGGAGGGAGTTGGCCCTGGGATTCCTCAAAATTGACGCTGGATCCCATGAAGTCTCATGGCTTCAGGTCGAGCATGGGCAAGGAAAGCTCCTGCTGATTAACACTTAGCGCCCTCTCTCAGCTGATGAGTCAGTCCTTCTCCATGTTGAGCACCGCTTGGATGAAGCACTGAGGGTAGCAAGGGCACAGAATGTACTCTGGGCGGGGGACTTCAATATCCAACAGCAAACTGGTTTGGTAGCATCACTACTGACCGAGGAAGCCGAGTAAAGCACATAACTGCCAAACTGGGCCTGCAGCAGGTGGTGAGGGAACCAACCTACGGTACAAAGCGAGGTGGGAAAGCAAGTTGTGAGGAGGACAGAGAGTCTGCAACGGGATATAGATAGGTTAAGTGAGTGGGCAAAAATTTCAGATGGAGTATATTGTGGGAAAATGTGAGGCTATTCACTTTAGTAGGAAGAATAGAAAAGCAGAATATTATTTAAATGGAGAAAGATGACAAAATGCTGCAGTACAGAAGAATCTGGGGGTCCTTGTACATGAAACACAAAAAGTTAGCATGCAGGTAATTAGGAAGGCAAATGGAACGATGGCCTTTATTGCAAGGGGGATCGAGTATAAAAGCAGGGAAGTCTTGCTACAACTGTACTATTGAGACTGTTGGTGAGACCACATGTAGAGTACTGCATAAAGTTTGGGTGTCCTTATTTAAGGAAGGATTATACTTACATTGGAGACAGTTCAGAGCAGAGTCACTGGGTTGATTCGTGAGATGAAAGTGTTTTATGAGGAAAGGTTGAGCAGGTTGGGTCAAAACTTATCAGAGTTTAGAAGAATGAGGGGTGATTGTTATATATGTAAACCTGTAAATACCTTGTTTAACCACCAGAGAGCGATCCCACAATCCCTTGGGAGCACCTGTATTTAAGGAGGCCTCACAGGCTGGAGAGGCACTCTGGAGCCCTGCAATGAAAGACTACGGTCACACTTTACTTTGAGCTCACAGTATCTGGTCAGACTCTTTATTCATACACTACAACTGGCGACGAGATACAGATGATGAACCCCACCGCAACGATGCAGAGAACAGTGGGCATCCTGGAGAAATTTTCGGAGGGAGGTGATTGGGAAACCTTCGTGGAGCGACTCGACCAATACTTCATGGCCAACGAGCTGGAAGGAGAAGCGAACGCTGCCAAACGAAGGGCGATTCTCTTCACCATTTGCAGGACACCAACGTATGGCCTCAGGAAAAATCTGCTTGCTCCAGCAAAACGCACAGAGAAATCGTATAATGATTTGTGCACACTGGATGTCCGGGAGCATCTTAACCCGAAGGAAAGCGTTCTGATGTATCGGTTCTACATGTGCAAGAGGTCTGAAGGCCAGGAAGTGGTGAGCTATGTCGCCGAGCTAAGACGCCTTGCAGGACATTGCGAATTTGAAGGACATTTGGAGCACATGCTCAGGGATTTCTTTGTACTTGGCAGTGGCCATGAAGTAATACTTCGCAAACTTTTGACTGTAGAGACCCCAACCTTGAGTAAAGTCTTAGCGATAGCCCAGGTGTTCATCGCCACCAGTGACAATACCAAGCAAATCTCTCAGCGCACGAGTGCTGCTACAAGTAATGTGACCAAAGTAATGTTGTTTTCGAATCGTAATGTACAGGGCAGGCCTCACATGCCTGCAGCTGCACGTCCGCAGATGTCTCAAGAGTCCACTATCAAGGTTGATGAATACTAGGCCATTAACACCTTGTTGGCGCCACGGGGGTGATCATCGTTTCCATTCATGCCGCTTCAAAGGATATGTTTGCAAGGGCTAGGAACAATGGGACATCGGCAACGTATGTGCAGGCAAGCTGCAAACGCTGCTAATCCTGCAAACCACCATGTTGCAGAGGAGGACAGATCCACGGCGGATCACGACGAACCAGAGCCTCGGACCGAGGAGGCAGAGGTATATAGGGTGCACACAATTACCACTAGGTGTCCCCCCAATAATGCTGAAGGTTGAATCAAATAGACTCCCGGTATCCATGGAGCTGGACATGGGCTTGAGCCAGTCCATTATGAGCAAAAAGACTTTCGATAAATTGTTGTGGAGCAAAGCCTCAAGGTCAATCCTGACTCCCATTCGCACTAAACTGAGAACTTACACAAAGGAACTGATTCCCGTAATCGGCAGTGCTACTGTAAAGGTCTCCTACGATGGAGCAGTGCACATGTTACCACTCTGGGTGGTACCAGGCGATGGCCCCACGCTGCTCGGCAGGAGCTGGCTGGGGAAGATACGCTGGAACTGGGATGACGTCTGAGCGCTCTTGCCCATCGACGACAGGTCCTAAACAAGTTCCCCTCACTGTTCGAACCAGGCATCGGGAAGTTCCAAGGAACAAAAGTGCAGATCCACCTAATTTCGGGGGCGCGACCCATCCATCACAAGGCGAGAGCAGTACCGTAGATGATGAAAGAAAGGGTAGAGATCGAGCTAGACCGGCTGCAACGAGAGGGCATCATTTCGCCGATCGAATTCAACGAGTGGGCCAGTCCGATTGTTCCAATCCTCAAGGGAGACGGCACCGTCAGAATCTGTGGTGATTACAAAGTAACTATCAATCGTTTCTCCCTGCAGGATCAATACCCACTACCAAAGACAGACGACCTTTTTGCGACGCTAGCGGGAGGAAAGACATTCATGAGGCTGGACTTGACCTCGGCTTACATGGCACAGGAGCTGGAGGAATCATCAAAGGGCCTCAACTGCATCAACACGCACAAAGGTCTCTTTATTTACAACAGATGCCCGTTTGGGATTCGATCAGCCACGGTGATATTCCAGAGAAACATGGAAAGCTTACTGAACTCAGTCCCGTGCATGGTGGTCTTCCAGAACGACATCTTGGTTACAGGTCGGGACACTGTCGAGCACCTGCAGAACCTGGAGGAGGTTCTTAGTCGGCTTAATCACATGGGGCTCAGGTTAAAATGCTCGAAGTACATTTTCCTGGTGCCTGAAGTGGAGTTCTGGGGAGAAAAATCGCGGCGCACGGCATCAGGCCCACCGATTCGAAGACGGAGGCAATTGAGAATGTAACGCGGCCACAGAACGTGATGGAGCTGCGGTCATTTCTAGGACTCCTGAACTACTTTGGTAACTTCTTACCGGGCTTTAGCACACTGTTAGAACCACTGCACTCTTTACTGCATAAAGGAGATGAATGGTTATGGGGTCAAAGCCAAGAAAAAGGCCTTTGTAAAAGCTAGAAAACTGTTATGCTCAAACAAATTGCTTGTGTTGTATGATCCATGTAAGCGTTTGGTACTAGCATGTGATGCGTCGTCATACGGTGTCAGGTGTGTATTGCAACAAGCTAATGAATCTGGGAAATTGCAACCGGTTGCTTATACATCCAGAAGTCTGCCTAAGGCTGAGAGGGCCTACAGCATGATTGAAAAAGAAATGTTAGCGTGTGTTTATGGGGTAAAGAAAATGCATCAATATCTGTTTGGGCTCAAATTTGAATTGGAAATTGACCATAAGCCACTGGTATCCCTCTTTTCTGAAAGGGGATAAATACGAATGCATCGGCCCACATCCAGAGATGGGCGCTCATATTGTCCGAATACAACTACGCCATCCGCCACAGGCCAGCCACAGAAAACTGTGCCGATGCTCTCAGTAGGCTGCCATTGCCCACCTCGGGGGTGGAAATGGCACAGCCCGTAGATTTAGTTACGGTAATGGAATCATTCGAGAGTGAGCAATCACCTGTTACCGCCCAACAGATTAGAACCTGGACGGGCCAGGACCCCTTACTGTCCTTAGTAAAACAACTGTGTGCTTCACGGGAGCTGGTCCGGTGTCTCATTAGAAATGCAGAAAGAAATAAAGCCGTACCAGTGGTGCAAAGATAAAATGTCTATACAGGTAGACTATCTTCTGTGGGGTAATCGGGTAGTGGTACCAAAAAAGGGCAGGGACACTTTCATTAGTGATCTACACAGTACCCACCCAGGCATTGTAATGATGAAAGCGATAGCCAGATCCCACGTGTGGTGGCCCGGTACCGATGCAGACTTAGAGTCCTGCGTGCACAACTGTAACACATGTTCACAGTTAAGCAATGCACTCAAGGAAGCGCCACTAAGTTTATGGTCTTGGCCCTCCAAACCGTGGTCTCAGGTCCATGTCGACCATGCAGGCCCGTTCTTGGGAAAAATGTTCCTAGTGGTTGTAGATGCCGTACTCTAAATGGATTGAATGTGAGATAATGTCGGCAAGCACGTCCGCTGCCACCACTGAAAACCTGCGGGCCATGTTTGCCACGCACGGCCTACCTGATGTCCTTGTGAGTGACAACAGGCCGTGCTTCACCAGTGCCGAGTTCAAAGAGTTCATGACCCGCAATGGGATCAAACATGTCACATCTGCCTCGTTCAAACCAGCATCCAATGGTCAGGCAGAGAGAGCAGTGCAAACAATCAAGCAGAGCTTGAAGAGGGTAACTGAAGGCTCACTGCAGACTCGCCTATCCCGAGTCCTGCTTAGTTACCGTACGAGACCCCACTTGCTCATTGGAATTCCACCCGCTGAACTGCTCATGAAAAGGGCACTTAAGATAAGGCTCTCCTTAGTCCACCCTGATTTACACGAACAGGTAGATTCAATAAAGTACATATCATGACAGTGCAAATGTGTCAACGTGAAATTGAGATTAATTATCCTGTATTTGTGTTGAACTAACGCTTCCTGGCACTGCCATAGCAAAAGAGGGGAGTAGTCGGATCAAACTTTCAAATGGACTCATCTACAGGAAACACTTGGATCAAACCAAACTCAGATTCACAGACTATCCAGAGCAACCCACATCCTTGTGTGCATTTATACTATAGTAAGGACATATCAAGACCCTTCCTTTTTTGACCCCCCAACACACACACCAGTAACAATCGACAAAGCGGTTGACCACGAAGCAGAACCCATCACCCGCAGCAGCCCAGCAGGACTCACCGCACCAGGCAGCCCAGCAATGCCAGCTGAACAGCAGCCCAGCGAGGGCCCAACAAACGACTCACCAAAACCAGCATTTGCACCGAGACGATCACCCAGGGAAAGAAAGGCCACAGATCGACTCACCTTGTAAATAGTTACACTATTGACTTGGGGGGGGGTGGGGGGGGGGGGGGGAAGAGTGTTATGTATGTAAACCTGTAAATACCTTGTTTAACCACCAGAGAGCTCATCCCCTGGAGTCTCAAGGGAACCCACAATCCCTTGGGAGCACCTGTACTTAAGGAGGCCTCACAGGCTCGAGAGGCACTCTGGAGACCTGCAATAAAAGACTAAGGTCACACTTTACTTTGAGCTCACAGTATCTGGTCAGACTCTTTATTCATATACAGTGATCTTATTGAAACGTATAAGTTTCTGAGGGGCTTTACAGGGTAGATGCTAAGAGGATGTTTCCCCTTGTGGGGGGAATCTAGAACTAGGGGACGTAGTTTCAGAATAACACGGACATTTAAGATGGAGAGGAGGAGGAAGAATTTCTTCTCTCAGATGGTCGTGAATCTTTGGAATTCTCTACCCCAGGGAGCTGTGGAGGCGAAGTCATTTAATATATTGAAGGTGGAGATAGACAGATTTTTGAACTACAGGGGAGTCAAGGGTTATTGGGAACAGGCAGGAAAGTGGAGTTGAGGCCATGATCAGATCAGCCATAATCTTTTGAATGGCAGAGTAGGCTCGAGGAGCCAAATGGCCTACTTCTGCTTATATTTCTTACGCTCTTATGGACTTCACCTCGTCATCACCAATCTACCTGTTGCAGTACATCTGTGCATGACAGTAGTGGTAGCATTGACCACAGCATTGTCCTTGTGGAGATGAAATCCAGTCATGGAAAGAGCAGTCGTGCTTAGTCCCACATCCCTGCTTTTTGTCCTCATTCTCAAGTATCTCTCCATCTCCCTTTTAAAATTGTTCATGGAATTGTAAGGGTACAGTAGCATAGTGGTTATGTTACTGGACTGGTGATCCAGAGACATGAGTTCACTTCTGACCACGGCAGCTGCAGAGTTTGAATTATATAAATGTGGAATGGTGAGCATGAAAGTATCATATTGTTGTAAAAGCCCTAATGTCCTTTAGGTGTGACTCCAGATCCACAGCAATGTGGTTAACTCTTAACTGCCCTCTGAAATGGCAAAGCAAGCCAATTAGTTTTACCAAACGGCTGCAACAAACTATAAGAAGAATAAAAGCAGACAGGCTAACCAGCCTCGTCCTCAACAATCTATCTGTCACAGATGTATCTTTCCATGGGCAGAAGTGACTATATGTTCGCGTGATCACCGCAGTCCCTGTGGAGATAAAGTCCTGTTTTCACACTGAGGATAACCTCCAACATCTTATGTGGCACTACCACTGTGCTAAATGGGATAGATTCAGAACAGATCTAGTAACTCAAAACTGGTCATCCATGAGGCACTGAGAGACATCAACAGCAGCAGAATTGTATTCCACCACAGTCTGTAACCTCATACCCTTACTCTACCATTGTGATCAAGTTCAATGAGTGTAGAAGAACATGCCAGGAGCAGCACCAGGTGTACCTAAAAATGAGTTGCCATCCTGATGAAGCTACAACACAGGACGACTGAACAGTGGAAGCAGCATGCTATAGACAGAACTAAGGATCACAGATTCAATGAATCAGATCAAAGCTTTGCAGTCCTGCGTTCGCCAATCATGAATGATGGTAAACAATTATCTCAGTCCCAGAATATTAGTGCAAGAATTTTTTTAAAGTGGTGTCCTGGGACCAACCATCTTCAGCTGCTTCATTAATAACCTTCCCTCCATCATAAGGTCAGAATTGGGGATGTTCGCTGATAATTGCACAGTATTCAGCTCCATTCAGAACTCCTCAAATAATGAATCAGTCTGTGCCCGCATGCAGCAAGACCTGGACAATGTTCTGGCTTGGCTGATAAGTAGCAAGTAACATTCACACCACACAAGTGCCAGGCAATGACTATCTGCAACAAGAGAATCAAACCACCTTCCTTTGACATTCAATGGCATTACAATTGCTGAATCTCCCACTATTAGCATCCAGTGGTCACCATTGACCAGAAACTTAGCTGGACAAGGTAGATAAACATAGTGGCAACAAGAGCAGATCAGTGGCTGGGTATTCTGCAGCGAGTGACTCGCCTCCTGACTCCTCAAAATCTTTCCACCATTAACAAGGCACAAGTCAGGGGTGTGATGGAATACTCTCCACTTGCATGGATGAGTGCAGCTCTAGCACTCAAGAAGTTCAACACCATCCAGGACAAAGCAACCTGCTTGATTGGCACTCCATCGATCACCTTAAGCATTCATCCCACCACTACCGGGTGCACCATGACTGAAGTGTGCACCGTCTACAAAATGCACTACAGCAATTCAGCAAGACTTCTTTGACAACGCATTCCAAACCCGCGACCTCTGTCGCCTCGAAGGACAAGGGCAGCAGGCTCATGGGAACACCAGCATCTGCAAGTTCCCCTCCAAGTCACACACCATCCTGATTTGGAAATATATCGGTTTTCATTCATCATCGCTGTCAAAATCCTGGGAATCCCTAGCACTGTGGAAGTACCTTCACCACACGGACTACAGCGGTTCAAAAAGGCTGCTCACCATCAACTTCTCAAGGGCAATTAGGGATGGGCAATAAATGCTGGTCTTGCTAGCGACGCCCACATCCCATGAATGAATAAGAAAAAGCTTCCACCACCTTTTCAGGTAGAGCGATCCAGACCCCAAACACGCTGAGTAGAAAAATATCTCATCTCCCCTCTAAATCCCTTGCCAATGATTTTGAATCTATGACTTCTGGTGACAGACCCACTCGCCAGAGTAAATCGTTTTTCTCATTCATCATCTTGAAAAGCTTTATTAGTTCATGTCTTAACGTTCTCTGTTCCAATGAGAACGGTCTTAACTTTTACAACCTCTTCAATGAAGTTCCTCATCCCTGGTAACATCCTGGTAAAGCTCCTCTGTACCTTTTCCCAGGCCGTTACATCTTTCCTGAAGTGTGGTGCCCAGAACTGTCCAAGAACTGTCTAGCTGGGGCTTAACCAGCGATTTATGAAGTTCTAGCATGATCTCTTTGCTTTTATATTCTATTCTTCTATTTATAATCACAAGAAAACATATATAAACCACCATATCAACCTGCTCTGCCAGCTGTGTGATGGGAAAGGGGAGATGTAGTCAGGGCTGTTCATGGGCTGTGCAGGGCATAGTACAAAGGCAAGAGAAGTTCTCCCGTATCAGCTTTGCATGAATTGATACTGCATCTGACACTGAAGTGTCCTCAGCCTCTTTTTCATGCTGCTGCTGATAATCTGCCTGATCACCTTGCTGCCCTTGGGTATTTGTCTCTCACTCCTGGTGTCATCCATAAGCAGTCTGGTTTACGATGCGAAGGGGTGAACCATACAGGTGACTTCAGCAGTCCTGGACACTAACAGAACGATATTGTGGAGCCCATCCTCCACTGATCCAGGCAGCTGAAGTGCAGCTTCAAAATATCAATAGTTTGTTCTGTGATCATGATGAAGGAAATGGCCAAGGAAATGTGATTAAAGTACATCAATCCATTAAAAGGGCGAGCGCTGTTGCATAACTGATGGGATGAATGGACTCTGTTTAGTGTCTAATTTCTATGATTCCAGTAGTCTATATATATATATATAATATATATCCAAACCATCTGTATGAAGAATCAACCATATAGATTGTAGCAAATCTGGCAAACCATTGATTTCTGTGGTTGCTGACTTGGATAAGGAATGTGATTACATGAGTTAGTTCAGTTTAGATTTTACTGATTACAAAGTTTTGATGAGATTACACTTTTTCTTTGCTCATCATTCTTCTCCCTTCATCTTCATGCTGTGTAACACCAGGGTGATAGCACTGCCTTCTCTAGCTCACTCTTTCCATTGATCCTAAAACTGTGGATATTCCTTTCCTCCTTCAGTCTACAGACCATTAATAGTCAGGCCATCCAACAACCACTTGATTTGCCTCCCATGCTCCACCACCTCTCTTATGCACCACACTCTGGTGTCCTTCGCCATGACCATATCACATCTCAAAAATTAAACTAAAAGCTAGATGTAGAGATGAATGATTTTAAAGTGAGAAGGGAATCAGTTTGATACATGTAGTATCAGGATTAGAAATCAGGAAGATAGGATAACCTAACAAGGACACCTTGAACTAAATGTAATGGAGGAATGATTCACATTGTGAATCAGTAACTTATAGAGAAGTCTATAAAGAACCAGCACGGTATTTGATAAATTGAGTTGAAAACACAACATGCATTAATGAACTTACCAGTGGTAGATGATGCTGCAAATTTGGAGGGAACAAAAGTTGAAAATAAATTGAACAAATAAAGATTTGGGCAAACGTTTCAATGGAATACAATAATCTTCTATATTATTGTATGATATAAAGAACACAGTCACTTAGTATTATTGCACAAGGAAAAGTGATATATTGGCAATGTTGTTGTATAAAACAGTGAAAGATGATTGCTGGGGTTTTCTGCCCCTCTTTTCCCATTCCTGCAACCTCCCTCGACCCCACATTTAATTTCAATGTACATGTAACGATGGGCTGCTACGTGCACAGTCAGAAAACCCCCGCTGTTCATATCCTTCTGTATGTCTCTTCTTTGAAACAATGTTTGAAAATCAATGGAAAGGATCTTCACGGAAGATCCTGGATAGTTCCTTAGGAACAGCTACAGTGAAAAAAATCTTTGGTCTCACATATCATCATCTCTGAACTGTGTTAGACCCTATAATAGATGCATTAAATGTTTCTTCAAGAAAAGTGCCTCACCATTTTTATTGAATGCAGTTGTTGCTGATGATATTGGGATGTGACAGTGATTGAAAATTATATTAGATGGTACACATCAGCATTGCAGAATGAAGAACTGGTAACATTATGAAGTAAAATTATAGCCTCAATGGTGGAAACTGGGCAGGGAGGTAGTTGATTTACTCGGTGCTCCCGCTGCCTGCCCTCCAGGCCATGATAATAGCCCAATGTTTTGAGCGGGTGAGCAGGACACCCACAAGAAAGTAGCGGGGTCATGCTTTATACAGGCAGATCAGTGCCAAATGTAATATTAGTCTGAGGCCTGAGCGGGGGATAAGTGACACGTACCAGGCGATGGATTGTGGGTCAGAAGAGGCACGGGTAGGTAAGGGTTTCAGACTTTTTTTTAGTCTTCCTTGTGGGCCAGGAAGAGCAGGATTGCTTGTCCAGGCCCAGCAAGGGAATCTTGGGACCACTTTGTCTCAGGCTTTCCCTTCCTTTCCCTGATCACGAACACCTGCATTCCCCCGTTAAAATCAGGAGTAAATAAATCCAAACATGAATGAGATTGTAAGCCATGTCGACTTTACCTTTTGTTGAAGATGGTAGTGGACCATATGCATGGCCGGTTATTCTGGCTGGAGGTGAAATGATTTGGAAGGAATAAAGAGAAATTAAAGAATAAAATCTCTATTGTAAGGAGTACTGCAATGCAACAAGCTCAAGGTTGCTGGAATTGGAAGTCCATTTGATCCACACTGATTGTTATGATGCTGTTTAACATGAAGAAGACAGCCCGTTAACATGATAGAAAGAAAAATAAAAGGTTGATGATGCCACTGAATGGAATATTGTACTTTGGTATGTACCTGGAAGATGAGACTGTGTAGAGAATGAGATGGAAAATCAGAGTGTGAGGGTTTCTGTATGAAGATGGTGCGTATAATTTTAACTGAAAGTTACTTTTTATACACTTTTTGTGTGATTTTGCTTTTGCCTGATTGACCAGTACTGAATGTTGAAATCACAGGGTGAGTTTTAGCTGTTGGTTATGTTGGAGCCCCAGTTGATGCTGTGAAGGAAATGGATGATTTTCCATGTTGGAAGAATGATAATAAATTGCATCACCATTCAATGAACCTCACCCAAGATCAATAGAAGGAAACTTTATTTTTTTTCATTGTTCCTGAACTATTATTAAACTCATGGTTGTTGAAATTGGAGTCACGGCTCCTTGAAGGTAATGATTTGAAGGTGTGATGCTGAAGTAATATCTCTGACCAATAAATCTATACAAAAATTGTCTCGTTAGTGTCAAACCTTCTGTTGAAGTTGGAATTAATTATAAGGGCCGATTCTAACTCTCAGCATTAAAGCGGTGGGAGTGGATGTTAATCCCGTGCAGAAGAACTCATCAGAGGCCTGGCAGATTCTAACTGCTGGGCCTCATTCTGGCACACACCAGAGCACACAAGCAGAAAATTGACATAGAAATATAGAAATTAAGTGCAGGAGCAGGCCTGCACCGCCATTCAATAAGATCATGGCTGATCATTCAACCTCAGTACCCCTTTTCCTGCTTTCTCTCCATACCCCTTGATCCCTTTGGCCGTAAGGGCCATATCTAATTCCCCTTTGAATATATCTAACGAACTGGCCTCAACAACTTTCTGCGGTAGAGAATTCCACAGGTTAACCACTCTCTGAGTGAAGAAGTTTCTCCTCATCTCGGTCCTAAATGGTTTGCCCCTTATTCTTAGACTGTGACCCGATGTCTTTACCTTAACATCTGTTGTTGAAATCATGGGGCTGGATTTTAATTGGGAGATGGCATCCCCCCACCAGAGGCAGCAGGAGGCCACGGCGTTTTTAACTGCTGGGGCTCATTTAAATGTTTCCTCTCCACTTTCCGCTCTTGTTAGGTAGGAAGAGGGTGGAGAGCATCTGCCAACAGATGAAGGATGTTGAGGGTGTTTCAGGAGGGTCTCATGGGAGGACAGGGCCGAGTCCGGTGTAGGGGAGGCGAAGCCATTCCATGTGGGGCCCGGAGGAGATTACTCTTGCTGCTCATGGTCCCACACTGGAAATTGTTTGACTTACCTGGGGGGGCCTCTTGATCCTTGCCACCTGCTGCCATCTCTCTTCATTCAGGCCCCAGTTACCATGCCTTCGGAGATTCACTGCATGAATTCATGGGCTGGCACTTGCTTTAGGCAGGTGGCTCATCCAACTCCAGAAACCTGCAGGTTAATGTCGGTGACGGACAGAAGCCTGCAGGTTAATGTCGGTGACGGAGGGAAATGGTTGAGTTCTGAGCAGATAAGTAACCTTGATTTTAACTCTCCACCCATCCAGTTTACACCAGGTGGGTAGGGTAAAAGTTGTCCTCCGGAATTTAGAATTATTGCTGAGGTTGCAAAGTAATCATTTGAAGGTGGTGAATACTAATTTATACAATTGTTATGAATGATTAATACAGCATGTTACACTTGTGTGTAAATTTCCATACCTGTTGTTGAAGTTGCAGTTATTCCTGGAAAGGATACAGTTGAAGGTGTAAGTGTGGAGAGCACCAAAAGGATCAATATTTATCAATTTATAATACCAGTTAACACGTTAATAGGGAGAGAGTATTCAAAGATCAGGCCCTCAAATCTGGCACCAAGCTTATAGTCTACAGGGCTGTAGTGATACCCGCCCTACTATATGGCTCAGAGACATGGATCATACACAGTAGACACCTCAAATCGCTGGAGAAATACCACCAACGATACCTCTGCAAGATCCTGCAAATCCCCTTGGAGGACAGACAGACACACCAATGTCAGTGTTCTCGATCAGGCCAACATCCCCAGCATCGAAGCACTGACCACACTCAACCAGCTCCGTTGGGCGGGCCACATCGTCCACATACCCGACACGAGACTCCCAAAGCAAGCGCTCTACTCGGAACTCCTACACGGCAAGCGAGCCCCAGGTGGGCAGAGGAAATGTTTCAAGGACACCCTCAAAGCCTCATTGATAAAGTGCAACATCCCGACTGACACCTGGAAGTCCCTGGCCAAAGACCACCCTAAGTGGAGGAAGAGCATCCGGGAGGGCGCTGAGCACCTTGAGTACAGTGGGTATCTATTTGCTCCATGACTAACACCCTGCTCCTCGCTATTTGAAATAAAAGCTAAAAAGGATGAAATTACGCAACAGGATAGTCAAGACAAGACAGAACAGAGTGGTAACAAAGGTTAAGGGATAAGAGTTGAATGACAAACAATCTTTGTTTAATAGAAAGGAGGAGCAAAACAATCAAAAGACATGAAATGAAAAGATGGTGGGACTGGGCAGCCCGGGTACAACCCCATATGGGAACTAATTCTGCTCAAGGGTCTGCTTCCGAATCATCAACCGTTGTCTACTTCTTTGGACACCAACAGATTGTTTGCAGCCCTATGTTCTGAACATTGATTCCAGCAATTTCAGAGCATTGTGATATTGCCCATTTACATTTGAGCAGGGATTGGTGCAATTTGGGGTGGATCTGAAGGAATCGGACTATTTCTTTCTGTTGATCAAAAGCAACTTCCTTTTATATTGTCTTTAATTTTGAAAATGTCTCAAGGTATTACACAAATACTGTGAGGGAAAATGATGCGAAACCCAGAGAAGACATCTGAGGAAGAGTGATTACAAGCTTGGAGCGCAAGGTGGGCTTTAAGGAGAACCTTAAAGGAATTGAGCGTGTGGAGAGACAGAGAGTAACTTCCAGAGAGTGCTTTTCCAGCACTGCTTGTTGGCCAGGAGGAGACGGAGTGCTTCCTCCCGGCCCTGCAACTAAACCTACGTTCAGCCACTGTTCCATGTTTCTCCCCCCGTGATCCCACATTTCTTCCACCATGGTCCCATGTTTCTCCCCCGCTTGTGATCGCATGTTTCTCCCATCATAATCCCATGTTTACCATTGACCAAAATTTCCTGGATTCTGGGGAGGTCCCAGCAGATTGGAAAACTGCAAATGTAACGCCCCTATTTAAAAAAGGAGGCAGACAAAAAGCAGGAAACTATAGAGCAGTCAGCCGAACATCTGTGTTTGGGAAAATGTTGGAGTCCATTATTAAAGAAGCAATAGCAGGACATTTGGAAAAGCAAAATTCGGTCAGGCAGAGTCAGCATGGATTTATGAAGGGGAAGTCATGTTTGACAAATTTGCTGGAGTTCTTCGAGGATGTAACGAACAGGGTGGATAAAGGGGAACCAGTGGATGTGGTGTAATTGGACTTCCGGAAAGGATTTGACAAGGTGCCACATAAAAGGTTACTGCACAAGATAAAAGTTCACGGGGTTAGGGGTAATATATTAGCATGGATAGAAGATTGGCTAACTAACAGAAAACAGAGAGTCGGGATAAATGGTTCATTTTCTGGTTGGCAACCTGTAACTAGTGGGGTGCCACAGGGATCAGTGATGGGACCCCAACTATTTACAATTTATATTAATGACTTGGAAGAAAGGACCGAGTGTAACATAGCCAAGTTTGCTGATGATACAAAGATGGGAGGAAAAGCAACGTGTGAGGAGGACACAAAAAAATCTGCAAAAGGGCAGACAGGTTAAGTGAGCAGGCAGAAATTTGGCAGATGGAGTATAATGTTGGAAAGTGTGAGGTCATGCACTTTGGCAGAAAAAAAAATCTATGAGCAAGTTATTATTTAAATGGATTGCAAAGTGCAGCAGTATACAGCGGGACCTGGGGGTACTTGTGCATGAAACACAAAAGGATAGTATGTAGGTACAGCAAGTGATCAGGAAGGCCAAGGGAATCTTGGCCTTTATTGCAAAGGGGATGGAGTATAAAAGCAGGGAAATCTTGCTACAGCTATATAAGGCCACAACTGGAATATTGCGTGCCGTTTTGGTTTCCATTTTTACGAAAGGATATACTTGCTTTGGAGACAAGTCAGAGAAGGTTCACTAGGTTTATTCCAGAGATGAGAGGGTTGACTTATGAGGAAAGGTTGAGGAGGTTGGGCCTCTACTCATTGGAATTCAGAAGAATGAGAGGTGATCTTATCGAAACGTATTGACAAGGTGGATGCAGCGAGGATGTTTCCACTGATGGCGGAGACTAGAACTAGAGGGCATGATCTTAGAATAAGGGGCCGCCCATTTAAAACGGAGATGAGGAGAAATTTCTTCTCTCAGAGGGTTGTAAATCTGTGGAATTTGTTGCCTCAGAGAGCTCTGGAAGCTGGGACATTGAATAAATTTGAGACAGAAATAGACAGTTTCTTAAATGATAAGTGGATAAGGGGTTATGGGGAGTGGGCGAGGAAGTGGAGCTGAGTCCATGATCAGATCAGCCATGATCTTATTAAATGGCGGAGCAGGCTCAAGGGTCCGTATGGCCTACTCCTGTTCCTATTTCTTATGTTCTTATGTTTCTCCCCCCGTGATCCCACTTTCTCCCACCATGATTCCATGTTTTTCCGCCGCCCATGATCCCGTGTTTCTCCCCAGCTCGTGATCCCATGTTTGTACGACATGATGCCATGTTTCTCCCCCCCATGATCGCATGTTTCTACCCCGCCCGTGATCCCGTTTCTCTTCTTCCTCGCCCCTTATCCTCTCCAGCACAGACATGTCACCTATATTAGAAAAAGGACTCGTAGACTGCATTTTGCATGATGTGGAAGCACCACAGCTGGAGTGGAACAGTGCGGTACTGAGAGAGTGAGCAGTAGGATTGTAAACATTTTCTTAATGGTTTTCAGAACATACAATACTTCATTACAGGGAATGATTGAAGACGAGCCCATTGCATCATTTGGCAGAAATGTTAATAGACATCTGTATAGAGGAAAATACAGGGATGTGAGGATATTGGCCCAGTGCGATAAGATTTGAAGTTCTTCGATCAATGATTAACACACGAACGACATTCCTCTGTCTTCTTATTAAAATAGACTGTACTAAAATAACACATGGAATAATGTTATATGAATTATTATTCTTGTGCCAATTTAATAAGTTTCAGACTTAAATCGTGCCAACATCTTTCATTTCAAAATACCAATCTTCAAGCCAATGATTGACACATTGTGTTGGAAATAAATGGTTCATTTCCTGCCACATGGCCGTATAACTCTTGGGAATATTTAATGATAGTTTCAAATTTTCCACAGAAACATCCATGTATCATGCACTAAAACATCCTGTGCATCTTTTATCATGACTTTTTTGTGAGATCAATACAAAATTATTCAATTTATATTGGTAATTGGATACCTGCTGTAGAAGTCAAGGTTGTTGTCGGTACTATTGTTGATAAAGCTGTAAAGTAAAGATTTGAAGGTTTAGGTGAGGAGGATACTGAGCAATTCCATCATCTTTCAATGGGAAATACTAGAAATGAAGTGAATAAACAGGTGGAAGTAAGCAGCATAAGCAATGAAATAAATCCTATTTAATGTTGATGCTGCAAACAATACAGTGAAATGAGCAATTAAAGTTTGAAAACATATATTGTAAAGAATGTGACATTGGAAGTAATGCACTGGGGAATAGGAAGTACAGTGGATGTCCATTTGCACCATGATTAACACCCTGCTCCTGGTTACAATCCCTAACAATGAGAAAACAGACCTAATGCAGCAATTTTTTTGTTTGAATTCAACTTGAGGAAGCAAGTCAGCATGGAACATTTATTTAGTTGCATACTACTGAAGGCTTCAGATAAGCATATAAGGCATATCTCAATCACACAGGAAGTTAAAGGGTTGAACGATATATAAACTGCTTAAAAGACAGGAGATACCTGGTGTGAGATCATCTGAGTGAAGCACTGAAAAGAGAGGAGATGGAAAGAATGTGGAAATAGCTGACAAAGTGTAAACCATTGGAAAAACCACAGAAGAAAAAAAGACAAGATGGGGCAATAAGGGAGAACAGATGTTAGAGGTTCGAAAGAAGATCAGGAAATGCTCAAAACAAATTGTGGCCAGTCCAGAAACATGAAAGGAGGTTCAGCAGCTGGGGTACTTCCCACTATGGGGACTAATTCTGTTGAAGGGTCTACAAATCAGGCAAGGGCTCATTGTATCAAATTAAATTTTTTTGAGCAGTGTGTTATGGGATTTGGGGGCAGTCTGTTAGCACCCGACTATGTTTTCACTGAAACAACAGCATTTTGCATTCATTTAGAGCATTTGACAGGGGAAATGACGCAGGTCTGTTCACAAAGGGACGTGAAGATGAATGGATGAACAACCATGAGAAGTGAGCTGAGGAACATTGACTGAAAACTTGTCAAAAGAGTGAGCTGAGATGTTCATTGAGTGAGTTCCAGAGAATGGCTCCGAAAAAAAAATGAAAAACTTACATTTGTATCGCGCCTTTCACAACCTCATGACAGCCCAAAGTGTTTTAACGACAATGAAATAATTTTCAAGTGTTGTCACTGTTGTAATATAGGAATCACAGCAGCTAAATTGCACAAAACCCACAAACAGCAATTTGATAAGTCCAGATAATCTGAGCAGCAGGGAGGGATTCAAATTCCTGGGACATTGGAACCGGTTCTGGGGGAGGTGGGACCAGCACAAACCGGACGGTCTGCACCTGGGCAGGGCTGGAACCAATGTCCGAGGGGGAGTGTTTGCTAGTGCTGTTGGGGAGGAGTTAAATTAATATGGCAGGGGGATGGGAACCTATGCAGAGAGACAGAAAGAAGTAGAAATGGGGGCAGAAGCAAAAGATAGAAAGAAGAAAAGTAAAAGTGGAGGACAGAGAAACCTAAGGCAAAAAGCAAAAAGGGCCACATTACAGCAAAATTTTAAAGGGGCAAAGTGTGTTAGAAAGACAAGCCTGAAGGGTCTGTGCCTCAATGCGAGGAGTATTCGTAATAAGGTGGACAAATTAACTGCGCAGATAGCAGTTAACGGGTATGATGTAATTGGCATCACGGAGACATGGCTCCAGGGTGACCAAGGCTGGGAACTCAACATCCAGAGGTATTCAACATTTAGGAAGGATAGACAGAAAGGAAAAGGAAAAGGAGGCGGGGTGGCATTGCTGGTTAAAGAGGAAATTAATGCAATAGTAAGAAAGAACATTAGCTTGGATGATCTGGAATCGGTATGGGTGGAGCTGCGGAATACCAAGGGGCAGAAAACGCTAGTGGGAGTTGTGTACAGACCACCAAACAGCAGTATTAAGGTTGGGGACAGCATCAAACATGAAATTAGGGATGCATGCAATAAAGGTACAGCAGTTATCATGGGTGACTTTAATCTACATATTGATTGGGCTAACCAAACTGGTAGCCATGCGATGGAGGAGGATTTCCTGGAGTGTATTAGTGATGGTTTTCTAGACCAATATGTCGAGGAACCAATCAGAGAGCTGGCCATCCTAGACTGGGTGATGTGTAATGAGAGAGGACTAATTAGCAATCTTGTTGTGCGAGACCCCTTGGGGAAGAGTGACCATAACATGGTAGAATTCTTTATTAGAAACATAGAAAATAGGTGCAGGAGTAGGCCATTCGGCCCTTCTAGCCTGCACCGCCATTCAATGAGTTCATGGCTGAACATGCAACTTCAGTACCCCATTCCTGCTTTCTCGCCATACCCCTTGATCCCCCTAGTAGTAAGGACTTCATCTAACTCCCTTTTGAATATATTTAGTGAATTGGCCTCAACTACTTTCTGTGGTAGAGAATTTCACTCTCTGGGTGAAGAAGTTTCTCCTCATCTCGGTCCGAAATGGCTTATCCCTTATCCTTAGACTGTGACCCCTGGATCTGGACTTCCCCAACATTGGGAACATTCTTCCTGCATCCAACCTGTCTAAACCCGTCAAAATTTTAAACGTTTTTATGAGGTCCCCTCTCATTCTTCTGAACTCCAGTTGATCCAGTCTTTCTTGATAGGTCAGTCCCACCATCCCGGGAATCAGCCTGGTGAACCTTCGCTGCACTCCCTCAATAGCAAGAATGTCCTTCCTCAAGTTAGGAGACCAAAACTGTACACAATACTCCAGGTGTGGCCTCACCAAAGCCCTGTACAACTGTAGCAACACCTCCCTGCCCCTGTACTCAAATCCCCTCGCTATGAAGGCCAACATGCCATTTGCTTTCTTAACCGCCTGCTGTACCTGCATGCCAACCTTCAATGACTGATGTACCATGACACCCAGGTCTCGTTGCACCTCTCCTTTTCCTAATCTGTCACCATTCAGATAATAGTCTGTCTCTCTGTTTTTACCACCAATGTGGATAACCTCACATTTATCCACATTATACTTCATCTGCCATGCATTTGCCCACTCACCTAACCTATCCAAGTCACTCTGCAGCCTCATAGCATCCTCCTCGCAGCTCACACTGCCACCCAACTTAGTGTCATCCGCAAATTTGGAGATACTACATTTAATCCCCCCGTCTAAATCATTAATGTACAGTGTAAACAGCTGAGGCCCCAGCACAGAACCCTGCGGTACCCCACTCGTCACTGCCTGTCATTCTGAAAAGTACCCATTTACTCCTACTCTTTGCTTCCTGTCTGACAACCAGTTCTCAATCCATGTCAGCACACTACCCCCAATCCCATGTGCTTTAACTTTGCACATTAATCTCTTGGGATGGAGAGTGACATAGTTAATTCAGAAAAAAGGATCCTGAACTTAAGGAAAGGTAACTTCGATGGTTTGAGGCGTGAACTGGCTAGAATAGACTGGCAAATGATACTTAAAGGGTTGACGGTAGATAGACAATGGCAAACATTTAAAGATCACATAGATGAACTTCAGCAATTGTACATCCCTGTCTGGAGCAAAAATAAAGGGTAAGGTGGCTCAACCATGGCGAACAAGGAAAATTAATGATCGTGTTAAATCCAAGGGAGAAGCATATAAATTGGCCAGAAAAAGCAGAATTCAGCAGAGAAGGACAAAGGGTTGAATTAAGAGGGGGAAAATAGAGTACGAGGGGAAGCTTGCCGGGAACATAAAAACTGACTGCGAAAGCTTCTATAGATATGTGAAGAGAAAAAGATTAGTGAAGATAAACGTAGGTCTCGCAGTCGAATTCAGGTGAATTTATAATAGAAAAACATAGAAACATAGAAAATAGGTGCAGGAGTAGGCGATTTGGCTCTTCGAGCCTGCAACGCCATTCAATGAGTTCATGGCAGAACATGCAACTTCAGTACCCCATTCCTGCTTTCTCGCCATACCCCTTGATCCCTCTAGTAGTAAGGACTACATCTAACTCCTTTTTGAATATATGTAGTGAATTGGCCTCAACAACTTTCTGTGGTAGAGAATTCCACAGGTTCACCACTCTCTGGGTGAAGAAGTTTTTCCTCATCTCGGTCCTAAATGGCTTACCCCTTATCTTTAGACTGTGACCCCTGGTTCTCGACTTGCCCAACATTAATAAGAACATAAGAACATAAGAATTAGGAACAGGAGTAGGCCATCTAGCCCCTCGAACATGCTCCGCCATTCCATTCAACAAGATCATGGCTGATCTGACCGTGGACTCAGCTCCACTTACCCGCCCGCTCCCCATAACCCTTAATTCCTTTATTGGTTAAAAATCTACCTATCTGTGATTTGAATATATTCAACGAGCTAGCCTCAACTGCTTCCTTGGGCAGAAAATTCCACAGATTTACAACCCTCTGGGAGAAGAAATTCCTTCTCAACTCGGTTTTAAATTGGCTCCCCCGTATTTTGAGGCTGTGCCCCCTAGTTCTAGTCTCCCCGACCAGTGGAAACAACCTCTCTGCCTCTATCCTGTCTATTCCTTTAATTATTTTAAACGTTTCTATAAGATCACCCCTCATCCTTCTGAACTCCAACGAGTCTACTCAATCTAACCCCCTCATCTCCGGAATCAGCCTAGTGAATCGTCTCTCTACCTCCTCCAAAGCTAGTATATCCTTCCTTAAGTAAGGTGACCAAAACTGCACGCAATACTCCAGGTGCGGCCTCACCAATACCCTGTACAGTTGCAGCAGGACCTCCCTGCTTTTATACTCCATCCCTCTCGCAATGAAGGCCAACATTCCATTCGCCTTCCTGATTACCTGCTGCACCTGCAAATGAACTTTTTGGGATTCATGCACAAGGACCCCCAGGTCCCTTTGCACCGCACCATGTTGTAATTTCTCCCCATTCAAATAATATTCCCTTTTACTATTTTTTTTTTCCCCCAAGGTGGATGACCTCACATTTTCCGACATTGTATTCCATCTGCCAAACCTTAGCCCATTCGCTTAACCTATCTTAATATCTTTGCAGCCTCTCTGTGTCCTCTACACAACCCACTTTCCCACTAATCTTTGTGTCATCTGCAAATTTTGTTACACTACACTCTGTCCCCTCTTCCAGGTCATCTATGTATATTGTAAACAGTTGTGGTCCCAGCACCGATCCCTGTGGCACACCACTAACCACCGATTTCCAACCCGAAAAGGACCCATTTATCCCGACTCTTTGCTTTCTGTTCGCCAGCCAATTCTCTATCCATGCTAATACATTTCCTCTGACTCCGCATACCTTTATCTTCTGCAGTAACCTTTTGTGTGGCACCTTATCGAATGCCTTTTGGAAATCTAAATACACCACATCCATCGGTACACCTCTATCCACCATGCTCGTTATATCCTCAAAGAATTCCAGTAAGTTAGTTAAACATGATTTCCCTTTCATGAATCCATGCTGCGTCTGCTTGATTGCACTATTCCTATCTAGATGTCCCGCTATTTCTTCCTTAATGATAGCTTCAAGCATTTTCCCCACTACAGATGTTAAACTAACCGGCCTGCAGTTAACTGCCTTTTGTCTGCCCCCTTTTTTAAACAGAGGCGTTCCAATCTGATGGTACCTCCCCAGAGTCCAGAGAATTTTGGTAGATTATAATGAATGCATCTGCTATAACATCCACCATCTCTTTTAATACCCTGGGATGCATTTCATCAGGACCAGGGGACTTCTCTACCTTGAGTCCCATTAGCCTGTCCAGCACTACCCTCCTAGTGATAGTGATTGTCTCAAGGTCCTCCCTTCCCACATTCCCGTGACCAGCAATTTTTGGCATGGTTTTTGTGTCTTCCACTGTGAAGACCGAAGCAAAATAATTGTTTAAGGTCTCAGCCATTTCCACATTTCCCATTATTAAATCCCCCTTCTCATCTTCTAAGGGACCAACATTTACTTTCGTCACTCTTTTCCGTTTTATATATTGGTAAAAGCTTTTGCTATCTGTTTTTATGATTTGCGCAAGTTTACTTTCGTAATCTATCTTTCATTTCTTTATTGCTTTCTTAGTCATTCTTTGCTGTCGTTTAAAATTTTCCCAATCCTCTAGTTTCCCACTAACCTTGGCCACCTTATACGCATTAGTTTTTAATTTGATACTCTCCTTTATTTCCTTGGTTATCCACAGCTGGTTAACCCTTCTCTTACTGCCCTTCTTGTTCACTGGAATATATTTTTGTTGAGCACTATGAAAGAGCTCCTTAAAAGTCCTCCACTTTTCCTCAATTGTGCCACCGTTTGGTCTGTGTTCCCAGTCTACTTCTGCCCTCATCCTACTGTAGTCCTCTTTGTTTAAGCATAGTATGCTTGTTTGAGACACTACTTCCTCACCCTCAATCTGTATTACAAATTCAACCATACTATGATCACTCATTCTGAGAGGATCTTTTACTAGGAGATCGTTTATTATTCCTGACTTATTATACAGGACCAGATCTAAGATAGCTTGCTCCCTTGTAGGTTCTGTCACATACTGTTCTAAGAAACAATCCCATATGCATTCTATGAATTCCTCCTCAAGGCTACCCCGTGTGATTTGATTTGACCAATCGATATGAAGGTTAAAATCCCCCGTGATTACTGCCGTTTCTTTTTCACTTGCCTCCATTATTCCCCTGATTATTGTCCGCCCCACCGTGAAGTTATTATTTGGGGGCCTATAAACTACGCCCACCAGTGACTTTTTCCCCTTACTATCTCTAATCTCCACCCACAATGATTCAACATTTTGTTCATTAGAGGCAATATCGACTCTCACAACTGCCCTGATATCATCCTTCATTAACAGAGCTACTCCACCTCCCTTCCCCTCTTGTCTATCTTTCCGAATTGTCAGATACCCCTGTATGTTTAATTCCCAGTCTTGGTCACCCTGCAACCACGTTTCAGTAATGACCACCAAATCATACCCATTTGTAATGATTTGTGCCGTCAACTCATTTACTTTGTTTCGAATGCTGCATGCGTTTAGGTAGTGTTTTAATACTAGTTTTTAAACCATGATTTTTAGTTTTGACCCCACCTGCAGTCCCTTTATATTCACACATATTGTCCCTTCCTTTCACCTTGTGGTTTACACTTACCCCAGTGCTACTCTGCTCTGTTGCCTCCTGCCTTTTGCATTCTTTCTTGGGGTTCTGTTCATCTGAGCTCTCACCCACCTTAACTCGCTCAGAGCCCTCTCCTGGGTTCCCATCCCCCTGCCAAGCTAGTTTAAAGCCCTATCAAAACCACTGTGAGAACATTGGTCCCGTCTCTGTTGAGGTGTAACCTGTCCGACTTGTACAGGTCCCACCTACCCCAGAAGCGGTCCCAATTGTTCAGGAAACTAAAGCCCTCCCTCCTACACCAACGGGAGAGTGGAGAGCACCAGTTCCAACTGTCACAGGACGGGAGAGTGGAGAACATCAGTTCAAACTGTCACAGGACGGGAAAGTGGAGAGCACCAATTCAAACTGTCGCAGGAGAGAGAGTGGAGAGCACCAGTTCAAACTGTCACAGGACAGAGAGTGGAGAGCATCAGTTCCAACTGTCACAGGACAGAGAGTGGAGAGCACCAGTTCCAACTGTCACAGGACAGAGAGTGGTGAGCACCATTTCCAACTGTCACAGGACGGAAGAGTGGAGAGCACCAGTTCAAACTGTCACAGGACAGAGAGTGGAGAGCACTAGTTCCAACTGTCGCAGGATGGGAGAGTGGAGAGCACCAGTTCCAATTGTCACAGGATAGGAGAGTGGAGAGCACCAGTTCCAACTGTCACAGGATGGGAGAGTGGAGAGCACCAGTTCCAATTCTCACAGGATAGGAGAGTGGAGAGCACCAGTTCCAACTGTCACAGGATGGCTGAGTGGAGAGCACCAGTTCCAATTGTCGCAGGAGAGAGAGTCTATAATGGGGAACAAAGAAATGGTGGACCAGTTGAACAAATACTCGCTGAGGCACTAAAGTATGGTCGAAAAGCACTATTGGCTCGAATGCATGACCTCATTTCTCTCTATAGATATGTGAAGAGAAAAAGATTAGTGAAGACAAACGTAGGTCCCTTGCAGTCAGATTCAGGTGAATTTATAATGGGGAACAAAGATATGGCAGACCAATTGAACAAATACTTTGGTTCTGTCTTCACGAAGGAAGACACAAATAACCTTCCGGAAGTACTCGGGGACCGAGTGTCTAGTGAGAAGGAGGAACTGAAGGATATCCTTATTAGGAGTGAAATTGTGTTAGGGAAATTGATGGGATTGAAGGCCGATAAATCCATGGGGCCTGATAATCTGCATCCCAGAGCACTTAAGGAAGTGGCCCTAGAAATAGTGGATGCATTGGTGATCATTTTCCAACAGTCTATCGCCTCGGGATCAGTTCCTATGGACTGGAGGGTAGCTTATGTAACACCACTTTTTAAAAAGGGAGGGAGAGAGAAAGTGGGTAATTATAGCCTGACATCAGTGGTGGGGAAAATGTTGGAATCAATTATTAAGGATGAAATAGCAGCGGATTTGTAAAGCAGTGATAGGATCGGTCCAAGTCAACATGGATTTATGAAAGGGAAATCATGCTTGACAAATCTTCTGGAATGTTTTGAGGATGTAACTAGTCGAGTGGACAAGGGAGAACCAGTGGATGTGGTGTATTTGGACTTTCAAAAGGCAAGAGACTGGTGTGCAAAATCAAAGCACATGGTATTGGTAATATACTGATATGGATAGAGAACTGGTTGGCAGACAGGATGCAGAATCGTGATAAACGGGTCCTTTTCAGAATGGCAGGCAGTGACTAGTGGTGTGCCGCAGGGAACAGTGCTGGGACCCCAGCTCTTTACAATATACATTAATGATTTGGATAAAGGAATTGAGTGTAATATCTCCAAGTTTGCAAATGACACTAAACTGGGTGGCGGTGTGAGCTGTGAGAGGAACGCTAAGAGGCTGCAGGGTGACTTAGACAGGTTAGGTGAGTGGGCAAATGCATGGCAGATGCAGTATAATGTGGATAAAGGTGAGGTTATCCACTTTGGTGGCAAAAACGCAAAGACAGAATATTAGCTGAATGGTGGCAGATTATGAAAAGGGGAGGTGCAACGAGACCTGGGTGTCATGGTTCATCAGTCATTGAAAGTTGGCATACAGGTACAGCAGGCGCTAAAGAAGGCAAATGGTATGTTGGCCTTCATAGCTAGGCGATTTGAGTATAAGAGCAGGGAGGTCTTACTGCAATTGTACAGGGTCTTGGTGAGGCTTCACCTGGAATATTGTGTTCAGTTTTGGTCTCCTAATCTGAGGAAGGACGTTCTTGCTATTGAGTGAGTGCAGCGAAGGTTCACCAGACTGATTCCCCGGATGGCTGGACTGACATATGAGGAGAGACTGGATCAACTGGGCCTTTATACATTGGAGTTTAGAAGGATGAGAGGGGATCTCATAGAAACATACAAGATTCTGAGGGGATGGGACAGGTTAGATGCGGGTAGATTGTTCCCGATGTTGGGGAAGTCCGGAACCAGGGGACACAGTCTTAGGATAAGGGGTAGGCCATTTAGGACTGAGATGAGGAGAAACATCTTCACCCAAAGAGTTGTTAACCTGTGGAATTCCCTGCCGCAGAGAGTTGTTGATACCAGTTCATTGGATCTATTCAAAAGAGAGTTAGATATGGCCGTTACGGCTAAGGGGATCAAGGGGTATGGAGAGAAAGCAGGAAAGGGGTACTGAGGGAATGATCAGCCATGATCTTATCGAATGGTGGTGTAGCCTCGAAGGACCAAATGGCCTACTCCTGCACCTATTTTCTATGTTTTTTCTGTTTCTATGTTTTTAGTGATTCTGACTGAAGGATAAATATTGGTCTCGACATAGTGCCATGGGATCTTTTACGTCCACCTGAGAGAGCAGACGGGGTCTCAATTCAAACTTTCTCTCAAAAGATGGCACTTCTGACAGTGCCGCAGTCCCTCAGGGCTGCGCTGGTGTGTCAGCCTAGATTATTCTGTTCAAGTCTCTGGAGTGGGACTTGAACCCTCAATCTTCTGACTCAGACATGAGAGTCCAACCAACTGAGTTACAGCTGACAATGTAGATGAAGCTTCTAGAGCGATGTACAAGCAGGATTGAGTATAAATGAGTATGTCATGGAGAGAGTAAAGTAATGGAGATTGTTATGAATATAGTAAGGCCATGAAGGAATTTTAACGTTGATGGTGAGAATTTTAAAGTTGAGGTGCTGTGCAATGGCGACCCAAGGGTCTTGGAATTTTTTAAGTTGTCTCATCAAATGAATAGAACATAAGAAATAGGAGCAGGAGTAGGCCCTTCGAACCTGCTTCGCCATTCATTAAGATCATGGCTGACCTTTTACCTCCACTCCACCTTCCTACACTATCCCCATATCCCTTCATTTCTTTATTATCCAATATTTTGTCAATCTCGGTCTTGAATATACTCAATGACTGAGCATCCATAGCTCTCAGCGGTAGAGAATTCCAAAGATTCTCAACCTTCTCAGTGAAAACATTTCTCCTCGTCTCAGTCCTAAAATGCCGGCCACTAATTCTGAGGCTGTGACCCCCTCATTCTAGACTCCCAGCCAGAAAAACATCTTCTCAGCATCTACTCTGTCAAGCCTCTTAAAATGTTTTCATATATTTCAAAGACATCACTTCTAATTCTTCCAAACTCTAGGGCATATAGGCATAGTCTACACAATAGGACAATCCCCTCATAGCAAGAATCAGTCTAGTGAACCATCGTGGCATTTCTTTGTTTCATAAGGAAACCATAACTGCACACAGTGCACCAGGTGTGGTTTTACCAAGGCTCTATATAATTGTGGTAAGATGCCTTTACTCTTATACTCAAATCCTCTTGTAATAAAGGCCAACACGCCATTTGATTTCCTAATTGCTTGCTGTACCGGCATGTTAACTTTCTGTGATTGTTATACAAGGACATCTAGGTCCCCCTGAATACCAACATATCCCAATCTCAGCATTTAAAAAATATTCTGCTTTTCTATTTGTCCAAACTTCACATTTATCCACATAATACTCTACCTGCCATGTTCTTAAGCTGCCAATATCCTTTTTCAGGCTCTTTGCATTCTCCTCACAGTTTATCTTTGGCAGGCTGTAAATAGTTGGGTACCGCAAGGGTCATTCCTTGGGCCTCAGCTATTTACAATCTATATTAATGACTTAGATGGAGGGACCAAGTGCAATGTATCCAAGTTTGTTGATGATGCAAAGCTAGGCGGCAAAGTAAGCTCTAAGGAGGATGCAAAGAGCCTTCAAAGGGATATAGACTAGTTTAGTGAGTGGGCAATAAAGTGGCAGGTGGAGTAAAATGTGGGGAAATGTGAGGCTATTCACTTCTGTAGGAATAGAAACAGAGAATATCTTTTAGATGGTGAGAAACTATTAAATATTGGTGTTCAGCGCATTAAGCTGTCGTCGTTGTACAGGAAACAGAGCTCTTCTATGCAGTAACAGCAAGCAAATAGGAAAGCAAATGGCATGTTGGCCTTTATTGCATGGGGTTTGAGTACAAGAATAAGGATGTCTTACTACAATTGTACAAGGCTTTGGTGTGACCACACCTGGAATTGTGCAGTTTTGGTCTGCTTATCTGAGAAAGGACATACATGTCTCAGAGACGGTGCAACAAAGGTTCCCTAGATTGATCCCTGGGATGAGAGGGTTGTTCTATGAGGAGAGATTGAGTAGATTGGCCCCATACTCTCTGGAGCTTAGAAGAATGAGAGGTGATCTCGTTGAAACATATAAGATTCTGAGGTGGATTGACAAAGTACATGCCAAGAGGTTTTTCCCCTGGCTGGTGAGTCTAGAACTAGGGGGCATAGTCTCAGGATAAGGGGTTCGGCCATTTAAGACTGAGGTGAGTTGCAATTTCTTCACTCAGAGGGTTGTGAATCTTTGGAATTCTCTACATGAAAGGGCTGTGGGTGCGGAATCGGCTGCGATAGGTAAATGTTTGGACTATAGGGGAATCAAGGGATATGGGGGTTGGGCAGGAAAGTGGAGTTAAGGTCGAAGATCAGCCATGATCTTATTGACTGGTGGAGCAGACTCAAAGGGCTGTGTGGCCTACTCCTCCTCATAATTCTTGCGTTATTATTAAAGCTATGTGGGAAATTCAGATGTGAGGAGGACGCTTCTGCAACTGTATATATACAGGTTAAGTGAGTAGGCAGGAAGGTGGCAGATGGAGTATTTTGTGTGGAAATGTGAGGTTATCACTTTGGTAGGAAGAATAGAAAACTGAATATTTTTTTAAATGGTGAGGAACTCTGAAATGTTGGTGTTCAGATGCAGGTTCAGCAAACAATGAGGAAGACACATGGTATGTTGGCATTTATTGCAAGGGATGGTGTACCAGAGTAAGGAAGTTTTACTGAAATTATACAGGGCTTTGGTGAGACCATATGTGGAATACAGTGTAGTGTTTTGGTCTCTGTACCCAAGGCAAAATATACCTGCCTCAGAGGCGATGCAACAATGGTTTACGAGATTGATTCCTGTGATGAGAGGGTTGTCCAATGAAAAGAGATTTCAAATTACAATCTGTCTTTCAGAAGAACTAGGCTTTGGAGGCACCATCGGAAGTAAGCAATGTTTTAATTTTACTTTATCCAGATAATGCAAAGTAGTGAAATTATATTTAAATTCAGTTGTAATATTAGACTTTTTCACAGCTCAATCCTCAATTATTGTAACAAGAAAAGCCCTTACACTGATCGATATTAACATGGCCATGTTCTCACTCTGTGGGATCCATTTTTCCCAGCATTAAAAAAATATTTTCATGTGCATTACAAAACGAGCAAACAGATTTTACTGGCTGTAGTGCTCAAATATTGCTTGAAAAATAATGTGCAGTATACTGGCTAAAGGGCCTTCTGAATGACAGAACTCAATAACTTATCAAATGAATAAGAATTGAGGTATAATTTGGGATTAATCAGGAACAACTGATTTCCCATTAACTTGTTAACTGGTATTATCCATTGATAAAAATGGACCTTTTGGTGCTCTGCACACTTCAACTGTATCCTTTCCAGCACTGGGAACAACTGCAACTTCAACAGAGATGGAATTTTACACAATTGTAACATGCACTAATTAATCATTCATAAAAATTGTACAAATTAGGATTTATCACCTTCAATAATTCTAAACCGCAGAAGTCATAAGAACATAAGAAATAGGAGCAGGAGTAGGCCATACGGCCCCTGAAGCCGCTCCGTCATTCAATCAGATCATGACAGATCTTTGACCTCAACTCTACTTTCCCACCCCATCCCTATATCCCTTGATTCCCCGAAAGTCCAAAAATGTATCGATATTAGCACTGAATGTACTCAACGACTGAGCATCCACAGCACTCTGGGGGAAAGAATTCCAAACCCTCTGAGTGCAGAAATTACTCATCAGTTAAATGGCCGACCCCTTATCCTGAGACTATGGACCCTAGTTCTAGACTCTGCAGCTAGGGGAACCAGCCTCTCCACATCTACCCTGTCAAGCCTTCTCAGAATCTTATATATTTTAATTATATCACCTCCCATTCTTCTAAACTCCAGAGAGTATATTCCCATTCAACAACCCCAGCTTTTACACCGAGACGATCAACCAGGGCAAAAAGGGCCCCAGATCGACTCACATTGTAAATAGTTACACTATTGACTTTGGCGGGGAGGGGAGTGTTGTTATATATACGGACTTGTATTTACTCTGTACAGCTACCAGAGGGCTCAGCCCTGGGAGTCCCAAGGGATCCCATAATCCCTTGGGAGCACAGGTATTTAAGGAGGCTTCACAGGTTGGAGAGGCACTCTGGAGACCTGCAATAAAAGACGAAGGTCACACTTTACTTTGAGCTTAGTGTTCAGTCTGACCCTTTCTCCATACACAACAACATGAATGAACTTCAACAATTGTACATCCCTGTCTGGAGTAAAAATAAAGCGGGGAAGGTGGCTCAACCGTGGCTAACAAGGGAAATTAAGGATAGTGTTAAATCCAAGGAAGAGGCATATAAATTGGCCAGAAAATGCAGCAATCCTGAGGATTGGGAGAAATTTAGAATTCAGTAGAGGAGGACAAAGGGTTTAATCAGGGAAGATTAAGGAGGGGGAAGATAGAGTATGAGATGAAGCTTGCTGGGAACATAAAAATTGACTGCAAAAGCTTCTATTAGATATGTGAAGAGAAAAAGATTAGTGAAGACAAACGTAGGTCCCTTGCAGTCAGAATCAGGTGAATTTATATTGGGGAACAAAGAAATGGCAGACCAGTTGAACAAAGGCTTTGGTTCTGTCTTCACCTCAACAGTGCCGGGACCAATATCCTCGTGGGGAGCTTTACTAGTGCTGTTAGGGAGAGTTTAAACTAGCTTGGCAGGGGGATGGGAACCTGAGAACAAATTCAATAAGGAAGAGAGTAAAGCAGAAATTGGATAGCAAGAATTTAGAAAGTGAATCTGTAAGACAGAGGAAACAAGAGTTACTAAGTTGTCGTCAAGGAAGTCTTTCTGTGCTAAATGGTATATACTTTAATGCAAGGAGTATAGCGAATAAGGCGGATGAGCTAAGAGCACAGATAGATACATAGAAACATAGAAATTTACAGCGCAGGAGACCATTTTGGCCCATCGTGGCCATGCCGGCCGACAAAGAGCTGCACGGCCCTTCGTCAGCAGCCCTGAAGGTTACATATAAACCTATGAACAATGGTGGAAAGGTAAAGAGTACCCAGCACAACCAGTCTGTCCCACACAACTGCGACACCCCTTACACTGAAACATTCTACACTCCACCCCAACCAGAGCCATGTGATCACCTTGGAGATGCAAAATCCAGATAAAAACCCAGGCCAATTTAGGGAAAAAAAATTTGGGAAAATTCCTCCCCGACCCATCCAGGCGATCGAAACTAGTCCAGATCACCCTGGCCGTAATCGATTCCCTGCAGTACTTACCATCATATCTGCACCGGCCAACAAGAGATTATCCAATCTAATTCCAATTACCAGCTCTAGGTCCGTAACCCTGCAGGTTACGGCACGTTAAGTGCCCATCCAACCATCTCTTAAAAGTGGTGAGGGTTTCTGCATCCACCACTCTTCCAGGCAGTGAGTTCCAGATCCCCACAATCCTCTGCGTAAAGAAGCCCCCCCCCCCCCCTCTAAACCTTCCACCAACCACCTTAAAACTATGCCCCCTTGTAATAGACCCCTCCACCAATAGAAACAGGTCCTTACCAAACAAAGCACAAGCAGTAATAACAATTCAATAAAAAAATAAAGTGAAGTAAATAATTAAAGTAACAAATAAAAGTACTGCATCAAATCTTACTGAACGGGCAATTAAGAAATCGGCGCAGGTAAGTAAGTAAGGACCTGCACCCAAGCACCCAAACAATTGAATAATAAAGAATTGTAATAAATCCTACCTTGACTTAAACTCGGCCGGGGAACTGCACACAGTACTCCAGCTGTGGTCTAACTAGTGTTTTATACAGTTCAAGCATAACCTCCCTGCTCTTGCCTTTGTTAGCTGAGGTATGGAATACATTCCATACGTCTTCTTAACCACCTTATCTACCTGGCCTGTTACCTTCAGGGATCTGTGGACCTGCACTCCAAGGTCCCTTTAATTCCAGTTAAACATCGGGCAGACCAAAGCCACTATCTTCTGCCCCCTCTGCAATTTCTGTACCCTTGCCACTGATTCGATCCCCATTCCTGTTTATCGTCTGAGGCTGAACCGGACTGTTCACAGCCACGGTGTCGTATTTGATCCTCAGCTGAGCTTCCGAGCTCATATCTAATTCCATCTCTAACCCCACCTGCCTTCACCCAGCCGCAGCCCATCTGTCCTTTTGGTACCTCCAGACTCGACTATTTCAATGCTCTCCTTGCCAGCTTCCCATTTTCCACACTCCAGAATCTTGAGCTCATATAAAACTCTACTGCACATATCCTAATCCAGTGGACTTGACTAATGATCCAAAGATGTGAGTTCATATCCCACCACAGCAGCTGGGGAATTTAAATCCAGTTATTTAAATAAATCTGGAATAACAGTAACGGTGGCCATGAAACTACCGGATTGCTGTAAAAGCCCATCTGGTTCACTAATGTCCTTTAGGGAAGTCAATTGGCCAGCCTTATCTGGTCTGGCCTATATGAGACTCCAGAACCCCAACAATGTGGTTGACTCTTAACTGCCCTCAGAAATGGCCTAGCAAGCCATTCAGTTGTGCTAAACCGCTACAAAAAACAATAATACAAACAAAACCAGACGGACCATCTGGCATCGACCACCAGACACAACAACGGCACACCCAGCCCAGTCATTGGGAGAGCAATCCCACAGACTGGTCAAGCAACAGCCTGACTTAGTCATACTCTCAGAATCATACCTTTCAGTAAATGTTTCAGACCCCTCCATTACCATCCCTGGGTATGTCCAGAAGTGGCGGCACAAGTGTAACCAGTTGAGAGGGAGTGGCCTTGGGAGTCCTCAACATTGACTACAGACCTCATGAAATCTCACCTAGCGTGGCACGGTAGCATGAATACTGACCGAGTCCTGAAGGATATAGCTGCCAGACTGGGCCTGCAGCCGGTAGTGACAGAACCAACACGAGGAAATATTGTACTTGACCTCATCCTCACCAATCTACCTGTCGCACATGCATCTGTCCGTGGCACTATTGGTGGCATTGACCACCGCGCACAATCCTTGTGGAGCCAAAGTCCCATCTTCACACTGAGGACACCCTCCATCGTATTGTGTAGCACTACCACCCTGCTAAATTGGATAGATTCAGAACAGATGCAGCAGCTGAAAACTGGGCATCCATGAGGCACTGTGGTCTATCAGCACCAGCAGAATTGTATTCCAATCACAACCCTCACTCTGCCATTTCCATCAAGCTAGGGGACCAACCCTGGTTCAATGTGGAGTGCAGAAGAGCATGCACCAGATAGACTTAAAAAGGAGGTACCAACCCAAGGAAGCCTCAACACAGGACTATCTGTATGCTAAACAGCAGAAGCAGCATGCTAGAGACAGTTATGCGATCCCACAACCAACAGGTTAGGTTAAAGGTCTAAGGTCTGCAGTCCTGCCATATTCAGTTGTGAACAATTAAACAACTAATGGGAGGAGGAGGCACCATGATTATCCCCATCCTCAATGATGGCAGAGACCATCAGATGGCAGATATGCAAGTGCAAAAGACAAGGCTGAAGCGTTTATAACCATTTTCAGCCAGAAATGCCAAGTGGATGATTCATTTCGGCCTCCTCCCGAAGTCCCCACGATCACAGAAGCCAGTCTTCAGCCAATTCGATTCACTCCACGTGATATCAAGAAACGGCTCAGCGCATTGGATAAAGCAAAGACTATGGGCCCTAACAACATCCAGGCTGCAATGTTGAAGACTTGTGCACCAGAACTAGCCACGCCTCAGCCAAGTCAGAATGATGTGTGATTTGGAGGTGAACTCAGAGATGATGGTGTTCCCATGCGCCTGCTGCCCTTGTCTTTCTAGGTGGTAGAGGTCACAGGTTTCGGAGGTGCTGTCAAAGAAGCCTTGGCGAGTTGCTGCAGTGCATCCTTTAGATAGTTCACACCGCAGCTACAGTGCACTGGTGGTGGAGGGAGTGAATGTTCAAGGTGGTGGATGAGGTGCTCCTCAAATGGGCTTCTTTGCCCTGGATAGTGTCAAGGTTCTCAAGCTGCACTCATCCAGGCAAGTGGAGAGTGTTCCATCACACTCCTGACTTAATAAGAACATGAGAAATAGGAGCAGGAGTAGGCCATATGGCCTCTCGAGCCTGCTCCGCCATTCAATAAGATCATTACTGATCTAATCATGGACTCAGCTCCACTTCCCTGCCCGCTCCCCATAACCCCTTATCCCTTTATCGGTTAAGAAACTGTCTATTTCTGTCTTAAATTTATTCAATGTCCCAGCTTCCACAGCTCACTGAGGCAGCGAATTCCAGATTTACAACCCTCAGAGAAGAAATTTCTCCTTATCTCGGTTTTAAATAGGCAGCCCTTTATTCTAAAATCATGCCTTCTAGTTCTAGTCTCCCCCATCAGTAGAAACATCCTCTCTGCATCCACCTTGTCAAGCCCCCTCATAATCTTATACATTTCAATAAGATCACCTCTCATTCTTCAGAATTCCAATGAGTAGAGGCCCAACCTACTCAACCTTTCCTCATAAGTCAACCCCCTCATCCCCGGAATCAACCTAGTGAACCTTCTCTGAACTGCCTCAAAAGCAAGTATATCCTTTCATAAATATGGAAACCAAAACTGCATGCAGTATTCCAGGTGTACCAATACCTTGTATAGCTGTAGCAAGACGTTCCTGCTTTTATACTCTATCGCCTTTGCAATAAAGGCCAAGATTCCATTGGCCTTCCTGATCACACAGTATCTGCATACTATCCTTTTGTGTTTCATACACAAGTACCCCCCCAGGTCCCGCTATACTGCAGCACTTTGCAATCTTTCCCCATTTAAATAATAACTTGCGCTTTGATTTATTTCTGCCAAAGTGCAAGACCTCACACTTTCCAACATTATACTTGTCATGTATGTAACCACAATGTAACGCCACTGTATTACTGTATACACTCAACCTAGATGCACACCTTGACCTCAAGGGGTGAACTTGTGGGAGACACTCCTTACCTGATCACACAGGTATAAAAAGGGAGGTCCCATGCAGGGTCATCGTCTTATGAGTCCTGTAAATAAAGAGTTAACGTCACAGAGTAACCGTGTCCCTAGAATGTGCCTCGTGTGCTTTCATACTGTAGAATAAGGACTTTACATTGGCGACGAGAAACGGGAATTCACGACCCACAAGAATGGCCACCGGTAGCACAGAGGAGGAACGGTACTGTGTTGGGGAGGACTGGGACGATTTTGTCTAGAGGCTTCAACAAAGCTTCGTTATGAAAGAATGGCTGGGGGATGCAGCGGCCGACAAGCGAAGGGCTCATCTTTTGACCAGCTGCGGACCGAAGACTTACGCGCTCATGAAGGACTTACTAGCACTCGAAAAGCCGGTGGACAAAACGTTTGAAGAACTTAGCAAATTGATTGGGGAGCACCTCAAACCATCGAGTAGCATACACATGGCCCAACACAGATTCTACACCCACCAACGTCATGAAGGACAGAGCATACCGGACTTCGTCGCGGACCTCCGGCGTTTGGCCAGCCTCTAAGTTCACAGACGCCTGCTGGGGGGAGATGCTAAGGGACTTCTTTATCGAGGGCATCGGTCATGCGGGAATTTTCCGCAAATTAATTGAGACTAAGTATTTGACCTTGGAAGCGGCGGCATTGATGGCTCAAACTTTCATGGCGGGGGAGGAAGAGACAAAAATAATATACGCGCGCAATTCTGCCTCTAACGCAGCGATGGATCAGGGAGTCAACATCATTAATTCAACTCAGAGCCCCGCAGGCAGGCAGGGGCAGTCCGAAGCAATAGACCCCAGAGCAGGACTTCAACACAGACAATGGCAGGCTGAATGGGCATTCTCGCCATCACAGTGGACAATGCGGCCCAGGATGGGGCCATTGACACCCACCAATAGGGTATTTAAGAGCAGTCAAAGGGACAGTCAGCACGGAATGCCTGGCCATAGTCCCCTTGTTCCCAACAATGGAAACTTTAACTCATGCTGAAGGTGTGGGGGAAAACACTCAGCTATATCTTGCAGATTTCAAGTTTGTTTGCAGGAACTGCAATCTCAGTGGCCACTTAGCTCGAATGTGCAGGAAGTCTGCAACCAGACTAATATATGAGGCAGATGGATCAGAAGAGGGTTCTTTGAGGCAGGATGACTTTTGGGGCGAATTGATGGACGTCGAAGTTCAGCGGGTCCATGGGGTGAATACTCACAGTTCATACACCAGAACGCCACCAATGATGATGAGGGTTTTATTAAACGGTATCCCTGTACGCATGGAGCTGGACACTGGGGCCAGCCAGTCACTCATGGGCTTTCAGCAATTTGAGAAGCTATGGCCACTAAAAGCCAGTAACATAGAAAATAGGTGCAGGAGTAGGCCATTCGGCCCTTCGAGCCTGCACCGCCATTCAATAAGATCATGGCTGATCAATCCTTCAGTACACCTTTCCTGCTTTCACTCCATACCCCTTGATCCCCTTAACCCTAAGGGCCAAATCTAACGCCCTCTTGAATATATCCAATGAACTGGCATCAACAACTCTCTGCGGCAGGGAATACTACAGGTCAACAACTCTCTGAGTGAAGAAGTTTCTCCTCATCTCAGTCCTCAATGGCCTACCCCTTATCCTAAGACTATGTCCCCTGGTTCTGGGCTTCTCCAACATCGAGAACATTCTTCCCGCATTTAGCCTGTCCAGTCCCGTCAGAATCTTATGTTTTTATGAGATCCCCTCTCATCCTTCTAAATGCCAGTGATTAAAGGCCCAGTTGATCCAGTCTCTGCTCATATGACAGCCCAGCCATCCCTGGAATCAGTCTGGTGAACCTTCGCTGCACTCCCTCAATAGCAAGAATGTCCTTCCTAAGACTAGGAGACCAAAACTGAACACAATATTCCAGGCGAGTCCTCACTAAGGCCCTGTACAACTGCAGTAAGACCTCCCTGTTCCTATACTCAAATCCCCTAGCTATGAAGGCCAACATACCATTTGCCTTCTTTACCGCCTGCTGTACCTGCATGCCCACTTTCAGTGACTGATGAACCATGACACCCAGGTCTCGTTGCACCTCCCCTTTTTCTAGCCTGCCGCCATTCAGATAATATTCTGCCTTCGTGTTTTTGCCCCCAAAATGGATAACCTCACATTTATCCACATTATACTGCATCTGCCATGTATTTGCCCACTCACCTAACCTGTAGCCTCTTAGCGTCCTCCTCACAACTCACACCGCCACCCAGTTTAGTGTCATCGCAAACTTGGAGATATTACACTCTATTCCTTCATCCAAATCATTAATGTATATTGTAAAGAGCTGGGGTCCCAGCACTGAGCCCTGCGGCACCCCACCAGTAACTGCCTGCCATTCTGAAAAGGACCCGTTTATTCCGACTCTCTTCTTCCTGTCTGCCAACCAGTTCTCTATCCACGTCAGTACATTACCCCCAATACCATGCACTTTGATTTTGTACACCAATCTCTTGTGTGGGACCTTGTCAAAAGCCTTTTGAAAGTCCAAATACACCACATCCACTGGTTCACCCTTGTCCACTCTACTAGTTACATCCTCAAAAAAATTCCAGAAGATTCGTCAAGCATGATTTCCCTTTCACAAATCTATGCTTTCTCGGTCCAATCCTGTCACTGCTTTCCAAATGGGCTGCTATTTCATCCTTAATGATTGATTCCAACATTTTCCCCACTACTGATGTCAGGCTAACCGGTCTATAATTACCCGCTTTCTCTCTCCCTCCTTTTTTAAAAAGTGGCGCTACATTAGCTACCCTCAAGTCCATAGGAACTGATCCAGAGTCGATAGATTGTTAGAAAACGCCTATCTATTCCCCTTACAATTGAATCCCCTATCACTATCGCTCTCCCACTCTTTTTCCTGCCCTCCTGTGCAGCAGAGCCAGCCGCGGTGCCATGAACTTGGCTGCTGCTGCTCTCCCCTGATGAGTCATCCCTCTCAATAGTACCCAAAGCAGTGTATCTGTTTTGCAGGGGGATGACCGCAGGGGACCCCTGCACTGCTCTTCCCGTTGGTCGTCCATTCCCTATCTGGCTGTGGACCCTTTACCTGTGGTAAGACCAACTCACTAAACGTGCTATTCACGTCAATCTCAGCATCGTGCATGCTCCAGAGTGAATCCACCCGCAGCCCCAGCTCCGCAATGCGGTCCGTCAGGAGCTGGAGGCGGACACACTTGCCGCACACGTAGTCGTCAGGGACACCGGAAGTGTTCCTGACTTCCCACATAGTACAGGATGAGCATAACACAGTAGACCCAAATTAGCACGTATTGAGACACAATTACGGACTTACACTAAAGAAATCATTCCGGTGCTAGGCAGTGCAATGTTGTCTGTCACACACAATGGGTTATTGAATCGGCTGCTGCTCTGGATTGTCCCGGGCAATGGTCCCGCACTGTTGGGGAGGAGTTGGTTTGCCAAGATGAACTGGAAATGGGGGGATGTTCATGCAATGTCATCTGTGGAGCGAAGTTCGTGTTCACAAGTCCTGCAATAATTCGATTCACTATTCCAACCTGGTGTTGGGACTTTCAAAGACACTAAAGTAGTGATACACATCACCCCGAACGCCAGGCCAGTGCACCACAAAACCAGAGCGGTGCCGCATGTGGTGCGGGAAAAGATAGAGAGCGAATTGGACCGGCTGTTGCGAGAGGGCATCATCTTGCCTGTTGAATTCAGCGACTGGGCGAGCCCCATCGTTCCCGTCCTAAAAGCGGATGGCTGTGTCAGGATCTGTGGCGACTACAAGGCCACCATCAATCGGGTGTCCCTTCAAGATCAATACCTGTTCCCGAGAGCGGAGGACCTCTTCACCACACTGCAGGCGGCAAGCTATTCACCAAGTTGGACCTCACTTCAGCCTATATGACCCAGAAACTGGCCAACGAATCTAAACCACTGACCACCATCACCACGCACAAGGGACTGTTTCGTTTATAACAAGTGCCCGTTTGGCATTCGACCAGCGGCCGCGATTTTTCAACGAAACGTGGAAAGCCTGCTTAAATCCATTCCTGGAATGATCGTATTCCAGGACGACATCCTCATCACAGGTCGAGACACCGAGGAACAACTCCACAACCTGGAGGAGGTGCTACGCCGACTGGACTGGGTAGGCCTGCGACACAAGAAATCTAAATGTGTGTTCTTAGCTCCTGAGGTTGAGTTTCTGGGCAGAAAGGTTGCTGCAGATGGGATTCGGTCCTTCGAATCCAAAACTGAGGCGATTCGACGAGCACCCAGGCCCTACAACACATCGGAGTTGCGTTCATTCCTGGGACCGTTGAACTATTTCGGGAACGTTCTGCCGAACTTGAGCACATTGTTGGAGCTGCTACACGTGCTCCTGCGTAAGGGTTGCGAATGGTTTTGGGGGGACTGTCAGGAACGGGCTTTTGATCGGGCGCGAAACGTACTTTGTTCAAACAAGTCGTTGACCCTGTACGACCCCTGTAAAAAATTGGTTCTGACATGTGATGCATCGTCCTATGGGGTTGGGTGCGTGTTGCAGCAGGGCAATGCTGAGGGTCAGCTACAACCTGTGGCTTATGCCTCCAGGTCGCGCGCTCAAGCAGAACGAGGATATGGGATGGTTGAGAAGGAAGCGCTTGCATGTGTCTATGGTGTAAAAAAAATGCATCAGTACCTCTTTGGTAGGAAGTTTGAATTAGAGACGGACCACAAGCCATTAACATCCCTGTTGTTCAGTGCCAACGCATCAGCTCGCATACAGCGATGGGCTCTCACGCTGACTGCTTATGACTACTCCATCCGGCACCGGCCCGGCACTGAAAATTGCGCTGACACGCTCAGCAGGTTTCCACTGGCCACCCCATCATAGCCCGCCAGATCAAAATCTGGACAAACAGAGATCCCCTCCTATCCGATTAAGAAATGTGTCCTGACTGGGGATTGGGCGCCCGCAAACGGAGCATGCCCTGAGGAGGTCAGACCATTTCACAGACGGGTGGATGGGGCAGCCGAGTAGTTATGCCCCGGAAGGGCAGGGAGGCATTCATCAGGGAACTCCACAGCGAGCACCCAGGCATTGTGCTGATGAAGGCCAATGCCTGGTTAGACGTTTGGTGGCCTGGAATTGATTCAGACCTGGAACACTGTGTTCGCAGGTGCACGACGTGTGCCCAGTTGGATAATGCCTCCAGGGAGGCCCCGCTCAGTCCATGGCCCTGGCCCACAAGGCCATGCTCACGCATCCATGTTGACTACGCTGGCCCGTTCATGGGTAAGATGTTCCTTATTGTGGTAGATGCGTACTCGAAATGGATCGAGTGCATCATTCTAAATTCATGCAAGTCATCCACCACCGTGGAAAGCCTACGTGCGATCTTTGCAACCCATGGCTTGCCGGACATCCTGGTTAGTGATAATGGCACATGTTTCACAAGCTACAAATTCCGAGAGTATATGTCGGGCAATGGCATCAACCACGTCAGGACTCCGCCGTTCAAGCCAGCCTGCAATGGCCAGGCGGAACGTGCGGTCCAAATCATTAAGCAATGTATGCTCAGGATTCAAGGACCCTCGCTACAATGCTGCCTATCGCGTCTCCTGCTGGCCTATAGATTCCGTCCGCACTCGCTCACGAGGGTTCCGCCCGCAGAGCTACTAATGAAACGGACACTCAAAACTCGGTTGTCCCTCATTCACCCAGTCCTGACCGACATAATTGAGGGCAAGCGCAAGTCACAAAATGAGTACCATGACCGTAAATAGAGGGGGAGATGAATAGAAATAAATGATCCTGTATTCATCCTCAATCACGCCATGGGGCCCAAATGGCTTGAGGGAACTGTAATTGACAAAGAGGGGAATAGGGTCATCGTGGTAAAACTCAACAATGGTCAGATATGCCATAAGCATCTGGACCAAGTAAAAAAAAGTTTCAGCATCAACACGGAGGAACCTGAAGACGACCACGAAATGGAGCTCACAACACTGCCAGTGAACGAGCAACAAGAGCAATCAGATGAATACACAGTCCCTGCGGTCAGCCCGGACAGGCCGGAATCACCACAGGTAACAGACACTCACATCAGTGTCCAACAACCAGAGCCTCAACTGCAGCGCTCCACGAGGGAGCGTAGACCACCTGAAAGACTAAACCTATGATTCCAAATAAGACTTTGTGGGGGGACGTGATGTCATGTATTTAACCACAATGTAACACCACTGCATTACTGTATACACTCAACCTAGATGCACACCTTGACCACAAGGGGTGAACTTGTGGGAGACACTCCTTACCTGATCACATAGGTATAAAAAAAGGAGGTCCCAAGCAGGGTCATCGTCTTTAGAGTCCTGTAAATAAAGAGTTAAGGTCACAGAGTGACCTTGTCCCCAGAATGTGCATCGTGTGGTTTCATACTGTAGAGTAAGGACTTTACAATATTCCATCTGCCAATTTTTTGCCCACTTAGCCTGTCTATGTCCTCCTCACACATTGCTTTTCCTCCCATCTTTGTATCGTCAGCAAACCTGGCTACGTTACACTCAGTCCCTTCTTCCAAGTCGTTAATATAGACTTGTGCCTTGTAGATGGTGATAAGGCTTTAGGGAGTCAGGAGGCGAGACACTCGCCGCAGAATACCCAGCCTCTGGCCTGCTCTTGCAAACACAGTATTTATGCGTCTGATCCAGTTAAGTTTCTGGTTAATGGTGACCCCCAGGATGTTGATGGTGGGGGATTCAGTAATGGTAATGTCATTGAATGTTAAGGGAAGATGATTAGACTCCCTCTTGTTGAAGATAGTAATTGCCTGGCTCTTGTGTGGTGCAAATCATACTTGCCACTTATCAGCCCAAGCCTGAATGTCGTCCAGGCCTTGCTGAATGTGGGCTGCTTCATTATCTGGGGAGTTTTAAATGGAACTGAACACTGTGCAATCATCAGCGAACATCCCAACTTCTGACCTGAAAATCATTGATGAAACAGCTGAAGGTGGTTGGGCATAGGACACTGCCCTGAGAATTTCCTGCAACGATGACCTGGGGCCGAGATGAATGGCCTCCAACAATTTTGTGCTAGAATTGACTCCAGCCAATGGAGACCTGATTCCCATTGACTTCAACTTTATTAGGACTCCTTGATGCACACTGTCAAATGCTGCCCTGATGTCAAGGGCAGTCACTCTCACCTTACCTCTGGAATTCATCTCTTTTGTCCATGTTTGGACCAAGGCTGTAATGAGGTCTGGAGCTGAGTGATCCTGGGGGAACCCAAACTAAGAATCGGTGAGCCGGGTATTGATGAGTAAGGGCCACTTGATAGCAATGTTGACGACACCTTCCACCACATTTCTGACGATTGAGAGTAGACTGATGGGATGGTAATTGGTTGGATTGGATTTGTCCTGCTTTTTGTGGACAGGACATACCTGGACAGTTATCCACATTGTCGGGTTGATGCCACTGTTGTATCTGTACTGGAAATGCTTGCCTAGAGGCGTGCCTGATTCTGGAACACGTGGAGTGAATCAAATTGGCAGAAGACTGGCTTCTCTGATGGTAGGGACCTCAGAAAGAAGCCGATATGAATCATTCACTCGGCACTTCTGGCTAAAAATGGGTTGCAAACACTTCAGCCTTGCCTTTTACACTTGCGTGCTGGATTCCGCCATCATTGAGAATGGGGATGTTCATGGAACTTCTTCCTCCCATCAGCTGTTTAATTCTCCACCACCATTCACGAGTTGATGTGGCAGGACACCAGAGTTTTGATCTGATCCGTAGGTTATGGGATCGCTTAGCTGTTTATAGCATGCTGCTTCTGCTGTTTAGCATGCATGTAGTCTTGTGTTGCAGCTTCCAAAGGTTGGTACCTCATTTTTAGATACACCTGGTGCTGCTCCTGGCATTCTCTTCTGCACTCTTCATTGAACTAGGGTTGTTTGATAGTAATGGTAGAGTGAGGGATATGCCGGGTCTTGAGGTTACAGAGTGTGGTGAAATACAATTCTGTTGCTGCTGATAGCCCACAGCGTCTCATGGATGCCCAGTTTTGAGCTGCTAGATTTGTTCTGAATCTATCCCATTTGGCGCAGTCGTAGTGCCATACAACACAATGGAGCATGTGAAGACGGGACTTCGTCTGCACAATGACTGTGCTGTGATCACTGCTACCAATACTCTGTCATGGACATACATCTGCGACAGGCAGATTGGTGAGGACGAAGTCAAGTAGGTTTTTCCCCTCGTGTTGGTTCTCTCACCACCTGCTGCAGGCCCAGTCTGGTAGCTACGTCCTTCAAGACTCGGCCTGCTCAGTCAGTAGTGGTACTACCAAGCCACTCTTGGTGATGGATATTGAAGTCTCACCCACCCAGAGTACATTCTGTGCCCTTGCTACCCTCAGTGCGTCATCCAAGTGGTGTTCAACATGGAGGAGTACTGATTAATCAGCTGAGGGAGGGCAGTAGGTGGTAATAGTTTCAGAATAAGCGGTCGCACATTTAAAACTGAGATGAGAAGGAATTTATTTTCTCAGAGGGTTGTAAATCTGTGGAATTCTCTGCCCCAGAAAGTTGTGGAGGCTGGGTCATTGAATATATTTAAGTTGGGGATATACAGATTTCTGAGTGATAAAGGAATGAAGGGTTATGGGGAGTGAGCAGGAAAGTGGAGTTGAGCCCAAGATCAGATCTGCTATGATCTTATTGAATGGCGGAGCAGGCTCGAGGGGCCAAATGGTCTACTCCTGCTCCTATTTCTTATGTTCTTAATCAGCAGGAGGTTTCCATGCCCATGCTTTACCTGAAGCCATGAGACTTCATGGGGTCTGGAGTCAATGTCGAGGACTCCCAGAGCCACTCCCTCCTGACTGTATGGATCTGTCCTGCCGGTAAGACAGAACATACCCAGGGATGGTGATGGAGCAGCCTGGGACATTTACTGAAAGGTATGATTCTGTGAGTATGACTATGTCAGGCTGTTGCTTGACTAGTCTGTGGGACATTTCTCCCAATTTTGGCACAATTCTCTGGATGTTTGGGAGAAGGAATTTGCAGGGTTGACTGGGCTGGGTGTGCCTTTGTCGTGTCCGAAGCCGTGTTGTGGTTGATGCCGGATAGTCCGTCCAGTTTTATTCTTATTATTGTTTTTCGTAGCCGTTTAGTACAACTGAGTGGCTTGCTAGGCCATTTCAGAGGGCATTTAAGAGTCAACCACATTGCTCATTGCTGTGGGTCTGGAGTCACATATAGGCCAGATCGGGTTAGTCGTCATGCTGGAAAAGGTACAATTGATGGTATGAGTGAGGAACGTACAAAATCATCCCATCACCTTTGAAAGCAGAATACCGGGTTGTCAAGTAATCAATTATGCCCATCTCATAATCCTCAGTCCTATTTAGAAGTGATTTTTAATTTCCTTCCCCTTTCTGCTCTGTTCTCCAGAATTAATCTCATTACTATCTGCACAGTGGCAGAATAACTTCCTCTACCTAATTGTGTTCAGTTTTGAACTGACTCATCCTGCTCAGTGGATGGTTGGCCTGAAGTGGAGTTTACCACTGAAGTATAGTTGGCTTGAATCTGCTTTGGGATTTAAAGGGGTTGGGGGAAAGGGAGGAATTTTAACCCCCCAATATGGGCAGATTTTTAATAATGGGAAATCCGTCCCCAAACTGCTGCAATCGTGTCTACTTACAGTTTAACCTGGGCGGGTTTCAGGGTCAGATGAGTAACCCGCTCTCGAGAGGCAGGTCAGTATTATAATATTTAAATGAGGCTGCGGGCTAGATTTTCCAGGGCTTGGGAAACCCGGCAGTTGTAGGGAGGCGTGTACAGCCGGATCCAGCAGGTAAATGCAAGCATCAAACATTGCTTACAGACATTATTATTCATCCTTATTTTACAATCAGCAAAAAATTGGGATTATGTTGACCTTAAACAAAGGCACGCAGAGCTCAGGGAACTTCGGGTTCAATTTTCGCCACCAGTGGGCACCGTTTTTTTGGCGTCCATTGATTTCTTTGCAGCAATCTTGATTTTGCAACTTTCCTCAAAGTTTGTACGCCGGCGGCGGCTGTCAGCGCTGGATTTTTTGTACGGCAGATTTTTTGGCGCGGGTGTGGATGAAAACTGATTTCCGTGCCATTTTTTGCCATTTAAGTGATTTTCCCCAGCACGGATTTAAAAAAAAAAAAATGGACAGTGCAGAGCCGTAAGTACCGATCAGAAAAACCCTACGTTAAGTTAAGGAAATCGGTGCTCAGGTCTGCATCAGAGTTTAGTCTTGTTCATTAATATAGTCGATAATGATCATGTTCAGTACGTTCCTTTTTCATCTCTTTACATTCAACTTGCAGAAGAGGATTTTGATTAACCTTTTTATATATTAAAATAATATATGTATTTACCTACCAGCAGATTTGGAAGTAGACAATTTTTTTTTGAATCAAACATCAAAAAAGGTTTTTATACTTACTACATGGCACACAGCACTGCTGGCCAGCATCATAGTACTCATCTGTGCTGCAATTGTAACAACCTTTTAACAGAAAAATTCAATTCAATCATTTGTGATTGGACTTGCAAATATTTTGGGGCCGAAATTCAGCCTCCCAAAAAGGCTTCTTACCGCCTGAAAGCGGCGACCACACGGTGGCGTCCAATGGCCGGCACTAGCGAAATGCACCTTGGTGGTTTTTCTGGCGGTCCCCACTTCCGCCCCACTGCTGCCGACCCGTCCTAAGTGTGTCATCAAAGGGCGCACTGCTGCTCTCCCGCACCTCCATCTAAATTCAGCACAAAAAATCTTCGATCCACTACGCGGTGCCCCCGACAGCATTTTCTGTCGGTGCACCTTGTTTTCAGTGTGTGGGACATGGCTGTACGGCAGCCCTTCAAGGGGAGGGCACACTGCCGCGATTTTATTTTTTCTGTGGGCTGACTTCCAGAGCAGCCGGACAATTATGGCCCCGGGTTCAGCCGGGCCGCTAACAGGCAGGCTGGCACCTCCTTTTGGGTGCCAGGCCGCTGGCCCAGCCGAAACCCTCCCTGGTGGCCCAGTGGACCTAACTAGAACCTTCGCAGAGCTTGCAGTGGCTCTCCCCTTTAGCGGAGAGACGTGGTGATGCACATGCGTCATGGCATCATCACCGCTCCGCTGATGAATGACAGCGGCAGAGACTCCATCCTGCTTCCACTTCCACCCCTTTTGTGGTCAATCTTCTGCTTACCGCCCCACTTCCGCACCCGACTTCCGGTCCGCCTGGAAAAAAACTACAAAGAGCTGAATTTCACGAAAGAGGCCACCTCATCCAATGCGGCGGTGAAAACACAAGATGTAGGTGTGTCCCGTTTTGGGCAGACCTGAATGTCGGCCCCTTTATCTGTTAATATGCAGATTTGCAGTTGTCAAGTATGATATATATAATTATTTCATTCAAAGACGCTGCTATAATTACATGTAGAATTATTCATCAAACACAATTAATTGTTAATTATGTTAGGTTATAGAAGTGGTTGTGGATAATCCACAAAGAAATTGGATGAATTAAAATCTTTAGAAGGAAATGATTTTCATTAAATGACTAATATATCAGTTACAACATAAAATTTCATTTAACGAGAGAAGAACAGTTATCGTACCTTCCATGTTGATTTTTGGGAAGGTCCATGGAGTGTTATGGCACAAACAAGGCTGATAATGCCATTTGCATTCAATATCACCAGCATATTTATAACTGTTAGTTCCTCGCTCATGAGTGTTGTAAAAATCACAGTTCACAGCTGGAAGATATTTAAAATGATTAATTATTCAGACATTTGTGAATTAGTCCTGGTTTAATGGAGTTCATTAATTTAGCACATTCCTTGATAACTAATCTTTTGCTTTAACATTTTTTACGCTGGTATATTCCTGAAGACAGTGAAACCTATTGCATTTTTCTATGTCAGTTACACAAGAAGCTAGATACCATTACATGGTCATTCTGTATGTTTCCTACAACTTGGCTCAACCACTATGATATGAATTTCAACGGTTGTTCTTCATAACTTTAGTGGAAGAGCAACAGAACACCATTTTTATGGGGTTCCGCAGCTCTTCCACTGAAGTTACAGCAGGAGAGCAGGAGAACCCTTGCAGAAATCCACCCTCATATGTGGATAAGGACTCACCCTAGCATAATATGTAAACCAACAGGGAAATAATTTACAATTGGTCTCAAAAATCAGAAACCATTTTAGTTGTCACATAAATGCTTAATGTACTTATTTTAAACAGGTTAACCTGTAGTTCTGTACTCAGTTAAAGATCTAGCTCATGTGTTCCTCCCAATTTTCCCTCGCTTAGTCAAAATTAGTTCATTTCTGCAATGCCTAGAATTCATGTTTACACATGACGTAAATAGGGAGGCCATGAAATTCACCTCTGTAGTGCCCGGTTTTATGGCACCATGGGTGCTGCTTTGGGTCCAAAATAGCATCCGCACCACATTCGCACAGTTCTGGTGCGGGCTGCAGCGGACGCCATTTTGGTGATGTCATTAGTGCGGACGCTGGGAGAGTGCAACTGAAGTATGTGGAGTAGGCAGATCGTGACGTCAGTTAGCGTGTAATGCTGATTGGATGCCAGCACTGCCATTTTCAACCTCAATGCTCCAGCTAATGTCCTCTCGAAGATGCAGGGATGAACATACGTCAATAGCAGGAAGGACCCACCATAAGCGCTATTGAAAGGGATCATCAACTGCTTTCAGGTTAGTTGCTGATTGATTCCTACTGGCTCTTGGTGAGTTTGTAGAATTTTGTGGTCAACCATGTCAAAGGCTGTAGACAGGTCTAGAAGGACGAGAAGGGATAGATTACCTCTGTTGCATCAATTAGGATGTCATCTGTGACCTTGGTAAGAGTAGTTTCAGTGCTGTGACAGGGGCAGAAACCTGATTGGAGGGATTCAAACAAGGAGTTCTGGAAAAGATGGGCACGAATTTGGGAGGCGACAACACATTCAAGAACTTTAGAGGAAAGGGAGTTTGGAGATGGGGCGATAGTTTGCAAGGACGGAGGGATCAAGAATTGTTTTTTGAGGAGAGAGGTGATGACGGAAGATCTGAAGGAAAGGGGGACAATACCCGAGGAGCGAGAACCATTAACAATATCCACTAACATGGGAGCTAGCAAGGAAAATTGGGTTGGCAGTAATTTAATCGGAATCATCAGCATAGGCAGTTCCTCAGAATCGAGAAAGACTTGCTTCCACTCTTAGAACGAGTCCTTGGTGACTGAACAGTCCAATACGACAGCCACAGTCCCTGCCACAGGTGGGACAGACAGTCGTTGAGGGCAAGAGAGGGTGGGACAGGTTTGCTGCACATTCCTTCCGCATGCACTCGCCGACGAGTCTCGAGGCACTTAGCACCCTCCTGAATCTGCCTCCTCCACCCGGGGTGGTCTTCGGCCAGGGACTCCCAGGAGTCGATGGGGATGCTACACTTTACCAGGGAGGCTTTGAGGGTGTCCTTATACCGTTTCCTCTGTCCACCTTTGGCTCGTTTGCCATAAAGGAGTTCCGAGTAGAGCGCTTGTGTCGGGAGTTTCATAGAATAATAGAAAATAGGTGCAGGAGTAGGCCATTCGGCTCTTCGAGCCTGCACCACCATTCAATATGATCATGGCTGATCATGCAACTTCAGTACCCCATTCCTGCTTTCACTCCATACCCCTTGATCCCTTTAGCCGTAAGGGCCACATCTAACTCCCTTTTGAAAAATCTAACGAACTGGCCTCAACAAGTTTCTGTGGTAGAGAATTGCACAGGTTCACAATTCTCTGAGTGAAGAAGTTTCTCCTCATCTCAGTCCTAAATGGCTTACCCATTATCCTTAGACTGTGACCCCTGGTTCTGGACTTCCCCAACATCGGGAACATTCTTCCTGCATCTAACCTGTCCAATCCCGTCAGAATTTTATGTCTTTCTGAGATATCCCCACTCATTCTTCTAAATTCCAGTGAATATAAGCCTAGTCGATCCAGTCTCGTGTCTGGCATGCGGACGACGTGGCCCACCCAGCTGAGCTGATCAAGTGTAGTCAGTGCTTCAATGCTGGGGATGTTGGCCTGGTCGAGGACGCTAATATGTTAGTGCGTCTGTTCTGCCAGGGAATTTGTAGGATCTTGCGGAGGCATCGTTGGTGGTATTTCTCCAGCGACTTGAGGTGTCTACTATACATGGTCCATGTCTCTGAGCCATACAGGAGGGCAGGCATTACTACAGCCCTGTAGACCAAGAGCTTGGTGGTAAATTTGAGGGCCTCATCTTTGAACACTCTTTTCCTCAGGCGGACGAAGGCTGTGCTGGCGCACTGGCGGCGGTGTTGAATCTCCTCATCAATGTCTGCAATTGTTGATAAGAGGGTCCCGAGGTATGGGAGATGGTCCACGTTGTCCAGGGCCACGCCGTGGATCTTGATGACTGGGGGGGCAGTGCTCTCGGTGAGGACAGGCTGGTAGAGGACCTTTGTCTTATGGATGTTTAGCGTAAGGCCCATACTTTCGTACGCCTCGGTAAATACGTTGACAATGTCCTGGAGTTCAGCCTATGAGTGTGCGCAGACGCAGGTGTTGTCTGCGTTCTGTAGTTGGGGCAATGACACAGCCCTGTTTGACCCTGGTCCGGTCGCAAATTGGGTCTGTAATAGATCCGTTGGTAAGGATCATGGCCTGCATGTCGTCGTGGAGCAGGCGGAGGATGTTAATAAACTTTTGGGGGCATCTGAAACGGAGGAGGACGCTCCATAGACCCTTGCGGTTGACAGTGTCAAAAGCCTTTGTAAGGTCGAAGGCAGTCATGTACAAGGGCTGGCGCTGCTCCCTGTATTTTTCCTGCAGCTGTCACGTTGCAAAAATCATGTCCGTTGTGCTCCGTAGGGGACGGAATCCACACTGTGACTCCGGGAGGAGCTCCTCGGCCACAGGGAGAAGGCGGTTGAGAGGGCAGAAGATTGCTCTCATTGACAAGATGAGCTTTGAAAGAGGGGAGTTAGAAGAGAAATTCAAGAAATATGCAGGGAGAAAACATGCAAGAAACACAAATATCCAGTTCAGGTCACAAGGGGGTTCCATTGTTACGCCCCCGAGTCACACCATCATACAAGTAGACAATGTGAATCAACTCAGACCACTTATGGGAGCAACTGCCACCTATGGACCGAGAAGGTATTTAGGCAGATCCAAATTTGTAGCAGTTAGCTAGACATAGTAGCAGAATAGTCACTGGTAGTTGAGCAAATAAGGAGTATCAGAATGGCTGTCTCTATTTCATATGCAGTAACATGCGCAAAGCAGTTCCCTCATTGCAAGCCATAATGGAACATATGACATTCACTGGAGTCTGCAGCCATTTCCCTCCCCTGTCCCTGCAGAAGTGGACCAAAAGATGTCAGTGCGTCCTCATCAGAAGCACAGACTGCAGCTCTGGAGGATATGCTTAAGAAAGCCCTGTTCTCAACATTCAATCATGCCCTCCCCAAACAGAATGAGCTTGATATAAATGAGATAGAAGTCCTAGCAGGCTGAAAAAGCTCAAAACAAAGAAATGGGAAAGTGATAGTTTTGTTGGATAAAGAGCATCAAATATAGAGGTGAATGAGTCGGATAAAATCTCTAAGTGGTTGGAGTAATAGCAGATAAAATATAATGCTGGCAAGTGTAAAATACTGCACATAAAAAGGAAAAAAGCAACACACATATTCCATAAATAGTGTTGAAATGGCTAATGTTGAAGTCGAAAAAGATCCAAGTAGACTCATCCAATAGATACAAGCAATCTACAAAGCCAATAGCATATTTATATATATGACCAAAACAGAAGAATATAAATGTGAGGAAATATGGCCAAACTAGCTGGTCAGACCGCACCGTGAATACTGCATCCATTTCTGGTTGCCAAGACACAAGAGAGACATTCAAGTGCTGGAAATAGTGGAGAAGAGCCAGAAGACCGATCTCTAGTGTTAAACAGCTGAGTTATGAGGAAAAGCTGGAGAAACTTGGGCTTTTGAGCCTGAAAAGGAGGCATCGGAGAGGTGATCTTCAGAAGCTTACCAGAATGTGAAGGGAATGGAAAAGATCAATCTGGAATATTGCTTTGTTAAATTCCAATACTCGGTCAAGAGTCACTCAATTCACATTAACAAAAGGTAAATTTAGGACTGATGTCAGGAAATTCTTCTTTACATAAAGTGTGGTCAACATATGAAATAGACTTCCAGGAGGCAAAACTCTTGTATCTTTTAAGAAGAATTAGATGCTGAAATGGGGAAATCTTAAAATATTCTGGATGGATGAAGTAAAATGGGCCAACCTCATCTGAAATTATTTTGTGACTAGGGCAGGCTTGCAGGAGATGCTCTCTCAGAGCTTTCAAGATCAGTAGTCACACTTAACCTGGACCCTGTACCAGTGGCATGGTAGGAGTCGATCAGTATGAGGCTGCTGTTTTTCAGCAGAGGAGCACATACTAGACCACAAGGCAAGCCCCTCAGACACCTACTCAAAGACAGCACAGGAGCCGCAGCCAGGCAGTTGTCCAAGAGATGCAGCCAATAGCTACCTTCTCAGGACTCGGTTGTCATGAGACAAGAGCCTCGTTCACTCGAATAGGCTCTTGTACCAAACCAGCAGCTAAACAACTCTCATAACAGTAGCACTCAGGCGGCACTTATAAGCACTAGGATAGGTCATAACAAAAGGAACCCAAAGTAAACTCAGTGACAAGAAATAGGGTTGAACATTGGTATTGTATAACCAAAATGGTGTTGCACTTAAAATTGGTTCTGTTGTCCAATAAACTCCAAAGGTATTGTAGGATCCAGTTGGGGTGATGTGGCATGTTTGTTGATTGAGGCACAAGGACAGATGTTTATATATACAATCACTGGATTTGGCAGGGAGGCTGAGGAGATGTAGTAAAGATTCAAAAAGAAGAACTTTGATCCAAGGAGAATGTATTAGTAATAATTTCCTTATGAATTTTGCCTGTAGCCAAAATGGAAGAATCCCCTGTCCTGATCTTCATGAGGTTGATTTTTATGTTCCTCAACCTCCACGTCAACCATGCCCACTTTATAAGAACATAAGAAATAGGAGCAGAAGTAGGCCATTTGGCCCCTCGAGCCTGCTCCGCCATTCAATAAGATCATGGCTGATCCGATCATGGACTCAGCTCCACTTTCCTGCCCGCTCCCCATAACCTCTTATCACCTTATCGTTTAAGAAACTGTCTATTTCTGTCTTAAATTTATTCAATGTCCCAGCTTCCATAGCTCTCTGAAGCAGCGAATTCCACAGATTTACAACCCTCAGAGAAGAAATTTCTCCTCATCTCTGTTTTAAATGGGCGGCCCCTTATTCTAAGATCATCTCCTCTAGTTCTAGTCTCTCCCATCAGTGGAAAAATCCTCTCTACATCCACCTTGTCAAGCCCTGTCATAATCTTATACCTCTCATTCTTCTGAATTCCAATGAGCAGAGGCCCAACCTACTCAACCTTTCCTCATAAGTCAACCTCCTCATCCCTGGAATCAACCTTGTGAACCTTCTCTGACCTGCCTCAAAAGCAAGTATATCCTTTCGTAAATATGGAAATCAAAACTGCACCCAGTATTCCAGGTGTACCACTACCTTGTATAGCTGTAGCAAGACTTTCCTGCTTTTATACTCCATCGCCTATGCAATAAAGGCCAAGATACCATTGGCCTTCCTGATCACTTGCTAATCCTGCATACTATCTTTTGTGTTTCATGCACAAGTTTATGGAATTTAATTTCTATTCTTTTCTGAATAGTGAAAAGCACAAGCAACCACAAGACATGCTCAGGAGGATACTTTAGTGCTCCTTTGGATCTACCAAGGCAGTGAAACCCTTGAACCCCTATATTCCTCTCAATAATCACTTTAGTTGGTGAATAGGTCTCATTGTAGGGATATCCAGCTGGTGAGGTTGACACTCAAAGTGGCCTCACTAACCATGGAAGAAAGGGAAATGTTTATGCATTCAGAAGCCACTCTGACTCTTTGCTATCTTCCTTGAATGCAGCTAGTTGGTTGGACTGCCTCATGGCAAATGCATCATGATCCTCTGCAAATTTGGCATTGCTATGGAGAATTTGTTGTGGTTGAACATAATTTGAACACCGAGGGAGTAGAATCCCTTTCTATTCAGGAGATTCTGTGGGCTTGATGTAGGAGCCTGCAATGCCACTGGACTGTGCTTATAAAAGGCTGCTATCAGAGTATGATATTCAAAGAAAAAATGTCAAAGTTCTGGTTGTAAGTTGCTAATTGTTTGAGGATATAATGAGTCTTGGGCTATTGTGATCTCCTGGAGTGCTTGAACCTGAGGGAGTTGGAGAGGAATTTTTCAGAGCTTTTCCTGAATTAGCCTAATCTTTTTGCCCATTTATTTGTCAACAGAACTTGGCCTTTAACAACCTGCAGGGCTTGCAATTTCTGGGCGAAAGGAGAGAGTAATGGGTCTTATGCTTGATAGGTCTCCTTCCATCTGCAGTTGCTGGCATCTGTTAAATGCAAAGGCTACAGTGCAAACACATTGGCAAGGTAACAATACAGAGTGGTCAAGAAAAACAATGGCATGCCTGTACATTTGGAAAGTCGTCTTCTTGGGAAGTCCCCCGGAGTCGAGGATGACTTGCTTCCACATTAAAAAGAGTTCTAAGGTGAAATCAATGCGGGACCTACAGTCTCTGTCACACGTGGGGCAGATGATGGTTGGTGGGACGGATGGGTGGGGTGTTTGATTTGTCGTACACTCCTTGCGCTGTTTGTACTTGACTTCGGTGTGCTCCCGGCGAAGAGTTCGGTGCCTTCTCGGATGCTCCTCCTCCACTTTGAGCGGTCTTGGGCCACGGATTCTTAAGAGTCAGTGGGGATGTTACATTTTTTCAAGGAGGCTTTGAGGGTGCCCTTGAAGCATTTTCTCTGCCCTCCTGGGGCTCACTTGCCGTGACATAGCTCGGAGTAGAGTGCTTGTTTTGGGAGTTTATTATCGGGCATGTGGAATATGTCACCCGTCCATCGGAGCTGATCAAGTGTGGCCAATGCCTCAATGCTGGGGATGTTGGCCTGAGAGAGAACGCTAATGTTGGTGCGCCAATCCTGCCACTGAATTTAGAGGATTTTGCGGAGGCAGCGTCGGTGGTACTTCTCCAGTGCTGTGAAGTGCCTACTGTACATAGTCCATATACTTAAAGGGGATAATCCTAAAGAGGTGCACTAACAGAGAGACCTGGGGGTATGTGTGTATAAATCGTTGAGGGTGGTAGGGCAGGTTGAGAAAGCAATTGAAAAAGCGTACGGGTTTCATAAATAGAGCTATATAGAGTACAAAAGCAAGGAAATTATGAAGAACCTTTAGAAAGCACTGATTTGGCCTCAACTGGAGTATTGTGTCCAATTCTGGGCACTGCACTTTGGGAATGATGTGAAGGCCTTAGAGAGGATTTACAAGAATGTTTCCAGGGCAATTTTCCATGTCTCTGAGGCATAAAGGAGGGTGGGTATCACTACTGCTCTGTAGACCATGAACTTGGTGCCGGGTTTGAGATCCTGGTCTTCGAACACACTTTTCCTTAAGTGGCCGAAGGCCTTGTCATCGATGTCTGTCCTTGTAGGCTCCCAAGGTATGGGAAGTGGTCCACATTGTCCACAGTCTCGTCATGGATCTTGATAATCAGGGAGCAGTACTGTGTGGCAGGGGCAGACTGGTAAAGAACCTTTGTCTTACTGATGTTTAATGTAAGGCCCAGACTCTCGTACGCTTCAGTGAAGACGTCAACGATGGTTTGGAGTTCGGACTCCAAGTGTGCACAAATGCAAGCATCATCTGCATATTGTAATTCAACGACAGAGGTTGGAACAACCTTGGATCTGGACTGGAGGTGTCGGAGATTGAACAATTTTCCACTTGTCTTGTAGCATTGAAGCGAAGAAGATAGAGAGGAGGGTTGGTGCAATGACAAAGCCTTGCTTGACCCCGGTCTGCACTTGTATTGGGTTCGTGGTGGATCCATTGGTAAGAATCATGGCTTACAGGTCATCGTGAAGCAGGTGGAGAAAGGTGACAAATTTTTTTGAGGACAGCCGAATTCGAGAAGGACACTCCATAATCCCTTATGATTGACAAGAGTCGAAGGCTTTTGTGAGATCAAAGAAAGCAATGTACAGAGGTTGATGCTACTCCCTACATTTTTCTTGGATTTTTCGCGCGGTGAAGATCATGTCCGTTGTGCCTCTTAGCGGGCGGAATCCGCATTGAGAGTCTGGGAGGAGCTCTTCAGCCACTGGGAGGAGACGATTGAGGAAGATTCTTGCGATGATCTTCCTTGTGGTAGACAGCATGAAAACTTCTCTGTAATTACCAGTCGGACTTATCACCTTTCTTGAAGACGGTCACGATTACGGCGTCTCTGAGATCCCCTGGCATGCTCTCCGCCTTCCAGATAAGAGAGATGATATCATGGATTTGCACTTCTCCGCCCTGCTTTAGTACTTCGGCAGGAATTCCATCTGCTCCTGAGGCCTTGTTGTTTTTCAGTGTCGGATGGCCTTTTCAACCACATGCCGGTCTGGGATTGTGCTGAGGTGGTGACGGGTAGCATGGTGTAGGATGGAGTCAAGGACACTCACGTCAAAGACAGAATCTCAGTTCAGGAGATCCTCGAAGTGCTCCTTCCAGCAGGCACTGACTGCCTCTCGGTCCTTGATGAGCACCTCTCCGTTCTTGGCCCTCAGTAAAATAGGATCTTGGATGCTTGGGCTGTAGACGGTCTTGACTGCACTAAAAAAATCCACACACGTCCGATTTGTCGGCTAGTTGCTGGATCTCCTACACTTCCCCCCCCCCCCCCCCCCCTCACCATCTGTTCTTTAGGTTGTGAGTTTTTGTTGGACCTCGGCCTTCAGTTGGTTGTAGATCTGCTTTCCTTCACTCGAGTTTGCAATTCAAAAATGTCTTACGTTTGCAGCTTATTAGCTTCTGGATCTCCTAGTCATCCTCATCGAACCAGTCGATGTTTTCTGTGGAGTAACCAAGAGACTCTTCGCAGGTGCTAATTTATGGTGGACTTGAGGGTAGACTAGGCACTATGGACACTCTGTGCCTCCTGTTCATTGGAAGCTTGTCAGGTTGGTTGTGAGGCGTTGGCTGAATAGGGCTTTCTTTGCAGGGTCTTTGAATGCTTCAGCATTGATTTTTTTGCGGCAACATTTCTGTTGCCCCGCCGTTTTGAGGCTACGTTGATGGAGATAACAGAGCAGATTAGGCGGTGATCAGTTCAGCAGTCGTCGGCTACTGTCATGGCGCTAGTGATACGGACGTCCTTGCAGTCCCTTATTCAGACGATAATGTAGACTAGCAGATGTCAGTGCCTGGAACGAGGGTGTTGCCAGAAGGTCTTGTACTTGTCTTTCTGATGAAACAAGGTGTTGGTAATAACAAGACCATGTTCTGATCATTTTGTCAGGAGGAGGATACCATTGGAGTTGGTTTTCCCTACCCCTTCCCTGCCAATTACCCCACTCCAGAGGTCTGTGTCCTTTCCAACTCTGGCATTAAAGTCACCAAGGAAAATCAGCTTGTCGCCCATTGGGACTCGGGACAGGGATCGTTCAAAGCTGGGGTAGAATTCCTCTTTGGCCTCGTTCATAGCTTCCAGGGTTGGTGCATACGCACTGATGACCGTAGCATATTGGTTCTGGGTTAAAGTGAGCCGAAGGGTCATGAGGCGTTCGTTTATCCCATAGGGGAATCTCTAAGATGCCAAACTAGCTCAGTTTTGATGGCGAAGCCAACCCCATGGAAACGGCATTCTTCTTCTGGTTTTCCTTTCCAGAAGGTGTATCGACCACCTTGTTCCTTGAGCTGACCTTCTCCTGCCCACTGTGTCTCGCTCAAGGCGGCGATGTCGATGCGTCTGAGTTCCTGGGCAATGAGAGCAGTACAACGTGCTGGTCTGTCGCTGTTGGGGTTGTCCACGAGAGTCCTGATGTTCCAGGTCCCGAACTTCATTTTAAAGGGTGGAAGATGCCTGTACGTGAAGTATTTTTTCGTGGGGTAGCTGTTGCACACCAGCTACCACACAAACTTGACAGAGCAATGTCTTGGTCCAATGGCAAGGGGATCCAAGACGATTGGAGACCAGGCTCTGCTGCATGGGCCTAGCGCACACACACACACACACAAACACACGTTCCTGCTGACCCCCTCCCTTAGGTCTACACTGCGTAATCAGGTATGGAGCTCCCGTCCAACTCTCAGGTTTTTATTCTGGTATTTTACTTTATATTCTCTCTGCACCCCTTCCTGCACCTCGATTTAGATCGATTTCAAACAAACACTCACTTTTCCGTGGTCAGTGATTCCGCCTCTCAACGGCCGTCCTTCTGCCTTTTTCAACATTTGGAAAGTAGGTAAATAGTTGCCAGCATGAAGGTCCTCCTCCCTCTGTGGTGTGTCTGTGACAGCGGCCCTGGAAAGATGCAGTCCCCTTATATACTGCTCCTCAGAGAACTGGAGATAGGTGACTCGGAGCCTATCCACCCAATGTAAAAGGTAAGGACATCTGCAAGCTCCTCTCCTAATCTGTAGCTCCAGTTGCAGTTCTATGTGGTCCTTCTTCCGGTTGCTATTTTGTCTCTTTAGCAAGAATGAATTAGCCAAAAGGATTCCCAACTTCCGATGTAGCCAGTACCCCCTTGAGCTTCCTGAAGATTGTGCAGCAACTACAATAAAAGAAAACAGCGATGCCGCTGCCAAATACTATAAAGAAATGTCTACCAAATGATTCTAGCATTCTAAATTATAGAACTGAGTGTTCCTTTAAGTAGTGCTTGGTCTGGCTGTTTCCAACCTGTGCCAACCATGAATAGTGAGATTTGGAGAAGGATAGATAAGCCATGATGTAACATTAATAGCAGAGGGCTCAAGGAAACATTTTCAGTCAAGCGAATAAACAGGTAGAGAAGAGACCATGATAGAATAGATTGGACTGTGGGAGAAGCAAACTTAATGGGAGAAATAATAATTGCTCCATGTTTTATTTATGCACAGGCATATGTGTCATATGCTCCAGTACTGAACCACAGCAACCAAAAAGATTCAGAATTTGATGCCAGGAATGTGCTTTGTTAATTGATCTCAACTAGGATGATAATAATGGGAGCACGATAATTGGCCTCTCTGTCCCCAGGCTAGAAAGGAGAAAAATCACTCAGGATGCCTGCTTTTGAGACCTGCTGGTAATTACAAGTCTGTGGTGTTATATATGTAAACTTGTAAATACCATATTTAACCACCAGAGGGTTCATCCCTGGAGTCCCAAGGGATCCCACAATCCTTTGGGAGCACCTGTACATAAGGAGGCCTCACAGGCTGGGGAGGCACTCTGATACCTGTAACAAAGGACTACGGTCACACCTTGCTTTGAGCTTGCAGTATCTGGTCTGAATCTTTATACAAGACATAGCAACTGGCGACGAGATACAAATGATGAACCCCACCGCAACAATGCAGAGAACCGTGGGCACCCTGGAGAAATTTTCGGAGGGAGATGATTGGAAACCTTTGTGGAGCGACTCGACCAATGGCCAACGAACTAGAAGGTGCCAAACGGAAGGGCGATCCTCCTCACCGTTTGCGGGGCACCAACGTATGGCCTCATGAAAAATCTGCTCACTCCAGCGAAACCCACAGAGAAGTCGTACGATGATTTGTGCACACTGGTCCGGGAGCATCTAAACCTGAAGGAAAGCGTTCTGATGGCGAGGTATCAATTCTACAAGTACAAGAAGTCTGAAGGCCAGGAAGTGGTAAGCTACGTCGCCTTGCAGGACATTGTGAATTTGAAGGACACTTGGAGCACATGCTCAGGGACTTCTTTGTACTTGGCATTGGCCATGAAGTAATACTTCGCAAACGTTTGACTGTAGAGACCCCAACCTTGAGTAAAGCCATAGCGAAAGCCCAGGCATTTATCGCCACCAGTGACAATACCAAACAAATCTCTCAGCACACGAGTGCTGCTGCAAGTACTGTGAACAAAGTAATGTTTTCGAATCGTAATATACAGGGCAGGACTTACATGCCTGGAACTGCACGTCCGCAGGTGACTGAGTCCACCATCAAGGGTGGTGAATGCAAGGCAATTAACACCTTGTTGGCGCTGCGGGAGTGATCATTGTTTCCATTCATGCTGCTTCAAAGGATACGTTTGCAAGGGCTGTGAAACAATGGGACACCTCCAACGTATGTGCAGGCGAGCTGCAAATCACTATGTTGCAGAGGAGGACAGATCCACGGTGGATCACGAACAACCAGAGCCTCAGACCGAGGAGGCAGAGGTATATGGGGTGCACACATTTACCACAAAGTGTCCCCCGATAATGCTGAAGGTTGAATTAAATGGACTCCCGGTGTCAATGGAGCTGGACACGGGCGCGAGCTAGTCCATAATGAGCAAAAAGACTTTCAATAAATTGTGGTGCAGCAAGGCCTCATGGTCAGTCCTGACCCCCATTCGTACTAAACTGAGAATGGACACAAAGGAACTGATTCCCGTAATCGGCAGTGCTACTCTAAAGGTCTCCTATGATGGAGCGGTGCACAATTTACTATTCTGGCAGGTATCGGGCGATGGCCCCATGCTGTTCGGCAGGAGCTGGCTGGGAAAGATACATAGAAAATAGGTGCAGAAGTAGGCCATTCGGCCCTTCGAGCCTGCACCACCATTCAATAAGATCATGGCTGATCATTCCCTCAGTACCCCTTTCCCGCTTTCTCTCCATACCCCTTGATCCCCTTAGCCATAAGGGCCATATCAAACTCCCTCTTGAATATATCCAATGAACTGGCATCAACAACTCTGCGGCAGGGAATTCCACAGGTTGACAACTCTCAGAATGAAGAAGTTTCTCCTCATCTCAGTCCTAAAGGGCTTACCCCTTATCCTAAGATTGTGTCCCCTGGTTCTGGACTTCAACATCGGGAACATTCTACCCGCATCTAACCTGTCCCGTCCCGTCAGAATCTTATCTGCTTCTATGAGATCCCCTCTCATCCTTCTAAACTCCAATGTATAAAGGCCCAGTTGATACAGTCTCTCCTCATATGTCAGTCCTGCCATCCCGGGAATCAGTCTGGTGAACCTTCGCTGCACTCCCTCAATAGCAAGAACGTCCTTCCTCAGATTAGGAGACCAAAACTGAACACAATATTCCAAGTGTGGCCTCACCAAGGCCCTGTACAACTGCAGTAAGACCTCCCTGCTCCTATACTCAAATCCCCTAGCTATGAAGGCCAACATATAATTTGCCGCCTTCACCTCCTGCTGTATCTGTATGCCAACTTTCAATGGCTGATGAACCATGACACCCAGGTCTCGTTGCACCTCCCCTTTTTCGAATCTGCCGCCATTCAGATAATATTCTATCTTTGCGTTTTTGCCCCCAAAGTGAATAACCTCACATTTATCCACATTATGCTGCATCTGCCATGCATTTGCCCACTCACCTAACCTGTCCAAGTCATCCTGCAGCCTCATAGCGTCCCCCTCACAGCTCACACCGCCACCCAGTTTATTGTCATCTGCAAACGTGGAGATATTATACTCAATTTCACTTATTATCCCATACTTTTCCAAATGCCAATTAATTTTGTCCCAGATTATTGTCTCAAAGTTCCCCCAACACGGACGTTAGGTTGACTGGCCTGTAGTTGCTGAGTTTATTCCTCTCCCCTTTTTTTAAATAGGGGTACAACATTTGCAATTTTTCAGTCCTCTGGCACCACCCCCATATCCAAGGAGAATTGGAAGATTGTGCCAGAGCCTCTGCAATTTCTACCCTTAATTCCCTGGAACTTAATACGCTGGAACTGGGACGACATCCGAGCGCTCTCATCCGTTGACGACATTTCATGTGCCCAAGTCCTAAACAAATCCACCTCGCTGTTCGAACCAGGCATCGGGAAGTTCCAAGGAGCAAAAGTGCAAATCCACTTGATTCCGGGGGTGCGACCAATCCATCACAAGGTGAGAGCGGTACCGTAGATGAGAGGGTGGAGATCGAGCTGGACAGGCTGCAATGAGAGGGCATCATTTCGCTGATCGAATTCAACGAGTGGGCCAGTCCAATTGTTCCAGTCCTCAAGACGGCACCGTCAGAATCTGTGGTGATTACAAAGTAACTATTAATCGTTTCTCCCTGCAGGATCAATACCAGCTACCAAAGGCAGACGACCTATTTGTGATACTGGTGGGAGGAAAAACATTCATGAAGCTGGACTTGACCTCCGCCTACATGACGCAGGAGCTAGAGGAATCATCGAAGGGCCTCATCCGCATCAACATGCACAAAGGTTTCTTCATTTACAACAGATGCCCGTTTGGGATTAAAACACTCGGTGAGTTTTCCTGGCACCTGAAGTGGAGTTCCTGGGGAGAAGAATCGCGGCGGACGGCATCAGGCCCACCGGTTCAAAGACGGAGGCAATCAAGAACACACCGAGACCACCGAACGTGATGGAGCTGCGGTCGTTTCCAGGACTCCTGAACTACTTTGGTAACTTCTTATCAGGTCTTAGCACATTGTTAGAACCACTGCACTCTTTACTGCATAAAAGGAGATGAATGGGTATGGGGTAAAAGCCAAGAAAATGCCTTTGAGATAGCTAGGAAACTGTTATGCTCAAACAAATTGCTTGTGTTATACAATCCATGTATGCGTTTGGTACTAGCATGTGATGCGTCGTCATATGGTGTTGCGTGTGTATTGCAACAAGCTAATGAATTTGGGAAATTGCAACCAGTTGCTTATGCATCCAGAAGTCTGTCTAAGGCCGAGAGGGCCTACAGCATGATCGAAAAAGAAGCGTTAGTGTGTGTTTATGGGGTAAAGAAAATGCATCAATATTTGTTTGGGCTCAAATTTGAATTGGAAACCGACCATAAGCCACTTATAGCCCTCTTTTCTGAAAGTAAGGGGATAAATACGAATGCATCGGCCCGCATCCAGAGATGGGCGCTCACGTTGTCCGCATACAACTATGCCATCCGCCACAGGCCAGGCACAGAAAACTGTGTTCTCAGTAGGCTGCCATTACCCACCACAGGGGTGGAGATAGCACAGCCCGCATGGTTATGGTAATGGAAGCATTCGAGAGTGAGCAATCACCTGTTACCGCCCATCAGGTTAGAACCTGGACGTGCCAGGACCCCTTTTAGTAAAAAAAACTGTGTGTTGGTCTAGTGTCCCGTTAGAGATGCAGGAAGAAATAAAGACGTACTAGCGGCGCAGAGATAAAATGTCTATACAGACAGACTGTCTCCTATGGGGTAATCGGGTAGTGATGCTAAAAAAGGGCAGGGACACCTTCATTAGTGACCTCCACAGCACCCACCCAGGCATCGTAATGATGAAAGTGATAGCCAGATCCCACATAGGGTGGCCCAGTATCGATGCAGACTTAGAGTCCTGCGTGCACAAATGTAATACGTGTTCACAGCTAAGCAATGCACCCAGGGAGGCGCCACTAACTTTATGGACCTGGCCCTCCAAACCGTGGTCTAGGGTCTATGTCGACTCTGCAGGCCGACTCTTAGGAAAAATGTTCCTAGTGGTTGTAAATGGATTGAATGTGAGATAATGTCGGCAAGCACATCCGCTGCCACCATCGAAAGCCTGCGGGCCATGTTTGCAACGCACGGCCTGCCTGATATCCTTGTGAGTGACAATGGGACGTGCTTCACCAGTGCCGAGTTCAAAGAGTTCATAACCCGCAATGGGAATAAACATGTCACATCTGCCCCGTTTAAACCAGCGTCCAACAGTCAGGCAGAGCGAGCAGTGCAAACAATCAAGAAGGTTCACTGCAGACTCGCCTATCCCGAGTCCTGCTTAGTCACCACACAAGACCCCACTCACTCACTGGGGTTCCCCCCGCTGAACTGCTCATGAAAAGGCAAGGCTCTCGTTAGTCCACCCTGATCTACACAAACAGGTAGAGATCGGGCAGCTTCAACAGAATACACGATCGCGCAATTGTGTCACGCGAAATCGAGATTAATGATCCTGTATTTGTGTTGATCAATGGACAAGATCCCAAGTGGCTTCCCGGCACTGTCGTGGCCAAAGAAGGGAGTAGGATGTTTCAGGTCAAACTTTCAAATGGACTCACCCGCAGGAAACACTTGGACCAAACCAAACTCAGATTCACGGACTATCCAGAACAACCCACAATAGACTCTACCTTTTTTAACCCTCCAACACATACACAAGTGGCAACCGACCCAGTGATTGACTACGAAGCAGAACCCATCACCCGCAGCAGCCCAGCAGGACTCACCACCCCCAGCAGCCTAGCAAGGCCAGCTGCACAGCAGCCCAGCGAAGGCCCAACAAACGACTCACCAAAACCAGCATTTGCACCGAGACGATCAACCAGGGAAAGGAAGGCCCCAGATCGACTCACATTGTAAATAGTTACACTATTGATTTTGGGGGGACGGGGAAGTGTTATATGTGTAAACCTGTAAATACTAACATGTTTAACCACCAAAGGATTCATTCCCTGGAGTCCCAAGGGATCCCACAATCCCTTGGGAGCACCTATACATAAGGAGGCCTCACAAGCTGGAGAGGCACTCTGAGACCTGTAATAAAGGACTATGGTCACACCTTTGAGCTTGCAGTATCTGGTCTGACTCTTTATTCAAGGCATAAAATATGGCCTATGGGTGAAGGTAGCACCGAACTCGACTGTAATGCTCGTCTTGGACAGTGAGTTCCAAAAGACAGTTTGACCACAGTCACTAAAGAAGAACAGCTGCAGTACAGCTAGGATCTGTGAAGCTGTACCCAACACATAGATTCACTTTCTGGAGATAAGGGAAGGAGAATTAGAAAATAAATTCTTGATACACTGGAATACATACTGCATGCTTAATAATAAGAGTTGGCATGAGGATTACAAGTTCTTTGATTAGTCTATACTTGAGTTGCTTGTTAAAAACCTGTGATTTGATTGGTCAACAGTATCACGCTGTTTTATAAAAACCATCAGGATCAAACAATGACAATATGAAAATAAATAATTTTCAACGGTGAATTTTAACTCTTTATAGTGAAATACATGTCAAAGATTAAATCATTAAATGTTCATTCTTTATGTAAAATTAAGAATTATTTTGCATTTTTTCTGTTTACAGAAGAAAATCCAAAAGAGATATTTATCATTTTGGTTGGGATACTGTCAAGTGATGAGAGAATGTGTTTTGACCAAAATTTAGATTGTGTAATGTTTTGTACACAAATAAATAATGCTCGCCAAACACTTTTCATAAATATGGTGTCCCTTTAGAGTGTAAGCTCCACTATAATTGGCTGCAGTGTTCCATGACTAGAAGAAACTGCTCCTGATCACTTTCTAATGTCCTTGGAAAAGTGCTTGTAAACAACATCAGGTGGAGGGGGGACTGGCCTAACACGTGATTCTGAGCTTTAGTCGAACTGCCTGCTGAGACTCAATGGGCTTCCTTTTCCTGGCTGGTGGGTTAGCGGCAGGAAGGATGTCTACCCTCCCACAAGACTCCTCACTACTTTTTCCTAGGGTTGTTCTAACTATGTATGTAGATGGATATGGGGTGGTAAAGCCACTGGTCATTGACTAATTAGCAATGGAAATTGTACTGCATTGCTAAAAATACTGTAACTGATTCAAGGGCCAAACTATTTTCTATGAATTCTAGAGTGACAGATCAGGAAATGAAAGACTGCAAAATGGCTGAAGGAGCAGCTTTGGGGATGGGAGTGTGCAAGAGTGCAGCAGCAGCAGCAGCATGAAATCCCAGGGTTTTTGATATATCCACGGATGTTTAAATCCAGCGAGAGCTAGCAGGGAAGGATTTTTTGGAGCTGGGAACAGGAAGCTCTAAGAGGATTGTATAAATCAGAAGGTGACAGAGACCGTCAGTACAACCTTACTTCAACAACACTCAGTACAACAATCATAACCTACTACACAGTGCTGAAAGAGGTTTAATGAGTTCATAAGGTTGGCCAAGGTTTGTATATGCTATAAGAATGACAGAGGCATAACTTACCTCCTTACCTTTCATGTCCCTTCTGTCATTCAGTGGGTGCAGAGAAACCTATACTATTCACAAGCAACCTCTGAAATCAATAATGCATCTTGTTAACTCCATACAATTGTCTAAACTCGCATTGTCTTTCACAAGGAAGTTGTGCTAATTTTGAAGAGGTGTAGAGAAGTGTAATGGCTATTCAGATTCCTCCATTACTGTATTCTGCCTCTGCAAAGGAAAGAGTTGCAGACAACAAATGGCAAGAAAACACAACTGGAGGAGGATTCTCTCATGATTAAATATCATGACAGCTTCCTGGGTAGCAGCATTAACATGCAGGATAAGGTGATTGCCATCATGCACTAGCTGGATGTTGATAGAATTAAACCTGTTCCTCTGAAATTGTGGGGGTTGTCATAAAGGACTTCCAAGGCCAGATCTATTTTGTCAATTGCTCCCTGTACTGTGGGATCACTAGCTGTCTATAGCATCGGATTGCTTACTCTCTTTGTTTTACAGGTTTCATTGAGAAACTAGTGATTGCCAAGGACCAGTTGAACAAAGCATAAGCATCTTTACACAGGCTTCTATCTGACTACAGCGAGAAAGGTCACCTAAGCCTTCATCGAAAGATCCACTGGCAAACACAATCAAGGCTGTGGTCATTTTTGCTGCTGCAGATAATGCTGTTTTCCTAGTGGAAGTAGACTGCATGTCTTCAGCTCGCAGGTGGCTTAATTCCACCAATAGTTTCGGAGGAACTGTGGACTTCTGAGGCACTGATGGACAGAGATATCCAAGACAGACATGCTAGACCTTCTGGGGAGGCAAGGGTTGGAAGCAAGCGTCTTCTGCGATGCCTCACTATGTTCCACCAATCTAGCCTTTTCCATTTCCTCTTCCTCATCCTCTTCATACCACAAGATGCAAGGGATTTTCATTAGGAAATCTATTTTATATTAGCTAATAATTTTGTAAAAAAGAAAGCTGTATAAAAGTTAAAAAAAACACTAATAAAAGCAATTTTAAAAATGCAGTTCAGCTAGGGGTATTCTTGAATTGTATACTGTTGGAGAATAAATATATCCATAAATTTCAGTATAATGTGTTAGCAATGCAAAATGTTCAAAATTAGTTTAACACAAAAATATCCATTTGTAATCCCAACATGCGGCATATTAACACTTTGTTTCACTATTCACTACAATATTAATAGCAGATTTGTCTATATCACAAGCCTTTACACTGCTGATAGTAAAACTTACAACAAAAGTCAGGGGTTCTCCAGTCAATGCAGACTCCAGCATCCAAGCATGCTTTAGCAAAGGCTGCAACAGCATCACAGAGACAGTCGCAATTCCCAACTAGTTCACAGCCACACGAATCTCGGATACATTTTTCATAGTAGGGAAGCCAGTGGAGCTGGAACACAAATAAAATTTTAAATAGCCCAATGTGTGTGCAATTCAGATGATTCGCTATCCATTGTAACATTCTATCCATTGTAACATTCAGAAATATTGTGAACGGCAGGAATTCTAGAGCCTGTGGAACACCCTAGTTACTTTTTTTTCAGGCAGGGCATTTTCCAATCACCATCTTCTGTTGCTAACCTAATTATCAATTCATCTAAACATACATTTTTATGAATTATAACTCCACCTTTGAATTTCACGTGAGTGCTGTTAAGCACAAAAAAAATTCCAAGTGAACTACATCTGCTTAATTAGCCTCAGTCATTTCTTAGTGCATGCAAAGAAATCTAGATTTGTTCGGTATGACCGATGTACTTCTAAAACCATCCCAGGTCTTCCTTATGGTGGCTATACTCTTTAGATGATCATATAGAATTTTGTAGGAGGTTGTTTGGCATTCTTCCCAGTATGGATGTTACGATATCGGACCTTTATTTACCGGGTTTATGACTTACTCAGTTTTTGAATATTGGTTACTATTGCAATATTAAAATCAGAAAATGCTGAAAACATTCAGCAAGTCAGGCAACATCTGTGGAGCGAGAAACCGAGTTAGCGGTGGGGATGTGGGAGGGGTATTGGAAAGACTAAAAGGGAAGTTCAATGATAGGGCAGGAGCGATTAAATGACAAAAGGGATGATGGTGCAAGGCAAAAGGGGGTGGTAATGGGGCAAGAAAAGGAACAAAATATGGGTCCAGGGGAGGTATAAATGGTTACAGCAGAACCATTACAAACACCTGCTGTCCGAAAAGATGGGAGCAGAGGTTATGATCTAAAGTTGTTGAACTGAATGTTGAGGCCAGAAGGCTGTAAAGTGCCTAATTGAAAGATAAGGTGTTGTTCCTCGTGTTATGTAGTTATCCCTTGGCAACCTGTATCATACCACCACTAGAGGGCCTACCTGTTGGAGGCCCAAGGGATCCCAGCATCCCTTGGGAGCACTGTATATAAGCAGGCCACCCACAAGGTACCTGCACTCTGAAATCTAATTAAAGGAGTTAAGGTCACACTTACTCATTGCTCACAGTACTCAGTTTCATCCTTTATTATGAGCGTAACAATTGGCGACGAGGTAATGAACAACCACACAAAAATGCAAAGAACAGTCGGTATCCTGCAGAAGTTCACAGAAGGGGATGATTGGGAGGCCTTCGTGGAGAGACTCGACCAATATATCGTGGCCAACGAGCTGGAAGGGGACGAGAACGCTGCCAAACGAAGGGCAGTTCTCCTTACCATCTGTGAGGCAACAACCTATGGCCTCATGAAGAATCTGCTAGCTCCAGTAAAACCAACAACCAAATCCTATGAAGAATTGTGTACACTTGTCCGGGAGCACCTAATTCCTAAGAAAATCCTAAGATGGCGAGGTATCAGTTCTACTCGTATCAACGGTCGGAGGGCCAGGAAGTGGCGAGCTACGTCACCAAACTAAGGCGCCTTGCAGGACATTGCGAAGTTGAGGGGTTCCTTGAACAAATTGCTGAGAGACTTTTTTGTGCTTGGCATTGACCATGAGGTAATCCTTCGCAAACTATTCACTGTTGAAACACTGAATCTGAGCAAAGCCATAACGATAGTCCACCAGCGGTAAGACAAAACAAATTTCGCAGCATAAAGAGGTTTCGGCCAGTACGGTGCACAAAGTAACGTCGTTTTCGAGCAGGAATATACATAGCAGAACCTACACGCCGGCTGCTGCATGTCCTCAGATGACCCAGAGTTCGCCATCAATCGTTAATGCAAGGCAGTTAACACCTTGTTGGCGTTGTGCAGGTGATCATCGGCCCCATCAATGCCGCTTCAAGCACTGTGCATGCAACGGCTGCAGAACAATGGGACACCTCCAGCGAATGTGCAGGCGAGCTGCAAACCACCAAGTTGCAGAGGAAGATCGATCCACGGTGGATCAGGCTGAACTTGAGACTCAAACCGAGGAGGCTACGGGGTACACACCTTCACCATGAAATGTCCACCAATAATGTTGAAAGTTGAACTGAATGGAATTTCAGTATCCATGGAACTGGACACGGGTGCGAGTCAGTCCATAATGAGCAAAAAGGCCTTCAACAGGCTGTAGTGCAACAAGGCACACAGGCCCAAAGCTCAGTCCCATTCACACCAAGCTAAGAACTTACACCAAAGAACTGATCCCTGTAATTGGCAGTGCAGAGGTCAAAGTCTATGGTGGAACAGTGCACGAACTCCCACTATGGCCCCACACTGTTCGATAGAAGCTGGCTGGGAAAAATCTGCTGAAACTGGGACGACATCCGAGCGCTTTTGTCCGTCGACGACGCTTGTGCCCAGGTTGTGAGCAGATTTTCATTGTTGTTCGAGCCAGGCATTGGAAGTTTCTCGGGGACGAAAGTGCAAATCCATTTGGTTCCCGGCACACGACCCATGCACCACAAGGCACGGGCGGTACCGTATATGATGCGAGAGAAAGTGGAAATTGAGCTGGACAGGCTGCAGCGAGAAGGCATCATTGCGCCGGTGGAATTAAACGATTGGGCTACTCCGATTGTCCCGGTACTCAAAGGTGACGGCACGGTCAGAATTTGTGGGGACTATAAAGTAACGATTAACCATTTTTCGCTACAGGACCAGTACCCGCTACCCAAGGCAGACGATCTATTTGCGACCCTGGCTGGAGGAAAGATGTTCACCAAGTTGGACCTGACCCCAGCCTGGATGACGCAGGAGCTGTAGGAATCTTCGAAAGCCCTCACCTGCATCAACATGCACAACGGTCTGTTCATCTATAACAGATGCCCATTCGGGATTCGGTCGGCCGCAGCAATTTTCCAACAGAACATGGAGAGCCTGCTAAAGTCGGTTCCTAGCACCATGGTTTTCCAGGACGATATACTGGTCACAGGTCAGGACACCATCGAACACTTGAAGAATCTAGAAGAGGTTCAAAGTCAGCTAGATCGCGTGGGACTCGGGTTGAAATGCTTGAAGTGTGTTTTCCTGGCGCCAGAGGTCGAGTTCTTGGGAAGAAGAATCACAGCAGACAGCATCAGACCCACAGAACGTGACGGAGCTGCGGTCGTTCCTGGGACTCAACTATTTTGGTAATTTCCTACCCGGGTTAAGCACCTGGCTAGAACAGGCTACATGTGCTACTGCGCAAGGGAGACGACTGCGCATGGGAGACGACAAGAGAAAGCCAGAAATCTATTATGTTCAAACAAACTGCTTGTTCTCTATAACTCATGTAAACGATTAGTGCTAGCTTGCGATGCGTCGACATGCAGGGTCGGATGTGTGTTACAACAGACTAACGAATCGAGGATTTTGCAGCAGGTCGCTTATGCATCCAGGAGTCTGTCCAAGGCCGAAAGGGCCTACAGCATGATTGAAAAAGAAGCTCTGGCGTACGTTTACGGGGTGAAAAAAATGCACCAGTATTTGTTTGGTCTCAAGTTTGAGCTTGAAACTGACCATAAGCCGCTCATATCGCTATTCTCAGAGAATAAAGGGATTAACACCAATGCCTCTGCCTGCATCCAAAGATGGGCGCTCATGCTGTCGGCATACAACTATGTAATCCGCCACAGACCAGGCACAGAGAACTGCGCTGATGCTCTCAGTCAGCTACCATTGCTCATCACCGGGGTGGAAATGGCACAGTCTGCAGACTTGCTCATGGTGATGGATGCATTCGAAAACGAAAAGTCACCTGTTACGGACCGTCAGATCAGGACCTGGACCAGCCAGGATCTTTACTGTCCCTGGTAAAAAAAAAACTGTGTCCTCCATGGGAGCTGGTCAAGCGTCCCAGCGGAGATACAGGAAGAGATTAAACCATTCCACAAGCGCAAAGATGAAATGTCTTTGCAGGCGGACTGTCTTTTGTGGGGCAATCGCGTGGTCTTGCTCAAGAAAGGCAGACAAACGTTCATCCGTGACCGACACAGCACCCACCCAGGCATTGTAATGATGAAAGCCATAGCCAGATCCCATGTGTGGTGGCCCGGCATCGACTCAGATTTAGAGTCATGCGTGCGCCAGTGCAACAAGTGCTCTCAACTGAGCAATGCACCCAGTTTGTGGTCGTGGTCCTCCAAACCGTGGTCGAGGATCCATGTTGACTATGCGAGCCCATTCTAGGCAAAATGTTCTTGGTTGTCATGAACGCTTATTCAAAATGGATTGAATGTGTAATAATGTCTGTAAGCATGTCCACCACCACCATTGAAAGCCTACGAGCCATGTTTGCTATCTACGGCCTGCCTGATGTCCTAGTCAGCGACAATGGGCCGTGTTTCACCAGTGCTGAATTCAAGGAATTCATGACCCGCAATAGGATCAAGCACGTCACATCTGCCCACGTCCAACGGTCAGGCAGAACGGGCAGTTCAGACCATCAAGCAAAGCTTGAAACGGGTGTCGGAAGGCTCCTTGCAGACCCGACTGTTCCGAGTTCTGCTTAGCTACCGCACCAGACCCCACTCGCTCGCCGGGGTTCCCCCAGCCGAGCTGTCATGAAAAGGTCGCTCAAAACAAGGCTCCCTCTTGTCCACCCTGATTTTCATGATCATGTCGAGGGCAGGCGGCATCAACAAAGTATGTACCATGATCGCGCAAATTTGTTACGTGATAATGAGGTCTATGATCCTGTGTTTGTACTCAATTATGGACATGGTACCAAATGGCTCGCTGGCACGGTCATAGCCAAAGAAGGATGTCGGGTGTTTCAGGTCAAAATGGCCAATGGACTAACGTGCAGAAAGCATTTGGACCAAATCAAATCGCGGTTCACTAACAGCTACGAGCAACCCAAAGAGGACACCACCAACTTCGACCCTCCAATACACATACAAGTGGCAACCGACATCATGGTTGACCACGAAGCCGAACTCACCATCCCCAGCAAGGCCGGCAACCCAACAGCTCAGTGAAGAACCAACCAACTCACCCACACCTGCATTTGTACTGAGACGATCGACAAGGGAGCGAAAAGCCCAGATCGTCTCACCCTGAATATAAGTGTACTATTGACTTTACGAGGGAGTGATGTTATGTATTTAACCCTTGGCAACCTGTAACACAACACCACTAGAGGGCCTACCTGTTGGAGTCCCAAGGGATCCCAGCATTCCTTGGGAGCGCTTAGATAAGCAAGCCACCCACGAGGTACCTGCACTCTGGAATCTAATTAAAGGAGCCAAGGTCACACTTACTCATTGTTCACAGTACTCAGTTTCATCCTTTATTATGAGTTTAACACCTCGAGCTTGCGTTGAGCTTTAGCCGCGAAGAGAGGTTAAAGTGGGATGCAGAATTAAAGCAGCCAGAAGTTCAGGGTCACACTTGCGGACTGAACGGAGGTGTTTAGCAAATTACTCAACCAATCTACATTTGGTTTCACCAATATAGAGGAGACCGCATCGTGAGCAGCGAATACATACTAAGTTGGAAGAAGTACTTGAATTGCCATTTCTCCTGGAAGGAGTATTTGGGGCCCTGAACAGTGAGAATGAAGGAGTTAAAAGGGTAGGTGTTGCATCTCCTGTGCTTGCATAGGAAGGGGAGCGGATGTTACAGTATTGTTGGACGTCTGAAAAATATCAGCCAAAGCATCATTAGCTCCCTCCTTTAATTCCTTGAAGATCCTAGAATGTATTCAATTTGGCTCAGAAGTCATGTGGTCAATTAAAGGTACCTGTACCATATTTCAGCTCATGCTATTTTAAGGCAGGTATTTACTGTCTTCTTCATTCTTGGCTGCCCATTTGCCTATGTTCTGAACCAGAGGCTTTATCACATTGTCCATATATCAGTGGGCAATCATTGAGTTTTGACAGAGGACTATTGTGTTGTCTGTCCAAAGACATGTTGATTTGCCATAAATTTGATTCTGAACATGGTGTGGAGTCAATCATATTGCTTGAAGTAATAGCCTCTTTATGGGCTAGAAAATGCAGCCCTGGCAGGGAGGCACTTTAGGTGCTATATGCACCTGCAGCACATTGTGCTGATACGGTGCTATAATACAAGGTCAGCTCATGTAACTACATTTCCAGTATATATCACAGAAGTATCAGAGTGACAAGTATCTGGCATCAGAAGCTTTTGAAAGCCCGGTGATCACCTTTAAAAAATGAACTGGCTCCAAATATTAAAAAAACAAATGGCAGAAGCAAGGTGCAAAGGCAGAACAGCATCATTCCAAATGTTACTTTGGAGGTGCTTCTGCAGGAGGTACCACAAGGAGGGGTGCATCTTTTTGAAGCAGAGGGACAGCTACCAGAGCAACCTGAAAAGAAACTGCCGAGTTACTTGTGTGTCACCTGTGTTCTAAACTTGGGAGTAGATGAAGAAGGAATTTGCTGAGCTATACAAGGTTGGCAAGATAAGTGCTCACCCTCTGCATAATTCTTTTACAAAACAATTTACTAATACTTCACATTAAGTCTGGTGGTGCATCACAGAGGGAGAGTGTACAGTGCTATGCACGCTATTTCAATCTCATTTCTTCTTTGGCAAAGTTACACTTATTGCCAATCTCTTGTTGCTCTGAGGTGGCGGTAATGGATCATCTTATGGAAATGATAGGGCTTTAAACTAATGGAGGTGGGGGCAGAGGCTTTAGGAAAGGGTAAATATAAAAGCAGAAGAGAAATTTCAAGGCTGTAGAGAAGAGTTACACTTTGGATAAAAATAAGCAGAATGGGTCAGGAAAGGACAGAGAGCTCAACAAAGGTAATAGGGCAAGAGGGACTGAGGTGACATCAGGGAAAAATAGAAAAAAGATAAAGCTAAGGCACTTTATCTGAATGCACAAAGGATTAGCAACAAAATAGCTGAATTAATAGCAGAAATAGAAATAAATAGGTTTGATCGAATAGGCCTAACGGAGGCATGGTTGCAGAGTGATCAAGGTTGGCAACTAAATATGCTAGGATAATTCACTTTTAGAAGAGATAGGCAAAATGAAAAAGGAGGGGTAGCCCTGATAACAAAGGATGGGATAAAGACAGTAGAGAGAAAAGATCTTAGCTTGGAAAATCAAGATGTAGAATTACTTTGGGTGGAGCTAAGAAACAGCAAGGCGCAGAAAACACCAGTGGGTGTAGTTTAAAGGCACCTAACAGTAGTTGTAATGTTGGGCATAGTATAAATCAGGAAATTAGAGGTGCATATAACAAGGGTAATACAGTAATCATGGGGGGCTTTAATGTTCGTATAGATTGGGCAAACCAAAGTTGCAGTAATAGTGCAGAGGACAAGTTCATGGAATGCATTCAAGATAATTTTCTAGATCAGTAGGTCAAGGAACCAATTAGGGAACAGCCTATTTTAGATATAGGATTGTGCAATGAGGCAGGGTTAATTCATAACCTTGTAGTTATGGAGCCTCTGGGAACAGTGATCATATGGTAGAATTTCATGTTGCGTTTGAGAGTGATTTAGTTAAGCCGTATCTAGGGTCTCAAATCTGAACAAAGCAAACTACCTAGGTATAAGGCGCAAGTTGGCTAATGTAGGTTGGGGAACTAGATTAAAATATATGATAGTAGATAAGCAATGGCAAACATTTAAAGAAATAATTCATAATTGACAACGAATATACATTTCCTTAAGGAATAAACCCCCCGCCCACGGGAAAAATGGTCCAACCGTGCTAACAAGAAGTTAAAGGTAGTATTAGAATAAAGGAAGAAGCTTATAATATTGCCAAAAAGAGTAGTAATCCTGAAGATTGGGAGGATTACAGAATTCAGCAAAGGAGGACCAAGAATTTATGGAGAGTGCAAATGGAATATCAGAATAAACTAGCAAGAGATAAAGAAACAGACTGTAAATAGGTATGTAAAAAGGAAGAGATTAGCAAAGGTAAATGTGGGCCCCTTACAGGCAGAGACAGGAGAAATTATAATGGGGAATAAGGAATTGCAGAGATATTAAACAAATACTTGTTGTGAAATTAGTATTAGTAAAGTACTGGAGAAATGAATGGGTCTTAAAGCTGACAAATCATCTAAACCTGATGGCCTACATCCAAGGATTTTAAATGAGGTGGCTTCAGGGATATTGGATGCAATGGTCCTTGTGGATTAGAAAGTAGCAAATGTAACCCCGCTATTCAAGAAAGCAAAGAGAGAACAGAGACCTCTCGAACAGTTAGCCTGAAACAGTCGTAGGGAAACTTAACAGCGCACTTAGAAATTCAGAACATGGAAATCATGTTTGACAAATCTAATGAGGTTTTTGAGATTGTACCTAGGTAGATAAGGGGGGGGGACCATTGGATGTAGTGTATTTGGATTTTCAGAAAGCAGTCAATGAGGTGCCACACAAGAGGTTATTACACAAAATTGGGGCTTGTGGAATTGGGGGTAATATATTAGCATGGGTTGAGGACTGGTTAACTCACAGGAAAGAGAGTTGGGACATACGAGTCATTTTCGGGTCAGCAGGCTGTAACTAGTGGGGTACTGTGAGGATTGGTGCTCGGAGCTCAGCTTTTTACAATCTATTGCCAGACACGAGACTCCCAAAGCAAACGCTCTACTCGGAACTCGTCCACGGCAAACGAGCGAAAGGTGGGCAGTGGAAACGTTACAAGGACACCCTCAAAGCCTCCCTGATAAAGTGCGACATCCCCACTGACACCTGGGAGTCACTGGCCAAAGACCGCCCTAAGTGGAGGAAGTGCATCCGGGAGGGCACTGAGCTCCTCGAGTCTAGTCACCGAGAGCATGCAGAAATCAAGCACAGGCAGCAGAAGGAGCGTGCAGCAAACCAGACTCCCAGCCTACCCTTTCCTTCAGCCACTGTCTGTCCCACCTGTGACAGAGACTGTGGTTCTCGTTTTGGACTGTACAGCCACCTAAGAACTCATGCGTACAGCCACCTAAGAACTCATGCTAAGAGTGGAAGCAAGTCTTCCTCGATTTCGAGTGACTGCCTATGATGATCATTTCAATTATTTAGGTGAGGGGACAGAGTGTAATGTATCCAAGTTTGCTGATACCTCTTTTATCTGGCACCCTCGGGACCTGGCCTGTGCAGGATAAGGGATTTTGCCGGACGAGGGGAGGTCACGTTAAATTGGATAGTACAGGTACTGAACAAGGGGATATCGGGGCTGGCTGGCGCGGGGTTGGGAGTGCGGCAGAGAGATCGTGGTGGATCGCAGGGTCAGGCCAGCGATTGCGGGAGTTGGCAGCGAGGAAGGATTTCAATTTGTTCATGTCGGAGTGGCCAGGAATGGTGCCGGATGAGGGCTGCTGTCGGATAAAGTCGTCCCGGATAAGAGTGGTTCAACCTGTAATACAAAGCTAGGAAAGTAATTTGTGAAGAGGATGTAGAGGTTTCAAAGAGATATGGACAGGTTAAGTGAGTGGGCAAGAACGTGGAATATAATGTGGAGAAATATGAAGTTATCCACATTGGTGGGGAAAAATACAAATGGTGAGAGATTAGGAAACTTGGTATTTAGAGGGACCTGGTGTCTTTGTACATGAATGACTGAAAGTTAATAACCAGGTACAACAAGCAATTAGGAAAGCAAATGGTATGTTAGCCTTGGTTACAAAAGGATTGGAGTATGAGTGTAACAAAATTTAACTGCAATTATATTAGGGCCCTGGAGAGACTGCACCTGGAACATAAGAAATTAAGAAATAGGAGCAGGAGTCGGCCATACGGCCCCTTGAACCTGCTTTGCCATTTAATACGATCATGGCTGATCCGATCATGGACTCAGGTCCACTTCCCTGCCCGGTCCCCATAACCTCTTATTCTCTTATCGGTTAAAAAACTGTCCATCTTGGTCTTAAATTTATTCAATGACTCAGCTTCCACAGCAACCCTCAGAGAAGAAATTCCTCCTCATCTCAGTTTTAAATGGGCTGCCCATTATTCTAAGATTATGCACTCTAGAGCTCTAGTATCCCCCATCAGTGGAAACATCCTCTCTGCACCCAGCTTGTCAAGCCCCCTCATAATCTTATACGTTTCGATAAGATCACCTTTCATTCTTCTGAATTCCAATGAGTAGAGGCCCAACCTCCTCAACCTTTCCTCATAAGTCAACCCCCTCATCTCCGGAATCAACAGAGTGAACCTTCTCTGAACTACCTCCAAAGCAAGTATATCCTTTCTTAAATATGGAAACCAAAACTCTACGCAGTATACCAGGTGTGGCCTCACCAATACCCTATATAACTGTAGCAAGACTTACTTGCTTTTATACTCCATCCCCTTTGCAATAAAGGCCACAATTCCTTTGGCCTTCCTGATCATTTGCTTTACCTGCATACTAACCTTTTGTGTTTCATGCACCAGGACTCCCAGGTCCCACTGTAATGCAGCACTTTGCAATTTTTCTCCATTTAAATAATATCTTGCTCTTCGATTTTTTTTTGCCAAAGTGCATAAGCTCACACTTTCCAACATTATACTCCATCTCCCAATTTTTTGCCCACTCACTTAGCCTGTCTATGTCCTTTTGCAGGTTTTTTGTGTCCTCCTCACACATTGCTTTTCCTCCCATCTTTGTATCATCAGCAAACTTAGCTATGTTACACTCGGTCCCTTAATACAGATTGTAAATAGTTGGGGTCCCAGCACTGATCCCTGCGACACCCCACTAGTTATTGATTGCCAATCCAAGAATGAACAATTTATCCTGACTCTCTGTTTTCTGTTAGTTAGCCAATTTCTATTCGTGCTAATATATTGTGTGTACAGTTTTGACGACCTTTCCTCAGGAAGGATATACTTGCCAATGAGGGAGTGCAATGAAGGTTCACCAGACTGATTTCTGAGATAGGTGGGGTTGTCCTATGAAGAGAGATTGAGTACACTAGGCCAATATTTCCTAGAATTTAGAAGAATGAGAGGTGATCTCATTGAAACATATAAAATTCTTAACAGGGCTTGACAAGTTAAATGCAGGGAGGAGGTTTCCTCTGGCTGGGGAGTCTGGAACCAGGGAATCACAATCTCAGAATAAGGGGTCAGCCATTTACGACTGAGATTAGTAGAAGTATCTTCACTGAAAGGGTTCTAAATCTTTGGAATTCTCTACCCGAGGGCTGTGGCGGCTCAATCACTGATTATATTCAAGGCAGAGATCAATGGATTTTTGGATATTAAGGGAATCAAGGGATATGGGGATAGTGTGGAAAGGTGGAGTTGAAGTAGGTGGTCAGCAGGCTCGAAGGGCTGAATGGCCTGCTCCTATATTTCATATTCTTATTGTTTTCAATTGCGAGACTTGCTAGGGCACTTCAGGGAGCATTAAACGTCAAACATGTAGTCCAGCATTTACCTACAGGAAATTAGTGAATGAATTGGATTTTCACAACAATCCAGCAACTTTCATGCCATAATTTTTACTCTGGACCAGCCCACAATTTACCAGATTTATTAAATTCAATTCCACAAGTTGCCATGGTGCGTTTTGAATTCACTATCTCTAGGTTGCTTGTCCAGTACCATAAATGCAGCATTAGGTTACCCAAAAATGATTTTGAAAATGTTCTCTTGTATTTAACATTGATGGATGGAAAGCCATGCGGGCCATAACTTAGGTGCAATGCTCTCTGCACCTGAATTTCCGATATATGCTCCTGATGTGCAATGTTCTACTCCGGGAGGAGTAAATCATAAAATTTAACCACATCAGAATTTTTAGGGTGAAAAAGCTATCTGGCCCAAATAATCTGCTTCTTTTTAATAGATAATCTACCTTCCTGCCTTCTAATATATCCTTCACTTTCACCAGAAATCCAGCTCGTTGCTTCCTAACCCATTTATGTTATTCACTTCAATGGTCTTTCCCGATACCTTTTTACACAACCTATTTATCTTTTGAATAACATCTGCCTGGCTTTTCTTCTTTTCACTCCTAACTTTCCTTGGGTTTATGTATTGCTGTAGAATTTAACAAAACAGAAGAAACATTCTTAAATGAAAATTGTTTAAATATATTTTCTCTGTTGAATTCTCCAAACTAGGCAGTTTCATTTGGGTTTTGGATTTCTGGTTGAGTTTAATGCTTATCTGTGACACTTATTTAAACTATTTTAATAACGAAATTTCTGATTGTTGAACATACTCACCAATTTGTGGCATGGTTGAAACACATCACTGTGAATTATTTTACACCGTTTTTCTGCCCAGGACTTGCGATATGGATTTTTGGCACATGGATATACAACTTCAGTCACATCATCACACATGGGATTTTCTTTCCAAGAATTTACAAAGTTCATTAAAGTGAAAGCTGAGTAGTGGCTCCGAGTTATCAATTCATCTTTTATATTACCATTGGCATTCCCGCAGAGTCCACAAACTGAAAGCTGACAACATTCAAGAATGTTATTCCTTTTTAATGCTAATATGTTAACGAGCATGCATGCCTTTTGAATTCAAATATATAAATTAGCATTATAGGGCCCAAGTTTCCACAGGTTAAAAAACGGGCGCCCCTCCGAGCTGGGCGCCCGTTTTTCGCGCCTAAAACGGCGCCAGAAAAAAAACGCGCTATTCTCGAGCGCTTTGCAGCTCCTTGTCTGTTTGGCGCGGCGCCCAAGGGGGCGGAGCCTACACTCGCGCCGATTCTGTAAGTGGGAGGGTGCGGGTACTATTTAAATCAGTTTTTATCCTGCCGGCAACGCTGCGCGTGCGCGTTGGAGCGTTCGCGCACGCGCAGTGTGAAGGAAACATTGGCACTCGCCCATTTTTGTAGTTCTTTGTAGCTGTTTAATTTTTGAACATTTTTTAATAAAAGCACACTGCCATCAGCACATCAGCACTGAGGCTACCCTTCTCACTGTCTCCTTCCCCTCCCCACCCTCCACGGCAACAAACGGCGGTTTCCTTCCCCTCCCTCACCTCTGCGGCAACATACCGCTGTCTCCTTCCCCTCCCTCCCCTCCGCGGCAACAAACCGCTGTCTCCTTCCCCTCCCTCCCCTCCACGGCGGCAACAAACCGCTGTCTCCTTCCCCTCCCTCCCCTCCGCGGTGGCAACAAACCGCTGTCTCCTTCCCCTCCCTCCCCTCCACGGCAACAAACGGCGGTTTCCTCCCCCTCCCTCCCCTCCACGGCAGCAACAAACCACTGTCTCCTTCCCCTCCCTCCCCTCCGCGGCGGCAACAAACCGCTGTCTCCTTCCCCTCCCTCCCCTCCACGGCAACAAACGGCGGTTTCCTCCCCCTCCCTCCCCTCCGCGGCGGCAACAAACCGCTGTCTCCTTCCCCTCCCTCCCCTCCGCGGCAACAAACGGCGGTTTCCTTCCCCACCCCCCACGGGAACGAACGATGGCTGAAGCACTTTCACACAGGTAGGAAGATGGTTTATTTAATCTTTTCTTTGCTTATAAATGTTTATTCAGGTTGGATTTATTTGCATAATATTTGTAGAAGTATAAATAAGGATTGATTGTAGAATTTAATGACTTCCCTTCCCCCTCCCACCCCACCTCGTTCTGGACGCCTAATTTGTAACCTGCGCCTGATTTTTTAATGTGCAGAACAGGTTTTTTCAGTTCTACAAAAATCTTCACTTGCTCCATTCTACTTTAGTTTGGAGTACGTTTTCACTGTGGAAACTTTGAAATCAGGCGTCAATGGCCGGACACGCCCCCTTTTGAAGAAAAAATTCTGTTCCAAAGTAGAACTGTTCTACCTCACTAGAACTGCAGAAAAAAAAATGTGGAGAATTGCGATTTCTAAGATAGTCCGTTCTCTACCAGTTGCTCCTAAAAATCAGGCGCAAATCATGTGGAAACTTGGGCCCATAATGTGGAGAGTCAATTATCTGCCATTATTAGAGGGGACCCCACTGATGGATAATGGCAGATAATTTTATATATAATATATAAATTATATCACATAGTAATAGGCCAGAATTTCAAAAAAGAAAAGTACAACACAATAACTAAGTTAATTTATTCATTTTCTGGGCAGAGATTGATGTATGTAAGACACGAGACGATTTGTGCATCTCGTGCAGGGATCTGGCAGATAAATGGAGTGCTAATAATGCAGCTTGCACTGATGACAGAGCAAAAAAAAGATTAGCCACCTTTTGGGTTTTCTTCACTTTTGGATCTAGTTACATTCTCCACACATGGTCAGAGTGAAACAACTAAAAGATAATTCTCCCTGTAAAATTTTAAAAGCTAATGTCCAAACTTTAAGACATTCCATTTTGAGCACATTTTCCTCCTGGATGAGTTAGCTGCAATATTCCCAACACTCCGGGGAGAATTATAACCCCAAACATGGGTGGGTTAGGGTCGAGTGGGAGGTTAAATTGTTAAAAAAAACTGAATCACGACCCGAACCTGCCTCCAACCTGCCCACTTCTGGGTTTAACAGAGGTTGGACGGGGGACGGGGGCCAGCCAAGCTGCTCTCAGGAGGCGGGTCGCTCATTCAAGTAATATGAGGCTGGCGTGCCTCTGATTTAATCATCATTTCAAATTTAACTGGCTGATGGGTTTCTCAGGCCTTGGAGAACATGCTAGCTAAAGTAAGGCAAGGACTGTTGGATCCAGGAGGTAACTTACCTCCTGGGTCTAGCCTCCCTGCCTCACCCACCCCAGAGATGGGTTCGGAGAGAAAAGAGAGTCTGGAAAATAAAGGTCGAGGATGGGGTTCCTGGGAGAGTAGGGATTGGGGGTTGGGGGAACACTGGGTAATGGGGTGGGCTTTGTAGACGAGGTGCCCAGCATTTCCTGCAGAGCTGGGAGCAGCAGCACAAGCAACAGCACCATGGTAAGTGAGTGCGGCACCAAGAGAGGAGCAGCCAGTAAAGGGATGAGTGAAACATGGGGAATTTACTGTGGGTAAAGAGTAAAATATTGTTTCCACTGGTGTACGAATAGGTAACAAAGGGACGGAGACCAAGGATTTTCACCGCGCACGTGGAATTGCACGCCTTAATTTTACATTGAAAACTCCAAGCATCACCATTCACATCGGGTTGGGAGTGGAGGGGAGTAGCATGCGACAGAGCATGCGAGCTCACTCCCTCAGCTCCTCTCTCAGGGCAATAAGCCGCACAAATTACCCCAGGCTTAACAGCCCCATTTCAACTGTCCTTGCTCAGAATCTTGCAGGAATTGGAGCTGGGGCCCGAGGCTCATCCAAAATTGGGCAGAGGCAGCTCGCCCAATGTTGGAGATCAAATTTGAGTTTGCTGCATTGCTGGGCAGTGGGCAGGGGTAAATACAGGAGAGCCAAGCATGGGCCGGCAGCAGCCCTCAGTAGCGCTTTGCAGCTGGGAGAGGCACGCTTTCCCTACCATTTCTTCGGCAGCTTTCAGTGGTCCCTTTTAAGGACTGCTGTTTAGGCGACTGTAGAACTGGAAAAGCTAGTCGGAGCTTGTACACAGCGTTCTCCACTTAGTCTTTCACGCATTTTGCAGAAGGGTCCTGAAACAGGCACAGGACCCTTCTTTTCGAGTGAGCATAAACGCCGGCATGGACTGGTTGGGCTGAATGGCCTGTTCCTGTGCCATATATCCTATGTAAATTAAACCAAGGCTGACTGCTGACAGCCGCCAGGAACACCTATAAAGTAGTGAGGACTAATATGGTGGTAGCCATGCTGCCGGCACATGATAGGTGCAGGTATCTGCGTCCAGGAATCTGTATATATTAAATCCCTTTTACATATAAAAAAAATAGGCAAAACGCCAATTAATTTCTACCCCACTGTGGCGGGATGTGGTCCTGCCATGTGCCAGGTTGTAAAATCAGGCCCACCATACCTGCTCTAGATATACCCATTCATGCCTACAAAAATACATGTATTTTTATAGAAATTGTTTCTAATTACCTTTGATGGTCCAGCAATCTGGATATAAGTATTCATCTTTAAGTTCCATGTAACTATTAGCTGAAGATTTTCAATGTTTCCAAAATAAAATATGAGATACATCTGATTGTGAACCACAGTGAATTTGTCTGCAGCATTTTCAGGTATGACCTTGTAAGTGCCATCTGTCATTTTGATTAGAAAGTCCTGGAAGAAAAATACAAATCATTTGTATGTATTTGCATAATCACAGATAACAATATACAGAAATTACTTCTATTTGTTTTACTAAAACTAAAATTCTACATAGGCATGACAAATTAATTTTAATCCTGTTGGACGAAGAAACTGATGAGGAAGAAACTCTGATTTTTGATAATTTGTGAATAAATTCAGCGATCCTGCACTTCCAATGGGAAGCCTTGCTCAATGAGAGTACAGATCAAAAATAAGGGCTAAAATACTGTAGTGACAGTTCTCCAACCTGCAGCCATGGGATCACTGAATAAATCCTTTAATGTTCGGGTTCACTTCTGATAATAGAAAAGGGGCAAAATTCTGGTTTTTCATTACTGAATAAATGGGACAAAAATGACTTTGTAGATTCCAAAAGTGCCTGCTGTTTGTTTATTTTGTCTGTACAAATGAGTATAACCAAAAGCAACTGCAATAAGGACATCTCATAAAATTGACTATTTGTTGGTGAGAGACTTCCAGAAATTGTACTCAATAACAGGAAAGTTGCTGATTTCCTGTTGCTGACTGTATCTTCCAGCAACTACAGTTCAACAAGTGATAGGATATCTCTGTATTGAAATTTCTACATGCATAAGGAGAGAGATCTAAAGTAGTGACACTGAAATAAAGTTACATAGCAAGGTTAAGCAGTGTATGAAGGTTTGGCAGAATTCTACTCAGATTTTGGATTTATTCAATCTTGTAATTATATTGTAATGGATTGGCAGCCTGGCAATATTTCTCATGTAATAGGCTGTGGAATCTGACTGGCAGTAAACTATCTTCATTAAGTGTGCTGTCTGCATTACCTTGGGCTCTACTTTGTCCAGTAGTAAAATATAGGTTTTCTTTCTAGAATGCCAACTAATATAACAACATTTCTTCACTGGATAGGCATGGGCTTTATGGAACTCTGAAATTGCTACTTGTGACGAGGAGGAGCAAGCTTGTTTGAAGATTTATCTTATTCCATTAGCTTTTTTGGCCATCGTAATAATTTCCTATCCCAAGCATACAATTACCAAATCAAAATGCTCAATATTTTAGACTGAAAGGAGAGTATATGGGGTCAGATGCTCAGCTCAGTGTTGAGTAAGACACCAAGGATGTAAACAGTCTGGTTTTGCCTGAGACAGTGGCAGTGGCCAAAGACGATGAATTGAGTCTTCCCACTTCTTGAGAAGGAAATTAAGACCTATCCAAAACTTAATGTTGAACAAGCAGTGTGACAACACAGAGGCAGTTGAGGGGCAAGAGAGATAATGGAAGCGTTGGGTGTCATCAGTGAGCTGTATGCAGATAAGGAACAGGAGAGAACTACGTATGGATCCTCAGGGGTCACCGGAGGTAATAGTTCAGGGATAAGAAGAAAAATAATTTGTGAGATACTCTGGGTATGATCAGTTAGGTAAGATGAAACCAAGCAAGGAAAATTCCACCGAGCTTGCAACAGAAGAAACAGGAGGATGGTGTGGCCAACCGTGTTGAAGGCTGCAAAGGTTGTGGAGGAACAATACTTCATGGTCACATGGTCAGAGAACGCTGCTGTGACTTTGATTAGGACCATTTTGCTGTTTATGCACCAGTATCCTTAAGTTCCTTTGTTTATCGATATCTACTGGTCTTCTTGGGGGCTTTCCCATTTAGATTATGCTCACATCTGCCATTCTGTACTATTTCACACTTTATGTTAATCTGCATTTGCTCAGCCATTTTATGCCCTTTTGCAGTTTTCTGCTGTCTTCTTCACAGTTCACTATATCTCCTGTCTTTTCCTCTATTTCCAAATCCAGCTCATTCATACTAGAGTCATTAATGATTAAGATGATGATGCACCAGAAACAATTCCTGAGGGACACCACTGGTCGCTGCTCAAACTTCTCTCTCAACTAACTGCCTCTTATCTCCCTCCGATCTCTTATCAAATGTTTTTTGAAAATTCAACTATTATATATATTAAAATGCAAAGTGGGTCACAACATCTTCTACAATACCTGGTATACAGGTTAGTGGTGCTGTGATAGGTAATTGCAATTATAAGTTAGGTAATGTTACACGCCAAACACTTCAATCATAACCATGCAGTTGTACATCCTGACCAGTGGGTGGTGTGCTCCAATTTATATACTTCAAAGACTCGAACAATCCCATTTAAAAAAAAATCTAAAATATATATATTTACAATCATCTTTCCTCTTTATTACCCATATATATCCGCATCGGATATAAAAAAACATCTTTGAAAATTCCTTTAACATTCTAACTTTTAAAGTGCCCTTCAAAATTCTCCCTAGTTCCCCTGACTGCAGTGGCTACTGACACTATGGAGAGACCCCACTGATCGCACAGTAATTCTAGGTACAGAAACACAATGGCCCGTAATTTGCGGTCAGCGGCAAAGAAAAGGGGTTCGCCGTTGTCCCTGAAAAAGCTTCTCACAAAGATCTCGTAAGCTCGGTGTCAAAAAGTTCGGCTTTTCCGACAGGTAATTGAAATCAACGCAACTTAATGGGGAATCCCTAACATGAGCTGCTATGAGGTCAACTAGTTGTCTAAGCAGCCAATCAAAATGCAGGATTCTCAGAGACAGCAAACCAGGAAGTGAGTAATGATTCTAACTATTTTAAAATGTTAGAGAGAGTAAAACAAAGATTGGGGCTCTCACAAGGGGAACAGGCAAATCTGAACTAAAGATGAACAAACTTTAAAAAAAACATTAAAAAATTCTTTAAAAATGTTAATTTTTATTAAAATGGATACCTTTGACACTACACAAAATTGAAATGAGTTTTTCAGGGCCATTACCTTTGTTTAGCAGTCAATACGCTGTTGAAACCCCAGTTACACCTAGTCCAAAGATTCTAACTTTTAATAGATATTTCACAGTACCTTGGAAGAGCTGAAGTTTGTGTCAGTTTCCATGATTTGACAGATTACACTGATTTCTGGCTCAGAGGAGTGGGGGGCGGGTGGTGCACAGCGCTTCCAGTGTCAGAGTAGTGAATGACAGACCGCAACTTCAGAATTTCCGTGTTAGGATGCGCATGCGCTACATCCCGACGGACGTTGCGGTCAGTTTCAAAGGGGCAATGACAGAGAACGCTGTTTGTCTCTGTTATTATCCACCACAAATTCCAGGCCAATGTTTTGAGTCATCATCCCACTGCTGAGCCACTTTTCAAGTTGGCTCCCCCTCTTGCCGTCATCATCATAGGCAGTCCCTCGAACGAGGATGACTTGCTCCCACGAGTTCACAGATGTTTCAATGAAGGACCCGATGTTCCAGTCCTGAACTCTAATTGAGAGGGTGGAAGATGCCCGTGCGTGAATTTTTTTAACATGTGGTAACCGTTGCACAACAGCCATCACACGTACTTGACCTTTATCCAGTGGCAAAGGTAAACCAGGACGACTGGAGACCTGCTCTGCTGCACGGACATAGTGTACGCACATATCGCAGTGTGGGCTGGCCCGTGCTGGCTGCCTCCCCAAACCCAAGTGCCTTTACCAGCCCCCATCAGAAAGACTATCTTCCACCTTCTCCCAGCCCTGCCACCCAGTACTTTTAACAGGCCGGATCAGAAAAGCTGTGTAACCCTATGCCACAAATGATTTTAGTGATCCTGGTCACCACCATCCAGCAATGGCACAGCTAAACAACAACTTGCATTTATATAGTGCTTCTAATGAGAAAAAACATCCCAAGCACATCAGACAAAAATTGGCACCAAGGCAAAGGAGGAGATAGGAGAGATGACTAAATGCTTGGTCCAAGGGGCAGATTTTAAGGAGTCTTAAAGGAGGAGAGAGAGGCCGAGAGATTTAAGGAAGGAATTCTAGAGCACAGAGGCCGAGATAAGGAACGGCCGTCAATGATGAGGTGAAGGGGGCTGGAATAGTACTAGAAGGGGGCAGAGTTAAAGGACTGCAAGATTGGAGAAGGTTAGAGAGAGAGCGAACGTGAAAGATATTCAAGGGATAAGGAATTTAAATTGAAGGCAATGTAGGTCAGTGAGCACAGATGTGATGGATGAGAGGGACTTGATGCAGGTTAGCATATCGACAACGTAATTTTCAATGAGCTGAAGTTTATGGATTGTGGAGCATGGTGGTTCCATCAGGAGAGCATTAGAGGAGTTAAGTCTAGAGGTAACAAAAGCATGGATTAGTGTTTCAGCAGGAGATGGACTGAGGCAGGGGTGCAATTGAGTGATGTTACAGATAGAAATAATCTGACATTGTGATGGAGAGGCTATGGGGTCGGAAGCTCAGCTCAGGGTCAAATCGGATGCTGAGGTTGCAGACAATCAGCTTCAACCAGAGAGTGGGTTTGATTCGGCGGAAAAAGTAGAGAGTTCGTGCCAGGGCCCCAAGACAATAGCTTAAGTCTTCCCAATGTATACAATGACGTGCGAGTATTCTTCACCTCAGTCAAGTCCATCTTCGGGCCAAACACCCAAGGCCTCACCCCATTGCTGGCCAAAAACAGGGAGACATTCATCAAGGACACCGAGGCAGTCAGGGCCCGCTGGAAGGAGCACCTTGAAGATCTCCTTAATCGAGACTGCCTTTGACACGAGTGTCCTGGACTCCATCCTGCAGCATGCTACCCGCCACCAACTCAGCAAAACCCCAGCTCTGTGCAAGGTAGAAAAGGCCATCCGTCAGCTCAAGAACAAGGCATCAGGAGCAGATGGAATCCTCGCTGAGGCACTAAAGTATGGTGGAAAAGCACTATTGGCTCGAATGCATGACCTCATTTTTCTCTATAGATATGTGAAGAGAAAAAGATTAGTGAAGACAAACATAGGTCCCTTGCAGTCAGATTCAGGTGAATTTATAATGGGGAACAAAGAAATGGCAGGCCAATTGAACAAATACTTGGGTTCTGTCTTCACGAAGGAAGACACAAATAACCTTCCAGAAGCACTAGGGGACCGAGGGTCTAGTGAGAAGGAGGAACTGAAGGATATCCTTATTAGTTAGGAAATTGTGTTGGGGAAATTGATGGGATTGAAGGCCGATAAATCCCTGGGGCCTGACAGTCTGCATCCCAGAGTACTTAAGTAAGTGGCCCTAGAAATAGTCGATGCATTGGTGATCATTTTCCAACAGTCTATCGACTCTGGATCAGTTCCTATGGACTGGAGGGTAGCTAATGTAACACCACTTTTTAAAAAAGGAGGGAGAGAGAAAACGGGTAATTATAGACCGGCTAGCCTGACATCAGTAGTGGGGAAAATGTTGGAATCAATTATTAAAGATGAAAGAACAGCGCATTTGGAAAGCAGTGACAGGATCGGCCCAAGGCAACATGGATTTATGAAAGGGAAATCATGCTTGACAAATCTTCTGGAATTTTTTGAGGATGTAACTAGTAGAGTGGACAAGAGAGAACCAGTGGATGTGGTGTATTTGGACTTTCAAAAGGCTTTTGACAAGGTCCCACACAAGAGATTGGTGTGCAAAATTAAAGCACATGGTATTGGGGTAATGTACTGACATGGATAGAGAACTGGTTGGCAGACAGGAAGCAGAGAGTCGGGATAAACGGGTTGGTTTCAGAATTGCAGGCAGTGACTAGTGGGGTGCTGCAGAGCTCAGCGCTGGGATCCCAGCTATTTACAATATACATTGAAGGAATTGAGTGTAATATCTCCAAGTTTGCAGATGACACTAAATTGGGTGGCGGTGTGAGCTGTGAGGAGGATGCTAAGAGGCTGCAGGGTGACTTGGACAGGTTAGGTGAGTGGGTAAATGCATGGCAGATGCAGTATAATGTGGATCAATATGAGGTTATCCACTTTGGAGGCAAAAACACGAAGGCAGAATATTATCTGAATGGCGGCAGATTAGGAAAAGGGGAGGTGCAACGAGACCTGGGTGTCATGGTACATCAGTCATTGAAAGTTGGCATGCAGGTACAGCAGGCGGTGAAGGCGGCAAATGGTATGTTGGCTTTCATAGCTAGGGGTTTTGAGTATAGGAGCAGGGAGGTCTTACTGCAGTTGGACAGGGCCTTGGTGAGGCCTCACCTGGAATATTGTGCTCAGTTTTGGTCTCCTAATCTGAGGAAGGACGTTGTTGCTATCGAGAGAGTGCAGCGAAGGTTCACCAGACTAATTTCCGGGATGACGTATGAGGAGAAACTGGATCGACTGGGCCTTTATTCACTGGAGTTTAGAAGGATGAGAGGGGATCTCATAGAAACATATAAAATTCTGATGGGACTGGACAGGTTAGATGCAGGAAGAATGTTCCTGATGTTGGGGAAGTCCAGAACCTAGGGACACAGTCTAAGGATAAGGGGTAAGCCATTTAGGACTGAGATGAGGAGAAACGTCTTCACTCAGAGAGTTGTTAACCTGTGGAATTCCCTACCGCAGAGAGCTGTTGATGCCATTTATTGGATATATTCAAGAGGGAGTTAGATATAGCCCTTACGGCTAAAGGGATCAAGTGGTGTGGAGAGAAAGCAGGAAAGGGGTACTGAGGTGAATGATCAGCCATGATCTTAGTGAATGGTGGTGCAGGCTCGAAGGGCTGAATGGCCTACTCCTGCACTTATTTTCTATGTTTCTATGTTTCACCTGGAAGGAGGAGTGCATGCCTGGATATCTCAGAGATGCCGTAATTGTGACCATCTTTAAAAAAGGGGACAAGTCCGACAGCGGCAACTACAGAAAAATCTCCTTGTTGTCGGCCACTGGGAAAGTCATCGCTAGAATCCTCCTCAACCATCTTCTCCCTGTGGCTGAGGAGCTCCACCCGGAGTCACAGTGCGGATTCCGTCCACTATGGGGTACAACGGACATGATCTTCACGGCGTGACAACTGCAAGAGAAATCCAGGGAACAGCACCAACCCTTGTAAATGGCCTTCTTTGACCTCACAAAGGCCTTTGACACTGTTAACCGTGAGGGACTATGGAGCATCCTCCTCCGTTTCAACCACCCCCAAAAGTTTGTCACCATCCTCCGCCTCCTCCACGATGGCATGCAAGCCGTGATCCTGACCAACGGATTTACCACAGACCCAATCCACGTCAAAAGCGGGGTCAAGCAGAGCTGTATCATTGCGCCAACCCCCCTCTCGATCTTCCTCGCTGCAATGCTCCATCTCACGCTCAACAAGCTCCCTGCTGGAGTGGAACTAAAACTATAGAACCAGTGGAAACCGGATCAACCTTTGTCGCCTCCAGGCGAGATCCAAGACCGTCTCATCCTCGGTCGTCGAACTACAGTATGTGGACGACGCTTGCGTCTGCGCACATTCAGAGGCTGAACTCCAAGCCATTGTCAACATCTTCACCGAAGCATATGAAAACATGGGCCTAACAATAAACATCTGCAAGACAAAGGTCCTCCACCAACATGACCCCGCCACACAGCACTGCCCCCTGGTCATCAAAATCCATGGCGCGGCCTTGGACAACGTGGACCACTTTCCATACCTCGGGAGCTTACTATCAAGCAAGGAAAGACATAGACGACGAGGTCCAACACAGCCTCCAGTGCAGCCTTCGGTCACCTGAGGAAGAGTGTGTTCGAAGATCAGGCCCTCAAATCTGGCACCAAGCTTATGGTCTACAGGGCTGTAGTGATACCTGCCCTCCTGTGTGGCTCAGAGACATGGACCATGTACAGAAGATACCTCAAATCGCTGGAGAAATACCACCAACGATGTATCTGCAAGATCCTGCAAATCCCCTGGGAGGATAGATGCACCAAGGTCTGGCGCTCTCGATCAGGCCAACATCCCCAGCATCAAAGCACCGACCCACACTTGACCAGCTCCGTTGGGCGGGTCACATTGTCTGCACGCCCAACACAAGACTCCCAAAGCAAGTACTCCACTCAGGACTTCTACACGGCATGTGAGCCCCAGATGAGCAGAGGAAACGTTTCAAGGACACCCTCAAAGCCTCCTTCATAAGTGCAACATCCCCACCAACACCTAGGAGTCCCTAGCCAAAGATTGCCCGAAGTGGAGGGAGAGCATCCTGGAGGGCGCTGAGCACCTCAAGTCTCGTCACCGAGAGCATGCAGAAAACAAACACAAACAGCAGAAGGAGCGTGCAGCAAACCAGTCCCACCCACCTTTTCCTTCAATGACTGTCCCAACTGTGACAGAGACTGTAATTCCCGTCTTGGACTGTACAGTCACCTGTGAACTCACTTTTAGCATGGAAGCAAGTCTTCCTCGATTTCGAGGCACTGCCTATGATGTTTAGTTGGAGGAAATTGGAGCTCATCCAGAACTGGATGTCGGAAAGGCAGACCAATGACACAGAGGCAATGGAGGAATTGAGAGGTGGGTGTTGTAAGCATACACATCGAACCTGATGCGATGTCTTTGTATGATATCACAGATAAATCTTTGGGGCATTCCAGAGGTTACGGTGAGAGAGCAGGACAGATGTAGATGATCTGCTTATAATTGAATAGGTAAGAGTGGAACAGAGCGAGGGCAGTCATACTGAACTGGACAATGCAGTAGAGATTTTGGAGGAGCCTTGCATGGCTGACTGTTTAAAAGTTGCAGAGGGGTCAAGTAGTTTAAAGATTGTTCGTGCATGATGGTCACAGTCACAGGGAATGTCCTTTGTAAATTTGATCAAGGCCATTTCAGTACTGTGGCAGGGTCGGAAACCTGATTGGAGAGATTTAAACATGCAAGATGGGCACAAATTTGGGAGTCCACAACACATTCTAGGACTTTAGAGAGGAAAAGGAAATTTGAGAAAGCAAGGACAGATGGGTCAAGAGTGGGATTTTTAAGGATGGGGGTGCTGCCAGCTTTGAAAGCAAGGGGACAGTCATGAGGAGAGGGAATCATTTATAATGTCAACTAGCATGGGAACTGTCATCCTATATGGTTACTGCTTGTACTATTACAAGGTGTGCCACCAGAGGGCACAACACTGGGAGACTTGTAGGTTACCTGTACAGGTGTGCCAGGCCTAGTATAAAAGGCAGGCCACCAGGTGTGATCCTCACTCTGGAGTTATCAATAAAGGACGAAGGTCACTACAGTTCAAGTACAACACATTGCCTCGTGGAGTCATTATCAGAGCATCTAAAGACATAACAGGAACTAAGGGAAGTTGGATGGTCAGCAGCTTAGTGGAATGGGATCAAGAGAGAAGGAAGTGGACCGCAAGTACAGGGTGAGCTCAAAGAGAGCATGCGAGGAGATAGGAAATAAGTCAGAGAAAAACACATGTTAAAAGCTAGGGCAGGGGAAAATCTTGGTGGAAGTATGGCTTGGTGAGCAAGGAAAAGGGGGGAATGTGGCAGAGGCAACTGAATGGATGGTCTCAAGCTTAGTGACAAGGAAGTCCATGAGCTCTTCGCATTTGTGGCTGTAGGGGAGTGGGTCTACCTAGTTTATATTGGTGAAAAGAAGCCGGGGGTTATTTTTGCATTTCAGGATGATCCTAGAGTAGAGAACAGTTCTGGCAGAGGACAGCAAGACGTGATAGCGTGGTGTAGCTAGATCTGGTGATGGATAGTTAAGGCAGTTGTGCGTCAGATGCATTCAAGTCAACGCCCTTTGGACTTGAGGGAGTGAAGACGGAGGTAACACCAGGGGAATGACCAGTTTGGGAGAGAGTAAAGGTTTGTTGAGGTCAGGCAAGAAAAAAGTATGCCTAAAAGTGGTGAGGCAGAAACCCTCACCACATTTAAAAAGTACTTGGTTGTGCACTTGAAGTGCTGGAACCTACAAGGCTACGGGCCAAGAACTGGAAAGTGGGATTAGGCTGGATAGCTTTGTCAGACGGCATGGTCACGTTGGGCCAAAATGGCCTCCTTCCGTGCTGTAAATTTCTATAATTCGATGATTCTAAACCAAAAGGGCTTTTACTCCATTAATATGCAGGTGGTAAGTGACCAACTGCTTACCTGTAGTACCAGTGAAACATGCATCCTGTATCTGATTATTTTTGTTATGCATGTAAACCTGTAAATACCATGTCTAACCACCAGAGGGCTTATCCCCTGGAGTCCCAAGGGATCCCACAATCCCTTGGGAGCACCTGTATATAAGGAGGCCTCACAGGCTGGAGAGGCACGCTGAGATCTGTAATAAAGGATTACGGTCACACCTTACTTTGAGCTTGCAGTATCTAGTCTGACTCTTTATTCAAGATATAACAATTTTCCTGTGAAGCACCTTAGGATATTTTATTATGGTAAAGGAGCTATATAAATGCAAGTTGTTGTGTCAATCCAACATTACCAAGCTCTTTCAAAAGGAGGAAACACTTGATGCACATAGGAGAGCCAAGTTGTTAGTGAAAATAAATTCACAGACTCTGGTAAGGTAAGAGAGACAACTTTATTGCTAACAGAGCTCTGGGAGAAGAGTTGAGGTCCCGCGACCTGCGAAGCACCTTCTCCGAGTGCCTGGTGCCGCGGGGTTATAAGCAGTTTACAGAGGGCGGAATACAATCATTTTAATTCATTTACATACAACCAATCAATCCATATGGCAACGCAATTCATTTACATACAACCAATCATATTGTTGCACAACTTTTTAGTCCTAGTGAAACCTGATAGCATGGCGCGAGATTGGGGGCCCTTCCTCTGTATCTTCTTTTGTGGTTAGTTATTCTGTTGCAAAGCTTTCTATGAAACAGTGGCCTGCACCTGGCCATGAGTCACTTGTTGCTGCAGAGTTCATTAGGCTTCTTGGTACAAAGTTCATTTAGTGAAAAGGCAAATAGTTGGCTTACCCCATCATGCTTTGCTATGTCCGAAAATCCACTCCAACACAAGTAAAGAAAGCCTTGCATTTATATAGCGCTTTTTAATGATCTCAGGATGTCACAAAGTGCTTTACAACCAATGAAGTACTTTGGAAGTGTGGCTACTGCTGTAATGTAGAAAACATGGCAGCCAATTTGTTCTCACAGCCAGGTCCCACAATCATCAATGTGACAATTGACCAGATAATCTGTTTTAGTGATGTTGGTTGAGGGATAAATATTGGCCAGGACACCAGGAAGAAATCACTTACTCTTTGTCAAAATACTGCCATGGGATCTATTATGTCCGCCTGAGGGGGAAGACGGGGTCTCAGTTTAAAATCTCACCAAGTAATGCATTTGATTGTCAACTGAGATTTTGTGCTCAAGTTTATGAAGTGGGACTTAAACCGACAACCTTCTGACTCGGATGTGATAGAACTACCACTGATATACGGCCAATAAGGAGGGAGAGAGAAAACAGGGAATTATAAACTTGTCAGCCTGACATCGGTGGTGGGGAAAATGTTGGAATCAATTATTAAAGATGAAATAGCAGTGCATTTGGAAAGCAGTGACAGGATCGGTCCAAGTCAGCATGGATTTATGAAAGGGAAATCATGCTCGACAAATCTTCTGGAATTTTTTGAGGACGTAAATAGTAGAGTGGACAAGGGGGAGCCAGTGGATGTGGTGTATTTAGACTTTCAAAAGGCTTTGGACAAGGTCCCACACAAGAGATTGGTGTTCAAAATTAAAGCACATGGTATTGGGGGTAATGTATTGACGTGGATAGAGAACTGGTTGGCAGACAGGAAGCAAAGAGTAGGAATAAACGGGTCCTTTTCAGAACGGCAGGCAGTGACTAGTGGGGTACCGCAAGGTTCAGTGCTGGGACCCCAGCTATTACAATACACATTAATGATTTAGACGAAGGAATTGAATGTAATATCTCCAAGTTTGCAGAGCTGGGTGGCAGTGTGAGCTGTGAGGAGGATGCCAAGAGGCTGCAGGGTGACTAGGACAGGTTAGGTGAGTGGGCAAATACATGGCAGATGCGGTATAGTGTAGATAAATGTGAGCATGTGGAATTCTCTACTACAGAAAGTTGTTGAGGCCAGATCGTTAGATATATTCAAAAGGGAGTTAGAGGGGGCCCTTACAGCTAAAGGGATCAAGGGGTATGGAGAGAAAGCAGGAATGGGGTACTAAAGTTGCATGATCAGCCATGATCATATTGAATAGTGGTGCAGGCTTGAAGGGCCGAATGGCCTACTCCTCCACCTATTTTCTATGTTTCTATTCCTAAAGAGCAAAAGTGCGATGCAGTACGTCTCATGCCTGAACCAGGGTGCTGACTGTGCAGCGTTTACTCAGCTCAAAGAATGCATTAGCTACAATCCCAAGAAAGATGGCATAAATTGTAATCATGTTCTATATACGCACAACACTTGGTAAACACATCAGCATGAAGTTCCCAATGATCAGAAGGCATCAGTGCCACAGAAGGACAAGGTGAGGCAAGAACATCTCTCTCCAAAGACTAAGGATCATTGGCCTCATGGGACCAGCAACACCAATTCATTGATGTTTTCTTCCCAAATCTCTATGCTGAGACATTTTGTTTGTGTAGACTATAAAGATGCTCGACTTATCTGCTTGCTTAACCCCTTCCGTCTTAAGAGCTAGTTTGAGAAGTCAGCAACAAGGAAAAAGCCCTCAAGTTCTTGGATTTTTTTGGTCAAAGTGCTGCTAGCCCAAATAAGGCAGAGGAAGAAAGTCTTCTGAGAATAATCAAAATCATCCACTGAAGTGTGCTTTGAGGAATAATGGAAGTAGTTAGCCTTAGTAGTAAATGCCAGCTCCACGACACCCAGCACAGTAACTTAGTGCTGCAAGAAGTTTAATGACCTTCTGAGAGCAATCAAGATAAGAGGCAATATTTTTCTTCTTACATATGGTTGTAGCAAAGCAAATCAAACGTCAATATCCAAGTTGGATATCCAGGCCAAAGCTTCCGGTATAACAGCGTGGATATCCCGCAGGCTGCCTGCAAACTTCCTCTGAAGGCAGCGCTCAACGATGTGCTCCAGGGTCCGATTTGGAGCTCCACAGTCACATAATGGTGATGCTTTAATCGTCCACCTATGGAGAAGGTGGCAGCATCTACCATGACCAGGTCTGAGGCAGTTGATGGTTGTCCACTGTTTGCAAGGAAGGTTGATCCTTCAGGTTGCATTGTGGGTTGCTCTATAAGGAATACATTCTGTACGTCGCAGTTCTTCCAGGCATTTTGCCATCAGCACTTTTACCTTTTAAGGCGGCAATGTAATGACAGTGTCAGCTGTGGCTCAGTGGGTAGCACACATGCCTGGTTCAGAATGTGGTGGCATCAAGTCGCACAAAAGGAACTTGAGCACATAAAGCTAGGCTGACACTACAGTGCAGTGCTGAGGGAGTGCTGCACTGTCGGAGGTGCCGTCTTTCGGATGAGATGTTAAACCGATGCCCCGTCTGCCCTCTCAGGTGGACGTAAAAGATCCCATGGCACTATTTCGAAGAAGAGCAGAGGAGTTATCCCCGATGTCCTGACCAATATTTATTCCTCAATCAACGTAACAAGAACAGATTATCTGGTCATTATCACATTGCTGTTTGTGGGAGTTTGCTGTGCGCAAGCTGGCTGCTGCGTTTCCCACATTACAACAGTGACCACACTCCAAAAATACTTCATTGGCTGCAAAGCACTTTGTGTCCGGTGGTCGTGAAAGGCGCTATATAAATGCAAGTCTTTTTTTTTAAAACAGTGTTTGACATTTAAGCACTACCACCTTTCCCTCAGTGCTGATAATAATTCCCACTTAACCAATGGGGGGAAAATTGCGGACGGAGGCTTCTTCGTATGAACACCTCCGAGCCGAAGAAAATCTATGAATCTACCTTTTGGTCCCGGAGAAATGTAAGATCCCGGTGGGAAGCCTAGATTTGTTGCGCAGCGCATGTCTTCGAGGTACGTACGGAGAAGCTGGAGCCACGTGGGCCTGGACCACCAATCACTATGCAGTATTCTCAGTGATAAAAATGGGAGCTCCATTTGTGCGGGCTGACAAAATAGCTGGCTGTATACAATGATGATAAAGGTGTTAATTGAGCTTTTCTGTACATAGTCGACATATTTACTGAGGCGTACGAAAGCATGGGCCTTACTCTAAACATCCGTAAGACAAAGGTCCTCCACCACCACCGTCGAAGGTGCCGTCTTTCGGATGAGACATTAAACCTAGGCCCTGTCTACTCTCTCATAGGTGGATGTAAAAGAACCCATGGCACTATTTCAAAGAAAAGCCGGGGAATTATCCCCAGTATCCTGGCCAATATTTATCCACCATCCAACATCACTAAAACAGATTATCTGGTCATTATCACATTGCTGTTTGTGGGAGAATGCTGTGTGCAAATTTCTACATTCCAATAGTGACTACATTTCAAAAGTACTTCATTGGCTGTAAAGCACTTTGGGATGTTCGATGGTCATGAAAGGTGCTATATAAAAAGCAAATTAAGATAGTATTTTTGTCAAGCAATTCCTATTTTCCTAAGACTCATGTAAACTCTACTCATCAACTCATTTTAAGTTATTTTCTTGCCTGAGATGTGAGATACCAATAACAGGCACAGCAGGAAGACAAGGTGCCAGACCTCTCTGCTTCAGGCCTTGTCCCATCACATACACCTCCAATCATTCTGCCCATCAAAAGCACCGTCCCAGAGACACCCACCAGGTGGTAGGATGGGGGGGGGCATGCGGCGGCGGGGAGAAGGGGAGCACATCAGTTAGTGAGCCAGAGGGTAGTGCATAAGCTGCATTTCAAAGAAAACGGGATAGATATGAGGTGACAGATGGTCTTGACCAGAGAGTTAGGAAATCGATGTCCTCGAATGAGAAGCTGGGACGTTGTGATGTCAACGGTCCTTCTTTAAAAAGAATACGTGAAGAATTGAAAGCGCCTTGGGGTGTTTTAAGAACATAAGAATTAGAAACATAGAAAATAGGTGCAGAAGCAGGTCATTCGGCCCTTCAAGCCTGCACCACCATTCAATAAGATCATGGCTGATCATTCACCTCAGTACCCCTTTCCTGCTTTCTCTCCATACCCCTTAATCCCTTTAGCCTTAAGGGCCATATCTAACTCCCTCTTGAATATATCTAATGAACTGACATCAACAACTCTCCAAGTAGAGAATTCCACCGGTTAACAACTCTGAGTGAAAACATTTCTCCTCATCTCAGTCCTAAATGGCTTACCCCTTATCCTTAGACTGTGTCCCCTGGTTCTGGACTTCCCCAACAATGGGAACATTCTTCCTGCATCTAACCTGTCAAGTCCCGTCAGAATTTTATATGTTTCTATGAGATCCCCTCTGATTCTTCTAACCTCCAGTGAATACAGGCTCAGTTGATCCAATCTCTCCTCATATGTCAATCCTGCCATCCCAGGAATCAGACTGGTGAACCTTTGCTGTACTCCCTCAATAGCAAGAACGTCCTTCCTCAGATTAGGAGACCAAAACTGAACTCAATATTCTAGGTGAGGCCTCACCAAGGCCCTGTACAACTGCAGTTAAGACCTCCCTGCTCCTAAACTCAAATCCCCTAGCTATGAAGGCCAACATACCATTTACCTTCTTCACCGCCTGCTGTATTTGCATGCCAACTTTCAATGACTGATGTACCATGACACTCAGGTCTCGTTGCACCTCCCCCTTTTCCTAATCTGCCGCCATTCAGATAATATTCTGCGTTCGTGTTTTTGCCACCAAAGTGGATAACCTCACATTTATCCACATTAGACTGTATCTGCTATGCATTTGCCCACTCCCCTAACCTGTCTAAGTCACCCTGCAGCCTCTTAGCGTCCCCCTCACAGCTCACACCGCCATCCAGCTTAGTGTCATCTGCAAACTTGGAGATATTACACTCAATTCCTTCATCTAAATCATTAATGTATTAAAGAGCTGGGGTCCCAACACTGAGCCCTACGGCACCCCACTAGTCACTGCCTGCCATTATGAAAAGGACCCGTTTATCCCGACTCTCTGCTTCCTATCTGCCAAACAATTCTCTATCCACGTGAGTACATTACCCCCAATACCATGTGCTTTAATTTGCACACCAATCTCTTGTGTGGGACCTTGTCAGAAGCCTTTTGAAAGTCCAAATGCACATCCACTGGTTCTCCCTTGTCCACTCTACTAGTTACATCCTCAAAAAATTCCAGAAGATTTGTCAAGCATGATTTCCCTTTCATAAATCCATGCTGACTTGGATCGATCCTGTCACTGCTTTCCAAATGTGCTGCTATTTCATCCTTAATAATTGATTCCAACATTTTCCCCACTACTGATGTCAGGCTAACCGGTCTATAATTACTCGTTTTCTCTCTCCCTCCTTTTTTACAAAAGTTGTGCTACATTAGCTACCCTCCAGTCCATAGGAACTGATCCAGAGTTGATAAACTGTTGGAAAATGATCACCAATGCATTTACTATTTCTAGGGCCACTTCCTTAAGTACTCTGGGATGCAGATTATCAGACCCCGGGGATTTATTGGCCTTCAATCCCTTCAATTTCCCCAACACAATTTCCCGCCTAATAAGGATTTCCTTAAGTTCTTCCTCCTCACTAGACCCTCGGTCCCCTAGTATTTCCGGAAGGTTATTTGTGTCTTCCTTTGTGAAGACAGAACCAAAGTATTTGTTCATCTGGTCTGCCATTTCTTTGTTCCCCATTATAAATTCACCTGAATCTGATTGAAAGGGACCTACATTTGTCTTCACTAATCTTTTTCTCTTCACATATCTATAGAAGCGTTTGCAGTCAGTTTTTATGTTCCCAGCAAGCTTCCTCTCGTACTCTATTTTCCACCTCCTAATTAAACCCTTTCTCCTCCTCTGTTGAATTCTAAATTTCTCCCAGTCCTCAGGTTTGCTACTTTTTCTGGGCAATTTATATGCCTCTTCTTTGGATTTAACACTATCTTTAATTTCCCTTGTTAGCCACGGTTGAGCCACCTTCCCCGTTTTATTTTTAGTCCAGACAGGGATGTACAATTGCTAAAGATCATCCATGTGATCTTTAAATATTTGCCATTGCCGATCCACCGTCAACCCTTTAAGCATCATTCGCCAGTCTATTCTAGCCAATTCACGTCTCATACCATCGAAGTTACTTTTCCTTAAGTTCAGGACCCTAGTCTCTGAATTATCTGTGTCACTCTCCATCTTAATAAAGAATTCTACCATATTATGGTCACTCTTCCCCAAGGAGCCTCGCACAAGATTGATAATTAGTCCTTTCTCATTACAAATCACCCAATCTAGGATGGCCAGCCCTCTAATTGGTTCCTCGACATATTGGTCCAGAAAACCATCCCTAATATACACTCCAGGAAATCCTCCTCCACCGTATTGCTACCAGTTTGGTTAGCCCAATCTATATGTAGATTAAAGTCGCCCATGATAACTGCTGTACCTGATTGCACACATCCCTAATTTCTTGTTTGATGCTGTCCCCAACCTCACCACCACTGTTTGGTGGTCTGTACACAACTCCCACTGGCGTTTTCTGCAACTCCACCCATACAGATTCCACATCATCCAAGCGAATATCCTTCCTTACTATTGCGTTAATTACCTCTTTAACCAGCAACACTACCAGCAAAAGCAAGAGTAGGCCATATGGCCCTTTGAGCCTGCTCCGCCATTCAATAAGATCATGGCTGATCTTCGACCTCGACTCCTCTTTTCTGCCCAATCCCCATAGAGTTCAAAAATCTCACGATGCTGAGAATGACGTGAGTAGCACGTGTAGCGAGTTGGTCGTACCGCAGGTGATGGGTCCACAGCCAGATAGGGAATGGAAGACCAGCAGGAAGAGCAGTGCAAGGAAGGTAGTGCAGGGGTCCCCTGTGGTCATCCCCCTGCAAAACAGATACACTGCTTTGAGTACTGTTGAGGGGGATGACTCATCAGGGGAGGGCAGCAGCCAAGTTCATGGCACCGTGGCTGGCTCTGTTGCACAGGAGGGCAGGAAAAAGAGTGGGAGAGCTATAGTGATAGGGGATTCATTTGTAAGGGGAATAGATAGGCGTTTCTGCGGCCGCAACCGAGACTCCAGGATGGTATGTTGCCTCCCTGGTGCAAGGGTCAAGGATGTCTCGGAGCGGGTGCAGGACATTCTAAAAAGGGAGGGAGAACAGCCAATTGTCGTGGTGCACATTGGTACCAACGACATAGGTAAAAAAAGGGATGAGGTCCTACGAAACGAATTTAAGGAGCTAAGAGCTAAATTAAAAAGTAGGACCTCAAAAGTAGTAATCTCGGGATTGCTACCAGTGCCACGTGATAGTCAGAGTAGGAATCGCAGGATAGCGCAGATGAATACGTGGCTTCAGCAGTGGTGCAGCAGGGAGGGATTCAAATTCCTGGGGCATTGGAACCGGTTCTGGGGGAGGTGGGATCAGTACAAACCGGACGGTCTGCACCTGGGCAGGACCGGAACCAATGTCCTTGGGGGAGTGTTTGCTAGTGTTGTTGGGGAGGAGTTAAACTAATATGGCAGGGGGATGGGAACCAATGCAGGGAAACAGAGGGAAACAAAAAGGAGACAAAAGCAAAAGACAGAAAGGAGATGAGGAAAAGTGGAGGGCAGAGAAACCCAAGGCAAAGAACAAAAAGGGCCACTGTACAGCAAAATTCTAAAAGGACAAAGGGTGTTAAAAAAAACAAGCCTGAAGGCTTTGTGTCTTAATGCAAGGAGTATCCGTAATAAGGTAGATGAATTAACTGTGCAAATAGATGTTAACAAATATGATGTGATTGGGATTACGGAGACGTGGCTCCAGGATGATCAGGGCTGGGAACTCAACATCCAGGGGTATTCAACATTCAGGAAGGATAGAATAAAAGGAAAAGGAGGTGGGGTAGCATTGCTGGTTAAAGAGGAGATTAATGCAATAGTTAGGAAGGACATTAGCTTGGATGATGTGGAATCTATATGGGTAGAGCTGCAGAACACCAAAGGGCAAAAAACTTTAGTGGGAGTTGTGTACAGACCTCCAAACAGTAGTAGTGATGTTGGGGAGGGCATCAAACAGGAAATTAGGGGTGCATGCAATAAGGGTACAGCAGTTATAATGGGTGACTTAAAATGCACATAGATTGGGCTAACCAAACTGGAAGCAATACGGTGGAGGATTTCCTGGAGTGCATAAGGGATGGTTTTCTAGACCAATATGTCGAGGAATCAACTAGGGGGAGGCCATCTTAGACTGGGTGTTGTGTAATGAGAGAGGATTAATTAGCAATCTCGTTGTGCGAGTCCCCTTGGGGAAGAGTGACCATAATATGGTGGAATTCTGCATTAGGATGGAGAATGAAACAGTTAATTCAGAGACCATGGTCCAGAACTTAAAGAAGGGTAACTTTGAAGGTATGAGGCGTGAATTGGCTAGGATTGATTGGCGAATGATACTTAAGGCGTTGACTGTGGATGGGCAATGGCAGACATTTAGAGACCACATGGATGAACTACAACAATTGTACATTCTTGTCTGGCGTAAAAATAAAAAAGGGAAGGTGGCTCAACCGTGGCTATCAAGGGAAATCAGGGATAGTATTAAAGCCAAGGAAGTGGCATACAAATTGGCCAGAAATAGCAGCGAACCCAGAGACTGGGAGAAATTTAGAACTCAGCAGAGGAGGACAAAGGGTTTGATTAAGACAGGGAAAATGGAGTACGAGAAGAAGCTTGCAGGGAACATTAAAACGGATTGCAAAAGTTTCTATAGATAGGTAAAGAGAAAAAGGTTAGTAAAGACAAACGTAGGTCCCCTGCAGTCAGAATCAGGGGAAGTCATAACGGGGAACAAAGAAATGGCAGACCAATTGAACAAGTACTTTGGTTCGGTATTCACCAAGAAGGACACTAACAACCTTCCGGATATAAAAGGGGTCAGAGGGCCTAGTAAGGAGGAGGAACTGAGGGAAATCCTTATTAGTCGGGAAATTGTGTTGGGGACATTGATGGGATTGAAGGCCGATAAATCCCCAGGGCCTGATGGACTGCATCCCAGAGTACTTAAGGAGGTGGCCTTGGAAATAGCGAATGCATTGACAATCATTTTCCAACATTCCATTGACTCTGGATCAGTTCCTATCGAGTAGCCAATGTAACCCCACTTTTTAAAAAAGGAGGGAGAGAGAAAACAGGGAATTATAGACCGGTCAGCCTGACATCGGTAGTGGGCAAGATGATGGAATCAATTATTAAAGATGTCATAGCAGCGCATTTGGAAAGAGGTGACATGATAGGTCCAAGTCAGCATGGATTTGTGAAAGGGAAATCATGCTTGACAAATCTTCTGGAATTTTTTGAGGTTGTTTCCAATAGAGTGGACAAGGGAGAACCAGTTGATGTGGTATATTTGGTCTTTCAGAAGGCTTTCGACAAGGTTCCACACAAGAGATTAATGTGCAAAGTTAAAGCACATGGGATTGGGGGTAGTGTGCTGACATGGATTGAGAACTGGTTGTCAGACAGGAAGCAAAGAGTAGGAGTAAATTGATACTTTTCAGAATGGCAGGCGGTGACTAGTGGGGTACCGCAAGGTTCTGTGCTGGGGCCCCAGCTGTTTACACTGTACATTAATGATTTAGACGAGGGGATTAAATGTAGTATCTCCAAATTTGCGGATGACACTAAGTTGGGTGGCAGTGTGAGCTGCGAGGAGGATGCTATGAGGCTGCAGAGTGATTTGGATAGGGTGGGCAAATGCATGGCAGATGAAGTATAATGTGGATAAATGTGAGGTTATCTACTTTGGTAGTAAAAACAGAGAGACAGACTATTATCTGAATGGTGACAGATAAGGAAAAGGGGAGGTGCAACGAGACCTGGTACATCAGTCATTGAAGGTTGGCATGCAGGTACAGCAGGCGGTTAAGAAAGCAAATGGCATGTTGGCCTTCATAGCGAGGGGATTTGAGTACAGGGGCAGGGAGGTGTTGCTACAGTTGTACAGGGCCTTGGTGAGGCCACACCTGGAGTATTGTGTACAGTTTTGGTCTCCTAACTTTTGGGGGCATCCGAAACGGAGGAGGTCACTCTTATAGACCCTCGCGGTTGACAGTTTCAAAGGCCTTTGTAAAGTCGAAGGCGGCCATGTATAAGGGCTGGCACTGCTCTCTGCATTTTTCCTGTAGCTGTCGTGCTGCAAAGATCATGTCCGTTGTGCCCCATAGGGGACGAAATCTGCATTGTGACTCCGGGAGGAGCTCCTCGGCCACAGGGAGAAGACAGTTGAGGAGAACGCTCGCGTCAACTTTCCCAGTGGCTGATAACAGGGAGATTCCCCTGTAGTTGCCGCAGTCGGACTTGTCCCCTTTTTAAAAGATGGTCACGATCACTGCATCTCGGAGATCTCCTGGCAAGCTCTCCTCCCTCCAGATGAGAGATGAGGTCATGTATCCGCGCCAACACCACTTCTCCGTCATACTTTAGTGCCTCAGCAAGGATTCCATCTGCTCCCGTAGCCTTGTTGTTATTGAGCTGTTTTATGGCTTTTCCTACCTCGTGCAACGTTGGGGTTTCACTGAGATGGTGGCGGGTCGCATGGTGCGGGATGGAGTCGAGAACACTCGAGTCAAAGGCAGAATCTCGATTGAAGAGATTTTCGAAGTGCTCCTTCCAGCAGGCTCTGACAGCCTCGGTGTCCTTGATGAGTGTTCCCCCGTTCTTGGCCATGATCTTATTGAATGGCAGTGCAGGCTCGAGGGGCCATATGGCCAACTCCTATTCCCAATTCTTATGGTCTCATGTTCTTAAGAGCAGGTCCTTACTGACCTACACTGATTCCGCTAATGCATCAAGTTAAAAGTACTTGTTCTTGCCTCTAAATCCTTCTTGCCCCACCCGATTTCTCCAACCCTATATCCCTTCCTGAATGTTTGTTCTTCTGGCTTTGGATTTTCTCCCTTTAAATCCACCGTTGATGGCAGAGTTTTCAGCCTTCACGGTCACTCTTTTGGACTCCCTCCCCAACCCCCTCTGCCTCTTCACCTGTTAAAAAACTCAGACACTGATCTCATTGACCAAGCTTTCAGTCACTCCTCCTAATATCTCTCTATCTAGCTTAGTGCTCATTTGCCTTATGCCTATTTGTGAAGTGACTTGGGACATTTCTTTGTTACAGACATTATATAAATAAAAGCTGCTGTTGTTTCTGCTGGTCAAAAAACCATTGGACATTAAGTGAGGTGGATGGGATCAATGAAGGGACCATGTATGGTTACTTGGGTGCGATCTATCATTCCTTGTGCTTTAGGGAATCCTATGACTCTAAAATTTCCATGCTTCTGCTAGTTGTGGAAAGTGCTGAACTGGCTTTCTGCAGCAAGCATCAAAAGAAAGGAAAGAGTTGGATTATATAGCGCTTTTCAAAGCCACCGGTTATCTCAAAGCGCTTTACAGCCCAATGAAGTACTTTTGGAGTGTAGTCACTAATGTAGGCAGCCAATTTGCTCACAAGAGAGCAGTATGATAATGACCAGATAATCTGAATTTTTTTGTTATGTTGATTGAGGGATAAATATTAGCCAGGACACCAGGGATAGCTCCCCAGCTCTTCTTCGAAATAGTGCCATGGGATCTTTTACATCCACCTGAGGAGGCAGACGGGGCCTCGGTTTAACATCTCATCCAAAAGACGGCACCTCTAACAGTGCAGTGATCCCTCAGCACTGCACTGGAATGTTAGCCTAGATTTTTTTTTGTGGTCAAGTCCCTGGAGTGGAACTTGAACCTACAACCTTCTGACTCGGAGGCGAGAGTGCTACCCACTGAGCCACAGCTGACACTGATTACATCAATTACTTTCTTGATTGATCGGTTCATAAACAATTGAGTAATGTCACTGATTTCAACTGAACGTAGCTTGGAGTAACTCTTAGCATAAACGCTTCGGGCAGTGGTGATCTTCATAGCCAATGGTAGTATGCTGTCTGTGGTGCAAATAGGCTGCAGCTCAGTGTATAGCATGTCGAATAACTCATTGGCTTTCCATGCTTCTAAATCAGATGGCGAAAGGAGTGACCTGATCTGAAAATTCCAGAGTGTAGCCACCGACGAATAGATGCAACATGCCTCTGATGCTGCCTTCTTTTGTTCCACCTCCTCCTCGTTCTCTAAAGAACACAGACCAGAGAAGTATTTCTGAAGAAAATTCCATGCTGGCCTCTGTAGAATGGGAAAGGAGACAAAATTGGGAGCCCCACAGTATACGGCAAATGGTAGATATGGAAACAGTGTTCAACGTAGAAAAACAAACAAAAATTCAAGTTCCAAAATTAGATTTATAAAGTACCGACTGTTGCCGTTTAAACTTTCCACCTTTGCAGTTGCGCCTAGCATCGCCGATCATTGATTTATACAAATAGTTCTAATATTGGTCAGGAATGAGACACTAATGTTGGAAAATGTGATGCATGATGTCACTGTCAGTTGCATCTCATTTAAATTTTCACACATATGTGCAGATGCATCCACTATCACTTCCAACAGAAAATCAGGTCCCCCAATCACAAGTCTGTTCAAAATCAGACAACAAAAACGGCAGAAAATCTGCCCCAGTCTGTTTCTCTCCCTGTCAACTTGACTCACTTTCTGAAATAAAAACTGCTTAGTTGATATTTAAAACTTACTCAAATTGATTAAGTTTATTTCAAATCATTTACAAAAACAGAAACTATCGCACACAAACACTATTTGACTCTTCCACTGAGAAAAATAAATAAATAGGTTGTTTAAAATTAGAATATAAAAAAAAGAGTTCCACCAGGTGTGTACTGCCCGTCATATTTGAAATTGTTTTTCTCCGTCTCTCACAGAAGTACACACATAGCCACTGCTTCACAAAATACTCCACATAAATGTTATCTGAATAAAGTTTTGAAATTTGTTCTTTTTTCTTAATTTTTCTTAAAGAAAAATAGTTTTTCTTAAGATAATTTGGAAAAACAACCAAAGACGCATTATTAGAGACATCAATTGGCTGGCTAAATGTTGCTGGTGCATCCTGGAACAGTGGGAATAATGCTGGAGAATCTGCCTTCACATAACAGAGTCACAGCTCTAGGCAAAAGTATCAAGTCCAAGTACAGAGTTTTGCATTCAAAGAAAAACATTGATGAAGGTTCAAAGATACAGCAGACAACGTTATAGTTAAATTAGTCATATTATCAGATATGTAATTATTTTCTTGATTAAAGCCTAATTTGGAAATTAAAAAATTCAGTTGCTAAAAAATAACATACAATTTATTTTTCAAACAGCTTGAGTGATCAGATTGATTCATTTTAAAAACATTATTGCTAGGTTCTCCTGACCGCTGTTCATTCAGAAATGGCATCCTTACCAGCTCAGAGACCAAAACTTCGGGCTGTAAATATAACACAGTCACCAATAAATCCAATACAGAATTCAGGAGAAACCTCTCCACCCAGAGAGTGGTGAGAATGTAGAACTCATCACCACATGGAGTAGTTGAGGCAAATAGCATTATGCATTCAAGGGGAAGCTAGATAAACATATGAAGAAAAGAATAGAGGGATATGCTGAAAGGGTGAGATGAAGCTGGGTGGGAGGAGGCTTGTATGGAGCAGAAACACCGGCATAGACCAGTTGGGCTGAATGGCCTGTTTCTGTTCTATAAATTCTATGTAATTAGCAGTTTTCTTAATTACTTTTCAATTGCTGCTGTTTTACTTTCAGCTAATCAACAAAGTTTGATATCAAAAGTGTCACTGAGAAAAATAAATCGTGAGAGAAAAGGTGATACAGAAGTATTCGAAATCATCAATAGCACACTGATGCAAGATTTTTAATATGTAATAAATAATGATTAGCATCGATTATATTAGAAGGATTATACAAGGTCACTGCCATCCTCAGACTTATATGAAATTGAATAATTGAAAGTATGTAATACACAAATACCTGAAAGTAAACTTTTATAGTCTTGGTACAAACTGTTTTGGAGCGGCTACAAATAACGTTTTCTGCTACTATCTTGAACGATGGCTGTGTGTAGGTTGCGGAACAAGCATCCTAAAGGAACAAATGGATTGAACATATTCTTTCATTTAAATTATATATAATAATTATGGATTGCACAAAACTACCTTATAAATAAAAGAATACAGTCTCTATCCCTCAATGACTTAGTGAGCAATTACACTGCTTGATGTGCTAATGGGGCATAAAAAGCATGAAAATCCCAAATTGAATCTCTGACCTATGCTAAATTAGCTAATTTCAACCAGAGACTGCTAGGACAGTGTCCCCAGCTTGAATATATATAAGTAAAGGGTAAAGGCAGTTTGGTCTTAGTTGCAATGGACCACATACCTGCTGTTCATGGCCATATATAAAAATTGGCCATTTGAATTAGGTATTGGAGGTCTACTGCTACCTATGTCGCTGCCTTTAAGAGAGAAATGTGATTGATGGAAACTGGGGTGAGAACGAGGAGAAAAAAAATTAATAAACTTTAACAGTAACTTCACATATTACCTGAACTAAAATGTATTCGCAATTCCCATCAAACACATATTGCTTCCCATCGAAGGTAGAGATATGTCCTTCTCCGTGAACCATACATGTTGAAGGACACATTGCATTTCTATGGCAATTCCACGTCCCCCTATTGCAGAAACTGTTAAAAAGCAAAATCATCCCACAGACATCAATACATATATATTGATTATTAAAAAGACTTGAATACTTAAAGATGCAGTGGGTGCATACAGTGTTCTCTCATGCTAATGGGAAAAAGAGGAGAAATTTGTAAAAAAGAGCAGATGGATTGATGTTCAAACCATTTGGCAATTTGTTGCTGATAATTTGTGGACAGGAAATGAAACTTGGAAGTTTGGGAGTGAGGCTATTTGCAAATAACGTGCAGCTGCAAGGATCAGACAGCACGTAGCATAAGGAACTAGCAATTCACAGCAACGCAATAGCATGCAATGCTAGTGAGGTGTTAGTGAGCAGCTACAGCTGCAACTGCAGGACCAGGGCAGAAAGCCTTTGTAACAGGAGAAAGGACTCCTTTCATAATCTTAAAGTGCTTGACAGCCAATGAAGGACATCTGAAGTGTGGTCACTATTGTAATTTAGGGAAACACAGCAGCCAATGTGTACACAGTAAGGACCAACAAACACAAATGAGATAAATGATTAGTTTCTGTTTTAGTGATCATGTTTTTGTGAACTTTGTGGTCGGAAGTGTACCTCCAGAGTACCTCTCTGACCTGAAAAAAAGTACGAACCTACCTGCTGGCTCCCGGGCTTCGGGTCCTGGGCCTACAGGAGTACACCTGTGTAAAGTCCCATGGATCCCAGGTGGTTTGGAAGTGTCCCTGGGATCACATGGGCCAAATCAACCAATTAGAAAGAGCGATTTCTTATAAGCCTATGGGGATTCCATTTACGAACGGAATTCCCATAAGCTTGAGAAATTCACAAATAAATAATTAACACAATTAAAATAAAAATGATGTTCCCATGTTCAAAATTAATTAAAAGTCCCTTTAATTAAGAATTTTAAATAAAAATGTAATGTTTTGAAAAATAACTTTAAACATTTTAATTCAGGCCAAAATTTAATTGATCTAATTTTAAATGTTTTGTGGGCATTTGTTGGGCAGTAGTTGCGCAAATAGCCCAACTTTGTGCCAGTGAAAGTGTTTTTGGGGCGCATGCGGATGATTTGCCAATGCAAACCATGACAGATTGCAAGTTCTAGGTTTTCGCGCATACACAGCGCATGTGGAAACCCAGAACTTGTGTGGCCTTTTACAAGGCTTCCGAAAACTTATGCTGCATCGGCACCCTAATTTCAGGCCTGTTGTTTGAGGACACCTACATTTTTCTTTGTTGAATAGGGCTATTGGACCTTTTACATCCACCTGAGATGGCTGACAAGATATGAGTTCAACACCTCATGCCATCTGATAAGATAGCACCTCCAATGGTGCAGAACTCAGTGCTGTAGTGAGGTATCAGCCTAGGCTTCAGGGATCTAGAGAATGGCTTGAACCCACAACCTTCTGACTCGGATGCAACAATGTTACCATTGAGCCAAAGCTGACACCTCAGCTACTGATAAATGGCATCTCCATGAAAGGTGCAAACCCCCCCAGACCACCCATGGAGAGGCAAGAACTCAGAGCAAAATTTATCAAACTCAATTAAATGGTAGATTGAAAATTTTATGAGCATATTTAAGGTTTTGTTTTAAAATCCTAGAAACGAACAGCACAGGAGGCTGCCATTCGGCCCGTCGTGCCTGCGCTGGGTCTTAGAAACAGCAGTCGTGCTTAGTCCCACATCCTTGCTTTTTGTCCGTAATCCTGTTAAATTCCTCATCCTCAGGTACCTGTCCAACACCCTATTAAAATTATTTATGAAATCGGCTTCCACCACCTTTTCAGATAGAGCACAGCAGATCCCGACAACTCTGAGTGGGAAAAAAATCTCATCCCCCCTTTAGATCTTGAATCAATGGCTTCTGGTTATAGACCCACTCACCAGAGTGAATAGTTTTTCTATCTCATCACCTTGAAAACCTCGATTAGGTCACGTCTTAACCTTCTCTGTTCCAAGGAGTACTGTCCAAACTTTTCCAACATTTTAATTGAAGTCCCTCCTGGGAAACCACCTCTGTACCTTTTCTCAGGCCTTTACATTTTTCCTGAAGTGTGGTGCCCAGAACTGACCACAGACCACCAGCTCAGGGCAATCAGTGATTTATGAAGTTCTGGCATGGTCTCTTTGCTTTTATATTCTATTTCTCTATTTATAAAACCAAGTAACTCATATGTTTTTATAAAATCATCACATTTTTTCATACAGGTTTGTTAAACAAGTTCTATTTTGTACCTGATGACAGTCAGCTGGCGAAGGAAAGTTCATGGCAGATAAAGGGATAGTCAAAACATATTTAGAGTGCTTCCATGGAATCCTTTTTCTCTTTCTTATTGTTTTAATGGCAACTGCTTTCTGACTGCTGTTTCCTGATTGTTAGTCCCTTCTTGATGGAAAACCTGCAGGGGTTTTCGGGAGCAGTCAGGAAACCCAGGAGAACTTGTATCCTGGCAGGCCCTACCGAATTTAACGGCAGGGCCTGATTTGCATGGGAAACCTCTGCAGCCAGCCAGATTGAGAGGCCAGAGGAGCTGGTACTGTCTGGAACAATCGGAAGGCTTGCTGACCGGTGGAGGGAGGGTGAGTATCAGAGGGCTAGCAGAAGCTGATTGGGGGCCAGAGGGGGCGGGGGGGTGGGGGGTGGGAGATCATTGGAGGGCCGGAGGATCGTGCGGGGCTGGGTGGTGATCATCGAAGGGCAGGGAGTGGCTGATGCACAAGGGGCCAGGAGCAGCAGAGGATCGGGAGCTGGAGGAGTATCTGGTGGTGGTAGTGGTGGAGGTGGAGGTGGGGGGTGGGGGGTGGGCAGGGTGGGGGAGAGATCGGAAGATTCATGGGGAGGTCTCCAATCACAGGGGGTGGGTTAGGCAAGGAAGCTGAAGTTTAACGGCACTTATCTTCTGGATCCAGCAGTCCTTGCTTTACTTTAGCTAGCGGGTCTCTCGAGGCCTGTAAAACTCGACCAGCTACAGTAATATTTAAAATAGAGGTTAAAGCGGAGACACGGTGCCCTTATTATAATATTTAAATACAAGACTCCGCCTCTTATCCACAGGTTGGCTGCCCACCCCCGTACCACCTCTGAACACCAGAAGTGGGCGAGTTGGAGGGGAGTTCTTGTCGGGATTCAGACTCTTCACATTTTAACTTTCCACCCGACCCCAACCATCCCCCATTTTCTTGGGTTAACATTCCCTCCCCTGGTAACCAGCACACTCGTCACTCTCTTAAAGCTCCACTCACAGCACTACTTACCTACACAACCAACATCACTCTTCACTTCTCCCATGGCACTTGGTACAAACTCAACTGTTAACCTTGCGCTCAGTCACTATCTTCTTGCAGGGAAAACTGGCAATATCCATTGCAGGCAAGCCACTGGAAGAGGTTTCCCCAATGTTAAGTACCTCACCCCCTTCTAGGACAAGCCCATGACATTGTTGGGAAAGCATTCAGTCCTTACATGAGGTTGGCAGCACCTCGACAGTGCCAGGTTACTGACTGAGCACCTACAGTCGTCCTGGTATCCCTCTTAAGCACAACAATACAACATTCCACCCCCTTCTCTGAGTCTCTGATCCTGAGTGAAGCTTACCCATTCTTAGCTGCTACCCTCCTTTCTTGCAGATCCATCCACAGGAGGAGGATGATGATGATGGTGAAGAGGATGACAAGGCCAAACTACCCAGGAGTCACAGCTGCATAAAACTGGCATCTTTCAAGATAGTAGCACATGCCAGGCTTCCAGCTATATCTCCAGTAGCATCATGCTAGTGAAACTTGGCATGAAACACCACACTACCGAACAAAACCCTTCAGAGATGCAGCCAGCAGCAGCTCCATGCCAGGAACCAGCTGCAATGAGATTAGGGCCACGTTAATCTCATGACTTTTTTTTTTCAACAGCCAACCATCTCCTGTGACTCTGGCCCTGAAGTGGCACTTATAAGGAGCACTATAATATGTGATAGAAAGCCAAGCGTTGGCACCCAAGGGAAGCATGTGTTAAGAAAGTGTTTTTAAAAATTTGTTCATGGCCAGCATTTATTGCCCAACCCTAATTGCCCTTAAGAAGGTGATGGTGAGCCGCCTTTTTGAATCTCAGAGGGCAGTTAAGAGTCAATCACATTGCTGTGGGTCTAGAGACATATAGGCCAGACTGGGTAAGGACAGCAGATTTCCTTCTGAAAAGGATATTAGTAAACCAGATGGGTTTTTACGACAATCTGGTAATTTCATGGTTTCCATTACTGATACTAGATTTTTTTAATCCATATTTATTTAACTAGGATAACGGTTTGCACTTGGCCAATATTATATTGAAGTAGAATGCATCTCTATGTTGTACTTTGGTATTCATAGAGGTTAGTCATCCAGGAAAGGGAACATTAATTTGGTGCTGACTTATTCACTCCGGTGACAATTATTGGCAAAGTCAAGTCTGGGCAAAGAAGGCTGATGCCATGTGGTAGGATGGGCATTGGTTTGAAAGAGTATCTCTATTTGCAACTGGGGGAAGGAGGTCAGGTTGTTGTGTCCTATTGACTGAATGTGCAGAGAAAACTTCTGAGACTATATGCCCCTGGTGGCCCTTGCAGCTGTGAGTGAGGGTTCCTCTGAACACTATCCTGATGTTCTGGTCGCTGAAACTCTGAATCCTCCAGAGCCAGCACCCAGTGCCTCCGCTTCGGCCTTTTCAACCACAGCAAATATCTGCACATTCATAGTGAAATCCCCTCATATCCACATTAGTAAATGGGGTGGGTTCTCTGTGGGTGCCTTCAATATGCCGTGGATGCCATTGATAGCATCCCCTTGGGGAAGCCAAGAACTACATAGAAGTGTGTGGCCCTTCCTCTCTGCTGCTTGCCAGCATTGCCAAAGCTATTGAAATGGGCTGCTCTGCTGTACAGGGAGTCAGTGACGGTAATTCTCCCTGGCGCATATTGCAGAGTGGCTATTTGAAAAAACCCTGAAAATTGAAGGCCGTAGTGACCATCATTACCAGAGCACAGTGCTGGCAGATGAGTGCAACCTGATACCTTCATGCAGCAGGTCACAGAGATGCCTTTTGGCAGCTTTTAAGTAGTAAACTGTTCTGATGCAGAAGTCCTCGTAGGATCTATGCTACCTGTAATTTTTTTTTTAAAAAAGGAGGGAATATCTGCTGGGCTGCATTCTTCTGGCATGCTGCTAGATTCTCCTTCCATCTCACTAGTGCTGTTCTTCCTCCATCTCACTAGTGCTGTTCTTCCTCCATAAATAAATCAATACATAAATGAATAGATAATAGTAATAAGTGATATGCCCAGGGCAAGAGCCATACCTGCTCCTAAGTTACTCTCGAATTGGGGTGGGGGAGTCGATGTTCTGAAAATCTTCAGGTGGAAAAATAAGTTGAAGAAATATTTCCAAATTACAGATACCAGTAAGTTTGCAGATTTTTCCAAGCCCACAAATCTCACTTCTTCCTTGATCAGGTGACACAGGAAGCTGTTGCATAGAAACATAGAAACATAGAAACATAAAATAGGTGCAGGAGTAGACCATTTGGCCCTTCGAGCCTGCACCGCCATTCAATAGGCCCAAGTTTCGGCCTCAGTTGCTCCTCATTTTTTGGAGCAAATGGTGTAGAACGGAGTATCTTAGAAATTCAAATTCTCGGCATTTAGTTTGCTCCAGTTCTAGTCAGGTAGAACAGTTTCACTTTGGAACAGAATCTTTTTTTCAAAAGGGGGCGTGTCCAGCTATTTACGCCCGTTTTCAAAGTTTCGGCAGTGAAAACTTACTCCAAACTAACTTAGAATGGAGTAAGTGAAGATTTTTGTACGCTCGAAAAAACCTTGTCTACACTTTAGAAAATCAGGCGGAGGTTACAAATCAGGCATAGGGAATGGGGGGGGGGGTTTAAAGGGAATTTTACAAACATTAAACACTTCAGTTTTACAAATAAAGAGCCATCATCAATAATAAATGATAAAAACATCAATAAATCAACCAATAAATCAATCAAAAAAAATTAATAAGAAAGAATTTTTTTTTTTTTTTAAATCAATAAATAAAACATTTTCTATTTACCAACTGCAGCACCGGGAGCCCCCCCCCCCCCCTCCACAGTGTGTCTCTGTCAGTGTCTCCATCTCTCTGTCTGTCTGTGTTTCTGACAGTGAGGGGAGGGGGAGGAGGGGGGGTAGAGGGAGAGAGGGGGAGGCAGGGGGAGGGGAGAGAGGGGGTCAGGGGGAGGGGAGGGAGGGAGGGAGACAGAGGGGGAGGGAGCGAAGGGGGGGAGGCTGAAGGGGCCGGGCCCAGCACCAGATTTACAGGTAGGTGGCGTTGGGTCGGTCGGGTCGGGAGTGCGGGTCGGATCGGGTCCGGGGGGGTGCCGGGAGCACGGGTCGGGTCGGGGGGGGGGGGGGGGTGGACGGAGGTCTGTTCGGGTCGGGGAAAGCGGGAGTCGGGTCGGTGTCGGGGGCAGGGGCAGGGAGGAGCCTTATGCACACAGCCCCAGTGAGGCCATTCGGCCAGGGCTAGGGGCTGCGTGCTTCGGGCCCCTCCCACACAGCTTTGGGCGCCTGGAGCTACTGCACATGCGCGCCCACTGTAGCGCGCATCTGCAGAGGTCCCGGCATTGTTTTCAGCGCAGGGACCTGGCTCCGCCCCCTACAGCTCGTACTGCGCCGCGCCGAGGGCCAGCAGGGAGCCGGAGAATCTGGAAGTTTTTTTTAGGCGCACTTTGTGGCGCGAAAAACGGGCGTCCAGGTCGGGGCTGCGCCGTTCTAGGCACGGCCCGAAACTTGGGCCCAATGAGTGCATGGCTGAACATGCAACTTCAGTACCCCATTCCTGCTTTCTCGCCATACCCCTTGATCTCCCTAGTAGTAAGGACTACATCTAACTCCTTTTTGAATATATTTAGTGAATTGGCCTCAACAACATTCTGTGGTAGAGAATTCCACAGGTTCTCCACTCTCTGGGTGAAGAAGTTTCTCCTCATCTCGATCCTAAATGGCTCACCCCTTAGCCTTCGACTGGTTCTGGACTTCCCCAACATTGGGAACATTCTTCCTGCATCTAACTTGTCTAAACCCGTCAGAATTTTAAACATTTCCAGGAGATCCTCTCTCATTCTTCTGAACTCCAGTGAATACAAGCCCAGTTGATCCAGTCTTTCTTGATATGTCAGTCCCGCCATCCCGGGAATCAGTCTGGTGAACCTTCGCTGCACTCCCTCAACAGCAAGAATGTCCTTCCTCAAGTTAGGAGACCAAAACTGTACACAATACTCCAGGTGTGGCCTCACCAAGGCCCTGTACAACTGTAGTAACACCTCCCTGCCCCAGTACTCAAATCCCCTCAAGATGAAGGCCAACATGCCATTTGCTTTCTTAACCGCCTGCTGTACGTGCATGCCAACCTTCAGTGACTGATGTACCATGACATCCAGGTCTCGTTGCACCTCCCCTTTTCCTAATCTGTCACCATTCAGATAATAGTCTATCTCTCTGTTTTTACAACCAAAGTGGATAACCTCACATTTATCCACATTATACTTCATCTGCCATGCATTTGCCCACTCACCTAACCTATCCAAGTCACTCAGCAGCCTCATAGCATCCTCCTCGCAGCTCTCACTGCCACCCAACTTAGTGTCATCCGCAAATTTGGAGATACCACATTTAATCCCCTCGTCTAAATCATTAATGTACAGTGTAAACAGTTGGGACCCCAGCACAGAACCTTGCGGTACCCTACTAGTCACTGCCTGCCATTCTGAAAAGTACCCATTTACTCCTCCTCTTTGCTTCCTGTCTGCCAACCAGTTCTCAATCCACGACAGCACACTACCCCCAATCCCATGTGCTTTAACTCTGCACATTAATCTCTTGTGTGGGACCTTGTCGAAAGCCTTCTGAAAGTCCAAATACACCACATCAACTGGTTCTCCCTTGTCCACGCTACTGGAAACATCCTTAAAAAATTCCAGATTTGTCAAGCATGATTTCCCTTTCACAAATCCATGCTGACTTGGACCTATCATGTCACCTCTTTCCAAATGCGCTGCTGTGACATCCTTAATAATTGATTCCATCATTTTACCCACTACCGATGTCAGGTTGACCGGTCTATAATTCCGTGTTTTCTCTCTCCCTCCTTTTTTCAAAAGTAGGGTTACATTGGCTACCCTCCACTCCATAGGAACTGATCCAGTCTATGGAATGTTGGAAAATGACTGTCAATGCATCCACTATTTTCAAGGCCACCTCCTTAAGTACTCTGGGATGCAGACCATCAGGCCCTGGTGATTTATCGGCCTTCAATCCCATCAATTTCCCCAACACAATTTCCCGACTAATAAGGATTTCCCTCAGTTCCTCCTTCTTACTAGACCCTCTGACCCCTTTTATATCCGGAAGGTTGTTTGTGTCCTCCTTAGTGAATACCGAACCAAAGTACTTGTTCAATTGGTCTGCCATTTCTTTGTTCCCAGTTATGACTTCCCCTGATTCTGACTGCTATGGACCTACGTTTGTCGTTACTAACCTTTTTCTCTTTACATATCTATAGAAGCTTTTGCAGTCCGTTTTAATGGTCCCTGCAAGCTTCCTCTCGTACTCTATTTTCCCTGCCCTAATCAAACCCTTTGTCCTCCTCTGCTGAGTTCTAAATTTCTCCCAGTCTCTGGGTTCGCTGCTATTTCTGGCCAATTTGTATGCCACTTCCTTGGCTTTAATACTATCCCTGATTTCCCTTGATAGCCACGGTTGAGCCACCTTCCCTTTTTTATTTTTACGCCAGACAGGGATGTACAATTGTCGTAGTGCATCCATGCAGTCTCTAAATGTCTGCCATTGCCCATCCACTGTCCCCCTTAAGTATCATTCGCCAATCGATCCTAGCCAATTCACGCCTCATACCTTCAAAGTTACCCTTCTTTAAGTTCTGGACCATGGTCTCTGAATTAACTGTTTCATTCTCCATCCTAATGCAGAATTCCACCATATTATGGTCACTCTTCCACAAGGGGCCTCGCACAACGAGATTGCAAATTAATCCTCTCTCATTACACAACACCCAGTCTAAGATGGCCTCCCCCCTAGTTGGTTCCTCGACATATTGGTCTAGAAAACCATCCCTTATGCACTCCAGGAAATCCTCCTCCACCGTATTGCTTCCAGTTTGGTTAGCCCAATCTATATGCATATTAAAGGCACCTTTATTGCATGCACCCCTAATTTCCTGTTTGATGCCCTCCCCAACATCACTACTACTGTTTGGAGGTCTGTACACAACTCCCACTAACGTTTTTTGCCCTTTGGTATTCCGTAGCTCCACCCATACTGATTCCACATCATCCAAGCTAATGTCTTTCCTTACAACTGCATTAATTTCCTCTTTAACCAGCAATGCCACCCTTTTCCTTTCTGTCTGTCCTTCCTAAATGTTGAATACCTCTGGATGTTGAGTTCCCAGCCTTGGTCACCCTGGAGCCATGTCTCCGTGATGCCAACCACATCGTATCCGTTAACTGCTATCTGCACAGTTAATTCGTCCTCCTTATTCCAAATACTCCTCGCATTGAGGCACAGAGCCTTCAGGCTTTCCTTTTTAACATACTTTGACCCTTTAGAATTTTGCTGCAAAGTGGCCATTTTTGTTTTTTGCCTTGGGTTTCTCTGCTCTCCACTTTTACTCATCTCCTTTCTGTCTTTTGCTTCTGTCTCCATTTTGTTTCCCTCTGTCTCCCTGCATTGGTTCTCATTCCCCTGCCATATTAGTTTGACTCCTCCCCAACAGCAATAGCAAACACTCCTCCTAGGACATTGGTTCCAGTCCTGCCTAGGTGCAGACCGTCCGGTTTGTACTGGTCCCACCTCCCCCAGAACCGGTTGCAATGCCCCAGGAATTTGAATCCCTCCCTGCTGCACCACTACTCAAGCCACGTATTCATCTGAGCTATCCTGCGATTCCGACTCTGACTAGCACATGGCACTGGTAGCAATCCTGAGATTACTACTTTCGAGGTCCTACTTTTTAATTTAGCTCCTAGCTCCTTAAATTCATCTCATAGGACCTCATCCCGTTAAATTCGTCTCGTAGGACCTCATCCAATTGCACATCATACTTGGGTGTAATTAGCCCAGGGTGCAACAGGGCAGTAAATCTAGAAAATGTTGTGCCTCCAATACTGCTAGCTAGCAGGCACACCTATGCAAACAAGCCCAATGGGGACTTGCCACTGGATCACGGAAGGACCAAAACAATTAAGGAAACTCAGCGGAAGAGTTTTAAAGGTACAAAAGTGATGCAAATAACTTCGGAGTTTCCTCGCTAAAAATTGTTCCTTCGCAATTCCAGGGTCGCTAATTGGTTGAAAACAATAAGGAAAATTACCTCAATGTCTCCTTAATCTGGATTTCCCCACCAGAGAGAAGAATGTCTCCTAATTTACCATATCAATCCTGTCATTATTTTAAGCACTGCTCAACATCCTCCAGGTTTACCCATGTCATTCATCAGAATTAAGTGTCTTCAGCCCAGGTGTCATCCTGGTGAATGATCATTGGACTCTATCCTAAACCCGTTGCGGCCAAAATTCAGGGTCCAGATAAGGCCCGTTACCGCCATTTTGCGGCGGCCATGCGGTGGAATAGAGTAGCCGCTGCGTTGCAGTCGATTGGCCGCCACAATCCAAATTCACCTCGGGGATTTTTCGGGCGGTCCCCACTTCCGCCCCACTCAGCCGACCACCCCAAGCATGTCATCAAAGCGCGCATCGCCGATCTCCCACACCTCCATCCAACTCCGCGCGAAATTTACCTGAAAAAAATCTACGATCTGCTGCGCGATGCCCCCGATAGCTTTTTCTGTCAATGCACCTTGTGTGAGCCATGGCAGAACCATGTTTTTTTCTATGGGGGCGATTTTCAGCGGCGTGTTCTGGCGGTAACGATTTGCCAAGGTAGTCAAGATTGGGCCTTGCTATTTAAGCTGAATTCCTCTCTGATAGTCTTATGTTCGAAGTTTACAACCACACACTTTGTTACATTAAATTATACCACCCACTAGCTTAATCTATTTCCTTTTGCAATTTTCTGCTCTCTTTTCTACAATTTACTATTAATCCCAACTTAGAATCATATGCCAGCTGGATAAAGTGTCAGCCGTGGCTCAGTTGGTAGCAATCTTGCCTGAGTCAGAAGGTTGTGAGTTCAAGACCCATCCAGAGACTTGTGCACAAAATCTAGCTGAAAACTCCAGTGCAGTACCAAGGGAGTTCTGTACTGTTCTTTCGTATGACACATTAATCTGAGGTCCCGTCGATCCTCTCAGGTTGACATAATAGATCCTATTTCAAAGAAGAACAGGGAAATTCTCCCTGGTGTCCTGATCAATATTTATCCCTTAACCAACATCACTAATAAACAGATTATTTGGTCATTAGCTCATTGCTGTTTGTTGGAGCTGGCAGTGTACAAATTGTCTGCCACATTTCCTACATTACAACAGTAATCACATTCCAACAGTACTTCATTGGCTGTAAAACGCTTTGGGACATCCTGAGGTTGTGAAAGGTGCTATATAAATGCAAAAAGAAGTATTTTTTTAAAAATGTTGCCTATTCTCAAGTTGGGTTGTTATCTGCCTTAAAATAACATGGTAGTTATTTCATGTAAGCATCTTATACCGAAAGGTTGCCCCATCAGAAAACTTCACTTCGTGAAGAGCTGGAGCCGCAGAACCAATCCCTTGGGATCACCACTTGTCACATCACCTCATTCCAAGAAAGTTCCCTTTATGCTAAATCTCTGCCTCCTACCTTTCATCTACTTTCCCATCCATGGCATGAGGCTGCCTTCAATTCAGTATTCCTCAATTTTATCCGACAATCGCTCGTGCATAATCTAATCATTGCTTTCTGAACATTCATGTCTAGAGACAGCCATTAATTATCTGCTACCACCTCAGTGACTATGAAAGAACTCTAATAGATTAGTTAAACATGAGCTAATTTTCACAAAATCGCACTGATTCTCACCAATCAGCTTATACTCTTCCTAGCTCATTTACTCCATCCTCAAAACAGACTCGCAATGTTCTCGTTACCAATGTCAATTCATTGTCCTTGGCCTACCTACATTGAGCAGTGATGTAATGTTAGTTATTTTCCAATTCTCTGGCACTCCAAATTCAGCATACTTTCAAAAATTCTAACCAATGCATTCTGAATTTCTTTCCCATCTTCTTTTATTACCCTTTAGGGAGATTTGTCTGGCTTCAATCCAATTACTTAAGCCAGTCTCATGCAGTAACATATGGGAAATCAAGACCAATGTATTATTTAGGTCAAGCCGGGCTAGAGGGCAACAGAATAATTGGAGTAGGGTAGGAGAGAGGAGAGTAGAAGAAGGCACATTGATGGAGAGAGGAGAGGAGAAAAGGGTGGAAGGGGGTGGTGTAGGAGATAAAGTGGGGGAGGAGAAATGTGCAGAAGGACAGGGGAGCGAGGGGAGAGAAGAAGGGAGTGGCAGTTGGGGAGAGGAAAGAAGTATAGGGATGTGGAAGAGGAGAGGCAGGAAGTGGAAAGTTAGCTGGGGAAGGGGAGTATCAGGGAAATGATAGGGAAGGGGACAAGCAGAGGTGTGATGATATGGGAGAAGCCAAAAAAGTGTGTGTGGGGGCGGGGGGTGCAGTGAAGGTTGCAGGAGATGGTAAAATACCTCAGTAGGAGGAGGAGGAAGAAGTGGGTAGGCGATCCCAATGGAGGATAGGGGACAACAGATGTCCCCTATCAGGTAAGCAAAATGCAATCTGTATATCCTTCTTTGCCCCACCTCCCTGAGCATTTGTCTTAAAAAAAATTCCAGGCTTCCCCTTTCAAGCATGTTCTCTGACCCTCCTCAGCATTCAGTATCAGAAAAAAACATGGGCTCTGGACATACAGAGTGCTTATACTGGGGGACGGGGTTTAGCCACAGAGACGGGATAACACACCTTTGGGGGAGGGGGGTGCGGGGAGAAATTAGGATCTTAATTTTTTTTTAAATCAATTAATAATGGGCAAATTTTAGAAATTGATTATATTTTTTAAATGACTTTTGTTAACAAATTTCTTCCCATAGTTACTATCGCAACGCAAGTCTTTCAACCGTAACATCCCCGATTCAGGCCCGAGTGGTTTTAAACAACAAGCTTTAATGATATTGTCTAATAACTGTATTGTTCTTATGTAACTGTATTACATTAAATGACAAACAATTAATACAACCTGCTTTCCTCATGACTTCAAAGTGATTAAGCTCGACCTGTGTCACTAGACTGTTACTTCGCATGCATTTCTGTCTTTATCACCTGGTTATTAATGATATCCTTGCATTGGTTCAAGCGCAGGAGGCCCTAGCCAACATTCCTACTTTAATCAAGACTGTCAAAAACAGATCAACTGTTTTTCATTCATTCATTCAATGCTGCTTGTGGGATTTTGCGCGCGCAAAATGGCTGCTTGTGTTTGCCTAAATAACTTTCTTACATTTACATTGGTCCACTTTTTAGAACAGTTATTTGGTCATGAAGGAAATACAAGCGTAAAGTTTCTTACCATTTTGTACAATCCTTCACAATTACCTCACCCCGTTCATATGAAAGGCCACTGTATTCGCATGAACAGTTGTCAGGGTGAACACATCCTTTCCCCTCATCCAGCACCAATCCATCCGGACATATACAGCCAGAAACACATTTTGTTGCTAACTGAGGAAATTTAAGCAAATTAGATTTGAAAATGATTTACTTAAAATGTACAATAAATTGTACAAGGACAACTTTTGGTAGTTTAATCAGAAACGTTGCTATATTTTTCCACTTACACATTGGCCTTCTGCAGCAAGCATCTGACATGTTGGTGCACAAGCTGCTCCATATTCACCTTCTTGTGCATTTTCACAATTGAAGTAAACTTTGGGAAGATAACAATGTTCTAGAAAGAAAGACTCAAATTTTCAAAAATGTTCCATACTGTATTGCTTAAATATAATTTATTTTCTAATTAAATATTGATTTGGATATATAATGGCCCTGAAATTCCGAGGAGGGCTTCCCACGGGTAAATTCTGAAAAAATAGAAATAAACTGCACACTTACCTGGAGCTGCTGCACACTTCCGATTCACAGGCCTCCTCTCTCAACGACGCGCAGCGCGTGCACGTCAGGACGTCCGCAGGAGTCACGTGGGCCTGGACACCCAATCACAGGTAGGTATTTTCTCATTCATAGTAATAGGAGATTCGTAAGTTCCAAATTTTCTATTACTATGAATGAGAAAAATTCCAAAACGCACAAACACAATACAAAACATTTTAAAAATACCTCACACAATAAATAGAAATTAAAAATGTTACACGTTTTTTAAATTTAAAAAAATTCCCGATTTTTTAAAAAGTTAGGGTTAGGATTTAAAATAAAATTATCTGAGTGGGCAGGGTTTTAACATAAACGTGTTTTAAAATGTTTTATTTTAATCATGTTTTTAAACTCTTACTCCTGTAAAAGTAGGCTATATGCCTGCTTTTTTTAGGCGCGAGATTGTAAAGGACATTTGCAGGGCAAGATATTCGTAAAAATCGGAAATCTTGCCCTGCAAGTGTCCTCGCTCCCGAGATACGGAGGATCTGTCAAGCCAGAAACTTGACAGATCGGAAAAGCCGGTTTTCAGCGCATGCGCATTGCACGCTGAAAACCGGCTTTTCCGATGCCTTCCCAGGTCCGTAGAAACTTCATACGGACACGGGACTTCAGAATTTCAGGGCCATTTTATTCAGATGTATATATTATATACTAGTCAATTTCCTGTGATGCTGCACGTGGGAATAAAGACCAAGATTAGTCTTCAGGTAAGGGGAGGGGGTGAGAGGGCAAGGGAGAATTGAACCAGGGCATGCTTGCGTAATTTAGTCACCATTTTGAAGTCATACTTTTGTCCTTATTTCTATATAATTCCTTAAGAAAACTTACTGCAATTTGGGAAGTAGAGTTGGTTTGAGGAGCTTGGAGACAAAGCTGAGGCGAAACCTCAGGTACACCTACAGTGTGACAAACTTACATTGGCAGTTTCCATTACAAATATGGACAGAGGAAATTATAATGGAAATATTTGACACACTTCAGGTTTTCAACATAATATTTATCACTTATATATTAAATCCAGTAAGAGGGGCATGTATTGCATTGAAACCTCTTATGTCAACCTTATCTAATGGGAACTAATATATAAAATGTAAGAAGGACTGGTATTTGAGAATTAGAAATTTGTAGCAGATAGAAATCATATATACATAGATTCAAAGCAGCTTTTGAACTAACACAGCCAGACAAGCAGCCACAGGCTGCTAGTGAAGGTCAAATGATTCAATAACATGCAAAGTAGAAATTAGGGTTTGTCTAACAAAACAATTAGTATAAATGTAAAGTAGAAATTCGTGATCATTTCACAAAAACTAATATTTGAAAGATTAAAGTGAGATAGCTTGAAAGAGGCCCCTTGGTACCGCTAGTCGCAAGAGAGATAAGACAAATTCCGATGTGCAAACATAATACCGGGACAGTACGTTTTTGGAAAAATACTGGGGGGCAAGCGTAGCCAGGATGATACCTTGCTGTGAGTGACAAGGGTTTTTGATCATTAGAACCAATTAAAAAGAGTGATTTTGTTAAAAACCATAAATGGACACTGGCCAAGTAAACCTTTGAGAAGAAATAGGTTAAAGCATCGATACTCAAGGAATAAGCTTTACACAGGGACTGCTGAAAGAACAAAGAACAGACCGAAGACAACATCCCCTGTGTCCGAGAGTTTCCAGGGAATCAGGACTGCAAGAGCTACTTGTTAAACTATCGGCTGCTGTTAAGTACATTACGCTGTAAGCTTAATAAATCTTGATCTATTGCTCGAACATACTGACTGCTGCCGAATTAGTTTCTTGTCCAAGAACCTTTAAAAAGCTCTACAAAGCTGTCCATATTTACGTACATCTGTCATGCCTGTAGGGAATGCTGTGATAGTTATTTCAGCTCGCTCGTCACATAACACTTCATCATGGTGTGACCCTATTAGCTGTATTTGGGAACAAAAAGTTTTCAGGCTGCATGTAGTTCCAGGCTATGCCCAATGGGGAACAGGTTTTTAAGGTTGTAACAGGTAAGGACCAAATTTTCCATCGAAAACTAATTTTTTTTTAGTAAAATTTTCCCCCCTTTCAGGTTTCCTGGAGTTCCAACACTGTCTTCTCCCCCTGGATATTTTTACAGCTGCTTTGTCATAGAAACATAGAAAAATAGGTGCAGGAGTAGGCCATTCGGCCCTTCGAGACTGCACCACCATTCAAAAAGATCATGGCTGATCATTCCCTCAGTGCCTCTTTCCTGCTTTCTCTCCATACCCCTTAATCCCCTTAGCCGGAAGGGCCATATCTAACTCCCTCTTGAATATATCCAATGAACTGCCATCAACAACTCTGTGGCAGGGTATTCCACAGGTTAACAACTCTCTGAATGAAGAAGTTTCTCCTCACCTCAGTATAAGGGGTAGGCCATTTAGGACTAAGACTATGTCCCCTGGTTCTGGAGTTCCCCAACATCGGGAACATTCTTCCCTTATCTAACCTGTCCCATCCCGTCAGAATCTTATATGTTTCTATGAGATCCCCTCTCATCCTTCTAAACTCCAATGTATAAAGGCCCAGTTGATCCAGTCTCTCCTCATATGTCAATCTTGCCATCCTGGGAATCAGTCTGGTGAACCTTCACTGCACTCCCTCAATAACAAGAACGTCCTTCCTCAGATTAGGAGACCAAAACTGAACATAATATTCCAGGTGAGGCCTCACCAAGGCCCTGTACAATTGCAGTAAGACCTCCCTGCTCCTATACTCAAATCCCCGAGCTATGAAGGCCAACATACCATTTGCCTTCTTTACCGCCTGCTGTACCTGTACGCCAACTTTCAATGACTGATGAACCATAACATCCAGGTCTCGTTGCACCTCCCCTTTTCCTAATCTGCCGCCATTCAGATAATATTCTGCCTTCGTGTTTTTGCCTCCAAAATGGTTAACCTCACATTTATCCACATTATATTGCATCTGCCATGCATTTGCCCACTCACCTAACCTGTCCAAGTCACCCTGCAGCCTCCTAGTGTCCCCCTCACAGCTCACACTGCCACCCAGTTTAGTGTCATCTGCAAATTTGGAGATATTACACTGAATTCCTTCATCCAAATCATTGATGTATATTGTAAAGAGCTGAGGTCCCAGCACTGAGCCTTGCGGCACTCCACTAGTCACTGCCTGCCATTCTGAAAAGGACCCGTTTATCCCGACTCTCTGCTTCTTGTCTGCCAACCAGTTCTCTATCCACGTCAGTATATTACCCCCAATACCATGTACTTTGATTTTGCACACCAATCTCTTGTGCGGGACCTTGTCAAAAGTCTTTTGAAAGTTCAAATACACCACATCCACTGGTTCTCCCTTGTCCACTCTACTAGTTACATCCTCAAAAAATTCCAGAAGATTTGTCAAGCATGATTTCCCCTTCACAAATCCATGCTGACATGGACCAATCCTATCACTGCTTTCCAAATGCGCTGCTATTTCATCCTTAATAATTGATTCCAACATTTTCCCCCACTACTGATGTCAGGCTAACCGGTTGATAATTACCCGCTTTCTCTCTCCCTCCCTTTTAAAAAATTGGTGTTACATTAGCTACCCTCCAATCCATAGGAACTGATCCAGAGTTGATAGACTGTTGGAAAATGATCACCATGCATCCACTATTTCTAGGGCCACTTCCTTAAGTACTCTGGGATGCAGACTATTCGGCCCCAGGGATTTACCGGCCTTCAATCCCATCAATTTTCCTAACACAATTTACCACCTAATAAGGATATCCTTCAGTTCCTCCTTCTCCTAGTACTTCCGGAAGGTTATTTGTGTCTTCCTTCGTGAAGACAGAACCAAAGTATTTGTTCAATTGGTCTGCCATTATAAATTCACCTGAATCCGAATGCAAGTGACCTATGTTTGTCCTCACTAATCTTTTTCTCTTCACATATCTATAGAAGCTTTTGCAGTCAGTTTTTATGTTCCCGGCAAGCTTCTTCTCGTACTCTATTTTCCCCCTCTTAATTAAACCCTTTGTCCTCTCTGCTGAATTCTAAATTTCTCCCAGTCCTCAGGTTTGTTGCTTTTTCTGGCAAATTTATATGCCTCTTCCTTGGATTTAACACTATCCTTAATTTCCCTTGTTAGCCATGGTTGAGCCACCTTCCCCGTTTTATTTTTACTCCAGACAGGGATGTACAATTGCTGAAGTTCATCCATGTGATCTTTAAATGTTTGCCATTGCCTATCCGTCAACCCTTTAAGTATCATTTGCCAGTCTATTCTAGCCAATTCATGCCTCAAACCATTGAAGTTAACTTTCCTTAAGTTCAGGACCCTAGTTTCTGAATTAACTGTGTCACTCTCCACCTTAATAAAGAATTCTACCATGTTATGGTCACTCTTCCCCAAGGGACCTCACACAACAAAATTGCGAATTAGTCCTTTCTCATTACAATCATCCACTCTACGATGGCCAGTTCCCTAGTTGATTCCTCGACATATTGGTTGAGGAAACCATCCGTAATACACTCCAGGAAATCCTCCTCCACTGCATTGCTACCAGTTTGGTTAGCCCAATCAATATGTAGATTAAAGTCATCCATGATAACTGCTGTACCTTTATTGCATGCATCCCTAATTTCTTGTTTGATGCTGTCCCCAACCTTACTACTACTGTTTGGTGGTCTGTACACAACTCACACTAGCGTTTTTTGCCCCTTGGCATTCCGTAGCTCCACCCATACTGATTCCACATCATCCAAGCTAATGTCTTTTCTTACTATTGCATTAATTTCCTCTTTAACCAGCAATGCCACCCCACCTCCTTTTCCTTTCTGTCTATTCTTCCTAAATGTTGAATACCCCTGGATGTTGAGTTCCCAGCCTTGGTCACCCTGGAGCCATGTCTCCGTGATGCCAATTACATCATACCCGTTAACTGCTATCTGCACAGTTAATTCGTCCTCCTTATTCTGAATACTCCTCGCATTGAGGCACAGAACCTTCAGGCTTGTCTTTCTAACACACTTTCTCCCTTTAGAATTTTGGTGTAATGTGGCCCTTTTTGCTTTAGGTTTCTCTGCCCTCCACTTTTACTTTTCGTCTTTCTATCTTTTGCTTCTGCCCCCATTCTACTTCCCTCTGTCTCCCTGCATAGGTTCCCATCCCCCTGACATATTAGTTAACTCCTCCCCAACAGCACAAGCAAACATTCCCCCTGGGACATTGGTTCCGATCCTGCCCAGGTGCAGACCGTCCGGTTTGTACTGGTCCCACCTCCCCCAGAACCAGTTCCAATGTCCCAGGAATTTGAATCCCTCCCTTGTGCACCACTCCTCAAGCCACGTATTCATCTGAGCTATCCTGCGATTCCTACTCTGACTAGCTCGTGGCACTGGTAGCAATCCTGAGATTACAACTTTTGAGTTCTTATTTTTTAATTTAGCTCTTAGCTCCCTAAATTCGTCTTGTCGGATCTCATCCCATTTTTTACCTATATCGTTGGTACCTATATGCAGCACGACAACTGGCTGTTCACCCTCCCTTTTCAGAATGTCCTGCACCCGTTCCATCCTTGACTCTTGCAGCAGGGAGGCAACATACCATCCTGGAGTCTCGGTTGCGGCCGCAGAAACGCCTATCTATTCCCCTTACAATTGAATCCCCTATCACTATCGCTCTCCCACTCTTTTTCCTGCCCTCCTGTGCAGCAGAGCCACCCACGGTGCCATGAACTTGGCTGCTGTTGCCCTCCTTAGATGAGTCATCCCCCCAGCAGTACCCAAAGCGGTGTATCTGTTTTGCAGGGGGATGACCGCAGGTGACCCCTGCACTACCTTCCTTCCACTGCTCTTCCTGTTGGTCATCCATTCCCTATCTGGCTGTGTACCCTTTACCTGCGGTAAGACCAACTCACTAAACGTGCTATTCATGTCATTCTCAGCATCGTGGATGCTCCAGAGTTCATCCACCCACAGCTCCAGTGCCACAATGCGGTCCCGTCAGGAGCTGCAGGCGGATGCACTTCCCGCACACGTAGTCGTCAGGGACATCGGAAGCGTCCCTGACTTCCCATATCGTACAGGAGGAGCATAACATGTGTCCGAGCTGTCCCGCCATGACTTAACCCTTTGATAAACTTAAATTGGCAACAATGCTAAAGGTTACTTACTGATAAAGAAAAAAAAAAGAAAAACTACTTGCCAATCACCAACCCCCTTGGCTGTGATGTCACCTTTCGATTTCTTTCTACTTTTTTGCCTCCCTGCTGCAGCTGCACCGGCTGGCCTTTATAGGCCTCTCCGAACTGCCGCCCGAACTCCCGGGACTCCTGGTCTCGCTGGCCTTTATAGGCCTCTCTGAACTGCCGCCTGAACTCCTGCCTCTCCGAACTCCTGGTCTCGCTGGCCTTTATTGGCCTCTCCGAACTGCCGCCCGAACTCCCGCCTCTCCGAACTCCTATCTTTGCCATTGGCCAAGCGCCTGCAACGACTCTGATGTGGCCATCAGAGCTACTTTCTTGGCCACTTGAGAACTCACTTTGAGTGGAAGCAAGTCATTCTCAAAGGTACTGCCTATAATTTCTTGCACCTCCAGTTAACTTCTCTTAGCACTGCACCACAGTTCTTAATTTGGTGGCCCTGACCGATATCCTCTCCCTCTCTTTCTCGGCTGCCTGGTTCTGTCCTTGGTGTAAATTACTGCTGTAACCTGCTTGCCTACCTCTCCTCCCTAAAAGTATATAGTTACATACGGCTAGAAATTCCATATTTACCGCTACCGCCCATATCTCAGCGGTATTCTGGCGGTATACATTGATCGAGTTTTTAGTATCGCCAGAAGACTGCTAAGAACAAAAGCCGCTAGTTTTGGCTAAATTTGCCCGGCGGTGGCGGTAGCGGTAGTGGTAAATATTGGGCAGTAGTGCTATTCTTAGTCATGTAAGGCTGGAGTCCTCGCTAACGGCTCTTCTGCGCATGCACAATTTTTTTTTCTCTGAGGTAAGTTTTTCCTGCGATTCGGGGGTCAGGGGTCGCCCGTGCATGCATAGAAGAGGGGAGGGAGAGAGAAAGACAGGAGACTGCTTGGATTTTGACGTGCTGAGAAACTACTACAATTTAATCGATTTCTGTACATTTTGCTTGAATTATTTGAATTTATTTCTAATCTATTTTGAATATTTATTTCTGCATAATCTTGGAAGATTTTCATCACAAAATAATGGAGAGAGAAGGAGAGGGAGAGGTTGAAAGAGAGGTAGGAGGAAGGAAGAGGGCTAAAAGATTCTTTTGGGAAGCCCAAGATGCTCTTGTCCAGGAGGTGGAGGCAAGATGGAGTCAATTGATCCAGGGTGGACGTGGGAAACCCACCCCAGCGGTCTACCAACGAATCTGGTTGGAGATTTCAAAGGCGGTGTCCTCGGTCGCCCAGGATTTCCGGGGGGAAAACCAGTGCCATAAACAATGGAACAACATAGTTTCGACCGTGAGAGTAAGTAATAACTTTAAATCATACACTGGCTCATTACTTAAAATGTAAATCTGCCACATTTTAACGTTAGTAAGCTTGGTGTCACGCATTATTTCCCAACGATCTTTTTGCAATGGTTTTCTGTACTTAGATGTGTTCATCATGCATCACTTGCATCCTAATGGTACATTAATGGGACATTGAGGAAAGGATTGGGAATGTTTATCTGTGTGCTCCATAATAGCAGCTGGGCAATTAGGTTATACACTGCTATTGTTATCTTTGCAGAAAGAAAATCCACCAGACAGAGCGTTGGCGCATGGGTGGAGGGCCACCAAAGCTAGTAGATCTTTCAGACCTGGAGGAGCGCGCCACAGCCCCTGTTGGATCACATAATCGCTCGGCCACCCGTGGTGGTGCTCATCTGGTAGCAGTGGAGGGCAAGTCCTGCATAATCCCCGGGCTGTGCTGCGGTCATGTAATATAATGTTATGTGAATGTAATTAGAAATAATGTAATCTAATGTAATGCTGGGACTATGAAATCTAATGTCATGCAGTTTCTGTCCATTCTGTTTATGCTAATCGTTGTGCATCTGTAAAGCATGCACTCCCATGTTCCGCCACCAGCGAGCGTATCCCCTGAAGTCCCAAGGTATCCCAGCATCCCTTGGGAGCACTGTATATAAGCCGGCCCCCCTAAGGCTTGTTCCTCATTCTAGAGTGTCTTAATAAAGACTGAGGTCACTGTTACTTCAACCTGCTTGTGTGCAGCCTCACCTGCATCAACACGCACAAGGGACTGTTCATCTACAACAGATGCCCATTTGGAATTCGGTCGGCTGCAGCTGTCTTCCAGAGAAACATGGAGAGCCTACTCAAGTCGGTACCACGCACGGTGGTTTTTCAGGACGACATATTGGTCATGGGTCGGGACACCGTCGAGCACCTACAAAACCTGGAGGAGGTTCTCCAGCGACTGGATCGCGTAGGGCTGTAGTTGAAGAGGTTGAAATGCATCTTCATGGCAACAGAAGTGGAGCTTTTGGGGAGAAAGATTGCGGCGGACGGCATTCGGCCCACAGACACCAAGACAGAGGCTATCAGGAATGCGCCCAGGCCACAGAACGTCACGGAGATGCAGTCGTTCAGGGACTCAACTATTTTGGTACCTTCGTACTGGGGTTAAGCACCCTCTTAAAGCCCCTACATGTGTTATTGCGTAAAGGTAAAAACTTGGTGTGGGGAAAAAAAACAAGCAATTGTTTTAGAAAAAGCTAGAAACATTTTATGCTCCAACAAGCTGCTTGTATTATAGAACCCGTGTAAAAGACTTGTGCTAGCATGTGATGCATCGTCGGAGTCGGGTGTGTATTACAACAAGCTAACGTTGCGTGGAAGTTGCAACCTGTCGCCTATGCCTCCAGGAGCTTGTCTAAGGCCGAGAGGGCCAACAGCATGATTGAGAAAGAGGCATTAGCGTGTGTGTTCGGGGTAAAGAAAATGCATCAGTTCCTGTTTGGCCTCAAATTTGAGCTGGAAACCGATCACAAGCCCCTCATATCCCTGTTCGCTGAAAACATGGGGATAAATACTAATGCCTCAGCCCGCATACAAAGGTGGGCACTCGCGCTATCAGCATATAACTATATCATCCGCCACAGGCCAGACACCGAGAACTGTGCAGATGCTCTGTGTCGGCTACCATTGTCCACCACGGGGGTGGAAATGGCGCAGCCTGCAAACTTGTTGATGGTGGCGCAGCCCGCAGACTTGTTGATGGTCATGGAAGCGTTTGAAAATGATAAACCACCTGTCACGACCCGCCAGATTAGGACTTGGACCAGTCAAGATCCTCAGCTGTCCCGAGTAAAAAGCTGTGTACTGCATGGGAGCTGGGCCAGCATCCCCGTTGAAATGCAAGAGCTAATCAAGCCGTTCCAGCGGCGAAAGGACGAGCTGTCCATTCAGGCAGACTGCCTGTTGTAGGGTAATCTCGTAGTGCTACCCAAAAAGGGCAGGGAGACATTCATCTCGGATCTCCACAGCACACACCCGGGTATAGTAATGATGAAAGCGATAGCCAGATCCCACGTGTGGTGGCCCGGTATCGACTCTGACTTAGAGTGCTGTGTACGGCAATGCCGTGTATGTGCTCAGTTGAGCAACGCGTCCAGGAGAGGCACCACTAAGTTTGTGGTCCTGGCCCTCCAGACCATGGTCGAGGATCCATGTCGACTATGCGGGCCTGTTTCTCGGTAAAATGTTCCTGGTAGTGGTGGATGCTTTTTCAAAATGGATTGAATGTGAAATACTGTCGGGAAGCACCGCCACTGCCACCATTGAAAGTCCGGGGGCCATGTTTGCCACCCACTGCCTGCCTGACATACTCGTCAGTGACAACGGGCCATGTTTCACCAGCGCCGAATTTAAAGAATTCATGACCCGCAGTCAAACATGTCACCTCAGCCCCATTTAAACCAGCCTCCAATGGGCAGGCAGAGCAGGCAGCATAATCAAACAGAGCCTGAAATGAGTCACAGAAGGCTCACTTGAAACCTGCCTGTCCCGAGTGCTGCTCAGATACCGCACGAGATCCCACTTGCTCACAGGGGTGACCCCGGCTGAGCTACTCATGAAAAGGACACTTAAAACCAGACTCTCGCTGGTTCACCCCAACCTGTATGATCAGGTAGACGGGAAATTGATCTGAATGACCCTGTGTATGTGCTAAACTTTGGACATGGTCCCAAGTGGATCGTGGGCATGGTGATAGTTAAAGAAGGGAGTAGGGTGTTTGTCGTCAAGCTAGACAAAGGACAAATTTGCAGACAGCACCTGGACCAAACGAGGCTGCGGTTCACAGACTGCCCTGAACAACCCACAGCAGACACCACCTTTTTCGAGCCCACAACACACACCCAAAAGATCAACACCACCCCAGACCAGGAAATTGAACCCATCACGCCCAACAGCCCAGCAAGGCCAGGCTCACCCAGCAGCCCTGCAGTGCCAACAACACACCAGCCCAGCGAGGGCACAGCCAACACACCAGAACAGACATTTGTACCGAGGCGGTCCACCAGGGAAAGAAAGGCTCCCGACTGCCTCACCTTGTAAATAGTTTTCACTTTGACTTTGGCGGGGTGCTGTGTATCTTTAAAGCATGCACTCCCATGTTCCACCATCAGGGAGTGCATCCCCTGAAGTCCCAAGGGATCCCAGCATCCCTTGGGAGCACTGTATATAAGCCGGCCCCTAAGGCCTCACTCTGGAGTGTCTTAATAAAGACTGAGGTCACTGTTACATTAACCTCCCTGTGTGCAGTCTCATCTGTGTTAGGAACACAACTCTAATTTCATGTAATGTCTCTCGGTGATATATAATACAACTGTGTTGCTCCTCTACATAAGCCTGCGCAACGTGAGCATACCATGTCACCTTGACCCTCCCCCTCCCCTGCTACTACCGACTCATATTATATTTTTTAGTTGCCCAGTAGGAGCAGCAACCTGTCGAGCCAACTTGCTTCAAGTGATAATTTCCAAAGGGGACTCCACTGAGGAGGAGAGCTTACGTCATGAAGACCCTTTCTCAAGCTGTTGTGGCGGGGGAGGAAAGTGCACAAGATTCGCAGGAGGTGGGGGAGTCGTCGTCTCTGGGGTCCATTCTACGTTCCTCTTCGAAATCCGTTTTTTCTGGCTTCCGCTCAGAGGAAGTAGCGGGACCAAGCGGTGTGCAGCAGCACACCGAGTGTTCCAGCCCCTCTGTCGAGTTCACGGAAGTTGATCCGGCAGGGCAGGTATGCTCCATGACAGGCAGACTTCGAACTGAACATGGTGGGACGGTCTAGGGTGAGCATCGACATAGGTCGCGAGCTCCTCCAGCTTAGCCGGAACGTCGCCACGCAATCAGCATGCCAATCGGTGGACATGGCGGAGCTGATTGCGGTGGTGCGGCGAACCGCCGATACCATGCGGTGATCTGTGGAATCGGCTTATGGCACTGCACCCCAAGGTGTCGTACCACCGAATCTGACAGCATCCGAGAGTCGAGAGGAATCAATTGTTTTCGAATCTGAAGCCGGGTCTGCAGAACCCCCAACTTCTCCAGAATCCCCACACATGGCGCTGCCATTGTCAGCCCCCTTTCAGCAGCAGTGCTCGAGGTGCCCTGCTGCATGGTGTCTTGGTCCCAATGCGGGTAAAGCCAATGGGTAGGGGTAATGGGAAGTGGAAAGCGGGGTAAAGATCAGGTGGAGGAAAGGCAATGGGAATGATGGCCACAGGTAGAATTTTTGCCGGCTGGGGGCGGTGTTGTCGGTGTTTATAGTTCTAACTCGAAAATTATTGTTAATGGGGGATGATGTGGGTGTTTATAATTTTTATTGTTTTTACAGTTTGTTTTGTTTAAATTATTTATCGCATTTTATTTCAAAAAAATTTATAAATTTATTTTATTTCAAATATTACAAACTTTTTCAATTTCAAACTTCAAATTTTATAAAAAATGTTAATCAACTTAACCATTCAAGTGCAGTGGCTTACTCACTTTTACACAATGATGGGTACTAATCATTATAAGGGTTGCATACAATGGCCAGGCAAGGGTCACCATTCAAGCAAAGCGTTAATTTATTAGCTGCTGACGTAACAGTTTTGCAGCTGCGTAACTACCTCGGGGCTTCTCCTGTGGCGTAGGGGTGGCTGGTGGAATGGGTTCATCGCCAGGCTTCTCATTCTCTGCCTCCTTCTCTCTCTCCTGAGGTGGTCCTGCAGTGCCCTGTGGCAATTCCTGTCCCCTCATGATGGCTAAGTTCCTGTGGTGTAGGGGTGGCTGGTGGAATGGGTTCATCGCCAGGCACATCGTTCTCTGCCTCCTTCCCGCTCTCCTGAGGTGGTCCTGCAGTCCCCTGTGGCAATTCCTGTCCCCTCATGATGGCTAAGTTGTGCAACATGCAACACACCACAATTAATTCTGTGACCTGCTCAGGCATCGAAAGTGCAGCTTCAGCACTCCAATTGTCTTTTCGACAATATTGTGTGTGGCTATGTGGCTGTTATTGTAGCGATGCTCGGCATGTCTGAGGTTTATGGAGGGGGGTCAAGAGCCAGGTGGCGAGGCCGTATCCTTTGTCCGCCAGCATCCAGCAGTGATCTTGTGGCTGACTCAAACAGGTCAGAGACAGTGCTCTCACGCAAGATGTACGCATCATGGATGCTCCCTGGAAAATTGACATTTACTGACATGATGTGTTGCGAGTGGTCGATGACGAGCTGCACGTTCATGGAGTGCAATCCCTTTCGGTTTCGGTACACCTCTGGTTCCTCTAAAGGTGCTCACAGGGCGATGTGCGTAGTCTATGGCACCCTGGACCTTGGGAAAGTTTTCAATTCTTGAAAAACCCAAAGCCCTCTCACTCTGTGCCTCCCTGGTTATTGAGAAATTTATAAAGTCCATCCTGCGTGCGTAAAACGATTCAGCTACCTGGTGAATGCAGCGATGTGTGGCGTGCTGAGAGATACAGCATGTCGCCAGCTGATGCCTGAAAGGAGCCCGATGCATAGAAGGAAAGTGCCGCAGTCACCTTCACCTCAATGGGCAGTACAGTCCTGTTGGTGCTGGTAGGCTGCAGGTCTCTCTTAATGAGCTGGCATATCTCATTGATGACCTCTTTTTGGAAGCACAGCCTTCTAACGCATTGTGTATCGGACAGGTGTAGATATGACCGCTTCTCCCTGTAAATTCATTGGGGTAAGGCCTCTTCCTCCTCATTGGTCTGCGATCTCTTTCTTTGGGCACATCATTCCCTTCAATGATCCTTCTTCCAGCTCTATTACACAGTATGTAAGTAGTCAGCAATATTGGCAGAGAAATTACAGGCACCATTCCTTTTAATGTCCTAAACTGTCCTCAAAATTCTTCAAATGTCCTCAAACAACCACAAATGTACTTTAAATTGACCACAATGTGCTCAGGTAATCTCCAATATATTCAAACACCCTTAAAAAAAACTACTCACAAATTAATGTTATGCGCCCACCAATTTCAAACAGCTTCCGATTTTAAAAATGGCGTCCATACCACTAGGTTAAGGTCAGGTAAGTGATGCGTTTTCTGGGACCTATTTTAGTCCGGCGGTAAAAATGGGTGATATGCTGAATTTACCGCCGGCGGTATTTGGGCGTTGCACGAGAAATGTCAGAATCCATTTTTAAAAATGGGCAGGCAGTATCGTTTACCGCCGGCGGTAATTGACTGTCGAACTTACCGCTGGCGATTTATGGGCGGTAATTTCCACTTTGACTGTCATTTGGGCGGTAAAGTGTTTCTCAGCGGTAATTCAGCGGTAAAATGGGTGGTATGTTGCTGAATTTCTAGCCCTATGTCCAAATAGCACAGAAGCAGGCCCCAACAGGTCCATGTGTTTATGCTCCCCACGAGTCTCCTCCCACCTTTCATCTAACCCCAGCAACATATCTTTTTATTCCTTTCTCCCTCGTGTGTTTATCTAGCTTCCCCTTAAACGCCTTGATCCTAGTCACCCAAACTACTCTTTGTGGTAGCGAGTATCACACCACAATCTCTCGGGTAGTAATCCTGTGATTACCACTAATAAGGTCCTCTTTTAAAAAAAAAATTAGTTCATAACTTTTGATATTCCCTTAGCATACACCTACTCACTTTTCTTCCCTATGTCATTGGAACATAGGAACAGAAGTAGGCCATTCAGCCCCCGAGCCTGTTCCACCTGCCATTCGAGATCATGGCTGATCTGCGATCTAACTCCACATACCCACCTTTGACCCATAATCCCTTTGGTTAACAAAAAGCTATCAATCTCCGATTTAAAATTGGCAATTGATCTAGCATCACTTGCCATTTGCAGAAGACAGTTTCAAACTTTTACTACCCTTTTTGTGCAGAAGTGTTTCCTAATTTCACTCCTGAAAAGTCTGGCTTTAAATTAAATACTATGCCCCCTAATTTTAAAACCCCAACCAGTGGAAACAATTTCTCTCTATCTACTCTTTCTGTTCCCCTTAATATCCTGAAAACTTTATAATCAGATCACCCCTTAACCTTCTGAATTCTAGGGAATACAACCCTAATTTGTGTAATTTCTCCTCATAACTTAAACCTTGAAGTCTGGGTATCATTCTGGTAAACCTACGCTGCACTCCCTCCAAGGCCAATATATCCTTCGTAATGTGTGGTGCCCAGAACTGCTCACAGTACTCCAGTCTAACCAGGGTTTTGGTATAGCTGCAGCATAACTTCTACCCCCTTGTCCTTTAGATATAAAGACCAGCATTCCATTAGCCTTTTTCATTATTTGCTGTACCTGTTCATGACATTTTAATGATCTATGTACCTGGACCCCCAAGTCTATTTGAACATCCACTGTTTTTAGCTTTTCACTATTTATAAGGGAAGGAAAGAAAGGAGATGGTGTGGCAGTATTTATTAAGGAGAATGTTATAGTGCTGGAGAGAGAGGATGTCCTGGAGGGGGTCAAGGACAGAATCTATTTGGTTAAGTGTTAAGAAATAATAGGTGCCATTACTAGGTCTATTCTAAATACCACCAACTATGGGAAAGATATAGAGGAGCAAGAACTATAGAGTAGTAATAATGGGGACTTCAATTATCCTAATATAGTCTGGGATAATAATGGTGTAAAGAGCAGAGATGGGGAAGAATTTCTGAAGTGTGTACAGGAGAACTTTCTTGATCAGTACGTTTCTAGCCCAATGAGGAAGGAGGCATTGCTGGATCTGATTCTGGGGAATGTCGGTCGGTCAAGTGGAGCAAGTGTCATTAGTGGGGGTCATGGAATAATAAGATTTAGATTAGCTATGGAAAAGGACAGGGAGCAATCTAGAGTAAAAATACGTAATTGGAGGAAGGCAAATTTCAGTGGGTTGAGCACGGATCTGGCCCAGGTAAATTGGAATCAAAGATTATCAGGCAAAACTTTAATCAAACAATGGGCTGCCTTTAAAGAGGAGACGGTTTGAATACAGTCGAGATACATTCCCACAACAGGGAAAGGTAGGACAACCAATGTCAGAGCTCCCTGGATGATGAAAGAGAGAGAAAGATGATGCACAACATGCACGTATGACAGATGTCAGGTTGAGAATACAAGTGAGAATCAGGCTGAATATAAAAGTTCAGAAGGGAAGTGAAAAAGAAAATAGGAGGGGAGAGAAAGAATGTGAGAATAGATTTGCAGCTAACAAACGGGAATCCAAACGTCTTTTATATGCATGTAAATAGTAAATGGGTAATAAGGGGAGGGATGGGGCCAATTAAGAACCAAAATGGAGACCTGTGCATGGTGGCAGAGTGCATGGCTGGGATACTAAATGAATACTTTGCATCTATCTTCACCAAGGAAGAAGACGCTGCCAAATTCATAGTGAAAGAGGAGATAGTCAAAATACTGGACGAGATAAAAATTTATAAAGCGGAGGTACCAGAAAGGCTAGCTGTACCTAAAGTTGATAGGTTACCAGGACCGGATGGGATGCATCCTAGAATGCTGAGGGAGGTTAAGGAGGAAATCATGGAGGTACTGGCCTGAATCTTCTAATCCTCCTTAGATATGGGGGTGGTGCCAGAGGACTGGAGAATTGCAAATGTTACATTCCTGTTCAAAAGAGGGTGCAAGGATAAACCCAGCAATTACAGGCCAGTCAGCTTAACCTCGGTAGTGGGGAAGCTTTTGGAAATGATAATCAGGGACAAAGCCGACAGTCACTTGGAAAAGTGTGGATTAATTCAGGAAAGCCAGCAGAGATTTGTTGAAGGCAAATTGTGTTTAACTAACTTGATTGAGCTTTTGATGAGGTAACAGAGAGGGGGTTGATGAGGGCAATGCAGTTGACATGGTGTAAATGAACTTCCAAAAGGTATTTGATAAAGTGCCAGCAAAGTTGAAGCCCATGGAATAAAAGGGTCAGTGGCAGCATGGATACGAAATTGGCTAAGTGACAGGAAACAAGAGTAGTGTGAATGGTTGTTTTTCGGATTGGAGGAAGGTATACAGTGGTGGTCGCCAGGGGTCAGTACTAGGACCACTGCTTTTCTTGCATGCACGTGTGTGCAGCCCAAGTATAAAAGGCCAGCCATTTTGTATATAAGCACTTTGGGCCTTAATAAAGCAGAGCCAAGGTTATACCTCTTGAAATTAAACAGTACTCAGTCTAACAGTTATTGCAGACACAACATCTTGATATACATTAATGACTTGAAATTGAGAGTACAGGGCACAATTTTAAAATTTGCAGATGACACAAAACTTGGAAGTATAGTGAACAGCGAGGAGGATAGTGATAAACTTCAAGACGACATAGTCAAGCTGGTGGAATTGACGGATACGTGACAGACGAAATTTAACGCAGAAAAGTTTGAAGTCATACATTTTGGTAGGAAGTACAAGGAAAGGAAATATAAACTTAAAAGGGGATAATCCTAAAGGGATGCACGAACAGAGAGACCTGGGGGTATGTGTGCATAAATCGTTTGAGGGTGGCAGGGCAAGTTGGGAAAGCAATTGAAAAAGCACACGGGCTTCAGAAATAGAGCAATAGAGTACAAAAGCAAGGAAGTTATGATGAACCTTTATAAAGCACTGGCTCGGTCTCAACTTGAGCATTTTGTCCAATTCTGGGCACCGCACTTTAGGAAGGATGTGAAGGCCTTAGAGAGGGTGCAGAAAAGATTTACGAGAATGTTTCCAGGGATGAGGGACTTCAGTTGTCGATAGACTGGAGAAGAGCAGAGAAGGTGGAGGAGAGATTTGTTAGAGGTATTCAAAAACATGAGGTGTCTAGACAGAGAAAAGAGAGAAAAACTGTTCCCATTGATGGAAGGCTCGAGAACCAGAGGACACAGATTCAGGTGATTGACAAAAGAACCACAGGTGACAAGAAAAAACTTTTCCGCAGTGAGTGATTAGGATCTGGAATGCACGGCCTGAAAGAGTGGTAGAGGCAGACTCAATCATGGCTTTCAAAAGGGAATTGGAAAAGTACCTGAATTAAACAAATGTGCAGGATTACGGGGACAGGGCGGGGCAGTGGGACTAGCTGAGGTGCTCTTGCAGAGAGCAGGCACGGGCTCAATGGACTGAATGGCCTCATTCTGTGTGTAACAATTCTATGATTCCAGAAAGTATCCTGTTCTATCTTTTTTAGGTCCAAAGTGGATGACCTCACATTTGCCTACATTGAAATCTATTTACCACCATTTTGCCCATTCACTTAATCTATCATAAGAATTAGGAGCAGGAGTAGGCCATTCGGCCCCTCAAATCTGCTCCGCCATTCAATGAGATTATGGCTGATCATCTACCTCAACTCCACTTTCCCCATATCCCTTAACATCCAAAAATCTATCGATCTCTGTCTTGAATAATTAGAGGTATAGAGTACAAAAGCAAGTTATGAAGAACATTTATTAAACACTGGTTTAGCCTCAACTGAAGTATTGTGTTCAATTCTGGGCACTGCACTCTAATGTTTCAACTACATGGCCTACAATGCAGCCTTTCTTTGTGTCATTGGCATATTTGGATATATGACTTTCTATGGTCCTCATATTGGTCCCAACATGGACCACGACAACTGAATCTTTCCCCTCCCTTTCCACATTCCTCTCCTGTTGCTCCGAAATATCCTTTACTTTTACACCAGGTAGGCAACACAGCATTCTGGTTTGTCATTCGTGACTGCAGAGGACACTATCTATCCCCTTAATTATTGAATCCTGCCTGACTGCAACCTTTTCATTCTGCTCTTCCCCCCCTCTCCTTGGAACACCTCCTGCTCCAGGGTGCCATGGTTAGTATTCTGGCTGTACACCCCACAGCCTACATCCTTATCCTCACAGGTAGCAAGTATATCGGTCTTGGCCAACAGGTACAGTGTCTGTGGGACCTCCTTCTTTATCTCCCCTTGGTGCCACTTACCCTGCTGAGTCACACTCTCCCCTTCCTGCACCTGTGCTTTCCACTGAGGTGTAACTGTTCTCTGAAGAAAACTATCCAAACATTTTCTTGTGTTGGATTGTCTCTAATTTGTACTCCGGCTCACTCAGAGCCGGAGTGTCTCAAGCCAGAGACATTTACTGCACATGCCAATCCAGGACAGTCCATAAACTCCTACATATTACAGTCCTGACACTATGGCTAGAATTTCCATTCCATTTCCGCCAGTTTTCTCATTTTCGGCGGAAAACCACCCGACGAAACTTTCTACTCCATTTCACAAAGAGTTCCGCCGATGGTTTTGAAATACCACTGGGGAGTGGACCGCCGGCATGCACCGCCGAAAAAAATGTTACCGCCCAAGTTTGGGCTCAACGGTGACCCGTAGGCAAGATTGAAAAAAAACGCCCACGAAAAGCAGCTGGAGCTGGGCAGTGGGTAAAAGTAGCCCTGCAAAAAAAAGGTAAGTTAAAGGATTTTTAATAATTATTTTACAGCGATTAAGTTGACAAGGGTCCTGAGAATGTTCTGATTTTTTTTATTTTATTTATTTGGAAAAGATATTTTTTGTGTTTTCCCCCTCCTCGGCCCAATTTAGCCTTGGTCTAAATTTGAGTAATTACCACCCATTTTGATTAAGAACCGTCCAATTTGCCCAGGATCGCGTTTTCTGCTGGGAATCTGTGTGCAAGACCCATTTTTCTCGCCGGGCGGTATTTTTTTATTTTTTGTGCGCAATTTTTCACCAGCGTTAATTTAAGAATCTTAGCGATCGTTTGGGCGGCAATCTGGCAGTGGTGGATTTTATGGAAATTCTAGCCCTATAGCCTGCACTGCTATTTCGTTTCAATTTGTTATAGTGGTATTCATTTAGTTCTAGATATAATACAATTACTTGAGAAATAGATTATATTTAGATGGATTTAACTTGATTTCAGATTAATTTGTAGCTAATTAGCCTTGTTTTTAAAATTTATTAACTTCTTTATTTCATTATTTCCTTCCCTATTATTTATACATACCAGGTTTTAATTTACTGAAATTCAAAACCCTCTAATGTTGGTATCCTCAATTTGTTAATTTTACATAGAATGACATAGCATATACAGCACAGAAACAGGCCATTCATCCCAACTAGTCTGGAATGGTGTTTATACTCTGCACGAGTCTCCTTCCATTCCATTCACCTCATCTCAGCCTTTCAGCATATTTCTCTCATCTAGTTTCCCTTTGAAAGCATCTAAGCCATTTGCCTCAATAACTTCTTGTGGTAGCGAGTTCCACATTCTAACCACTGAGTAGAAACATTTATTTTCCTATTGGATTTATTAGTAACTCTTGTATTTATAACCTCTGATTTTGGATTCTCCCACAAGTGGAAACATTCTGTCCACAACTACCTTATCCAACCCATTCAGAATTTTAAAAATCTCCATCAGGTCTCCTCTTTTCCAAGAAAAAAAAGCCCCAATCTATCACAATAGCTGTAATCTGTCAGCTCTGGTGCCATCGTTGTCATTTTTTTTTGCACTTTCTCCAGTACTTCTATGTCCTTTTTGTAGTATGGTGACCAGAATTGTGCACAATGCTGTAAGTGCAGTCTGACCTCTGTATAATGATATACATGTTATATATCAAGGGCCATTCACTTTTCAGTCCAGGCATATATTTACCAATTTAGAATTAGAATATATTTATAATATGGTTAGAATTACACTTAGGGCCCGAATTTGGTTGGAGCTAAGGCCTGCCTATTTCTCGGTGGTCCCCGGGCGGGACTTTTGCCGCCCGCTGCTGTTGGGGCCAGTCAGGCAGGAGTTTCGCCGCAGCTGTCGGTGGCAGCGGCAGGCTTGAGCGGGTGGGCAGGTGCAGGCCTCTCGACTCGGCTAACTTGTAGTTTCTTGTGGGTAATGACATCACTTTTGTCACGATTGGGGCTGATGGCACAGCTGCGCATGCTCATAAAAACTGTGTACGCACTTCCATCTGCCAGTTGCAGAGGGGTCACATTTGGAGAGAAACAAAAATCATCAGCCACCCATCTCGGGAATTTATAATGAGTGCAAAAAAAGCTTCCAAGAAGTCTGACGGAGGGAAGTCCAGAGCTCCTTGGTTTAATGAGGAGCTTGTATGTGAAGTGGAGCACTGTTATAAAGACCTCAACGGGGATGGTTATGGCAAGCCTCCACGACCCCAATAGATGCATTTGGAGGGAGATTAGGGAGGCCGTGTCCTCAGTGGGCAACATTGTGCGGGATGGAGACCAGTGTCAGAAACGATGGAATGCTGTGGTGGCGTAAATATTTATTGTTGCATTCTCATATTACTCCAAAAAGATTCTGTGGCAGTTGTGTCTGTGTTGCATGAGCAAAACGGGTAAAGGCTGCAGCTTTTCATTCTTCAGAAGAAAGGATCAGCCAACGCATCAAGCCTGAGTGGTACGGGAGGGGGCCCACCAGATGTCACGAGTTGACCATCAGAGGAGCGTGCCTTGGTGTTAGTGGATGACCACCCCTGTGCTGTGGATCCCATGCTAGAGCATGGCAAGATTATACTAATCTCTGGTCTGCGTCACGCTCATGTCATGCAATGTTAAATCAAATGCCTTTTAACGCACTGTGTGTCGGTTATTAATGGTGTGCTCATGTCGCGATGGAAGTCCTTGAAGTAAGAATGTAAAATGTTATGGATCACATGTCAGTTTGAGCAACCTCACTACCCCAGCTATACACTGAAATATTGTCCTCTACTTGCAGATGGTGATTCAGACAGCACCAAGCAATGCACCCCATTCACCTCGGTCATCCAAAGGCAGTGTGAGACACAAACGCCTTCCACCTCGACGTTATCAGCAGACCAACACACCAGCTCCTTCCTCCATCCCCCCGCCCCAAGATCACCACCGCCATCCAGAGACACAATGACCAGGAGGAAGAGGTGCCAGTCTTCGAACCACTTGAGGTCGAGGAGCTATAAGAGGAGGACTCCAGCCTCCTGACATGTGTGCCACCTGTTCGGCCAACATCGGTGTCGGGGTCCGACTTTTTGAGATTCGAATCGGACAATGTGGGAACAAGTGCTAGAAGGCGCAGAGGCCGTGCCGGAAAAGCCACAAGCATCCAAGATGATGCAACACGGCTCACAGAAATTCAGGAAATGGTCCAGTTGTCGAGGACGAGTGTCGAGATCTGCTGCAGACCATGGCTGGAATAGCTGCCAACCTCGACACCTTTGTTGAGCAGCATACTGCCAGTGTGGAGTGGCTCATTAGTGCGGTGGAGCGCAACACTGACTCTGTGGAGGCCATGCGCCAATCGATGCTTTCGGGACATGTCATGCAACGCCCCGAGCCCACACCAGCGAGGCCGACAGATCCCAAGGAGCTGGAGATGCCGGTGGCTTCCATCTCGCCCCCTACATTCTCTCCAAGACGAACACAGCAGCAGCGCTCCAGCTGCCCTCCTGCACAATGTCATGGAGTAGAAGCGGAGGGGGGCAGGGATGCGGTTTGCCATGAAGAGGATGATGGGGGGGCGGGGGGGAAAGAGAGGTGGTGCTGTTTACTCTTCATTAAGTTGTTTCACATAGATTGTTGTGAATGTGACTTGAGTGGTTTCTGAGATAATGCACAAATGTTGGATTCAATTGTTTGCATGTTCGGTCATTTTAGCATGCTGCACTATTCAATCGTCACATTGTTCACCTACTCTTGGTCAGTGTCTCACTTTTACATCATCTGGGGTACCTGCTGAGAAAGACAAATCTCCTTCAGGTGTACTGCTGTCTGAGGAATATCTTGCCGTCCACATATGATGCGACCCATCCTGTCATCAGGCGATTGCGCTACGACAAGGGTGACCAATGCAGGAAGGCTGCCATTGAATGAGAGACAGTTGCACAACTTGGAGGGCACACATTAAGCCTTGCACTTCAGTCCACATTTTTTTAGGTCCAACATTGTGGAGTCCCACCCCTGATATTACATGTTCCTCAGTGACCTTGCAGTCCATTATATATCTTTTTCCATCTTGTATACTTGAAGCTCATGCTGTTCTCACTGTCACATCCTGCCACCTGAAAGAACATTACATGATTTCATTTTTGCCTATATACTTTGACATAAGCTCACACCATCTGTCAATAATTCTGTTCTGCTTGCAATGGTCTAAAAACCCTTATAGCGCATCTCCATGGAGCCTTTACTGTGTTCCGGAACTCATAGCTGCTTCCTATACCACAGCTGCCCTTCAACGGAGTACTTTTCATTTACATCTGTGAAGTCATTCTGTGCAGTTTAAGGTCGATCCTAGAACTCATCCTGAGGCGCTGATAGTGGTGCAGCATATGGAAGCTACCCGGGATGTGCAGCACTGGAGCACTCTGCGCGATTCTCCCTGCCACCGGATTTACAGCCAGCTCAGCCCACCTTTTTGACAGCGGGTATTCTGGCAGGCAGGACACAATCTTAAGAGATCATGCACAAGGAAAATCCCATTTTTAGAGCCTCCAGCATGGGCGTGCAGCAGGAAGTTACGCCGGCGGTACCTCACGGATGAAACTTCCGCCGGATAGGATCTGGGCAGCAGATAGGCAGTACGTCAGGAATCTCTTAATAAACATTTTTTTTTTCTGGCAGTACCTCAGCGGCTGTGGGAGGTACTCTGATCAAGTTTGGGTCCCAAGACTGTAGTATGCTGAGTAAAAGTGCAGTGCTAAGCATGAAAAATATAGTTTTCCATAGTTTCAGGCTCTCTACAGAGAACAACAACTTCTTAGGCAGTCTCTCGGAGTCGAGGATGACTTGCTTCTACATTAACATGAGTTCTAAGGTGGCTGATGAGTCCAATGAGGGATCTAGACTCTGTCACAGGTGGGGCAGGTAGTGGTTGACGGGACGGGTGGGTGGGGTGCTTGGTTTGTCATACGCTTCTTCCACTGTTTGTACCGCGTGCTCCTGACGAAAAGACTCAAAAGTGTTCGGCACCGTCCCGAATGCTTCTTCTCCACCCTGAGTGGTCTTGGGTCAGGGATTCCCAAGAGTCGGTGGGGATGTAACATTTTTTTCAAGGAGGCTTTGAGGATGTCCTTGAAGCGTTCTCTCTTTCCTCCTGAGGCTCGCTTGCCGTGACGGAGCTCCGAGTAGAGTGCCCGTTTCGGGAGTTTTGCATTAAGCATGCAGACAATGTGGCCCATCCATCGGAGGTGACTGAGTTTAGTCAATGCTTCGATGCTGGCCTGAGAGAGAACACTGATGTTGGTACGCTTATCCTGCCAATGGATTTGCAGAATTTTGCAGAGGCAGCGTTGGTGGTACTCTTCCAGTGCTTCGAGGTGCCAACTGTACATTGTCCATGTCTCTGAAGCATAAAGGAAACAGCTGGCCTCCAAATGGAAAACTTAAAAAAAATTTTTGCAGACTCTGAAATTCAGTCTTAATGCTCCAACAAACACTTGAGCTATCAGCTCATTTGAAATAAATTGCTGAACTAATCATAAAAATTAACCACAGAACCTCACTAATCAAACCTTTAATTTAATTGTTAAGGTTGGCCAAAAATGCTAATATTCAATACTTAAGTTTGTAGAGACTATTAAAATAAACAAAGTTCCATTAACCATTGAAATAATAGATGTTCCATTAACAGTACCAAGATTTTCATCCCAATGACTATCTAACTTCATCAACGAATGATGCAAAAAATTTTATGCTCTTAAAATGAACATAGTATGTTTGACTTTAAACCTTTTTTTTTTTAATTGTCAACTTCTAGCATGAAGGAAATCTCCAGGTGTAATATTTGTATACAGTTTGTTTTGCCTGCTCCTGGCTGGTTGGCCAGACATATCACAACAGATATCCTCTCAAGTCCTGGTCAGTCGTCGGCCAGTGCTGCCCCTCTCTTCCAGTGTTGTGCTTTGCTCAGCTCTCCTCCGCCCCCAATACAACAACTTACTACTTACAAGCTGCAGACAAGTTTCCAACAACTCTGTACCAGGTGAATATATTCTTATTCATCAACTTTAACAGTTTTCATTTAAACTGAACTTTCAAAAAAAATGTTCCTACTTTTCCTTTAAATTCAATTTAAAACCAAATGGCCACTACTAGCGACGATGGTCATACATTTTTACATATTTTTAATCTTTCCATCAATAAATTTAGGTCTACTCATGATCAAACATTAAATTCATAATCATGCACTAAGCTAATCAATTAATCAAATACTTTATATCCAGATGTTCCCAAAATTATCCTCCCTCTTTCCTCGTACTTATCCCCTGCTGTCTCAATCCTCATCCTCCCTTGTTCTTCGTCCTTCCATTCCTCGAACTAAACCATCCCATTCTCCAACTTGCTTCACCTGAACACTGCATTTCCTCTCGACTCTCCATTGCTAACTTCACGAACATTCTTTCAAATTGATATTTATAGACACCTGGGATGGGCAACACGTGGCCCGTCAGGCCATCCGAACGGCTGCCTCGAACCCGAGCTCCGTCACCCGCGCGCTCTCCTCAAACCCGCCAAATCTCCCGCGCGAGCTGCGTCACCCGCTCTCCGCGCCAGCTCCATCACCCGCTCTCCTCCCCCCGCCCCAGCGCGAGCTCCGTCACTCGCTCTCCTCCCCCCGCCCCCGCCTCTCCTCTCCTCTCTCCTCTCTCCTCCCCGCACGAGCTCCGTCACTCGCTCTCCTCCCCCCGCCCCAGCGCGAGGTCCATCACCCGCTCTCCTCCCCCCGCCCGAGCTCCGGCACTCGCTCTCAAAAAGTAAACTGCAAAAAAACTCTGTTACACAAAAAAAACTTGCGTCACCCAGTCTGTATAAACACTGCACATGGAAAGCAATAATTGGCAAATGTGAGTAATCAGTTATTTTCGAAACATGAATAAAATTAAATATTATGGTCAGTTTAAGTTTTCAATATTATAATGTAAACCTACGAATGAGACACACTGAGACTCACTGGGATATTCATCCTGCCACTCTGATTACTATCACATATAACGCTTGTTCTATTACCGCAGGAGATTTTAAAATATATCATTGTAGGAATATATTTTCAAACAGTATTATTTTCCAATATTCCTAATTACATATACATAGATAGCAACAATAATGGTTTGCTCCTCTGCCGGTACCCAGAGTACGACAGCAGTGGTGTTCTCATCGCCGTTTTAGACATGAGAGTGGATCCTGGAGCACAAGGACACCAGGTAATAGCACGCAATTGTAGTTCAGACTTTGCGAAGCCTCTCCCGTTGGAGGCCCTGCTACTATTTCATTCGAGCCACGTAGACTTTCAATTCATGTAATTGATCGATCAGTCATTTCATTCATTTAATAACAGAAAATGTTAATATTTTACACTACATTTTGTGTATTTAAGATAGTATCTGACTACCAAGCGCAGGCAGCGGAAAGAGCGTGCGGCAGCCAGTCCCACCCACCCTTTCCCTCAACGACTGTCTGTCCCACCTGTGACAGGGACTGTGGTTCTCGTATTGGACTGTTCAGCCACCTGAGGACTCATGCTAAGAGTGGAAGCAAGTCTTCCTCGAGGGACTGCCGATGATGATGATGACTACTTATGTTTATGCAATGTTCCCTCTAATTTTTTTTCGTGCGCGCCCCCTTTAAATTTGCATTCGCAGTAGCTCTTCCAGCGGCTGGAACTGGTGAGTGGCCTACGCGGGTCCTTGCAATTGGTGAACGACTATAGGCCGCACACCTTAGGCGTTGATGTGCAGCCCTCAACAGCTCACCAAAAACTACTTAATAATTGCCCACCCCTGATATACATACATAATGATCCTGAAATTGCGGTGCCTGCGATAGCATACGCTCAGAGTAGGTCGTTGTATTCCCTTTGAAAGGCCCTGCAACTTCCAGACTTCTGCATGTGTGAAATCTAGAACTTGCGATCTGTCAAGGTGCATCTTAACAGATAATCTGAATCGTCCAGCATTTGCTCACACAACTATAACGGCTGCTAAAATCAGACATAGGATGCATCAGCATAAGGGTATATATGGTTTAAATAAAACATTTAAAAATCCAAAATTATGCACGTACACTTTAAATGAGTTTATGCAAATATTGGTCTGGATTAAGATGTTTAAAATTATTTTTTAAAAATGTAATTTTTATTGAGGTTGGTGCAATGAAAGAGTCTTATGAATAACATTCAGTACATTTATAATCGTTAGAATTCTGTAAATTGTGTAATTATTTGGGGATTCCCTTGCATATCATTAGGAGATTCCCATCGTAAATGATTGCAATGGAGTTCTCTTTTCTCATTGGAGGACCGGGCCCACGTGATCCCAGGGATGCTTTGGAACTGCCTGCGCCCTGGGATCTGTGGGCCATTATGCTGCCGCCGTCTCGAGGGCTGAAACCACAACTCTTCGCAGACTGGGCGCCAGGAGGTAATTTCGTAAATATTTTGTGGGTCGGAGACGTACTCTGGAGGTACGCCTCCGACCGCAATTTCTAGGCCATTATATATCTGTTCAACTATTGTAGAACGCTGAAAAAAATATGTAAAAATGTTCTTACCCTGAGAATTCTGACCAGTGCACTTCAGGTTTCCATTCTCACAAACGCTGTCAAGATAGACATAGAACACCAATTTACTTGCCTTAACAGTGATAAGATTTCTTAGAGGTTCGTTCAAAGCTGAAATGTACAGCAAATAATTTCTATGATGGGTAAGATAATTATAGAGTGTTAACTGTTCATGTCTATAGTACAGGACAAAAAAAAAGAGGTCTCACCTAATGGTGACCTTCCCCATAAAAATCTTATTGATCTTCACCAAAACTTTTTTTTAGAAAAATCCCAAGGTCCAGATGATATTCCTTCCAAAATGCAGGAGGAGATGGTGCAACAGTAATCATAATCCAAAAATTATTGGCAATGAGAATTATATCCAAGGACTAAAGAGTGACAATTGTTGCACCATCCTTCAATATACAGGAATGGGATAAGCCAGGAAATTATCAATTACTCTTAACTCAGTTATGGGCAAACTTCACGCACTGCAAAATCTCCCATATACAGTAGATGACAAGGTTAAATCAAAAATTCACAGATTAAATAGAAATATATGGGCTAAACAATGATAGTCAGCATAGATTTGTAAATCACAGTCCCTGGTTAATTTAATTAAAAAAATTTTTAAGTCACAATGTAGAGGATAAAAAGGAATGCAGTATATGTTGCAGATATGGATTTTAAGAAGGCATTTAATAAGATGCCACATAAGAGACCTGTCACAAAAATTAAGACGTATTAAAGCTGGGTAGAGGACAGAAAGCAAAAATGAGAGGTAAATATTTATTCTTTCAGACTGGGTGCAGATAGTGGTGTGCTCCAGGGATCTGTGCTGGGATCCCATTTGCTTTCCACATATATAAATGATTTGGATATAGTCACAAGAATAATAATATTGAAACTTGCTGATAAGACCGAATTAGGGGCATGGCAAACTGTAGGGCAAAATGCAAGAGATGGCAGACAGATAGGTTAGTGATATGACAGATAGATTCAAGATACGTCAGCAATGATCAGTACATTTTGGGGAAAAGTAGAAAAGGCAAATAAGATGCTGGATTTCATATATGAGACATTAAATATAAAAGCAAGTGAGGTACATTGAATTTGCACAAGATATTGGTTAGAACGAATATTGGGAGCAATTCTATGAGAATGAAGGCGTGGTCTAACTGTCAGATATTGAGCCGCAATATTGTAACCCTCATTTGTTGAGTCACACTTCCTGCGAGAATCACAGAACGATTCATATTGTATGCAATTCTGGTCACTCAATTATAAGTAGAGTTTTAGAGCTCTGGAGTGGGTACAGAAAATATTCACCAGAATACCGGGAATCAATGATTATAGAAGATAGCATTGCAAACTTGGAACTTTTTTCATTGAGCCAGAGAAAGCTAAGGGAATCAAAAGTACAAAAAGTTTTCAGAGAATAACAATCAAAAGATTGTTTCTAGTTGCTGACAAATTGGTAACAATTATTAAACGCCTTTAATTCACAGTAAGGTGAACATGCAGAGTAACGGGTATGATCAGATTCACAGTTCAATAACTGAGCTTTTTTATGTAATTATATAAAAATAATGACTGTATGATGCTACCTCATTTCATTTGGTTGTCTTACTTAACTTAAACAGCATAACTCCTCTGCATTCTGTCCTATAGCCCAGAGTAGAACCGCCTCTTGCTGTAGTCTAATCTCTTGTTCTTTGCAGCCTTTCGCTCTCTGACTGTGGTTTTGGTATGCATATTTCGCATTTGAAAGCCCAATTCCAATATCCGCCTCAGGTCAAAACTGACCAACTGCCCCTCAACCAAAGAGTGGAGTCCACCAGTCTAACAATTACCTATGTTCATATGTATAGAGATTGTTACAACAGCAATGAGAATAGATGTTCACTGAAATATCAACTTATCTTTCATTCCCTCCATCATTGTGGTTCAGAAACCTGATTTGAAATCTAATATCTGCCAGCCCTGCTGTGCAGTGAGTTTAGGCTGACTCCAGGATGGCTTGGTGGGGAGGGGAGATGCCTGGAATGTGTATTTGGATACAGTATGCTGTAGACTCATTAAAGCTCCCTGCAATGTGTAATTTGATCCAGTCATTGTCAGCCAAGCTAAAGGGTTCAAACAAGGCATAGCGCGAAAACTCAAGATTTTTTCAGAAAACGCACAGCGCTAACATTGCCAAGCTCAGGGAACGCACAGCGCTCACACTCACAGGTTCAGAGAAAGCACAGCGCTCACACTCCTGAGCTCAGAGAAAGCACAGCGCTCACACTCCCGAGCTCAGAGAACGCACAGCACTCACTCCCGAGCTCAGAGAACGCACAGCACTCCCGAGCTCAGGGAACGCACAGCGCTCACACTCACAGGTTCAGAGAAAGCACAGCACTCACACTCCAGAGCTCAGAGAACGCACAGCACTCACTCCCGAGCTCAGAGAACGCACAGCACTCACTCCCGAGCTCAGGGAATGCAGAGCACTCACACTCACAGGTTCAGAGAAAGCACAGCGCTCACACTCCCGAGTTCAGAGAACGCACAGCACTAACATTGCCGAGCTCAGGGAACGCACAGCGCTCACATTCCCGTGTGCAAAAATACCGAGTTCAGAGATCGCACATCATTAACCCTCGAGTTCAGAGAATGCACAGCACACACACTCCCGAGTTTATAAAATGCACAACACTCACACTCCTGTGGTCAGAGAACACACAGTTCTCACTGCGAAGTTCAGGGAACACACAGCGCTAGCACTCCTGTGTGCAAAAATACCGAATTCAGAAATCGCACATCATTAACCCTCGAGTTCATAGAATGCACAGCGCTCACACTCCCGAGTTCAGAGAACGATCAGCGCTAACACTATCTAGTTCAGAGAACACACAGCGCTCACTCTCCCAAGTTCACACAACACAAAGCAATAACACTCCAGAGTTCAGAGAATATACAGCGATAACACTCCCGAGTTTAGAGAACACACAGTGTTCATACTGCGGAGTTCAGAAAACACACCGTACTCAGTCCCATAAAATAGCGAGTTCAGGGATCGCACATCATTAACCCTCGAGTTCGGAGAACGCATAGCGCTCACACTCCCGAGTTCGGAGAGCGCATAGCGATAACACTCCCGAGTTCAGAGAGCACACAGCGCTCACACTCCTGAGTTCAAAGAATACAGCGATAACACTCCCGAGTTCCTGGAGCGCAGTGCTAACACCATGGGGTTCAGGGAATGCACTGCACTCATACTGTGGAGTTCGGTGAACACACAGCGCTCACACTCCTGAGTGCACTAATACCAAGTTCAGAGATTGCACATCATTAACGCTCGAGTTCAGAGAATGAATGAACAGGAGATAGTCTAACCACATCCTCTTGACATTCAATGGAATTACCATCGTCAACTCCCCCCACCATCAACATCCTGGCATTCACCATTTGTTATGTAATCAGTAAAGGTTCAAACTGAGTACTGTTAACTAAGTAAGGTACAACTTTGCTTCTGCTTTATTCAGACCCAAAGTGCTTGACTCACAAAATGGCTGGCCTTTTATACTAGAGCAGCACCATATGCGGGCTGCTCGGTGGCCTCCAACAGTGACACCATCTGGTGGCTACAAACAGAATGTACATACATGACAATACTCTTCTCAGATCTTATCACAGTTTTTCACAGGTTGAGACGGACCGGTGCTTTACACTCCCAGGTGGACCGTCTCAGTTCGATTTCGGCCTTGGGTGAATGTGCGGAGTCTGTTGTGGCTGGTGGTAGGATGACTGACTTGTTGGGGGTGGCAGTGGCCATGTATGGAATTGCAAGTCCATTTTTATTGAACAAGTCTGTGATGGAAATTCCGGGTTCACTGATGACCCTCGAGTCCATTGAAGGTTGCTGGTAGGTTGGTTGGTCGTCGACGGTTTCTTCGTCCAACTGCTCTGGCTCATCTGTGCCTCAGCTTTGTTTGATCCATGTGTTTCCTGCAAATATGCCATTCTTGAGCTTAATAACAAATACTCTGCTGCCCTCTTTGGCTATGACCGTACCAGCGATCCATTTGAGACCCTGACCATAATTCAACACATATACAGGATCATTAACAGAAATCTCGCGTGACACAGTTGCGTGATCATGGTACCCTTGTTGATTCTGTCTTCTGTATTCAACATGATTACTTAAATCCGGGTGTACAAGAGATAACTTGGTCTTGAGACCTCTTTTCATCATGAGTTCAGCAGGCGAGACCCCTGTGAGTGTGTGGGGTCTTGTCCTGTAACTCAGCAGTATGTGAGACAAGCGGGTCTGCAGTGACCCTTGGGTTACTCTCCTCATGCTTTGCTTGATAATTTGTACTGCATGTTCTGCTTACCCGTTGGACACAGGCTTGAACGGTGCTGACCTTTATGCCGTTAAGTTTTACAAACTCCTGAAACTCCTGACTGGTGAAGCATGACCCATTGTCGCTCACCACTATGTCAGGCAGGCCACATGTCGTGAACATGACATTGAAATTCTCTGGTTGCCGTGGACGTACTGGATGACATGATTATGCATTCTATCCACTTCGAATAAACATCCACCGCCACTAAAAACGTCTTGCCCAGGAAGGGACCTGCAAAATCTACATGGATCCTGGACCAAGGTTTGGATGGCCATGACCACAGACTCAGCGGCGATTCCACTGGTGCTTTGCTGAGCTGCATACAGGTGTTGCACTGATGCACGCATGCTTCCAGCTCAGAATCAATTCCTGGCCACCATCCGTGGGACCTGGCGATGGCCTTCATCATCACTATACCAGGATGTGTGCTGTATAACTCACGTACAAACTTCTCTCTCCCTTTCTTAGGCATTACAACTCGATTGCCCCACAATATGCAATCTGCTTGAATAGACAGTTCGTCCTTGCGACTAATGTACGGTTTGGCCTCCTCGCACATTTGCTTAGGTATGGCAGATCAATCCCCTGTGAGGATGCAACCCTTTACCACCGATAATATCGGGTCCTGGCTGGTCCAGGTCTTAACTTGTTGAGCCGTGACAGGGGTACCTTCACTCTCAAAAGCATCCATGATTAACATTAAATCTGCTGGTTGTGGTGTTTCCACCTCCGGTGTGGGCAATGGCAACTGGCTCAAAGCATCAGCACAATTCTCTGTGGCGAATGACATAACCATAGGCAGATAATGTCAGCGCCCACTTTTGGATGCGGGATGAAGCGTTGGTATTGATACCTTTGCTCTCGGAAAACCACAAAATGAGTGGCTTGTGATCGGTCTCTAATTCAAACCTCAGACTGAACAAGTATTGATGCATCTTTTTAACATTGTACACACACGCTAAAGCTTCTTTTTCTACCATACTGTAGGCTCTTTATGCATCCAAAAGTTTGTCTAAAGCAGACACGACAGGTTGAAGTTTCCCCAACTCATTGGCTTGTTGTAACACGCAACCAATTCCATATGACAGTGCATCACAGACTAAAACTAAACGTTTACATGGGTCATAATGTACTAGCAGCTTGTTCGAGCAAAGTAGATTGGTGGCTTTCTCGAAAGCTCTGTCTTGCAGTGCGCCCCACACCCAGTTGTTGCCTTTTCTCAATAGCATGTGCATTGGTTCAAGTCAGGTGCTCAATTTAGGTAGGAAGTTACCAAAGTAGTTGAATAGATTCAGAAACGAACGCAGCTTCATCATGTTCTGCAGCTTGGGTGCATTCTTGATGGCTTTGGTTTTCACGTCAATAGGTTGGATGCCATCAGCGGCGATTTTCCTCCCGAGGAATTCGACCTCCGGTGCCATGAAGACGCACTTTGAGCATTTAAGTCTGAGTTCCACTCTCCAAACGCAGTAGAACCTCTTCCAGGTTGTTCAGATGTTCCTTGGAGTCACGACTGGTAATCAGGATGTCATCTTGGAACACGACGGTTCTGGGAACGGACTAAAGTAGACTTTCCATATTTCTCTGGAATATTGCTGCAGCTGAGCGAATTCCAAACGGGCACCTGTGATAAATACAGACTTTTGTGCGTGTTAATGCACGTAAGTCTCTTCGACGTCTCGACCAACGTCAAGACCAGTTTGTGAAAGACTTCCCTCCGGCTAGCGTCGCAAACAAGTCATCAGCCTTCGGTAATGGGTACTGATCTTGTTTCGAAACCCTGTTCATCGTAGCTTTGTAGTCGCCACAGATTCTGACTGTGCCATCACTTTTCAGCACAGGAACAATGGGGCTGGCCCATTCATTAAATTTGACCGGTGATATGATCCCTGGAGTCTGTCCAGTTCAATTTCGACCTTCTCCCTCATCATATGCAGCACTGCCCGAGTTTTATGATGGACGGGTCTGGCATCTGAGTCCACGTGGATCTGCACCTTGGCTCCCGTGAAGTTACCGATAACCGGTTCGAACAGCAAGGGGAACTTGCTCAATACTTGGGCACATGTATCTTCCTCCGACGACAACGTCTTTATGTTGTTCCAGTCGCATCTGATTTTCTCCAACCAGCTCCTGCCGAGCAGTGTTGGGCCATTGCCTAGAACAATCCACAGCGGTAACTCGTGAACCGCACCGTTATACGACACATTAATTTGTGCACTGCCAATCACCTTTATCAATTCTATGGTGTACGTGTGCAGCTTGGCGTTAACAGGGCTCAGCCTGGGCCTCACAGTCTTAGTATTCCACAGCTTATTAAATGCCCTCTCGTTCATGATTGATTGACTCGCCCCTGTGTCCAGTTCCATCGATACCAGTATCCTGTTAAACTTCACGTTAATCAAAATTGGTTTACTCTTGGTTATGAAAGAGTACAGTCCATACACTTCCTCCTCTGGCATCTCAGATTGCGTATCCGGATCCACACTAGCCTGACTCTCATCCACCACATGGTGTGTCGCAGCTTGCTTGCTCATAAGCAGACACTTGAGCTGGAGATGCCCCACTCTCAGACAGTTTTTGCAACTATATTGCTTAAATCGGCACTGCTAGTGCCGATGATTTCCACCACAATGCCAATACATTCCCGCTGGTGGACTTTGGGCAGCCACAGATTTCGCGAACACAGCCGGATAGGCCCTGCCATGTGCCACTCTGCTGAACACCGAATCAATCGCATTTACAGTACTTGCCAATGTTTGGATCTTAACCGATATTTGCTTTAAACTCCTGTCCGTCGTCACACATGATTGAATGATCTGGATGGTCCTTTTTAAATCCAAATCCTCCACTGCCAGAAGTTTGCGCAGGATCACCTCGTGCTTGATGCCGATAACAAAGAAGTCCCCCAGCATATCTGCCAACACCGTCCCGAACTTGCACGGTCCCGCTAGATGTCTCAGGTCGGCAACTAATTCAGCCGCTCTCTGGCCCTCCGATCGAATGTGTGTATAAAACCTGTATCTCGAAATGATGATGCCGTCGTCTGGCTTGAGGTGCTCCCATATCAATGTACACAAGTCCTCGTACGTTTTCTCTGTTGGATCACTAGGCATGAGTAGATTCTTTATCAGACCATAGATCTTTGAGGAACACGGCCCGGCGCCGATCTGCATCGTCAACCCCCTTCATTTTGTTGGCCACAAAGTACTGGTTCAAACGGCTCACAAAGTCTGCCCAATCTTCTCCCTCCACGAATCGTTCTAAAAATCCAATCGTGCTCATTTTGCAAACAAAGGTTCTTGTATTCTCGTCGCCAAATGTTGTGTATGCAACAAAGGTTCAAACTGAGTACTGTTTAACTAAGCAAGGTATAACCTTGCTTCAGCTTTATTCAGGCCCAAAGTGCTTGACTCACAAAATGGCTGGCCTTTTATACCAAAGCAGCACCATGTGCGTGCTGCTCAGTGGCCTCCAACAATGACACCATCTGGTGGCTACAAACAGCATGTACATGACACCATTGACCAGAAACATAACTGGACCTGCCACATAAATAATGTGGCTACAAGAGTAGGTGAGAGACTGGGTATTCTGTGGTGAGTGACTCACCTTCTAATCCCCCTTCACCCACCTCGCCCCCTCCCCCCCCCCCCCCCCCCCAAAGCCTTTCTAACACCGACAAGGCACAAGTCAAGATTGTGATGGAATACTCCAACTTGCCTGGACGAGTGCAGCTCCAGCAACACTCAAGAAGATCAATACCATCCAGGACAAAGCAGCCCACTCAATCGGCAACCCATCCAGCACATTGAACATTCACTCCCTTCACCGCTGGATGGTGGTGTGTACCATCTACAAATTGCACTGCAGCAACTCGCCAAGGATTCTTCACCAGCACCTCCCAATCCTGTGGCCTCTTGCACCTAGAAGATCAATGACAGCAGGCTCATGGGAACACCTCCTGCTCCAAGTTTCCCACCAAGTCACACTCCATCCTGACTTGGAAATGTATCGCTGTTTCTGCATCATCGCTGGGTCAAAATCCTGGAACTCCCCAAGTGGTAGCACTAAAGGAGTACCTAAACCACACGGACTGCAGCAGTTCAAGAAGATGGCTCTCCATCACCTTTTGAAGGGCAGTTTGTATTGGGCAATAAATGTTGGCCTTGCCAGTTCCCCCCACAACCCATAAATGAATAAATTTAAAAAAAAGGATGGACATAATGATCATATGGCACAACTCAAAGAACAGCACGGGAGTCTTTCCTAGTCTCCTGGCCAATTTTAATCCCTCAAGCAACACCAATAACAGATTATCTATTCATTATTGTATTGCTGTTTGTGGAACCTTGCTGTGCGCAAATTGGCTGCCGCGTTTCCTACATTACAACAGTAACTACACTTCAAAACTTTGTTCTTTGTGGTCAACACACAGTCTAATACTTTAGATGCTCCCTATGCTAGCCTAGGAGGAAATGGAAGTGAAAATATGCGGGTGCCACTGATCGAGCTATTGCCATGTTAGAGATTGGCTACAGAAGTCCTTGCAATTGACAGCACAGGTGTGCAAGTGGTTTGTTGCTGACCCAGAGCCTGCACAGCCAGTTGTTCTCGGTCAGTACCAGGTACATATGTTCGAGCCCCCAGATACAGATGGTGGGTGGGGCGGTCTGGCTCTAGCGCCTGCTGATTTCTTGAGAATATGTTCTTTGCTTGTATACCACATTAATCACAAAATAATGTTACTGGGATGCTTTCAAAGTGACCCGATCATTAATTTTAAACTGTCCAGTCAACCAACACAGAAATCTTAATTTTTTGTAACTTTTTATAAGCCAGCAAGTTAGTTGTCTCATTATGAGATCAAATTATTCCACTTACCATTTTCCACCGTAATGATTTATCTCCTGATTGGCATGTGCAGTCAGAGCATTAGCCAGAAAACAAGGACATTCAGCCGCACTGACACATCTTCCAGTATTGTCCAGGTAAGTGTATTCTGGGCAGTTGCAGCCATCCACTGGAGTATCATCAGAAGTGCACTCAAAACCTGGATCAGACAGCGACATACAAGTGCGATTACATGCTCTGGAGTCGTAACTGAAGGTTTGATTGTGAGGGCAAAAAATTTCTGGAAAAAATATCAAGATTTCAAATAATTATTATAACTGTTGATTGATTAAGTGTTCACTCAAATGATATATATATCTTTATTATATTAAACATTAGCTTAAGTTCTTCACTTCCTATGACACATTTACTTCTTATAATATTTTCCTGTCACATCTAATTCCATCATGCAGTTTCCATCACGCTATTTCTGGCTTACCTGCCTGTCACAATTAAACTTGTGTGTTCATTTTACTCAGTGCTGATTGAATGCTCTAACTTTGATCTCCAATTTAAATGGCACTGTTGCTTAATTACCCGAGACCTTCCCCATAATAAGATAGGTGCTGCTGTTGTCCACAAAGCTACCTGCACTGGATTGCCCCATCTCAGTCCCCAACCTTCAGCTCCCGCTATTGCTGCAACCCTGATCAAACAGCCCAACCAGGACCCTCCTTGCAGTGGCAAAGAGAACATTACCAGCTTAAATTCTTCAAGCACTTTCAGTCTCAAGGCCCCCACCCCCCCCTCCGCCCCCCCCCCCCCCCCCCCAGAAAGAACAGTGAACTTTCCCCAGTAACTACCTTTGTAAGAGAGCCACATTTAAATATTTAGGAAACTTGTCAATTTTTATCTGGGGGAGGGGGGGTGGCCAGGTTATGAAACCAGCATGGACCCCTAAGAGAACAATATGTTATTTGGCAGCATGGTCCTACGCTGGAACTTGTGAAGTGGAAAATCCCTGCCGCCCTTCTATGTCACCGATCTTGTAAGAGGCAAGTGGAGTCTTCGCACATTACAAGGCGAATGGATTCCCCAAGGTAATGTTGAAAAACTTCTAAGTTCTATCCCTTCCAGCACCACTGCTGGTGGAGTTATGGCAGGACTGGATCGGAAGTCTTTGGCTCCATGCATTTTCACCGCAGCTCAGCCTATAAATCAACAGGCAAATTCATTTAATATCAAACAGGAAGATAAACTGAACTTGGTACAATATATAGGAATTGCATATGTGGGAACAAGGGTTCAGACTACGTGAGTACCTCAATGTTCTTTCTAGGCTGTCTATAGGACCAGCACACAATGAGTTAAAACAGCTTTTTGCTGAGCATGGGAAGAATTATGTAAGGAGGCCTAAAGCAAATATATCTTCACAGAAAAGGAGGATTAAAAACATTAAAAAATAGGTGCAGGAGTAGGCCATTCAGCCCTTCGAGCCTGCACCGCCATTCAATAAGATCATGGCTGATCATTCCTTCAGTACCCCTTTCCTGCTTTCTCTCCATACCCCTTGATCCCCTTAACCATAAGAGCCATATCTAACTCCCTCTTGAATATATCCAATGAACTGGCATCAACAACTCTCTGCGACAGGGAATTCCACTGGTTAACATTGTGGAATGTGTAAGAGTCACTCAGCCATGTCTGTGATGGTCTGGAATATGTTAGCTTGATCACTTGTGCTTAAGGTAATAAAATAATTAGAAGAGATTGAGAAGAGTTAAGTGCACTTTCTTTTATTCGATCAAGGGATATCGGCGTCGTTGGCAAGGCCAGCATTTATTGCCCATCCCTAATTGCTCTTGAGAAGGTGGTGGTGAGCCACAGCCTTGAACTGCTGCAGTCCGTGAAGTGAAGGTACGCCCACAGTGCTGTTAGGGAGGGAGTTCCAGAATTTTGACCGAGCAACAATGAAGGAATGGTGATATATTTCGACATCAGCATGGTGTGCGACTTAGAGAGAAACTTAAAACTGGTGGTGTTCCCATGTGCCTTCTAGGTAGTGGGTTTGGGAGGTATTGCCAAAGAAGCCTTGACAACTTGCTGCAGTGCATCTTGTAGATGATGCATGCTGCATCCACGGTGGTGGACGGAGTGAATGTTTAAGGTGGTAGATGGGGTGCCAATCAAGTGGGCTGCTTTGTTCCAGATGATGTCAAGCTTCTTGAGTGTTGGAGCTGCACTCATCCAGGCAAGTAGAGCGTATTCCATCACACTCCTGACTTATGCCTTGTAAATGGTGGGAAGGCTTTGGAAGTCAGGAGGTGAGACACTCACCACAGAATACTCAGCCCCTGGTCTGCTCTTGTAGTCACAGTATTTATGTGGCTGGTCCAATTAAATTTCTGGTCAATGGTGACCCCGAGGATGTTGATGGTGGAGGATTCGGCGATGAAAATGCCGTTGAATGTCATGGGAAGATGTTTAGACTCTCTCTTGACATTTTCCAGTCCTCTTTGGATATGGGCATGGTGCTGGAGGATTGGAGGGCTGCTAATGTAGTACCCTTGTTTAAGAAGGGAAAAAGGGATAGGCCGAGTAATTACAGGTTTGTCAGCCTAACGTCAGTGGTGAGAAAATTATTGGAAAAAATCCTGAAAGTCAGGCTAAATCTGCATTTGGATAGGCAAGGATTAATTAGGGACAGTCAGCACGGATTTGTTAAGGGAAGATCGTGTTTGACTAACCCGATTGAATTTTTTGAGGAGGTAACCAAGAGGGTCGATGAGGGTAGTGCGTACGATGTAGTACATATGGACTTTAGCAAGGCTTTTGATAAGGTCCCACATGGTAGACTGGTCATGAAGGTTAAAGCCCATGGGATACAGGGCAAAGTGTCAAGTTGAATCCAAAATTGGCTTGGAGGTAGGAAGCAAAGGGTAATGATTGATGGATGTTTTTGTGACTGGAAGGATGTTTCCAGTAGGGTTCCGCAGGGCTCAGTACTGGGTCCCTTGCTTTTTGTGGTATATAACAGCGATTTAGATTTGAATACAAGAAGTATGATTAAGAAGTTTGCAGACGACACTAAAATTGGCTGTGTGGTTGGGTGCTCTTTGCCTTTCCGTCATTGTTCATGGGTTTGTATGTAACCTTTAGGGCTGCTGACGAAGGGCCGTGCGGCTCGTTGTCGGTCGGCTCAGACACGATGGGCCGAAATTTACGATGCACTGTAAATTTCTATGTGTCTATGTTTCGTTGCCTGGCACCTGCCACTTTTCTGAATGCTGTCCAGATCTTGTTGCATGCGGCATGGACTACTTCATTATCTGAGGAGTTGTGAACGGACCTGAACACACTGCAATCACCAGCGATCATCCCCACTTCTGACCCTATGATGGAGGATGGTTGGGCCTAGGACCTGCCCTGAGAAACTCCTGTAGCGATGGCCTCCAACCACCACAACCATCTTCCTTTGCGACTCCTGCCAGTGGAGAGTTTCCCCCCTGATTCCCATTGAATTTAGTTTTACTAGAGCTCTTTGAAGCCACACTTGGTCAAATGCTGCCTTGATGTCAACGGCAGTCAATCTCACCTCACCTCTGGAATTCAGCTCTTTTGTCCATGTTTGGATCAAGGCTATAATGAAGTCTGGAGTCAAATGGTCCTGGCGGAATCCAAATTGAGCTTTATTGAGCAGTTTATTGGTGAATAAGTGCCACTTAATAGCACTCTTGACATCACCCTCCATCACTTTGCTGATAATTGAGTGTAGACTGATTGGCAGTAATTGGCCGGATTGGACATGTCCTGCTTTTTGTGGACAGGACTTACCTGGGCAGTTGTCCACATTGTCGGAAAAATGTCAGTGTTGTAGCTGTACTGGAACAGCTTGGCTAGAGGCGCAGCTAGTTCTGGAACACAAGTCTTCAGCACAACAGCCGGGACCCATAGCCTTTGCTGTATTGAGTGTGCTCAGCCGTTTCTTGATATCACATGGAGTGAATCGAATTGGCTAAAGGCTGTTTTCTGCAATGGTGGGAACCTCAGGAGGAGGCTGAGATGGATCATCCACTCGGCACTTCTGGCTGAAAATGGCTGCAAATGCTTCAGCCTTATCTTTGGTTTGTTTTGATCATTTTATTATTCTGTTGTCATTTGTATGTATCTTTGATGTACTATGATTTATTGAGGGTCGCGATCTAAAGTGATCTCCAGTTAACAATGGGAGGATCGGGGACTATTGCTTAATGAATGGATTGCATCTAAAGGGGGCCCTACGGGATAGGGCAGGAAACAATGGCAGGAGGATGGCGATTGACACGGCAGTTCTTAGTGGAGAATGTCCAGTTAAAAAAGATTAGGTGTTTTGGTTTAAAAGTGATAAGGAGAGAAAGGCACTAGTGTTATAGCGTCTAATGCTGGGGATTGAGAAGTTAGGAGAAGAGGCTGAGGCCAGAGACAGAAGTCTCAGAACTTGCAGAACTTACACAGCAGCTAGCAGCAACCAGGAAAGAGGTAGAAAACTGACGATTCCAGACACTTGGAGCAGTCAGGACTGTTCTGACGCTGGATCAGCATATGCGGGCGGACAGAAAAGGAATCACGATCCAGAGAAAGGAATCTCTAAACAGCGGCATGCAAAGTTAGCAGAGACCAAGGCAAGCATAATAGTTATTGGGGCCCCTACCACCCCGTACCCTGTGAAGGGAATAGGAGGGCAGTAGGTGGTGGTATTAGCTTCCCCAGCTGGGCCAGAAATTGATGAAGCCTGGTGGTCATCAGAGGATTCCCCAGGTCCAAGAGTTGAAAAGGCGATTCAGAGACAGGGAACATGGCCACCATTCCCTTCCGCACCCCCTCTGTCTTCTCCGTCTTTGGAGCCCCAAACCCACGTGGTTCGAGTGGCGACGTTGGGTATGGACGAGACGCAGTTAGATGCCTCTTTGGCTCCTCAGATACTTGGCACCTGCAACATTTCACCCGACCTTTGGTAATGTGGAGAGTGGTGCACAAGGCGAGAGCAGGATCACGAATCTTCCACTCCCCATGAAGGTTGTGAAGAGAACGCTACCTTAAGTGGTTTTAGGGATTCCTGGTATCAGCAAGTTGGGGTAAAGTTACAGGACACGAGAGCTATCCTTGGTGAAGTGGGACCTTCACTGCTTCAGAATCTTAATATGTTTTCCCAGTGGTGGTGTAATATTCTGGGATGGTGGCAGTCAGGTCACATATCGGAGAAACAGAGAGTTCACATGATTCTGCGAGCTTTAGGGAATCATTGGGGAAAGATGGTAGGTTTTGAAACAAACCCCAGGTCTCTGTAGAATAATAGTTGGGATCTTCAGTGCTCACTCAGGGTCACAGTTGATAAAGGCATGTTGCATTATTACCAAGGGAAGGACCCAGGGAAGCAGGGGAAAGTACATTTCAGTTGTGCTTGGGAACAAATTGGATTGAGATCAATTATTATGGGGGTGATGCCCATAGAGAGATTATTTTGACTCTTCTACTCCCCTCAGTAGTGCCGAAAGTGGATGCCTGGGGTGGGTACGAGAGTTTTTATAAACGGATACCAAGGGTGAAAAGCCTGAATCAGAGAACTGCAGTTATCCCTGTCATGGATGTGAGACAGGGGTTACAGCGATGGAAGGCATAAGGGCTTGAATGGATAAGTCCCGGAAGGGGTTGCATGAAGGGAGCGGGATCAGGCGGAAGATTGGCTAAAGAAGCACAGAGGTTGAAAGAAAAGTTGAAGAATCAGGAAAAGGAAGCAAGAATCGCAGATGGGAATGAGACCTCGATGCAGTTGGTGAGGTTGGGAGGTGATTTTGCAATTGAGGCGGAATCACAATAGGGAAATCGTGCCTTAACTATACATTGCTTTCTTAGGACCTTTACTTCAGGATAGAGGTGGCCGTCACATTATCAAGGCATTAGTGGAAGGGCAGTGGGAAATATCCTTGATTGACATAGGGTCAACAATAATATAGGCAAATACTCCTGTTCCACCATCTCTGATTATGACCATTCAGGGTGCCACTGGTGTCCCAGAGGCCAGCCCCATCATGCATAATGTTGCGCTGCTCCTTTGTCAAAGGAGCATGCCACTTCAAGGTACAGCACGTGCTGGAGAGCGACGGCTGTGAAGAGGGCGACTGGATTATATGTCCCTAGGGTCCAACTCGCTGATTTGAGCATAGGCAGGTACAGCAGGAGAGGCAAGGTTGGGGCGCAAGTGATCGTGGAGTGACATGATCAATACCCAGGCGAGGCATGAGTTCAGAGCCTAGAAGAGGCCAGGGCCAGCACGGGCCAGCCCACACTGCGATATGTGTGCACACTAGAGCTGGTCTCCAGTCATCTTGGTTAATCCTTGCCACTGGACCAAGACCTAGCTCTGTCAAGCTCGTGTGGTGGCTGATGTGCAACGGCCACCACATGTTAAAAAAATCGACGCACAGGTATCTTCCACCCTTCAACATGTCGTTCGGGACCTGGAATATTAGGTCGTTTATTGAAGCACCTATGAACTAATCCCTTTTTGGCATGGAAGCAAGTCATCCTCAATACGAGGGACCGCTTATGATGATGATGAATGATGCGCTGTGGAGACCTAAATCGGGGAATGAGATGGTTATGATGTCAGTGGCTAACGAGGTTGGTCCTGTTAAGCCAGTGGTTCCAAAGTACCTCTCCCCGCCCCATAGGTTGGGGACCCTTATTGACAGTGTGGGTACCCCATTCCTTGGCCGCTGGACGAATTAATGTTGAGGTGGTCCTTTAGGGAGGGGATGCACTCCTAAGGGATAGTACCCCATCACCCCAGATGCGCGAGACTGATTCAGAAATAGTTAGAGATGAAAGCAATGGGACAAGCTTGCTCAGAAGTACTTAATGTTTCTGTAGGAATGGGCTGTCTCAGAACTGTGTTCAATGAAAAGCCAAAATGTGGGAGTTGTAAGCGTGGTCTAAAGTGATTCGGAATGGGGATTGGAGTGTTGAAAACGTTGTTATAGCAGTTCCAAAGTGTGAACTGAGAAAATGACTGAGTCTCTCAACTGATTCTTCACATCCCTTCACCCTTTGCTCTATGTTGTTAAACCCTTCCCATTTACCAGAGGAAAGTTTTAATAATTGTGCAGGAGGCAACAAGATTGGTTGAGGACATGAACTGTGAGTTTAAGATTTTGATTCAGTACAGAATGAGATTCAGTAGAACACATCAGAAATTGAAAATTGATTTGTGAAACATGATAAAATAGTCTATGATAGAATAAAGGAGAAAAGGGACGATCATGTCTCGTGTCTACTGTTCTACAGATGTTTTGTTTTGTTTTCAGTGTGAATGTTAATGTCTCTTTACAAAGCATGTGTGAATGTTTCTTTGTCACTGGCTGTGGCCCTGCCCTCTTTTTCAAGCTCTGTTGAGTTTAAGATATTGGTCTGAATTAAATTGGAGTTATTGAGGTTAACTTTCCTATTAAATTGTGAAAAACAGACTTATGGCCATGGTGAAATTTTGGGTGTTGTAAATTGTGTGAAAGTGTCTAGTTCCAAACATGAAACAATCACATCAATAATTGCAGTCCATGCCCGCATGCAGCAAGACCTGGATGACATTCAGGCTTGGGCTGATAAGTGGCAAATAACACAACTGCCAGGCAATGACTGTCTCCAACATGCGAGTCTAACCACCGCTCCTTGACATTCAAAGGCATTACCATCACCAAATCCCCCACCATCAACATTCTGGCAGCCATTGACCAGAAACTTAACTGGACCAGCTACATAAGCACCGTGGCAACGACAGCAGGCCAAAAGCTGGGTATTCTGTGGCGAGTGTCTCACCACCTGACTCCCCAAAGCCTTTCCATCATCTACAAGGCACAAATCAGGAGTGTGATGGAATACTCTCCACTTGCCTGGATGAGTGCAGCTCCAACAATACTCAAGAAGCTCGACACCATCCAGGACAAAGCAGCCTGCTTGATTGGCAGCCCATCCACCACCCTAAACATTCACTCCCTCCGTCACCGACGTACCGTGGCTGCAGTGTGCAGCATGTACAAGATGCACTGTAGCAACTCACCAAGGCTTCTTCGGCAGCACCTCCCAAACCCGCGGCCTATACCACCTAGAAGGACAAGGGCAGAAGATGCATGATAACACCACCACCTCCAAGTTCCCATCCTGACTTGGAAGTATATCCCCGTTCCTTCATCGTCACTGGGTCAAAATCCTGTAACTCCCTCCCCATCCGCACTGTGGGAGAACCTTCACTACAAGGATTGCAGTGGTTCAAGAAGGCGGCTCACCACCACCTTCTTGAGGGCAATTAGGAATGGGTAATAAATGCTGGCCTTGCCAGTGACATCCACATCCCAGGAAGAAATAATTTTTTTTTTTAATTGGCATTTAAAAAAAAAATTCTGATCAATATCAAGGACTCCACGATTTGAGGTGATTCTGATTGTTTATTCATCTTTGTTATATTGAAATGTGTGAACCAGGGGGGGAAAGGGGGGAATGCTACTGCTGTGTGTATAGTAACAATCTGAAAACATCCTGTTGAGTAAGATGGGGGAGGGATCTACAAGAAACAAAACCAGCCTAAATATAAACAAAACAGGAAAAGAGAGCATAGGAAAGAATAAAGTAAGGGAGGACATTGATAGCAAGGGAATAAATAGAGTTATAGAACAGGAGTCTAAAAAGATGGTTAAACAAAAAGTGAGAGGAAATCCAATTAAAAATGAGTTAAACTGTCTGTACAGCAATGCACAGTGTCCGAAATAAAATGGGAGCTTGAGGCAATCATTCGTTGTGAGGAACCAGATGTAGTAGGGATTACTGAGACATGGCTACAGAAAAATCAGGACCGGGAATAAAACATTGCAGAGTATAACATATTTAGAAACAATAGAGAGGGGAAAAGGGGAGGGTGGGTAGCTATACTTATTAGGGATAATATAAAGGCAGTAGAAAAAAGTGACGCAGCTATCAGCAAGACATAAATAGAATCCATATGGATAGAGATAAAAGATAATAAAGGATCAATCACACTAATAGGTGTAGTCTACAGGCCACCTAATAGTGGAAGGGAGGTGGAGGAAGAAATATGCAAACAAATAAGGGAAATGAGTAAAAAAACATAGAATAATAATCATGGGGGATTTCAACTACCCTGATATTAATTGGACAGAAGAGGTAGGTAAAGGGGATAAGGGAATAGGGTTCCTACAATGGGTGCAGGACTCCTTTCTAAAACAATATATAAAAAGCCCAACAAGGAAGGATTCGCTATTGGATCTAGTAATGGGGAATGAACTGGAGCAGATAAAAGATGTAAAAGTAGGGGAACAACTAGGCAATAGTGACCATAATATTATATGATTTAAAATGTTAATTCGGATGGACATAAGTATGTCGAAAACCAGGGTAATAAAGTGGAGAAAAGCTGATTTTGAAGGGCTGAGAATAGAACTTCGGAAAATAAAATGGGCAGCAATATTGGCAAAAATGATGTAGAGCAGCAATTGGAAACATTTAAAACAGTGTTCAACAGAATGCAGGAACAATATATTCCTCTAAAAGGAAAGAACAAACTAAACAGTAATGAGACTTCATCGATTAATAAAAGCGAAAAGGGAACAATTGGGGGTAAGAAAAGAGGCAGACATTAAGTTCATAAAAATTAGGGGAGTACATGAAAAGGGGTATACGAAAAGGGTAGGAGAGAAGTAAAAAAAAAAACAACTAGGAAGGCAAATAGGAACTATGAAATAGGGCATAAAACAAAATAGTAAAATATTTAACGACACATCAATAAAAATGGAAGTTTGGGATGGGAATAGGGCCATTAAGAGATTGACAGGATAATAATGAGAGAGAGATGGCAGAAATATTAAATAATTATTTTGCTTCAGTATTTACCAGGGAGGTAGAACAGGTGCACAGGACATTGGATGATGAGATTAGTAATGAGATAAGGATATTTAAATTAAAAAGACGGATATATTAAATAAACTAATCAAACTCAAAGAGGATGAAACCTCTGGTCCAATGCGTTGTGTATCTGTAAAGCATGCACTCCCATGTTCCGCCACCAGGGAGTGCATCCCCTGAAGTCCCAAGGGATCCCAGCATCCCTTGGGAGCACTGTATATAAGCCGGCCCCAAAGGTCTGTTCCTCACTCTGGAGTGCCTTAATAAAGACTGAGGTCACTATTACTTTAACCTCCCTGTGTGCAGTCTCATCTATGTTAGGAACACAATAACTGGTGACGAGTATACGAATCCAACGCAAAGATGCAGCAAACTGTGGGTATCCTGGAAAAATTCTCGGAGGGTGAGGACTGGGAAATCTATGTCGAACGGCTAGACCAGTACTTTGTAGCCAACGAGCTGGACGGAGAAGGAAGCACTGCAAAAAGGAGAGCGATCCTCCTCACGGTCTGCGGGGCACCGACCTACAGTGTCATGAAGAATCTTCTGGCTCTGGTGAAACCCACAGATAAGTCGTGTGAGGAGCAGTGTACACTGGTTCGGGAGCATCTTAACCCGAGGGAGAGCGTGCTGATGGCGAGGTATCGGTCCTACATGTGCCAGCGATCTGAAGTTCAGGAAGTGGCGAGCTACATTGCTGAGCTAAGGCGACTTGCAGGACAATGTGAGTTTGATGGCTACCTGGAGCAAATGCTCAGAGACTTTTTTGTACTGGGCATTGGCCACGAGACCACCCTATGAAAACTTTTGACTGCAGAGACACCGACCTTCAGTAAGGCCATTGCGATAGCACAGGCATTTATGTTCACCAGTGATAACACCAAACGAGCTGCAAGCTCTGTAAAACCTGCTAACCACCACGTAGCAGAGGAAGATCGGTCCATGGTGGATCAAAGCAATTTCGAGCCTCAGAGAGAGGAGGCAGATGTTGAAGTACACGGGGTGCAGACATTTTTGACGAAATGTCCACCTATAATGCTAAATGTAAAATTGAATGGCTTACCCGAAGCCATGGAACTGGACACTGGCGCTAGCCAATCTATCATGAGTCAAAAGATGTTTGAGAGACTGTGGTACAACAAAGCACTCAGACCAGCCCTGAGCCCCATCTACACGAAACTGAGAATGTACACCAAAGAGCTTATCACTGTCTTGAGCAGCGCCATGGTCAAGGTCACCTACGAGGGCACGGTGCACGAACTGCCACTCTGGATTGTCCCGGGTGATGGCCCCACACTGCTTGGAAGGAGCTGACTGGGCAAAATCCACTGGAACTAGGATGACATCTGAGCGCTACCACATGTCGATGAGGCCTCATGTACCCAGGTTCTTAAAAAATTTCCTTCCCTTTTTGAGCCAGGTATTGGAAACTTTTCTGGGGCGAAGGTGCGGATCCATTTGGTCCCAGAGGCACGACCCATTCACCACAAGGCACGAGCATTACCTCACATGATGAGGGAGAGAGTGGAAATCGAGCTGGACAGGCTGTAACATGAGGGCATCATCTCCCCAGTGGAATTCAGCGAGTGGGCCAGCCCGATTGTTTCTCGCTACAGGACCAATACCCGCTACCCAAGGCAGATGACCTATTTGCGATGCTGGCAGGAGGCAAGACGTTCACCAAGCTTGATCTGACTTCGGCCTACATGACGCAGGAGCTGGAGGAGTCTTCGAGGGGCCTCACCTGCATCAACATGCACAAGGGACTGTTCATCTACAACAGATGCCCGTTTGGAATTTGGTCGGCTGCAGCGATCTCCCAGAGAAACATGGAAAGCCTACTCAAGTCGGTACCACGCATGGTGGTTTTTCAGGACGACATATTGGTCACGGGTCGGGATACCATCGAGCACCTACAAAACCTGGAGGAGTTCCTCCAGTGACTGGATCATGTAGGGCTGCGACTGAAGAGGTCGAAATGCATCTTCATGGCAACAGAAGTGGAGCTTTTGGGGAGAAAGATCGCGGCGGATGGCATTCGGCCCACAGACGCCAAGACAGAAGCTATCAGGAACGCGCCCAGGCCACAGAACGTCACGGAGCTGCGGTCGTTCCTGGGACTCCTCAACTATTTTGGTAACTTCTTACTGGGGTTAAGCACCCTCTTAGAGCTTCTACATTTGTTATTGCACAAAGGTGAGAACTGGGTATGGGGAAAAAAACAAGTAATTGCTTTCGAGAAAGCCAGAAACATTTTATGCTCCAACAAGCTGCTTGTATTGTATAACCCGTGTAAAAGACTTGTGCTAGCATGTGATGCATCGTCGTATGGAGCCGGATGTGTATTACAACAAGCTAACGTTGCGGGGAAGTTGCAACCTGTCGCCTATGCCTCCAGGAGCTTGTCTAAGGCCGAGAGGGCCTAGAGCATGATTGAGATAGAGGTATTAGCATGTGTGGTCGGGGTAAAGAAAATGCATCAGTACCTGTTTGGCCTCAAATTTGAGCTGGAAACCGATCACAAGACCCTCATATCCCTGTTCGCTGAAAACAAGGGGATAAATACTAAAGCCTCAGCCCGCATACAAAGGTGGGCACTCGCGCTATCAGCGTATAACAATACCATCCACCACAGGCCAGACACCGAGAACTGTGCAGATGCTCTCAGTCGGCTACCATTGCCCACCACGGAGGTGGAAATGGCGCAGCCTGAAAACTTGTTGATGGTGGCGCAGCCCGCAGACTTGTTGATGGTCATGGAAGCGTTTGAAAATGATAAACCACCTGTCACGACCCGCCAGATTAGGACTTGGACCAGCCAAGATCCTCTGCTGTCCCTAGTAAAAAGCTGTGTACTGCATGGGAGCTGGGCCAGCATCCCCGTTGAAATGCAAGAGCTAATCAAGCCATTCCAGCGGTGAAAGGACAAGCTGTCCATTCAGGCAGACTGCCTGTTGCGGGGTAACCGCGTAGTGCTACCCAAAAAGGGCAGGGAGACGTTCATCTCGGATCTCCACAGCTCACATCCGGGTATAGTAATGATGAAAGCGATGGCCAGATCCCACGTGTGGTGGCCTGGTATCGACTCTGACTTAGAGTCCTGTGTACGGCAATGCAGCGTGTGTGCTCAGTTGAGCAACGCACCCAGAGAGGCACCACTAAGTCTGTGGTCTTGGCCCTCCAGACCATGGTCAAGGATCCATGTCGATTATGTGAGCCCGTTTCGCAGTACAATGCTCCTGGTGGTGGTGGATGCTTTTTCAAAATGGATTGAATGTGAAATAATGTCGGGAAGCACCGCCACCGCCACCATTGAAAGCTTGAGGGCCATGTTTGCCACCCACGGCTTGCCTGACATACTGGTCAGTGACAACGGGCCATGTTTCACCCCTGCCGAATTTAAAGAATTCAAGACCCGCAGTCAAACATGTCACCTCAGCCCCATTTAAACCAGCCTCCAATGGGCAGGCAGAGCGGGCAGCACAATCAAACAGAGCCTGAAATGAGTCACAGAAGGCTCACTTGAAACCTGCCTGTCCCGAGTGCTGCTCAGCTACCGCACGAGACCCCAATCACACACAGGGGTGCCCCCGGCAGAGCTACTCATGAAAAGAACACTTAAAACCAGACTCTCGCTGGTTCACCCCAACCTGCATGATCAGGTAGAGAGCAGGCGGCAGCAACAAAATGTAAATGATGGTCGTGCCACTGTGTCACAGGAAATTGATCTGAATAACCCTATGTATGTGCTAAACTATGGACATGGTCCCAAGTGGATTGCGGGCACAGTGATAGCTAAAGAAGGATGTAGGGTGTTTGTAGTCAAACTGGACACTGGACAAATTTGGAGAAAGCACCTGGACCAAACGAGGCTGCGGTTCGCAGACTGCCGTGAACAACCCACAGCAGACACCACCTTTTTCGAGCCCACAACACACACCCAAAGGATCAACGACACTACCCTGGACCAGGAAATCGGACCCATCACGCCCAACAGCCCAGCAAGGCCAGGCTCACCCAGCAGCCCTGCAGGGCCAACAATACGCCAGCCCAGCAAGGGCACGTCCAACACACCAGAACAGACATTTGTACTGAGGCAGTCCACCAGGGAAAGAAAGGCTCCCGACCGCCTCACCTTGTAAATAGTTTTCACTTTGACTTTGGCGGGGTGATGTTGTGTATCTGTAAAGCATGCACTCCCATGTTCCGCCACCAGGGAGCTCATCCCCTGAAGTCCCAAGGGATCCCAGCATCCCTTGGGAGCACTGTATATAAGCCGGCCCCTAAGGCCTGTTCCTCACTCTGGAGTGTCTTAATAAAGACTGAGGTCACTGTTACTTTAACCTCCCTGTGTGCAGTCTCATCTGTGTTAGGAACACAATACAATGGATTTCATCCACACATTGTAATAGAAGCTGGGGAAGAAATAGACGGATTACTGCACATATTTAATAATTTGTTAGAAAAAGGTGTAGTCCCAGAGGACTGGTGGATAGCTAATGTAATACTTATATTTAAGAAGGGGGATAGAATATGTGCAGGGAAGCTTAACATCGGTGGTAGGAAAAATAATGGAATCCTACGAAAGGAGAAAATAGAACATCGAGAAACCAAAAATAATAATGAATGGTCAGCATGGATTTCAAAAGGGAGAGTCTAGCTTGACCAACCTCATTGAATTTTTTGAAGAGGTAACAGAAAGTAGACAATGGTAATGCAATAGTTTATCTAGATTTTCAAAAGACCTTCAATAAGATACCCCATAATAGACTGACGAACAAAGAATGCGGAGTCAGGGAACAAGTAGCAGAATCGCTAGTTGGCTTTAAGACAGAAAGCAGAGAGTGGGATTAAAGGGTAGCTATTTTTGAACGATAAGGGGGTCAAAGGTTATGGGGAGCATGCAAGGGAAGTGGAGTTGAGGCCAAGATCAGATCAGTCATGATCATATTGAATGGCAGAGCAGGCTTAAGGAGCCTATTTCTTATGTTCTTATGACAGGTAGATAAGATAGTTAAGAAGGCATACAGGATATTTTCCTTTATTAGCCGAAGCATAGAATATAAGAGCAGGGAGATTATGCTTGAACTGTTAAAGCAGTAGTTAGGTCACAGCTAGAGTATTGCGTACAGTTCTGGTCACTCTAGTGTAATCAGATCTTTCCTGTAATGTAGACAGGACAGAGAAGATTTACGAGAATATTGGCAGGACTGAATAATTTTAGCTATGAGGAAAGATTGGATAGGCTGGGGTTGGTTTCTTTGGAATAGAGGAGGCTGAGGTGTATAAAATTATGAGGGGCCTAGCAGAGATGTCAATAACTAGGGGACATAAATTTAAAGCAATGGGTAGAAAGATTAGAGGAGAGTTGAGAAAAACTTTTTTCACCCAGAGGGTGGTGGGGGTCTGGAGCTCACTGCCTGAAAGGGTGGTAGAGGCAGAAACCCTCTTTGCATTTAAAAAGTACTTGGACATGCCCTTGAAGTGCCATAACCTACAAGGCTAAGGACCAATAGCTTGAAAGTGGGATTAGGCTGGATAGCTCTTTTTTGGTCGGCACGGACACAATGGGCCAAATGGCCGCCTTCTGTGCCATAACTCATAAATTTCTATAATTCGAAGAGCTGGGGAGTTCTCCTGGTGTTCAGGCCAACATTTATCCCTCAACCAACATCACTAAAACGGATGAATTGTTCATTTATTTAATTCCAGTTTGTGGGACCTTGCTGTGTGCAAACTGGCTGCTGCGTTTCTCTACATTACTACACCTCAAAAGTCATCATCATCACAGGCAGTCCCTCGGAATCGAGGAAGATTTGCTTCCACTCTTAAAATGAGTCCTTAGGTGGCTGAACAGTCCAATACAAGAGCCACAGTCCCTGTCACAGGTGGGACAGATAGTCGTTGAGGGTAAGGGTGGGTGGGACTGGTTTGCCGCATGCTCTTTCCGCTGCCTGTGCTTGATTTCTGCATGCTCTCGGTGATGAGACTCAAGGTGCTCAGCGCCATCCTGGATCCACTTCCTCCACTTAGGGCGGTCTTTGGCCAGGGACTCCCAGGTGCTGGTGGGGATGTTGCACTTTATCAGGGAGGCTTTGAGGGTGCCCTTGTAACATTTGCTCTGCCCACCTTTGACTCGTTTGCCGAGAAGGAGTTCCGAGCAGAGCGCTTGCTTTGGGAGCCTCGTGTCTGGCATGTGGGCAATGTGGCCTGCCCAGCGGAGTTGATCAAGTGTGGTTAGTGCTTCAATGCTGGGGATGTTGGCCTGGTCGAGGATGCTAACGTTGGTGCGTCTGTCCTCCCAGGGGATTTGTAGGATCTTGCGGAGATTTTGCGGAGTACTTCATTGTGAAATGCTTTGGGGTGTTCTGAGGTTGTGAAAAGTGCTATATAAATGCAAGTTATTTCTTTGCAGGATCAACAAGCTTTATGTTGTAACGATTTGTATTTATATAGCACCTTTAACATAGGAAAGATGCTTCACAGAAGCATAATCAGACAAGCATTGAAAACGAATCAAAGAAACCTATATTAGGAAAGGTGACTAAAAGCTTGGCAAAAGAGCTAGGTTTTGAAGAAGGGTTTAAAGGAGGAGAGAAAGATGGAGAGGCTGAGAGATTCAGGTAGGGAATTCCAGAGCTTGGGGCCGAGGTGGCTGAAGTCAAATCAGCCAGTAGTGGTGCGAAAGAAGTAGGGGATTCACAAGTGGCTATCTTAGAAGGAACACAAAGTACTTGGAGGGTTATAAGGGTGGAGAAGGTTAGAGGAGGTTAGAGGGGCAAAGCTACATATGGATTTGAACACGTGAATGAGAATTTTGAAGTGTTGGGGAACTGAGAGCCAATGTAGATCAGCAAGCACAGGAGTGATAGGTTGACATAATGTTCCTTCTAATTTTTGGGGTGTTATGTATTGTCCAGGTACATTAAATGTATAGTTACAATGGTGCACCACAGGGGGCGCTGTGGTGGGAGACCTGAAAGTAACTGCAAGACAGAGTATAAAAGGCTGCCCACCACACCTGAGGGACACTCTGGAGTTACACAATAAAGGACTAAGGTCACAGCAGTTACTACAACACCATACTGTGTGGAGTCAGTGATTTGAGTGCTACATACATCACATGGGGGGGCTGCGCGGCCCATTCAAAAATCCCCGCATGCACCTTTTTTTCATTGAAAAGCCAGTGGGTCGGCTGCGTGGGAGCTCCAGATAGCACAGCTTAAAGGGAACATTGGGTAGACAACTGAGTTTTAGATCAAGTGAAGTTTATGGAGGGTGGATGATGGGAAGCCAGCCAGAAGAGCATCGGATTAGTTGAGTCTGGTGGGGACAAAGACATAGATGAATGTTTCAATACCTGAGTAGCTGAGGCAGAAGAGCAAGCGGGCAATTATATAGAGGTGGGCGGTCTTTGCGATAGAGGGGAAATGGACTTGAAAGCTCAGCTCAAGGATGCCAACAGGCTGGTTCAACCTGAGATATTGACCAGGAAGGGAATGGAATTGGAGGCGAGTGCAATGTATGCATGTGTGAGTATGCTCACAGGTTTGTAGAGCTGTTGAGTTGGGAGTGGCTTAGCTAGTCACGTGATGTTCACAAGACTCAATAAAACCCCAGTCAGTTGGGTTTAGGGGATCCATGATAAGGCAGGTGGTTTTGAGCCTGGTTGATGAACTGGTAATGTGTAGTATGATTGTTATCATCACAGGTATTCCCTCGAAATTGAGGAAGACTTGCTTTCATTTCAAAAGTGAGTTCTCAGGTGACTGTACAGCACAATTAATTCGAGAATTACAGTCTGTGTCGCAGGTGGGACAGACAGTCGTTGGTGGAAAGAGTGGGTTGGGAGTCTGGTTTGCCTCACGCTCCTTCTGTTGCCTGCGCTTGTTTTCTGCATGCTCTCGGCGACGAGACTCGAGCTGCTCAACCCCCTCCCGGATGCTCTTCCGTCACTTATTGCGGTCTTTGGCCAGGGACTCCCAGATGTCGGTGGGGATGTTGCACTTTATCAAGGAGGCTTTGAGGGTGTCCTTGAAACGTTTCCTCTGCCCACTTGGGGCTCGCTTGCCGTGTAGGAGTTCCGAGTAGAGTGCTTGCTTTTGGAGTCTTGTGTCCGGCATGCGGACAACGTGGCCCGCCCAACAGAGCTGGTCAAGTGTGGTCAGTGCTTCGATGTTGGAGATGTTGGCCTGATCCCTTTTGCTAATAAACCAACTAGTTCTTAATAGTAATGTGTTGCCATGAATTCTTCAGCAAAGAATCCACAAAGCAAATACAAACTCCATACCCTCACTGTAATGTAACAAGGGCCAAAGACAATGGCCTCGATATTAATGCACCCCCATGACGGGCAGGAAAAGAAATTTGAAATTGGGAAACCGTTCGTCAGCCCACTATTTTTATGGCGGGCAGTTTAATGGTGTGTGAGTGTCCTGCCATCGAGAGGTGGGACACTTCATTAACATATTCAAGCTCTTATAATGCAATTGGGATTGGTGATCACAAGATTCCCGTCGACTGCCTCGCCAGCTGATCCAGCACCTATCTGGCCTCAAGGAGCAGCCTGAGTCATGCCATTTTCTGTCACTTCCTGATGACTTTCCGGCAAGAGTGAGTAGGAAGTGAGTTAATCAATTTAAATAAGGACCAGGCCTCATTTCTGAACCAACAAATGAAGTTTCTAACTGACACCTCTGCTCACCCACTAAAAACCAGTCCAGAGTTACAAACGGGCCTTATGTCTTCAGATGATGTCACATAAAGGGCAGCACTTAGATGAGGAAGAAGAGGGGACCAAGGATTGATCTCTGGTAACTGTACAGGTAATGGTGTGGAGGCAGAAAGAGAAGTCATTGGTGGAATTGCTCTGGTTCTGATTGGATGGATAAGAGTGGAAGCAAGCAAGAGATGTCTTAATCAGCCAGACTGCAGAGGCTTTGGAGGGGGATAGAATTGATTGACCACGTCTAAGGCTACAGAGATGTCAAGAAGGATGGTGAGGAATAGTGCAGTAGAGTCACAGCACAGATATGTCATTTTTGTCTTTGTTTAGGGCCGTTTCAGTGCTGTGGCAGGGGTGGAAATCTGAATGTATAGACTCAAACGAAATGTTGCAGGAAAGATGAACATGGATTTGTATCTAGCAGGGAAGAAGACAAGGTTTAGATGTAGATTACTCCTGGGTTTGGTCAAGGGACAACCTTCAGCTTTGATAGTATTAGGGAACGGTCCTAAAGTTTTGACAAGCTGGTAGGATGCAAAAGTTTGGTAGCATGTGCACAGTGCTTTGGACAAGGATAACTATGGAGGGGAAACCTGGAGTGTGATAGAACTCGAGACGGAAATTTGGGGTTTCGCTCACTGGTAGATTCCTTGGGATGGAAATTCATTTTGGCGCGTTTTCGGGCCTGAAATGGGCGTTGTGCTGGGAGTGAGCGGCAGAAGCTGGAGGTTCATCTGAAATTGGGACTTGGACCTCAGCAGCATATTGCTAGAGAGCTGTGGATGCCATTCAAATGGCCAGAAGTAACTTGCCAGTTCCACAAGGATGAGGTTGATCCAGTTGCCTCGATGGCAGCAACCCTCGGGTGAGTCTTGTAGTGGGGAGAGGAGGAAAGCGATCCGGAGGAAGGAGGCTGGTGATTGGGAGGAGGTTGTGTGTCGGCTGGCAACGGTTTTGGGACTGCTGTGAAGTGTACTCCTCCTGGGTCCACATTCAGGCATTAAAATAAAACTTTTTCGTTAGTCCTCACTGCCGACAGACACAAGGGCATAGATTCAGTGATGCTGCACCTGTTTTACACGTGTAAAAAGTGTCGAATATGATGTGCGTGTGGACATTCGGCGCTGGAAGTGTACCCTCCACTATACTGGTAATGATTCCAGGGCCCTGGTCTGAAACAAGTGTTGTCAGCTGCCTGAAAGTTAAAATCTACCTCATTCACTAACAATATGTTTGCCTCAAAAAGTCATCATGGGACTGAAATTGCAGTCGGAGGCTTCCTATGGGCAATTGCCTCCGACCTGAAACATTTCTACGAATTTACTTGGTGGTCCCGGAGGAGCGTGGGATTCCGGTGGGGAGGCCTTCTCTTCCCGCACTGCGAAGCGTGCTCCCGTTCTCCAGGTTCCCACACAGAAGGTGCAGTTAAGTGTGACTGCTCAGCCAATCAGGTACAGTATTCCACAGCTTTCTCATTAATAGCAATGGTAATTCTATATCTATGAGTTCTCATTGCTATTAATGAGAAAAAAAACAAACACACTAAATACATAAAATAAAAAATAAAAAAACACACCTCACATAATTAAAATTAATTGAAATTAAAGTTAATAAATATCTTAGGGAAATAATTTTTTTCCGCATTTTTTAAAAGTTTTTAAAATTATGGTTGAAATTAAATATAACATAATGGGCACGGTTTTTAAAAACAAAATGTGTTTTTTTTTAATTTAATTATATTTTTGTATGTTTTTAAACTTTTACGCCTGTAAAAGTAGGCTATGCGCCTGCTTTTTTGAGGACATTAGCTGGGCAAGATATGGGTAAATCCTGCAATCTTGCCCTTGCAAATGTCCTCGCACCCGATGTGCGTTGGATCTGTCAAGCTCCAGCTTGACAGATCGGAAAAGCTGGTTTTCAGCGCATGCGATGCCATTCTGGGTCCGTACGGACCCGGGGAGGCCGGGATTTCCAGGCCAATATGTTGTGAATTTTAGACAGTACTTGTCTGGCATAGTGAAAATTACAATGTAATTATTATTTGATACTTACTGCATCTATCTATCGTATTTCTCCAGCCTACCAAGAGTACACCTCTTATGGTACAAGCACGGACATACGATGCAAGACTTGCGCACATGAAGTCGTTTGTTTGTTCATAGTTGCATGTCTCAAATCTACAGTTCTGAAAATCAATGAATAGAAAAGCAATTATATACACACCAAAATACTTTAAACTAGAGTAGAGCATGCTGAGAATAAAGATCGCTTGGCAGCATTCTGTGTGTCATGGCTACATGAACAGTGGTTTCATTCCTGTAGATTTTAATTATAATAAATGTATAAGGGATATCATACATGGGAAGAGGATAGTAACAGAATCTCATAAACAGTATTCATGGCCATGGGGAGAATAGTACTGCCACGTGTAAAAAAAAAACTAGAGATTCATGTCACAGTGCCAACATTTTTGGGGAGCCTTGTAAATTGGTGGAATATCTAAAACATATTGCAAAAATATGTATTACTCTCAATATCCAATAATTTAGTATGTGCAACATATCATTCTTATTTTGAAATTGATCAATTTTACAATAAAATCTTATATTTAAAATAAATAGATTAACTCCTGCCTAAAATTAATGCATACAGGACTGAAGTTCTCGGCCATTTGCATTTGTACCATAGCTTCGGCATTTGGAAAATACAGCCATCGATCACTGTCCTTTCTAGTTACTCAGCAGGATAATCATTGAAGAAAGTTCAAGTCATTTCAAATTTAACCAAATTAAAAGATTACTTGTATAGCTATGTTATAACCCATTTATACACTGACATCTAACTTTGATGTATGATTTTTGACCTCTGGAGTTGACCAGATAGACCAATATGGTCTTTTCCAGTCTTGTACATTCCTATGTTCCTATGATTATTTGCATTTTCTCAATGCAGAACGCATCTGTATGAATTGTAGACTGTGACTGCTATTTGGAGATTGTAGGTAGCTATCATTTTCACAACTAAAATTTATTCAAATGATTTTTAAAAGGGAAATACTGTCACAGCTGCCACTTTCAACAACAATAATTTTATTTTCATAGTAAATGAATAGATTTCCAATCATGAGATAAACTTATCTAATAAATTTGTTGCAATACATAAGGACTTCTGAGTGGCAAAAATGTACAGCAAACAACATAATGGGCCAAAAATTCCGGCCTCGTACGAAGTGCGCATGGACCCGACAAGGCCTCGCAAAAGCCGGTTTTCGGGGCGTGATGCGCATGTGCCGAGAACCGACTTTTCCGATCTGTCAAAATTTCTTCTACGCATCTCTGGGAGAAGGACATCTGTGCGGGAGAGATTGGGCTATTTAGTTAACTCATGCCCAGCGAATGTCCTTCAAACTTTTACGCCTGGTGAAAGCAGGCGTATAGCTTACTTTTACCAGCATAACACTTTAAAACATAGAAAAATGCATTTTAATCAATCATTTTTATATTAAAAACCCTGTCCATTAAGATAAGTTTATTTTTAACCCTATTAAAACACATTTAAACAAAAATTCCCCCAAATATTTTTTTTTCCTAAAACAATTAATTACATTTAATTTTAATTCATTTTAAATGTGAGTTTGTGCCGTGTTTCTTGTTTTAGGGAGTTATTCACATTGATAATAATGGGAGACCGTATAAACAGAGCTCCCATTTTTATCAATGAGAATACTCGATATTGATTGGTGGTCTAGGCCCACATGATTCCAGCACCAACATATCACACTGTTGTATGTACCATGGGCTAAATTTTAGGCTTTTCTGTTTTCGGGGCGAAAACAGAGGTGGGTCGGGAAAGTCACTGGCCGGGAATAGTTTGCGCTTTAGTAAGGAAGTTTCGGCATCTGGGCCCTGCATCAGGGGGCGCAGCACTAAGGAAGGCATTGTACACTTTTCGTGGTGCAAGGATGGGAAACTCGCAAACTAAAGTGCTGGGCCATGTGCGCTCCAAGAGAGGCCTAGGGGTGGAGGGGAGGGGGGGGAACCTTAAAAAACCCACAAAAACACTCCCAAAACATTGTCCACGCCACCACAACACAAATCGCTTAAAGAATTAAAAGAACAAACACTTGCACTTACCTTCGGAGTACTTTACCTTGCTTTCCGCTGCTGGCATGGCTGTACCGCACTGATTTACCAGGCGGTTATTACGGGCACACTTCTGGACGGACGGATCGGCAAGAGTCAAAACTCCTGCCGGTGTCGCAACCAGAGGCATTGCACACCCAGTGCAGCTCTTCTGGGCGGTGCTGCTCAGCGCCACCACCAAACCCAACCGGAGGATCGCGACGGGGCACAGGAGACCTCACTGCCGCCTTTCACGTTGCTCCGGGGCAAAACCCGGAGCGCAAAGGACCGGAAAATCCAGCACCATATCTGATCAAAATTTAGCCCAGATTTCTTAACTTATATTCCAGAATGACTGACAGTTGTAATCAACCTCTTTCTATATCCTTTACTTTACATTCATGTACATACATTTTAATATATAGTTCCATGCCTTTAGCTTGCTTAAAAAATATATATCAAGATAAAGATCCAATTAAATCCAAAGATTCTGCCCAGCAGAGCTGATCAAGTGTGTTGTCAGCAAGAAGACTTCTCTTCATGTAGAGGCCTGCCTACCTTCTCTAACATCTAACCATCATCATCATAGGCAGTCCCTCGGAATCGAGGAAGACTTGCTTCCACTCTTAGGATGAGTCCTTAGATCGCTGAACAGTCCAATATGAGAGCCGCAGTCCCTGTCACAGGTGAGACAGATAGTCGTTGAGGTAAGGGAGGGTGGGACTGGTTTGCCGCAGGGTCTTTCCGCTCCCGCGCTGGTTTTCTGCATGCTCTCAGCGACGAGACTCGAGGTGCTCAGCGCCCTCCCGGATGCACTTCCTCCACTTAGGGCGGTCTTTGGCCAGGGACTCCCAGGTGTCAGTGGGGATGCTGCACTTTATCAGGGAGGCTTTGAGGGTGTCCTTGTAACGTTTCCTCTGCCCACCTTTGGCTCGCTTGCTGTGAAAGAGTTCCGAGTAGAGCGCTTGCTTTGGGAGTCTCATGTCTGGCATGCGGACAATATGGCCTGCCCAGCAGAGCTTACCAAGTGTGGTCAGTGCTTCGCTGCTGGGGATGTTGGCATGGTCGAGGACGCTAATGTTGGTGCATCTGTCCTCCCAGGGGATTTGTGGGATTTTGCGGAGACATCGTTGGTGGTATTTCTCCAGCGACTTGAGATGTCTACTATACATGGTCTCTGAGCCATACAGGAGGGCGGGTATTACTCCAGCCCTCTAGACCATGAGCTTGGTGGTAGATTTGAGGGACTGGTCTTCGAACACTCTTTTCCTCAGGCGACCAAAGGGTGCTCTGGCGCACTGGAGGCGGTGTTGAATCTCATCATCAATGTGTTCTTGTTGATAACACCATGTAGCTGATGACTTATAAAACTATTTTTAATGGGTATTGAAAAATATAGGATAAAAAGAATAATACAGAATAATTTATTTACCTTATAAAATTCTGTAGGGTCCAAAACCTTGTGACATTGTCCAAATATGGAGCTCTCCTTCAACAACATAGAGCAATGGGCCTCAGCAAACATTTCTAGTAAATGGAAAAGAATTGTTTGTTGTTGTAAGTTTCAACAAGTATAACTGCCTGAGGAATTTTGACCACGATGATTGCCAAAACACAAAAAGATCCGGTATTGTTGTATTGGATAAAAATAAACATATTTCCATAGTCTAGTACATGGTCTAACAATCCTGGTTCAACAAGTGCTGGATAATTGTGCATTCCAAGTAACAACTCCATCTGCAAAAGAGTTCAACAGAAAGTGTGTGAAGTTTTACGAGTACCATTTTTTTTAGAAAGATCTTCCAATTATATAGCACCTTTCACGACTTCAAGACATCCCAAAAGCCAATGAAGTACTTTTGGAGTGTCGTCACTGTTGTAATGGAGAAGATCCAGTAGCTAATTTGCACTCAGCAAGCTCCCATAAACAGCAATGAAACAAATTACTGGATCACCTGTTTTAGTGATGTTGGTTGAGGAATAAATATTGGACAGGACACGGGGAGAACTCCCCTGCTCTTCTTTGAATAGTGCTATGGAACCTTTAACGTCCACCTGAGAGCTGACAGGGCCTTGACTTAACATCTCATCCGACAGTCCAGCACTCCCACAGTACTGCCAAGAATGAGAATCCTGAAGGATATGTTTCCTACCCGGTGCCAAGGTAAGGGATATCTTATGGCGGCTGGAGAGGAACTTGGAAAGGGATGGGGTAAATCCAGCTGTCGTGGTCCCTGCTGGAACAACAACATAGATAGGAACAGGGAGGAGGCCCTGCTGAAATATTAGGAGTTAGGCTCTAAATTAAAAGCAGGACCTCGAGGGTAATAATCTCTGGATTATTGCCCAAGCCAGGTGGAAATTGGCATAGAAGCAGACCGATCAGGAGAATTAACAAGTAGCTAATGGGCTGGTGTGGAAAAGAGGGGTTCCTTTTCATGGGACACTGGCACCAGTTCTGGGACAGGAAGGAGCTGTACTGATGGGATGGATTCCATCTGTACCGGAATGGGACCTGTGGCAAAGGCATTAAAGTAGTAAGATGAGGGGAGGGGTCCACAAGAAACATAACCAGCCTAAATTTCAACTACAACAACAACAACAACTTGTATTTAATGTAGTGAAATGTCCCAAGGTGCTTCACGGGAGTTTTATGAGGTAAATATTTGACACCGAGCCGCATAAGTAGAAATTAGTGCAGGTGTCCAAATGCTTGGTCAAAGAGGTATGTTTTAAGGAGTTTCTTGAAGGAGGAAAGCGAGGTAGAGAGTCAGAGAGGTTTTGGCAGGGAGTTCCAGAGCTTGGGGCCTTGGTAACAGAAGGCATGGCCACCAATGGTTGAGCGATGCTCAAGAGGGCAGAATTAGAGGAGCGCAGACATCTCGGGGGGGGTGGGGGGGGCTGGAGGAGATTACAGAGATAGGGAGGGGCGAGGCCATGGAGTGATTTGAAAATAATGATGAGAATTTTGAAATCGAAGCGTTCCTTAACCGGAATCCAATGTAGGTTAGTGAGCACATGGGTGATGGGTGAGCGGGACTTGGTGCGAGTTAGGACATGGCTAGCCGAGTTTTGGATCACCACTAGTTTACGTAGGGTAGAATGTGGGAGGCCAGCCAGAAATGTTTTGGAATAGTCAAGTCTAGAGATAACAAAGGCATGGATGAGGGCTTGAGCAGCGGATGAGCTGAGGCAAGGGCGGGGGCAGGCGATGTAATGGAGGTAGAAATAGGCGGTCTTAGTTATGCTACGGATATGTGGTCAAAAGCTCATTTCAGGGTCAAATATGACACCTAGGTTTGCAAACAGTCTGGTTCAGCCTCAGACAGGAGTTGGGGAGAGGGATGGAGCCAGTGACTAGGGAACGGAGTTTATGGCGGGGACCGAAAACAATGGCTGCGCTCTTCCCAATATTCAATTGGAGAAAATTTCTGCTCATCCAGAACTGGATGTTGGACAAGCAGTCTGACAATTTAGAGACCGTGGAGGGGTCGAGAGAAGTGGTAGGGAGGTAGAGCTGGGTGTCATCAGCGTACATGTGGAAACTGACACTGTGTTTTCGGATGATGTCACCAAGGAGCAACATGTAGATGAGAAATAGGAGGGGGGCCAAAGATAGATCCTATTGCAGCACCAGAGGTAATGGTGCGGGGCCGGGAAGAGAAGCCATTGCAGGTGATTCTCGGCTATGATTAGATAGATAAGAATGGAACCAGGCAGTTGCAGTCCCGCCAAGCTGAATGACAGTGGAGAGGCATTGGAGAAGGATAGAGTGGTCAACCGTGTCAAAGGCAGCAGACATGTCAAGAAGGATGAAGAGGGATAGTTTGTCTTTGTCACAGTCATGAAGACTGCCATTTGTGACTTTGAGAACCGTTTCTGTACTGTGGCAGGCGTGGAAACCAGATTGGAGGGATTCAAACATGGAATTGCAGGAAAGATGAGCATGGATTTGGGAGGTAACAACACATTCAAGGACTTTGGAAAGGAAAGGGAGGTTGGAGATGGGGTGGTAATTTGCAAGGACGGAGGGGTCGAGGGTTAGTTTTTTGAGGACAGGGGTGATGACGGCAGATTTGAGGGATGGGGGGTACAGTACCTGAGGACAGAGAACCGTTAACAATGTCAGCTAACATGGGAGCCAGAAAAGGAAGTTGGATGGTCAGCAGTTTGGTGGGAATAGGGTCAAAGGAGCAGGAAGTGAGTCTCATGGTCAGAATGAGCTCGGAAAGGTCATGTGGGGAGATCGGAGAGAAACTGGAGAAGGATGTGAGGTCAGGGCTAGGGCAGGTTGCTTCCCTAGAAGAAGTTTGTCCCGGTAGAATAGAGGAAGAGGCAGAGGCGGCCAAACGGATGGTCTCAATCTTAGAGACAAAGGAGTCCTCACACTTATTGTCAGAGGTGAAGGTGGAGACTGGGGAGAAGGGATTAAGAAGATGATGAGAAGAGGAGAATAGAAGCAGGGATTTATCTTTACATTCCAGACTGATTCTGGAATAGTGAGCGATTTTGGCAGATGAGAGCAGGACCAGATAATGCTTTATGTGGTCCAGCCAGATGTGGCGGTGAATGCTAAGCCGTCATATCCGTTCAAGTCTGCGTCCCTTGGACTTAAGGGAGTGAAGATTAGGGGGAACAACCAGGGTGAGAGAGTAATTGTTTTAACAGGGATTATGGCATGAAAGATGGTGGTGAGTGTGTGACTAAGCAGATTGGTAGCTGCAGAAATGTCATGGTGAATGAAGGGCCAAAGGCTGGATAGTTGGGAATAGATAAGTGCAGTTGTAACTACCCTGATATTAATTGAACAGAAAGGGGATAAGAGAATGGAGTTCCTACAATGTGTACAGGACTCCTTTCTAACCCAATATGTAAAAAGCCCAATAAGGGAGAATTCTCTATTGGATCTAGTAATGGGGAATGACCCAGAGCAGAAAAGAGACGTAAAAGTAGGGGAACATCTCGGCAATAGTGACCATAATATTATAGGTTTTAAGATGATAAGAGAATGAGATAAGTATGATGATAACCAAGGTGATAGATTGCAGAAAAGCTGATTTTGAAGGGCTGAGAATAGAACTTGGGAAAATAAAATGGACAACAATATTGACAAAACGATGTAGAGCAGCAATGGGAAACATTAAAACGGTGTTGAACTTACTGCGTGAAAGGGTGGTAGAGGTAGGAACCCTCATCACATTCTAAAAGGAAAGAACAAACTAAACACTAATGAAACTCCATTGATGAATAAAGCCATAAGGGAACAATTGAGGGTAAGGAAAGAGGCATACATTAAAGTGCATGATAAGGGAGAATATGAAAAGATTAGGAGAGAAGTCAAAAAAACAATTAGGAAGGTAAAGAGGAACTATGAAATTAAATTATCAAGGAACATGAAAAAATAAATAAATGGGAACAGGACCATTAAGGGATTGACAGGAAAATGCCACAGCTTACGATAGAGAGATGTGAGAAATATTAAATAATTATTTTGCTTCAGTATTTACCAGAGAGATAGAACAGGTGGACAGAACATTGGATGATTGGATTTGTAATGAGATAAGTGCATTTAAAATAAAAGAGGAGATTTACAAGAATACTGGAGAAAGTTGGCTGTGAGGAAAGATTGAAGATGCTGGGTCTGTTTTCTTTGGATCAGAGGAGGCTGAAGGGAGACCTGATTGAGGTGTATAAAATTATGAGGGGCCTGGATTGAGTGGATAAGAAAGACCTGTTTTCCTTTGCAGAGGAGTCAACAACCAGGCGACATAGATTTAAAGTAATTGTGGGGAGGTTTAGAGGAGATATGAGGGGAAATTTCTTCACCCAGAAGGTGGTGGGGGTCTGGAACTTACTGCGTGAAAGGGTGGTAGAGGTAGGAACTCTCATCACATTTTGAAAATACTTGGATGTGCACTTACAGTGCCGTAACCTACAGGGCTACGGACCAAGAGCTGGAAAGTGGGATTAGGCTGGATAGCTCTTGGTCAGCTGGCGAGGACACGATGGGCCAAAATGGCCTCCTTCCGTGCTATAAATTTCTATGATAGTATAAATGAATCAAATGCAAAGAGGATAAAACACCTGGTCCAGATAGATTGCATCCACACATTTTAAAATAATCTAGGGAAGAGATAGCAGAGGCATTACTACACATATTTAATAATTCGTTAGAAAAAGGTATAGTGCCAGAGGACTGCTGAATCGATTTTGTAATACTTATATTTAAGAAGGGGGATAGAACATAGCCAGGGAATTATAGACCAGTCAGCTTAACATCGAAGGAAAAATAGGAAAATTAATGGAATTCCTACTAAAGGAGAAAATAGAAGAACATATCACCGGTCGAGTTTAACGGGTGGGATAGTCCCATTGTTTCTGTGTTGAAGAGTGATGGCACTGTCAGGATTTGTGGAGACTACAAGGTTACAATTAACTGATTTTTGAAACAGGATCAGTATCCGTTACCGAGGGCTGATGACCTGTTCGCCATGCTAGCTGGTGGAAAGTCGTTCACGAAACTGGATCTGACGTCGGCCTATATAACCCAGGAGCTTGTCGACACTTCGAAGAAACTCACCTGCATCAACACCCATAAAGGACTGTTCATCTACAACAGGTGTCCTTTTGGGATTCGTTCGGCTGCAGTCACATTTTAGAGGAATATGGAGAGTTTACTGAAGTCCGTTCCTAGAACTGTCGTGTTTCAAGATGACATTCTGGTAACAGGTCGCGACACTGCTGAACATCTGAACAATCTTGAAGAAGTCCTACAGCATCTGGACAAAGTGTGAATTCATGGCACCTGAAGTCGAATTCCTCGGGAGGAAGATTGCTGCTGATGGCATCAGGCCCACTGATTCGAAAACCAAGGCCATCAAAAATGCATCCAGGCCTCAGAATGTGACAGAGCTGCGTTCTTTCCTTGGGCTACTCAACTACTTTGGTAAGTTCTTACCCAGATTGAGCAGTTTACTAGAGCCACTGCATGTGTTACTAAGAAAAGGCGACAACTGGGTCTGGGATGCGTCTCAAGATAGAGCCTTTGAGAAAGTCAAGAATCTGCTATGTTCAAACAAGTTGCTTGTTCATTATGATCCACGTAAGCGTCTTGTATTGGCCTGTGATGCTTCATCATATGGGGTTGGCTGCGGAAAGAGCTTACAGTTTGGTAAAGAAAGAAGCTTTGGCCTGTGTGTATGAACTAGTAATGGATCACAAGCCACTCATTTCATTGTTTGCGGAAAACAAAGGTAGTACTACCAATGCATCGCCCCGCATTCAAAGGTGGGCACTGACATTGTCTGCCTATGATTACGTCATCCGTCATAGACCTGGTAGTGAGAATTATGCCGATTCATTGAGTCGTCTGCCCTTACCCACAACTGAGATGAAGACATCTCAACCTGCAGATCTACTGCTAGTAATGGATGCTTTTGAGAGTGAAGGAACCCCTGACACTTCCCCAAGGTGCAGGGAGCAATAGATTGTATGCACATCGCGATGTGGGCACCTTTTCAGGATGCTGAGGTTTTCAGGAACCACAAGAGATTCCACACCCTGAATGTCCAACAGGTTGTCAATCACCAGCAAATTATACTGGCAGCGAATGCTCAATTTCCGGGTAGCATCCACGATGCTCACATCCTGCGTGAGAGCACTGTATCTGACTTGTTTAACAATGAGCCACAAGGTCAATGCTGGATGCTTGGTGACAAAGGATCTGGCCTCGCCACCTGGCTGATGAACCTCCTGCGTGACACCCACACCAAATCCAAGAGGCGATACAACGAGAGCCACAGAGCAACTCGCAATATCATGGAGAAACCCATTGGAGTGCTGAATCAGCGCTTTAGATGCCTGGACCACTCAGGAGGCGAGCTCCAATAACACCCTGAGCAGGTAGCTCAACTTGTGGTGGTGTGCTCCATGCTGCACAACTTGGCTATCAGGAGGGAACAAGAATTGCCTGATGAGACTGACAGTCCACCTCACCAGAGAGAGGATGAGGAGGTGGACGCTGACATCGGCCCAGATAATCAGGCTGAAACTGAAGCCATGCCCCCGCCCCCCTGTAAACCGCATGAAAAGGCCCATGGTGGCATGATAGCTGCAAGAGCTTTACGTCAGGAGCTCATCAATGATCACTTTGCCTGAAAGAACGTTGGTGTTAGGCACTAAGGGGGGCACACTTCAGGCACTGAGTAGTTCAGGCTCTGGGTTGATTCAGGCTCTGGGTAACTGACTCTCTAAAAAAGGATGGATGCTGAATATTTCTATTTTGTACATCGAGAGAGAGTTTAATGCTCCTGACCATGGGGTGACCATTTTTGTTCGTGGGTGAATCAGAACCACCATGAACTTTGCATGAAGCACTGCAAGATAACACTTCAGGACTATGTCCCTTTCGATCTTAGTGACGAGAGGCAATAGTCAACATTTCTGAGAGACATCAAAACATCAATAGAATTGAACCTAAATGCAGTTGGCACATCTGATGTTCAGGAAAATGTGAGGTATAAAAAAATGTCATTTAAAAATCGGTCACTTTAACAGCACGAACAGAATCCAAACTCTTATTAATTGTCATAGAATGATGGAATGCATAGACTGATATTTGACACTTACCATTTACTTGACTTAATGAGCACGGGTCAGAGTCTTCATCGTGAGCAAGTCCACAATTTGCTGTAACTCTCCAAGAATTCACAAAAAAACTAGGATTCCCTTCTGTGATTTTCATACTGCTCTTAAAATCATCTGTCGAGTCTCCATTGAAATTACCACACAGCCCTGCAAGAGAATAAATGAAGCAGATAATTAGCAACATCCAATATAAAAGAAGGCCATACAAAACTAACATTTGCAAATAAACAATCAACAGAATGCAAAATACTGAACACTGCTTCAAAAGAGCATTCCCAGTTTACCATGAATTCTGAAAATGGAGAACACACATATCCTTTTAGATGTGAAATGGAAATGGATTCTACTTCCAAAATTTATTTTTAAACCTGTATTGGCCAAAGCACCTTTTCTATACCTGGCATTGCAATCCATGGACTTCCGTCACTGTGATCATTTGCCTTATTCATAAATATGGATGATGAAATAATCTAGAGTTGCATCTAAACTTATTTCGCTAACAATAGCAGAAACAGAAAGGGAAATTACAGAAGTTTGCGATTTGAATTAATGCAACATCCCAAAATAGAGAGCAATGTGCACTGATTATAACCATGTCTCTGAAGCACTCACATTGTCATATCAGCATACAAAAGCTTAACAAGTTAGTATGATATGTCTTTGCTATTTTAATAGAGGTATTAATCCATTTAATGTTAATAGACAATAGCTTGGGTAAAATAGCATGGGAATTTCATACAAATGGATTAAATCTTTGTATACCAATATCACATAGCATGATTTCACCACAAAGTGGAAAACTGCCCAGGTATGTCTTGTCCACAAAAAGCAAGACAAATCCAATCCGTCCAATTACTACCCCACCAGTCTAATCTCAATCATCAGCAAAGTGATGGAAGGTGTCATCGACAGTGCTATCAAACGGCACTTACTCACCAATAACCTGCTCACTGATGCTCAGTTTGGGTTCCACCAGGACCACTTGGCTCCAGACCTCATGACAGCCTTGGTCCAAACATGGATAAAAGAGCTGAGTTCCAGAGGTGAGGTGAGAGTGACTGCCCTTGACATCAAGGCAGCATTTGGCGACTGTGGCATCAAGGAGCCTAGTAAAACTGAAGTCAATGGGAATCAGGGGGAAAATTCTCCACTGGCTGGAGTCATACCGAGCACAGAGGAATATGGTTGTGGTGGTTGGAGGTCAATCATCACAGCTCCAGGACATCGCTGCAGGAGTTCCTCAGGGCAGTGTCCTAGGCCCAACCATCTTCAGCTGCTTCATCAATGACCTTCCCTCCATCATAAGGTCAGAAGTGAGGATGTTCGCTGATGACTACACAGTGTTCAGTTCCATTCACAACTCCACAGATAATGAAGCAGTTCATGTCCACATGCAGCAAGACCTGGACGACATTCAAGCTTGGGCTGATAAGTGGCAATTAACATTCGCGCCACACAAGTGCCAGGCAATGACCATCTCCAACAAGCGAGAGTCTAACCACCGCTCCTTGATATTCAATGACATTACCATTGCCGAATCCCCCACCATCAACATCCTGGGGGTCACCATTGACCAGAAACATACCTGGACCCACCACATAAATACTGTGACAACAAGAGCAGGTCAGAGGCTAGGTATTCTGTGGTGAGTGTGTCACCTCCTGACTCCCCAAAGCATTTTCACCAACTACAAGGCACAAGTCAGGCTTGTGATGGAATACTCCCACTTGCCTGGATGAGTGCAGCTCCAACTACACTCAAGAAGCTCAACACCATCCAGGACAAAGCAGTCCATTTGATTGGCACCCCATCCATCACTTTAAACATTCACTCCCTCCATCACCGGCGTACCATGGCTACAGTGTGTACCATCTACAAGATGTACTGCAGCAACTCGCCAAAGCTTCTTCGGCAGCACCTCCCAAACCTGCGGCCTCTATCACCTAGAAGGACAAGAGCAGCAGGCACATAGAAACATAGAAAATAGGTGCAGGAGTAGGCCATTTGGCCCTTCAAGCCTGCACCGCCATTCAATGAGTTCATGGCTGAACATGCAACTTCAGTACCCCATTCCTGCTTTCTCGCCATACCCCTTGATCCCCCTAGTAGTAAGGACTACACCTAACTCCTTTTTGAATATATTTAGTGAATTGGCCTCAACAACTTTCTGTGGTAGAGAATTCCACAGGTTCACATGGGAGCACCATCACCTCCATATTCCCCTCCAAGTCACTCACCATCCTGACTTTGAAGTATATCACTGTTCCTTAATCTTCGCTGGGTCTAAATCCTGGAACCCCCCCCCTCCGTAACAGCACTGTGGGAATACCTTCACCACATGGACTGTAGCCGCTCACCGCCATCTTCTCAAGGGTAATTAGGGCTGAACAATAAATGCTGGCCTTGCCAGCGACATCCACATCCCAGGAATGAATTTTTAAAAAGCTGTTGCATTAGCTGAATTCCCGCCAAGATGACAAAACAATACTTCATAATTTACTGCATTGTATAAACCATGCTAAATTGCAGTTAATTAGACTTTACCGATCTGATATTATTTTTAATTTATGTACAAATCACAAATTAAAGATCAGTTATAAAGAAATTGAATCAAATTAGAGCAAAACAGTTTCAGAGATTTTGTAGTGAATAAACTTTACTATCAGAAAAAAGACCTCTACTACAGTCTGCTCAATTTCCTCAATGTGCTGTAATTAATTTATTCATGTTGCTTAAATGCTTACCATTGGTACTGCCATAGAAGCTCACTCCAACTGTAATATACACCTGGAAAACTTCAGTAATCTTAAATAGTATGTCCAAGCCAAAGTTGGTGTTCATTTGAATATAGCTGGAGGACCGTCTGCAGATTTTGATATTCCCTAAAAGAAACCAAATGATTATATAAGTAATAAATACACTCATATGTCTGCTGCAGCACAGTTCAAGTGTGGCGTGGAACTGGCAGGAGAGTCTGTCTTTCGTAGGATTGGATTGGTACAGTGTACCTGCTAAGCACACAATTATTTTTACACCACATGCATAGGAGGGGCAGAGTAATCAGAAAGTCGGAACAAACCCTATCGTCATTTGCATATACATTATGGCAAAAATGTTATCAGTAAATTTTGTATAATATTGCTGATGGATAAAAATAAAATAGAATTGTGCCTCATTCTTCGTGTAGTTATCTGTCTGCTTGTCTCCCACTATTTCGTTCTGTCTCTTGCTCTGTATGGCACTCAGACTTTCTCATTTGTGCACTTGTTAGCTTACAACTTTATCGCTCCTTTCTCGATAAATATATATTTTCGTTGCACACATTTGCTACTTTCTCTCTATAAAGGCGAATGCAACCCTGCCCACTCTGTGGAATCCGAACAGGGGATGGGAAGAGTGGGAGTGGGTGTTGCGTCTCTTATCCTTGGTCCTCCTTTTCTTCTACCTGAAAAGTAGCATGTGACTAACCTATTCATAAAAACTATTCCGAGCATACGAAACATACAACTCTGGCAATCTACCGAAAGCCCTGCTCACTCACATCTGTCGTTTCCAGAGTTCGGTGAATAGTTTTTAAAATTGGAGGCACTGAAGGGTCAGGATCGGATGTAGGTCAACAAAGACAGGAATGATGTGTAAGTGAGTTCTTATACTTGATAACGTATTCTAAATGGTTACACCAGCTACATGTATTTTACTTCAAAAATAAACCAGGAAAACAAAATGATTCAAACAGCAGAAAGTTCTAGAAGGATTGTATCATTATTCAAATTTCGAAGAATATTCTAAAATCCTGAATTTAAACGGGTTTCTTTAAGCAAAATATTTTGCTAACATTAGATACTGATGTTAGAAGGAAAGATAAAAATTAGTTTCATCTTATCTTAAGTTGTATGTGAATCTTGGTCTTTGCTATATTATATAAATCCATACCCTAAACAGATGAATGTATTTATCTACTTGAATGGTCAAAGTCAAAACAGGTGAAAGATCAATGAAAGCCTGGCTGGAAGCTCTGCACCCGAGCTCAGACTGAGCTGAGACAAAGCTCCTGGACTGGGAACAAACAGCAGGGCAGGAACCCATAGGACGGAAGGAAAGAGGTGAAGCTGGGTTGAGGCTGAGGCTGGGACCCAAAGGATCAGGAACAAATGGGAAGAATGCCAGGAACTGGGTCACAGCAGGTGGGAAAAAAAAAAATTTGGAATGATGCTTAAAATTTAGCAGGAGTGCTAAATTTATTTTTTTGGAAACAAGATAGGAGAAAAATCAACTATTATAGAAACATAGAAAATAGGTGCAGGAGTAGGCCATTCGGCCCTTCTAGCCTGCACCGCCATTCAATGAGTTCATGGCTGAATCTTGTGTAGTTTTGTGAAATTGATTCTTAAAATATGATTGAGCGATACTGAACGCATGCAGCTAACATGGACGTATAATCAACCATTCTGGTACTTTCATCATGCAGCTTGACATTCTTCTAGACACAAAACTTTTAATAGTATATGTCTAAATTTTTAAAAATCAATGCTAATAGCCCCAAGAAAGGAGGCTTGGTAGTTCTACACACCACACAACTTAACACTAACATTTATAGGACACAGGTTTGATTCTGCACTCTGAGTACCCAGGCTTGACTGTACGAGTGCCATCAAGTGAAATCAAACGCCCTGCTCACAGGAAAGACAGAAAACACCAGCTCACTCCTGCACACCCGAGAAGAGCAGATTCTCTCAGACATTAAAATAACAGGAATGACCCAGTGCCCCGAGCTGCAGTAGTCTGTGCCCTCTTCATTGAATAGATATTTTAACACAAAGTCCTAGATGGACAAACCCAAGTCCATCCTTATCATTGTTGGTCCTACCTGCCCTAAATGGTAAGTCCTTGAATTGATTATTGACTTCGATCTTTCCACCTTTTGAAAAAATTATTTTCATCTGTGAAATACAAAAAGGTTAGCTAAACAAATGCAATTTTAAACATTAGTTTAAAGCAACAACATTGTATATGTAACCTTTAGGGTTGCTGACCGAGGGCCGTGTGGCTCTTTGTCAGCCGGTGCAGATACGATGGGCCGGAATGGCCTCCCTCTGCCCTGTAAATTTCTATGTTTCTATGTTTCTGTAATATAGCAAAACAAATTTTAAAAATGAATGGTATGCTAAAATGCAGAGTAATAGACTCCAGTGTCACACTGAGGCACTGTTCAGACCTCACTGGGAGCATTGTGGTCATATCACCATAAAAAGCATGTACATACATAGGAGAGGGTGCATCAACAACGTGTATTCATACAGCGCCGTTAACGCAATAAAACATCCCAAGGTGCTTCACACGAGCTTTCTGAACAAAATTTGATACCCAGACACATAAGGAGAAATTAGAGCAGATGACCAAAAGTTTGGCCAAAGAGGTAGGCTTTAAGGAGCATCTTAAAAGAGGAAAGAGAGGCGGAGAGGTTTAGGGAGGGAATTCCAGAGCTTAGGACCTAGGCAACTGACAGCACGTCCACCAATGGTGAAGCGATTAAAATACTGGATGCTTAAGAAGCCAGAATTAGAGAAGCGCAGCTATCTCGGGGGGTTGTGGGGCTGGAGAAGATTACAGAGATAGGGAGGGGTGAGGCCATGGAGGGATTTGAAAACAAGGATGAGAATTTTAAAGTCGAAGTGGTACTTAATCGGGAGCCAATAAAGGTCAGCGAACACAGGAGTGATGGGTGAACGGGACTTGGTGTGATTAGGACACGGGCTGTAGAGTTTTGGATTACCTCAAATTTATGGAGGGTAGAATGTGGGAGGCCAGCCAGGTGTGTGTTGGAATAGTCAAGTCTGGAGGTAACAAAGGCATGGATCAGGGCTTCAACAGCAGATGAGCGGAGGCGGAGCGGAGCCGTGTGTTCCTACGGAGGTGGAAATAGGCGGTCGTAGTAATTGTGTGAATATGTGGTGGGAAGCTCATCGAAGGGTCAAATATAACACCAAGATTGCGAACAGTCTGGTTCAGCCTCAGACAGCTCCCAAGGGGAGAGATGGAGTCGGTGGCTAGGTAACAGAGTTTGTGATGGTGACCAAAGACAATGGCTTTGGTCTTCCCAATATTTAGTTGGAGGAAATTTCTGCTCATCTAGAACTAGATGTCCGGCAAGCAGTTGGACAATTTAAGAGACTGTGGAGGGATCGAGAGATGATGTGGTGAGGTAGAGCTGGGTAGAGCTGGTTGTCAGCGTACATGTGGAAACTGATGCTGTGTTTTCAGATGATGTCGCTGAGGAGCAACATGTAGATGAGAAATAGGAGGGGGCCAAGGATAGATCCTTGGGGATAGATCCTTGGGGGACACCAGAGGTAACGATGCGGGAATGGGAAGAGAAGCCGTTGCAGGTGATTCTCTGGCTACGATTAGATAGATAAGAATGGAACCAGGCGAGTGCAGTCCCACCCAACTGGACGACAGTGGAGAGGCATTGGAGGAGGATGGTGTCAAAGGCTACAGACAGGTCGAGAAGTACGAAGGATAGTTTACCTTTGTCACAATTACAGAAATAGGAAGTGTTATTTGTGACTTTGATAAGAGCTGTTTTGGTACTGTGTCAAGGCCGGAAACCTGATTGGAGGGATTCAAACCTGGAGTTCTGGTAAAGATGGGCATGGATTTGGGAGGCGACAACACGTTCAAGGACTTTGGAGAGGAAAGGGAGGTTGAAGTTGGGGCAGTAGTTTGCAAGGACAGGGGTCAAGGTTGTTTTTTGAGGAGAGGGGTGATGATGGCAGATTTGAGGGAGAGGGGGACAGTACCTGAGGAGAGAGAACCGTTAACAATATCAGCTAACATGGGGGCCAGAAAAGGAAGTTGGGTGGTCATCAGGAGCAGGAGATGGGTCTTAGGGTCAAAATGAGCTCGGAGAGGGGATGACGGGAGATTGGAGAGAAATTAGAGAAAGTTGCTAGTTCAGGGCTAGGGCAGGGGGGAACCTTAGAGGATTGTGGGCTGGGGAAGGGAGAGAAGTGGCAGAGGCAGCTGATCGGAGTGACAAAGAAGTCCATGAGCACCTTGCACTTATTGTTGGAGGTGAGGGTGGAGACTGGGGAGAGAGGCTTAGGAAGACAGTTTGCAGTCGAGAAAAGAAGCCGAGGGTTATCTTTATATCCCAGGATGATCCTGGAATAGTGAGCAGTTTTGGCAGACGAGAGCAGGACCCGATAATGCTCTATGTGGTCTAGTCAGACCTGGCAGTGAATGGTTAAATCAGTTGTTCGCCAAATCCGTTGAGGTCTGTGTCCCTTGGACCTAAGTGAATGGGCCGGACCACGGGGAACGGCCAGGGTGAGAGAGAGTAAAGGTTTTAATGGGATCTAGGACATCAAAGATGGAGATGAGGGTGTTGTTGAGCAGATCGATAACTGCAGAACAAGACTGACCCCATGTAAACGGGATAAGCTGTGAGGAATGATTTGAAAAACTCAGGTTCTGCAGTCTAGAAAGAAGGAATTTAAAGGGGTACCTCACTGAGATATGTAAAATATGAAATGAAATAGACAAAATAAACTTGGATATTACGTCAAGGTAGATCAGGCAAGTAAGACCAATGGTCAGAAGTTTAACTTTGCGTTAAATAGGATTTGCTGAATATTTTATAACTGTATTTCAAAACAGATTTTAATATTAGGTGTTGTTGTACATGATTATTTTCAATTTTGCCCTGAAACAAGTTTTTTTCTGCAAAACAGGATTATATATTCTGTAAATAAATGATATCACATTTTTTTTAATATATCTTTTTAATATTTTTCCCAAGAGAAGATACCATCCAAAATTGGGAATGATATTAATATAGCAGTTGCTCCAGATAAGCTAAAGCGACCCATAAATTCAGGGTACTTACAGAGGCAAGGGAGATAATTGTAAAACTCCACTGGTCATTTTGAGGGAGCCAGTAAATAATGGGGCAGTACCCACGGTTTGGAAACAGGTAAATGTAGTTCCCATATTTAATCTTAAAGGTTTTTTTAAAGGAGAAAATGCCCAAATTGATGGAGGAATGACATGACATAGTGGGGTAGAAATTGGTAACTGTTGTGTCGGTTTTCCGGATAGAAAACTGGGGCAAAAAATGACCAATTTCACGGGGCTTTGCCCCAAGGACCCCTGAAAAATGATATGGCCAAGGATGATCTTCAAGCATCCAGCGCAGCCGCCCAAAACAGGCGTTAAGCCCCTTGCACATGCTAGTGTTGGGCACTGAATACCTGTTTTAGGTCCTTCCCAGAAAATTGGGCTACCCAGGGCACAGGCCTGCTCTGCTCTAGTTTTCCAAGTGTCGATACGGCCTATCAACCAGGTGTTCCCAAAAAGGTAGTTATTTTTTTTATTTTAAGGTTGATGTGGAGCCAGGACTGCTCTTCTGGCTTCTCAGCACTCATGGGGGTCGCTGCCAAAGCATGATTGTCCCCCTTCCTTTTGTCCTCTTCTCCTCCCCCCCACCCCCGCAACCCCGCTCCCCACCCATTCCATTTTTGCATAGATCTTGTTGGATATTCATGCATACTCCGACCTCTCTGCCTTGGTTGGAAGTATTACCATCTTGTTTTCAACAATGCTACTGCAAGATCAAGCTGATCATATTGTAAGCTACATAAAAGCATCAAGGTCCTATGAGGGCAATAGTGATTCAGTGCCAATTTTACACCCTCTTTTGCACTTAAGGCAACGGAAAAGGAAATTGGGCGGGGTGTGAAATGGGCTGCCAATGCACTGTTGTTCACTCCGCTGGGCAGGCCACATTGTTCGCATGCCAGACACGAGACTCCCAAAGCTAGCGCTGTACTCTGAGCTCCTTCACGACAAACGAGCCAAAGGTGGGCAGTGGAAACGTTACAAGGACACCCTCAAAGCCTCCCTGATAAAGTGCAACATCCCCGCTGATACCTGGGAGTCCCTGACCAAAGACCGCCCTAAGTGGAGGAAGTGCATCCAGGAGGACGCTGAGCACCTCGAGCCTTGTCACCGAGAGCATGCAGAAATCAAGCGCAGGCTGCGGAAAAAGCGTGCGGCAAACCAGTCCTACCCACCCCTTCCCTCAATGACTATCTGTCCCACCTGTGACAGAGACTGGTTCTCGTATTGGACTGTGCAGCCACCTAAGAACTCATGTTAAGAGTGGAAGCAAGTCTTCCTCGATTCCGAGGGACTGCCTATGATGATGCTCATTTGCTGTAACCATTGAAGACCAATTTAACTGCTCTATCTTTAATGACACAATGGCCCTGATTTTGTGGGCGAGGCTTCCCGCGGGGAAATGCCATTGATTCGCAAATAAAATGCCCACGGACCTAGTGGTCCGGGAGGTACGGAGACTCGCGCTCCTGGGCCTCTCTGGGGACCCGCGGGTAGAGGCCCACATATCTCGGCGCACGTGGCTCGCAAGTGCCCCTGGCATCACGTGGGCCGGCCCAACCAATGAAAGAAGGGAATCTCCATTCATACTTATGAGGTTTCCGTACATAGGTAATCACCATAATTATGAATGGAAATACCCCCAAAAATCTGCACTTCAATAAATGTAAAGAATATACAGTTGGTGAGAGGGGAGCGACCTATCAAAAGCCCAGCGGGAGATCGAGAGCCAGCGGCAGTTGGTGAGAGGGGAGCGACCTGTCAAAAGCCCAGCGGGAGATTGAGAGCCAGCGGCAGTTGGTGAGAGGGGAACGACCTATCAAAAGCCCAGCGGGAGATCGAGAGCCAGCGGCAGTTGGTGAGAGGGGAGCGACCTGTCAAAAGCCCAGCGGGAGATCGAGAGCCAGCGGCAGTTGGTGAGAGGGGAGCGACCTGTCAAAAGCCCAGCGGGAGATCGAGAGCCAGCGGCAGTTGGTGAGAGGGGAGCGACCTGTCAAAAGCCCAGCGGGAGATCGAGAGCCAGCGGCAGTTGGTGAGAGGGGAGCGACCTGTCAAAAGCCTAGCGGGAGATCGAGAGCCAGCGGCAGTTGGTGAGAGGGGAGCGACCTGTCAAAAGCCCAGTGGGAGATCGAGAGCCAGCGGCAGTTGGTGAGAGGGGAGCGACCTGTCAAAAGCCCAGCGGGAGATCGAGAGCCAGCGGCAGTTGGTGAGAGGAGAGCGACCTGTCAAAAGCCCAGCGGGAGATCGAGAGCCAGCGGCAGTTGGTGAGAGGGGAGCGACCTATCAAAAGCGACCGGTGCAGCTACAGCGGGAGAGAAAGCAAAATAGAAGTAGAAAGTAATCAAAAAGTGACGTCACAGCCAATGGGGTAAGTGATTGGCTGGTGATTGGTGAGTAGCTTTTCTTTTCTTTTTTATATCAGTAAGTGAACTGCAACATTGTTATTACCAATTTAAGTGTATCTAAGGTTAAGGCATGGCAGGAGAGCTCGGCCACGTGATATGCTCCTCCTGTACCATGTGGGAACTCGGGGACACTTCCGGTGTCCCTGGGCGCTCCGTGTGTGGGAAGTGTATTGCCTCGAGCTCTTGACGGTCCGCGTTGCGGAATTGGAGCTGAGGGTGGATTCACTCTGGAGCATCCATGATGCTGAGAATGACGTGAGTATCACGTGTAGTGAGTTGGTCTTACCGCAGGAGAAGGGTCCACAGCCAGATAGGGAATGGAAGACCAGCAGGAAGAGCAGTGCAAGAAAGATAGTGCAGGGGTCCCCTGTGGTCATCCCCCTGCAAAACAGATACACCGTTTTGAGTACTGTTGGGGAGGATGACTCATCAGGGGAGGGCAGCAGCAGCCAAGTTCATGGCACCGTAGGTGGCTCTGCTGCAAAGGAGGGCAGGAAAAAGAGTGGGAGCGCGATAGTGATAGGGGATTCGATGGTGAGGGGAATAGATAGGCGTTTCTGCGGACGCAACCGAGACTCCAGGATGGTATGTTGCCTCCCTGGTGCAAGGGTCAAGGATGTCTCGGAGCGGGTGCAGGACATTCTGAAATGGGAGGGAGAACAGCCAGTTGTCGTGGTGCACATTGGTACCAACGACATAGGTAAAAAAAGGGATGAGGTCCTACGAAAAGAATTTAAGGAGCTAGGAGCTAAATTAAAAAGTAGGACCTCAAAAGTAGTAATCTCGGAATTGCTACCAGTGCCACGTGCTAGTCAGAGTAGGAATCACAGGATAGCGCAGATGAATACATGGCTTGAGCAGTGGTGCAGCAGGGAGGGATTCAAATTCTTGGGGCATTGGAACCGGTTCTGGGGGAGGTGGGACCAGTACAAACCGGACGGTCTGCACCTGGGCAGGTCCGGAACCAATGTCCTAGGGGGAGTGTTTGCTAGTGTTGTTGGGGAGGAGTTAAACTAATATTGCAGGGGGATGGGAACCTATGCAGGGAGACAGAGGGAGACAAAAATGAGGCAAAAGCAAAAGACAGAAAGGAGATGAGGAAAAGTGGAGGGCAGAGAAACCCAAGGCAAAGAACAAAAAGGGCCACTGTACAGCAAAATTCTAGAAGGACAAAGGGTGTTAAAAAAGCAAGCCTGAAGGCTTTGTGTCTTAATGCAAGGAGTATCCGCAATAAGGTGGATGAATTAACTGTGCAAATAGATGTTAACAAATATGATGTGATTGGGATTACGGAGACGTGGCTCCAGGATGATCAGGGCTGGGAACTCAACATCCAGGGGTATTCAACATTCAGGAAGGATAGAATAAAAGGAAAAGGAGGTGGGGTAGCATTGCTGGTTAAAGAGGAGATTAATGCAATAGTTAGGAAAGACATTAGCTTGGATGATGTGGAATCTATATGGGTAGAGCTGCAGAACACTAAAGGGCAAAAATCGTTAGTGGGAGTTGTGTACAGACCTCCAAACAGTAGTAGTGATGTTGGGGAGGGCATCAAACAGGAAATTAGGAGTGCATGCAATAAAGGTGCAGCAGTTATAATGGGTGACTTTAATATGCACATAGATTGGGCTAGCCAAACTGGAAGCAATACGGTGGAGGAGGATTTCCTGGAATGCATAAGGGATGGTTTTTTAGTCCAATATGTCGAGGAACCAACTAGGGGGGAGGCCATCTTAGACTGGGTGTTATGTAATGAGAGAGGATTAATTAGCAATCTCATTGTGCGAGGCCCCTTGGGGAAGAGTGACCATAATATGGTGGAATTCTGCATTAGGATGGAGAATGAAACAGTTAATTCAGAGACCATGGTCCAGAACTTAAAGAAGGGTAACTTTGAAGGTATGAGGCATGAATTGGCTAAGATAGATTGGCTAATGATACTTAAGGGGTTGACTGTGGATGGGCAATGGCAGACATTTAGAGACCGCATGGATGAATTACTACAATTGTACATTCCTGTCTGGCGTAAAAATAAAAAAGGGAAGGTGGCTCAACCGTGGCTATCTAGGGAAATCAGGGATAGTATTAAAGCCAAGGAAATGGCATACAAATTGGCCAGAAATAGCAGCGAACCTGGGGACTGGGAGAAATTTAGAACTCAGCAGAGGAGGACAAAGGGTTTGATTAGGGCAGGGAAAATGGAGTACGAGAAGAAGCTTGCAGGGAACATTAAGGCGGATTGCAAAAGTTTCTATAGGTATGTAAAGAGAAAAAGGTTAGTAAAGACAAACGTAGGTCCCCTACAGTCAGAATCAGGGGAAGTCATAACGGGGAACAAAGAAATGGCAGACCAATTGAACAAGTACTTTGGTTCAGTATTCACTAAGGAGGACACAAACAACCTTCCGGATATAAAAGTGGTCAGAGGGTCTATTAAGGAGGAGGAACTGAGGGAAATCTTTATTAGTCGGGAAATTGTGTTGGGGAAATTGATGGGATTGAAGGCCGATAAATCCCCAGGGCCTGATGGACTGCATCCCAGAGTACTTAAGGAGGTGGCCTTGGAAATAGCGGATGCATTGACAGTCATTTTCCAACATTCCATTGACTCTGGATCAGTTCCTATCGAGTGGAATGTAGCCAATGTAACCCCACTTTTTAAAAAAGGAGGGAGAGAGAAAACAGGGAATTATAGACCGGTCAGCCTGACCTCAGTAGTGGGTAAAATGATGGAATCAATTATTAAGGATGTCATAGCAGCGCATTTGGAAAATGGTGACATGATAGGTCCAAGTCAGCATGGATTTGTGAAAGGGAGATCATGCTTGACAAATCTTCTGGAATTTTTTGAGGATGTTTCCAATAAAGTGGACAAAGGAGTACCAGTTGATGTGGTATATTTGGACTTTCAGAAGGCTTTCGACAAGGTCCCACACAGGAGATTAATGTGCAAAGTTAAAGCACATGGGATTGGGGGTAGTGTGCTGACGTAGATTGAGAACTGGTTGTCAGACAGGAAGCAAAGAGTAGGAGTAAATGGGTACTTTTCGGAATGGCAGGCAGTGACTAGTGGGGTACCGCAGGGTTCTGTGCTGGGGCCCCAGCTGTTTACATTGTACATTAACGATTTAGACGAGGGGATTAAATGTAGTATCTCCAAATTTGCGGATGACACTAAGTTGGGTGGCAGTGTGAGCTGCGAGGAGGATGCTATGAGGCTACAGAGTGACTTGGATAGATTAGGTGAGTGGGCAAATGCGTGGCAGATGAAGTATAATGTGGATAAATGTGAGGTTATCCACTTTGGTGGTAAAAACAGAGAGACAGACTATTATCTGAATGGTGACAGATTAGGAAAAGGGAAGGTGCAACGAGACCTGGGTGTCATGGTACATCAGTCATTGAAGGTTGGCATGCAGGTACAGCAGGCGGTTAAGAAAGCAAATGGCATGTTGGCCTTCATAGCGAGGGGATTTGAGTACAGGGGCAGGGAGGTGTTGCTACAGTTGTACAGGGCCTTGGTGAGGCCACACCTGGAGTATTGTGTACAGTTTTGGTCTCCTAACTTGAGGAAGGACATTCTTGCTATTGAGGGAGTGCAGCGAAGATTCACCAGACTGATTCCCGGGATGGTAGGACTGACCTATCAAGAAAGACTGGATCAACTGGGCTTGTATTCACTGGAGTTCAGAAGAGTGAGAGGCAACCTCATAGAAACGTTTAAAATTCTGACGGGTTTGGACAGGTTGGATGCAGGAAGAATGTTCCCAATGTTGGGGAAGTCCAGAACCAGGGGTCACAGTCTAAGGATAAGGGGTAAGCCATTTAGGACCGAGATAAGGAGAAACTTCTTCACCCAGAGAGTGGTGAACCTGTGGAATTCTCTACCACAGGAAGTAGTTGAGGCCAATTCACTGGATATATTCAAAAGGGAGTTAGATGAAGTCCTTGCTACTCGGGGGATCAAGGGGTATGGCGTGAAAGCAGGAAGTGGGTACTGAAGTTTCATGTTCAGCCATGAACTCGTTGAATGGCGGTGCAGGCTAGAAGGGCTGAATGGCCTGCTCCTGCACCTATTTTCTATGTTTCTATATATAAAATTACTTAAAATGGCTTTTAGTGAAATATTTAAAACAACAATTTAATTTTTTGAAAAAGAAAGGTACATGTTTTAAAGGGGCTAAAAATAAACTGATATTATTGCACAGGGCTTTTAATATATTGATAACATTTTATTTTTATGTTTTTTAAAACTCTTACATTGCTAAAAGCAGGCCTTTACCAAGGAGATTCTTGACAGATTGCAAGTTACGGGTTTTCGCGCATGCATTTTGCGCACAAAAAAATAGAACTTACACACCTCATATGCGCCCGTAGGGGCCGAAAATTACGGTCCAAAAATAAAAGTTGAATTTCTTGGGGCAAGTAAATTTATTTCTTGATATAATTGCATATTTCATTTCAACCATCAGTCAAGCTTACCTTAAAGCACTGATGCTATTCAGGTGCAAAGAAATAGAGCATTCCAATGCAAATTACTTCATTAGCATAAGGTAGAAATTACAATTGGTGCTCTTCTCAGACAAATACTTGTACTGAGTTCCTCTATGCACTATTTTAAAATTGGCATTATCAACCTGCCAACATTTCAAAATGTTCTTTCTTTCTTTGTATGTTTGTTTGAAGAATGTTTGTTGACATCTCCATTTTTATTTCCGGACGTAGCCAATTATCGTCGTGGATAAAGCTTTTTGCCGACTTCTGATCTGCTCCCACTGAAGAGGCTGGAAATCCGGAAGCTGCGGGCAGCTCGTTACAGGCATTATACAAGTAATCACATAAAACGGGCAAATTGCATTTGCAAAATGTGCCCACTATAAATGGTGGGGACCGTAGCCCCTCTCACAACCTCAGGGTGTCCCAGTGTGCTTTACAGCCAATGAAGTACTTTTTGAAGTGTAGTCACTGTTGTAATGTATGAAACTACATCCTTCTCTTCAGTGCTTACCTCATGAGCAGCATAGATGACACTCTTTAAACAGGTTTCTGTGTATGTAGTACCGCATCGTTCAAAAACTGCTGCTATAGTACCATGCTTGGGCATCTTATTGCTCTGCAGAACAGAAAAACTCCAATTCGTCACAGAGGCGATTGTATAAATAAATGTATTCATTTCACTCCTTCCACCAAAATATTGTTTTTGTGTAAACAAAACATCTTTATATTACTTGTATTTCAATGAAAGCTAGAAAATGTAAAAGTTCTAATTCCTACGCCTGTGTGACAGGAGGAAAGAGAGAGAGAGGGGGAAAGACAGACAGAATTAGGGATGGACAGAGAGAGGGACAGTCAAAGACATTCTAGGAACTGACTACTAAATACCAAATTTAATGTTTGCAGAGATCTTCTAGCAAGTTACACAGCAGTGCTGGCAGACCTGGGCACTGACAATCACACAATGGTGTCAGGCTCAGGCTCACGCCCGCCTCCCTGTTGACAGACATCAGGGAGCCAAATTCCATAGTGCACTCTTCATTTCTACCAAACCTCAGGTTTCCTCTCTACAGTTCTGCCAAATCCTAGGTTCCACCACTACCTCTACGAAGGTTCTCCTCAATGCTGAAAAAGCACAGCAGCCCCACTGCTAGGCTGACAACGCAAGGTTGTAGCCTTCTCCACCAATGTCCACCAAGCTTTGTTTGGGTTGGAGCAAGTGGGGGTTATGTAGTGCATCAAGAATTAAAGACGAGGTGCGTAGAAGGGCAGAATACAAAGGTTCAGTTCAAAGGGGAGGAGAAGGTAGAAAGCGGAGGAGATCATGGGAATGTGAAAGGGTAGGAGAAGCATGCACATTTTCCCCACAACTAACTTAAATGCAACCAACAGATTTTGGTGGTTCCTTTCCCTACCACACCACCCACCACACCTGCCCAAATGAAACTAAAGCAAGAAGAGAAGCAGCAGAGGAAAGTAAGCAACAAAAAGTAGAGTTAAGGGAAGAGGACACAAAGCAGAAGAGAAAGAGAGAAGCAGAAGAGGAGAGATGGAGAGAAACAGCAACACAAACACACTAAACACAGGAATGAGTCGGCATATAATATGACTATTTTTCTTCTGCAGATGAAGGCGACACTGGCATGGCAGTATTTATTACCTTTCCCGAGTTGCTCTTAGGGCAAAGACAGTCAACATTGGCTAGACCAGGTAGTGGCAGCAGGTCCTTTTCCTAAGAGCATTAATGAACCAGTTGGGTTTTTAACAAAAATCTGGCAGCATTTCTGGTCGCTTGTTCTGCTGTCTGCCCACAAATTCAGGTTTATTAAATTGAATTTCACAACTTGCCACGGTGGAATTTGAGATGACAATCTCTGGGTTGCTAGTCCAGTATTGTCATGTATGTATGCTTGGGGTTACTAGCCACCATGTGGCGCCACTGTCAGAGATCATTGGGCTGTACGCACGTGTGTGTGGCCCTGGTATAAAAGGCAAGCCATCTTGTAATGTAATCACTTTAGGCTCTAATAAAGCAGAGCCAGGTTTGTACCTGTGTTAGTTTACAGTATTCAGTCTATCGAGTTATTACATACATAACATTTGGCGACGAGGTAACTTAAGAACCTTCGCATGAAAAAATGAGCACAATTGGAATTCTGGAGTGATTCGTGGAGGGAGAGGACTGGGCAGATTTTGTAGCTCGCCTGGACCAGTACTTCGTGGCAAACAAAATGGAGAAACTGACTGGTGCAGTTAGGCGCAGGGCAGTCTTCCTCACAGTTTGCGGACCAAAAATCTATGGACTCAAAGAATCTTCTCTCGCCTGCAAGTTCAATGGACAAGGACTATGAGGAAGTGTGTGCTCTGGTACATGACCATCTCAAACCAGAAGAAGGCATCATCCTCTCACGATATCGATTCTACACGCACGATTGTTCTGAAGGCCAGGACGTGTCGGAATTCGTTGCCGACCTAAGATATCTAGCTGGACCGTGTAAGTTCGAAAAAGCGTTGGGAGACATGCTGCGGGACTTCTTTGTAATCGACATCAACCACGAGGTGATCCTGAGTAAGCTACTGGCAGCGGAGACACTGGATTTGAGCAAGGCCACGACAATTGCCCAGGCATGCATGACGACGGACAAAAACTTAAAGTAGATTTCATCGAAAAATCGGAATTCGGCAAATACTGTAAACAAGATTGTATCGTCGTTTGGCAGAGCTGTTTATGGCAGGGCCTACTCAACTGCATCTGCGAAACCTGTGGCTGCCCAAAGTCCACCAACAGGAATGAATCCGATTTCACCGTATTGGCGTTGTGGGGGCAATCATCGGCCTCATCAGTGTCGGTTTAAACAGCATGTTTGTAAAGGCTGTTCGAGACTGGGGCATCTCCAGTGCATGTGTCTGCAACTGAGCAAGCGTGCTGCGACACAACACGTGGAAGATGATGACCAGTATAGCGCGGATCTGAATATGCAATCCGAGATACCAGAGGACGAAGTGTATGGACTGTATTCATTCCTAACAAAGAGCCAACCGATGTTTGAACCAGGCATCAGCAATTTCACGGGAGCCAAGGTGCAGATCCACGTGGACTCGGACGCAAGACCTGTCCATCATAAAGCTCGAGCGGTTCTGTACATGATGAGGGAGAAGGTCGAAATTGAACTGGACAGACTCCAGCGTGAAGGAGTCATATCACCGGTCGAATTTAACGAATGGGTCAGCCTCATTGTTCCTGTGTTGAAGAGTGATGGCACTGTCAGGATTTGTGGAGACTACAAGGTTACGATCAACCGAGTTTCGAAGCAGGATCAATACCCATTACCGAAGGATGTTGACCTGTTTGCAACACTAGCCGGGGGGAAGTCGTTCACTAAACTGTATCTGACATCAGCCTACATGACACAGGAGCTGGTTGAGATGCCAAAGAAACTTATGTGCATCAACACTCATAAAGGACTGTTTATCAACAACAGGTGTCCTTTCGGAATTCGCTCGGCTGCAGCCATATTTCAGAGGAACATGGAGAGTCTACTGAAGTCCGTCCCGAGAACCGTCATGTTCCAAGATGACATCCTGGTCACAGGTCGTGACACCACCGAACATCTGAACAACCTGGAAGAGGTTCTATATTGTCTGGACAAAGTGGACAACATTCGAAGTGCGTCTTCATGGCACCGGAAGTCGAATTCCTGGGGAGGAAAATTGCTGCTGACTGCATCAGGCCTACGGACTCAAAAACCAAGGCCGTCAAAAATGCTCCCAAGCCTCAGAATGTGACGGAGCTGCGTTCGTTCCTTGGTCTACTCAACTACATCAGTAATTTCCTACCTAGATTGAGCACTTCATTAGAGCCACTACACATACTGCTAAGAAAAGGCGACAACTGGGTTTGGGGTGTGTCTCAAGATAGAGCTTTTGAGAAAACTACTAATCTGCTTTGCTCTAACAAGCTGCTGGTACATTATGATCTGTGTAAATGTCTAGTATTGGCCTGTGATGCTACGTCATATGGTGTTGGTTGCGTGCTTCAACAAGCTAATGAGTCAGGTAAACTGCAACCTGTTGCGTATGCTTCTAAACGTTTGTCAAAGGCGGAAAGAGCCTACAGCCTGTTTATATGGGGTTAAAAAGATGCATCAGTACCTGTTTGGTCTTCGGTTTGAACTGGAAACAGATCACAAGCCACTCATTTCATTGTTTTCGGAAAAAGGTATCAATACCAATGCATTGTCCCGCATCCAGAGGTGGGCGCTGACATTATCTGCCTATGATTATGTCATTCGCCATAGACCTGGCACCGAGAATTGAGCCGATGCACTTAGCCGTCTGCCGTTGCCCATACCGGAGGTGGAGACACCACAACCTGCAGACCTACTGTTAGTTATGGATGCTTTTGAAAGTGAAGGAACCCCTGTCACGGCTCAACAAGTTAAGACCTGGACCAGCCAGGGCCCGATATTATCGGTTGTGAAACGTTGTGTCCTTAGTGGTGATTGGTCTGCCATACTCAAGCAAATGGCTGATGAGACCAAACCTTACAACAGTCAGATTGTTTACTGTGGGGTAATCGTGTTGTTATGTCCAAGAAAGGCAGAGAGAAATTTGTACATGATCTACATAGCACTCATCCCGGTATTGTCATGATGAAAGCCATTGCCAGGTCTCATATATGGTAGCCTGGAATTGATTTTGATCTAGAATCATGTGTACATCAATGCAATACTTGCATGCAGCTAAGTAAAGCACCAGCGGAATCGCTGCTGAGTCTGTGGTTGTGGCCATCTAAACTGTGGTCCAGGATCCACATCGACTTTGCAGGTCCCTTCCTGGGAAAGATGTTTTTAGTTGTGGTGGATGCATATTCCAAGTGGATAGATTGTATAATCATGTCATCCAGTACATCCACAGCTACCATTGAGAGCCTTTGTGTCATGTTTGCCACTCATGGTCTGTCCGACATCGTTGTGACAACAGACCTTGCTTCACTCGTCTGGAGTTTCAAGAGTTCATGAAACTCAATGGTATCAAACATGTGAGGTCAGCACCATTCAAACCCACATCTAATAGTCAAGCAGAGCGTGCTGTCCAAACCATCAAGCAGAGTATGAAACGTGTAACTCAAGATTCACTGCAGACTTGCTTGTCATGCATATTGCTTAGTTACAGGACAAGACCCAACACGCTTACCGGGGACCCCCTGCTGAACCATTGATGGAGAGGTCTCAAAACCAGGCTCTCTCTTGTCCACTCTGACTTGAACGATCATGTTGAATACAGACGTCAAAGTCAGCAGTGGTATCATGATTGCGCTGCTGTGTCACGTGACATTTCTGTTAGTGATCCTGTGTATGTGGGCCTGTGAGAGGACACCACAGGAGGTCGGGAGTATAAGAGTTGGAGCGCAGCTACTGCAGCTTCCAGCGCGAGCCGACACAAATGTGTGATGGCTTTGAGGTGGGCTACTGGGTGACGTCACTGGACCCAGGTCGCCGTTTGGAGCGTGGGCAGGAACATCGGTGGGGCCCTGGTAAAGCGGAGGAACGGGAAGGTCGGAGTGGACTTGCAACGAGTGATTGGAGCGGAGAAGTGATGAAGGATCGTGGCTGAAATTTGGTGGGTGATCATGGCGGAGTTGTGACGAATGTTTGTGTGGAGGAGCGGTGAGAGATTGTGGCGAAGGTGCGACGAATGAGGGTATGGGGCCCAGGGGCAGCACGGGCTAGTCCACACTGTGATATGTGTGCGTATTAAGTCCGTGCAGCAGAGCAGGTCTCCAGTTGTCTTGGTTAATCCTTGCCACTGGATAAAGGCCTAGCTCTGTCAAGTCCATGTGATGGCTAATGTGCAATGGTCAGCACACATTAAAAAAATTCACGCACAGGCATCTTCCACCCTTCAATTGGAGTTCAGGACTGGAACATCGGGTCCTTCATTGAAAAATCTGTGAACTCGTGGAAGCAAGTCATCCTCGTTCGAGGGACCGCCTATGGTATCTACTGAATTATGGTCAAGGTCCCAAGTGGATCGCCGGTACTGTTACGGCCAAGGAGGGTAACAGAGTGTTTATCGTCAAGCTCAAGATTGGGCAAACATTCAGGAGATATGTTGATCAGATAAAGCTGCGGCACACGGATGAACCGAAACAGTCTAAGGAAGATATAATCAGTGACCAACCAACCGACCCTCAGTCATCAGAGGACTCCGCTGTCATCAATGAATCTGGACTTTCAATCCCTGACATGGTCATTGCCACTCCCATCAGATCGGCTACTCAGCCCCCAGTCGTAACAGACTCAGAACGCTCGCCCAAGGCTGCAGTTGAACTGAGACGATCAACTCGGGAGCGGAAAGCCCCAGGCGGTCTCAATTTGTAAAAAGACTGTTACTAATATCTTAAAGGGGAATATTGTCATGTATGTGTGCTTGGGTTTACCAGGTGGAGCCACTGTCGGAGGTCATTGGGCTGTATGCACGTGATGGCAGCTGCGATCTGGCCCTCCAGCAGAGGGCTGGGCTGATCGATCGCGGCCTAAGAGAAATGGGAAAAATTGAACAGTTCCATTTTTTAAATTTTGTACTTACCTCGGCCCCCTTCCCTTTATCTTTCGACCCCGAAATGCACGGCCTCCCAATCAACACCTCCTGCAACGCTACCGGTGTTTTCACCCAGCGATGCTGCAGGGGGCGGAACCAAAGTTCGAGTCTGGAGTGCTATCGGGGCGATGCGCATGGCACTGATGTCACGATCTTCGGGCGAAGGAGAAGGTGGTGCAACATCCCACCATTGCCGCAAATCTCCCGCCAAAGTTAGTGGAAGTCGTTCATCTCACCGTGCCAGGTCGGTAAGTCGTTAGCGTCCCGTTATCGCCCCTGGAGATGATAACGGGAGGTGCTAAGGAGGTCAACTTCTCAGCCAAGATCCTTGTGCAATACCACAGGAGATCAAAAAGTATGTTAAAATTGTTGCACAAGGTATGCATTTTCTGTCCATATTAGCCACACACAATTTTTTAGTCAGGCTTCCCATGTCAATATTTACAATGCAAAAACCCTACATCCACATTATATAACCTGTGTCATATTCTCATTGCAGCTCTTCCACCATTACATGGATTAGTAGCCCGGGTACCCCACCACCATTTTTGTATTTTAACAAATTTTTTTCATATTTTCAGGTGTTCAACCTGATTTTGGAGGCAACTGTGATCCATACACACCCAACCTGTTTGTATCCACACGATTCCAATTTTGCATCCTAGGCCATGGCCTTCTTACTCTCCACTTGCTCAGTTTCCTTCCCTTCACAGCAAAAAACCAACCTCGAGCCTAGCACTTGGAGAAACCAAGTCATAGTGTCATAGTGAAAGAGGAGGTAGTGGAGATACTGGATCAGATAAAAATTGATACACAGGAGGTAATAGAAAGGCTGTGTGAACTAAGTTACAAGGACCAGACGTGATGCATCCTAGGATGCTGAGGAAAATTAAGGAGAAAATTACTGAGGTTCTAGCCATAATCTTCCAATCCTCCTCAGATACGGTGGTGGTGCCAGAGGACTGGAGAATTGCAAATGTTACATTCTTGTTCAAAAAAGGGTGTAAGGATAAATCCAGCAACTACAGGCCAGTCAGTTTAACCTCAGTAGGGGGGAAGCTTTTAGAAATGATAATCAGGGACAAAATTAATAGTCACTTGGACAAGTATGGATTAATTAAGGAAAGCCAGCACGGATTTGTTAAAGGCAAATAGTGTTTAACTAACTTGATCAAGTTTTTTGATGAGGGCAATGCAGTTGACATGGTGTACATGGACTTCCAAAAGGCATTTGATAACGTGCCACATAATAGGCTTGCCAGAAAAGTTGAAGCCCATAGAATAAAAGGGACAGTGGCAGCATGGATACAAAATTGGCTAAGTGACAGGAAACAGAGAATAGTGGTGAACGATTGTTTCTCAGACTGGAGGAAGTGTTATGTCTATAATGCACTCATGAATGACTCCACGAGTCAATGTGTTGTACTCAAACTGTAGTGACCTTGACCTTGGTCCTTTATTCGTAACTCCAGAGTGAGGCACAAGCATGGTGGGCAGCCTTTTATTCTGGGCCCTGCACACCTATGCAGGTGACCCTCAGGTCTCCCACCGCAGTGCCCTCTGGTGGACAGCCTCTGCCACAGGGGCAGGAAACCCCAGTCTCCACCAGTTGCACCCTCTAGTGGTGCCAGCATAGTATATAAACAGATTGTAGTTGATACACCAACAGTAGTACCACAGTACCCAATTCATAAAATGATCTAGCCTGGATATGACTTAACATAATGTCATTAATAAGTAAAGATTTTCACCAATAAAGTTTTAATTTCACTGAAATATAGTTCTTTGCAATTGTAAAACTATCTAAATATTCATCAGCTATGAACAGGTGCTTCTCAACAGATCAAACCTTACCCCGACAAGGAGATACTCGCAATCCCCATGGAATCGGTATGTTCTTTCATCAAATGTGGTCATAAATGAGCCTCCTTCAATTGAACAGGTCCCAGGACATTGAATGTCAGAGCAGTCCCATTGTGCTCCAACACATGTGCTACATAAAAGATAATTAGCATATTTATTGTATTGAGTACTTAAAGGTGTGCAGTAATCCCCCAATGTTAGAAATATATTTCAAAAAATATTGCTCAATGAAGATGAGCTTTTCAAGTCTCCTTCCCTCCAAAGCTGCTGTTATCATGCCAGTGACACGAATTTCCAGCTACACACAAGAACAGCTTCACTCATTTTAATGGAGGTCTGATTTTTAAATTAGCAAATCAACAGATTAGATGCAGATCCTGGAAATGCCTGATGGTAACATTGACAGCTTAAAGTTGGCAGTGTTATATTTATCAGCACTAACATCTTACACCAAGATTCACCAAATAATTCTTCAGGCATATTTAGCCTGTGGTGATGCCTGAAACTGGAGCAGCCTAACCTATTCCTATCTCCTGAGTGCTGTCACTAAATTGGACACCAAACAGCTCCTGGTTAAATAAGCTGAAAACATCCACCGGGGGAAAATTTTTATTGGCAGAGGAAAGAGACTAGGTTCTAGTCACATATCTTGTGAAAAGGATAGGTTTCTGTTGACTGATCTGATTATCCCTCTGCCCATCTCTCTTTATTTGCAGGTTGTGGAGGACAGAGGACATGTGCCAGAGCAGTGCACTTGCATCTTAGATGCTAAATTAGAATCCATGTAGGAATGGGTGATAGACTGCTGAAAGATAGTTGCTTGAGGTCAGTCAGCTTAGCCACCTCTAGGATACCAAATTTTTAGTAATAGTGTGGAGGACGAAGTCATGGAATATATACAGGGTGGTTTTCTAGATCAGTATGTTGAGGAACCAACTATAGAACAGGCTATATCAGATCTAGTATTGTGCAATGAGAAAGGGTTCATTAATAACCTTGTAGTAAAGGGGCCCTTAGGGAAGAGTGACCATAATATGATAGAATTTTACATTAAGTTTGAAAGTGATTTGTTAAATCCGAAATTAGGGTCTTAAATCTAAACAAAGGAAGCTAAGTAGGGATGAGGTAGATTGGGAAACTACATTAAAAGGTATGATGGTAGACAAGCAATGGCTAGCATTTAAAGAATTAATACATCATTTACAACAAACATATTCCTGTAAGGCACAAAAACCCCACAGGAAAGTGGTCCAACCGTGGCTAACAAGAGAAGTTAAAGATTGTATTAGATCAAAGGAAGAGGCTTATAATGTTGCCAAAAAGAGCAGTAAGCCTGAGAATTCAGCAAAGGACGACCAAGAAATTGATAAAGAAAGGGAAAATAGAATATGAGAGTAAACTAGCGAGAGACATAAAAACAGACTGTAAAAGCTTCTATAGGTATGTAAAAAGGAAAAGATTAGCGAAAGTAAATGTGGGTCCCCTACAGGCTGAGACAGGAGAAATTATAATGGGGAATAAGGAAATGGCAGAGGAATTAAACAAATATTTTTTGTCTGCCTTCACGGAAACAGACATGAAGCACCTCCCGGAAATAGTGGAGTATCAAGGGTCTAGTGAGAATGAGGGACTGAAAGAAATTAGTATTAGTAAAAAAATAGTACTGGAGAAATTAATGGGACTGAAAGCCGATAAATCTCCTAGACCTGATGGTCTACAGCCTCGGATTTTGAAAGAGGTGGCTATAGAGATAGCGGATGCATTGGTGGTCATCTTCCAAAATTCCATAGATTCTAGAATGGTTTCCGCAGATTGGAAGGTAGCGAATGTAACCCCACTATTTAAGAAAGGGGGGAGAGAGAAAACGGGGAGCTACAGAGCAGTTAGCCTGACATCAGTCGTAGGGAAAATGCTAGAATCGATTATTAAGAACGTGGTAACAGGAGACTTAGAAAATAATAATAGGATTGGGCAGAGTCAACACAGATTTATGAAAGGGAAATTATGTTTGACAAATCTGTTACAGTTTTTTTGAGGTTGTAACTAGCAGAATAGATAAGGGCGGACCAGTGGATGTGGTGTATTTAGATTTTCAGAAGGCATTCGATAAGATGCCACACAAGAGGTTATTAAACAAAATTAGGGCTCATGTGATTGGGGGTAATATACTAACATGGATTGAGGATTGGTTAACGGACAGAAAACAGAGAGTAGGAATAAACAGGTCATTTTCGGGTTGACAGGCTGTAAATAGTGGGGTGCCGCAAGGATCGGTGCTTGGGCCCCAGCTATTCACAATCAATGAGGGGACCAAATATAATATATCCAAGTTTGCTGATGATATAAAGCTTGGTGGGAATGTAAGTTGTGAGGAGAATGCAAAGAGACTTCAAGGGGATATAGACAGGATAAGTGAGTGGGCAAGAACATGGCAACTGGAATATAATGTGGAGAAATGTGAAGTTATCCACTTTGGTAAGGAAAATTGTGAGAGATTGGGAAATGTTGGTGTTCAGAGGAATCTAGGTGTCCTTGTACACGAATCACTGAAAGTTAACATGCAGGTACAGCAAGCAATTAAGAAAGCAGATGGAATGTTGGCCTTTATTACATGAGGATTTGAGTATAAGAGTAAAGATGTCTTACTGCAATTATATCGGGTCCTGGTGAGACCACACCTGGAGCATTGTGTAAAGTTTTGGTCTCCTTACCTAAGGAAGGATATACTTGCCGTAGAGGAAGTGCAACGAAGGTTCACCAGACTGATTCCTGGGATGGGGGGATTGTCCTACAAGGAGAGATTGAGTAGACTAGGCCTACATTCTCTAGAGTTTAGAAGAATGAGAGGTGATCTCATTGAAAGATACAAAATATATACAGGGGTTGACAGGGTAGATGCAGGGAGGATGTTTCCTCTGGCTGAGGAGTCTAGAACCAGGGGTTACAGCCTCAGAATAAAAGGTCGGCCATTTCGGACTGAGATGAGGAGAAACTTCTTCACTCAGAAGGTGGTGAATCTTTTGAATTATTTACCCTCAAGGGCTGTGGAGGCTCAGTTGTTGAGTATACTCAAGGCAGAGACAGATACATTTTTGGATATTAAGGGAATCAAGGGATATGGGGATAGTGTAGGAAAGTGGAGTTGAGGTAGAAGATCAGCCATGATCTCATTGAATGGCAGAGCAGGCTCGAGGGCCGAATGGCCTACTCCTGCTCCTAATTCTTTTGTTCTTATACCTAGAGTGCTGCAACTTCTTTCAGAATGCTAACAAGAGACCCCTTGAAATAGAGCTTTACACACCAAGACATTGCAGTATATTATTGTGCAGTGCAGTATATTATAGTGCAGTCTGTGAAGGAGGGACTGAATGAATAAGGAAATAAATAATGAAAGCAAAGGATTATAAGATCAATAAGCATGACCAGACTTCCAACATGCAGCATTCAGGTACTTTGTGGACACAGCATGCCTACTGTTTGTGGTTTTTATTCAGCATATGGCCAATGCCCTGTGGTGGCAGCAGAGTACCAGGCTAAATCAAGGGCATGCTTGTGTATTTAAGCAGAAAAAAAACTACCTAGAGATCTGTGCACTGTCCTTCTGTAACATCATGCTTATGCTTAATGTTAAACATATAAATTGTATAATATCTGTAATGTATATGCATTGTATGCAAAAAAAAAATGTTATTGAACATGATTTGTATTTGTATTTTTATATAAATCATGTAATAAAAGTATAGAAAACCATGGGCCATAATTTTCAGTGGCAAAGCAATGGCATTCACCACTGGCCCCAAAGCAAGCTTCCCACAAAGACCTTGTAATCTCTGTGTCGAGAAGTTCAGCTTTTCCAATGCACAATTTAAATCAACGCAAGTTAATGGGGAATCCTAACACAAGCTGCTGTGATGCCAATAAGCTATCTAAGCAGCCAATCAAAATAGAGAATTCTCACAGAGGGCGAACCAGGAAGTGGGTAAGCACCTTTGATTCTAACTTTTTTTAAATGTTAGAGAGAGCAAAGAAAAGATTGGGGCTTTCACATGGAGAGAAGGCAAACCTGAACTAATGATGAGCAAACTTTCAAAAAAAATTTTTTTTTTAATGTTTCTTAAATTATTTTGTTTTTATTAAAATTGATAAATTTGACACTCCACAAAATTAAAATTAGTTTTTCAGGGCCAAAACCTTTGTTTAGCAGTTAGTTGAAACCCCAGTTACACCTAATCTAAAAGGGTCTAATTTGTAATGGGTATTTAACAGCGCGATTACCTCGGAAGAGCCAATGTTTTCGTCACTTTCCATGATTTGACAGATTTCACTGCCGGCTCAGGGTGGGGGGAGGGCACAGCGCTGCCAGTGTCAGAGTAGTGAATGACAGGAAGGAAGGCCTGAACATCGCCGGAGGGATGAAGGCCCGAATGTCGCCTGTGGGAGGAAGGCCCGACCGTCGCCGGTGAGCAAAGATCCAAAGGGGGGGGAAGGCGCGAAAGTTGCTGGAGGGAGGAAGGCCTGAGCGTCGCCGGTGAGTGACGATCCGAAGGGGAGAAGGCCCATGCATGAGGGCGAGAAGTGAAGGTCAGGCCCTAACCTGTGGTTGGAGCTGGTCGGAGGCTCACTGCCATTGAGATGTTTCAAGATTGGTATTTTGGTCATTGGTATTTGCACGATGACTCTCCATTAACACCAGGCTATCTTCCTGAAGTTCAATGGGACATCGGGCTAAAAGCAGATGTCAGCAACTTCGGTGAACCCTTTAGTATTTTGTGCTATTGGCATATGAAAGTAAAAGCCAGAGGATTTCGTCACAGGTGGGAAGAGCAGTGCGTGCCTCAGGTGCAGCTTTCGGACACCTGAGGAAGAGAGTGTTCGAAGATCAGGACCTCAAATCTGGCACCAAGCTTATGGTCTACAGGGCTGTAGTGATACCCGCCCTTCTGTTTGGCTCAGAGACGTGGACCATATACAGCAGACACCTCAAATCACTGGAGAAATACCACCAACGATATCTCCGCAAGATCCTGCAAATCCCTTGGGAGGATAGACGCACCAATGTCGGTGTTCTCGATCAGGCCAACATCCCCAGCATTGAAGCACTGACCACACTTGACCAGCTCCGTTGGGTGGGCCACGTTGTCTGCATGCCCAACACAAGACTACAAAAACAAGCGCTCTACTCGGAACTCAACATGGCAAGCAAGCCCCAGGTGGCAGAGGAACCAGCCAAAGTACCTTACCCCAGTCCAAGTGCATGCATTTCAGCCCCCGCCACCGCTCTCGAGCTGCCTGCCAACCCTTTCGGTCCCCCGCCGGTCCTCTCGGCTTTCTGCCGGCCCTCTCAGACCCCGCCACCGATCTCGGTCCCCCTGCCATCACTCTCGGCCCCCTGCCACTTCTCTGCCCACCGCCGCTCTCAGCTGCATCGAATGAGAGCGGGGACCCACTTCCGGTCCGGCACTTCCAGTTTGGGCGGGAGGCTTTGGGGGGGGTGGAGCTTGACAGACGCATGTGCAGAAAAACCGCAGTACAAATAGTTACTCCCATAGGCAAATGCATTTTAAATATGAACATAGGAATTTATTACTGGAAACAGTTGACCCAATAAGTAGGACCAAAATGTGACAACAGGAAGTCAAGTGGCTCAGACAGGAAGTGCACCCAGAGGCGTTTTAACATATAGATTGATAGATACAAATAGATATTATGGAAAAAGTTGAGAGTGTGCACAGATAGGAGATACATTATCTATATTATAGATGTATAGATTTGATTTTCATGAAAATATTTTACAAATGTTAAAAAATGAAGTATATTTTAGTGTACTTGAATCAAAGGTGCCTATTATAACATGGAAATTACTCAATAATTTAAAGGCAATACATTTACAAAATATTTGTCAACTAAATTCTGATTTACCAAGTGGTACATGATGAATCCTTTTTCTCTCCTGGAGCATAGATATACCCATTTAGAACACAAGGGCATTGATGTCGAGGTATGCATATATCTTTAGAGGTAATATAATCGAGAACAGTTCCTGCAGCAAATGAAACATGGGTTAATTACATGTTATTTTCTGTTACATTTTTGAGTTTCTTTAATCTATGTTACTCTAGCTAGCTATCTTTAGCCACTATACCTGTCATGTATGTAACCACAATGTAACACCACTGTATTACTGTATACACTCAACCTAAATGCACACCTTGACCACAAGGGGTGAACTTGTGGGAGACACTCCTTACCTGATCACACAGGTATAAAAAGGGAGGTCCCACGCAGGGTCATCACTTGAGGTCCTATGAAAAAAGAGTTAAGATCACAGGAGTGACCTTGTTCCCAGAATGTGCATCGTGTGGTTTCATGCTGTAGAGTAAGGACTTTACATTGGCGACGAGAAATGGGAATTCACTACCCACGAGAATGGCCATTGGTAGCACAGAGGAATGGTACTGTGTTGGGGAAGACTGGGACGATTTTGTCGAGAGGCTTCAGCAATGCTTAGTTATGAAAGAATGGCTGGAGGATGCAGCGGCCGACAAGCAAAGGGCTCATCTTTTGACCAGCTGTGGGCCAAAGACTTACGCGCTCATGAAGGACTTACTAGCACCCAAAAATCCAGCGGACAAAACCTTTGAAGAACTTAGCAAATTGGTCGGGGAGCACCTCAAACCAGCGAGTAGCATACATATGGCCCAACACACATTCTACACCCACCGACATCAGGAAGGATAGAGCATACCAGACTTCGTAGCGGACCTCCGGCGTTTGACCAGCCTCTGTAAGTTCACAGATGCCTGCAGGGGGGAGATGCTATGGGACTTCTTTATCGAGGGCATTAGTCATGCGGGAATTTTTCGCAAATTAATTGAGATCAAGGATTTGAACTTGGAAGCGGCGGCGTTGCTAGCTCAAACTTTCATGGCAGGGGAGGAAGAGACGAAAATAATATACGCGTGCAATTCTGCCTCTAACGCGGTGAGGGATCAGGAGTCAACATCGTCAATGTGACTCAGAGCCCCGCAGGCAGGCAGTGGCAGTTCGACACCCCCCAGGCAGCAATAGACCCCAGAGTAGGAATTCAACAGAGTCAATGGCAGGCTGAACGGACAGTCACGCCATCACAGCGGACAATGAGGCCCGGGATGTGGCCATTGACACCCACTAATAGGGTACTTAAGAGCAGTCGAAGGGACAGTCAGCTTGGAATGCCTGGCCTTAGTCCCTTTGTCCCCAACAATGGAAACTTTAACTCATGCTGGAGGTGTGGGGGAAAACACTCAGCTAGATCTTGCAGATTTCAACAGTTTGTCTGCAGGAACTGCAATCTCAGTGGCCATTTAGCTCAAATGTGCAGGAAGTCTGCAACCAGACTAATATGAGGTGGATGGACCAGAAGAGGGTTCTTTGAGTCAGGATGACTTTTGGGGTGAATCGATGGACGCCGAGGTTCAGCGAGTCCATGTGGCAAATATTCACAGTTCATACACCAAAACGCCACCCATGATGATGAGGGTTTTGTTAAATGGTATCCCTGTACGCATGGAGCTGGACACTGGGGTCAGCTAGTCACTCATGGGCGTTCAGCAATTTGAGAAGCTATGGCCATTTAAAGCCAGTAGACCAAAATTAGCACGTGTTGAGACATAATTACGGACTTACACAAAATAAATCATTCCGGTGCTAGGCAGTGCAATGTTGGCTGTCACACACAATGGTGTAGTGAATCGGCTGCCGCTCTGGACTGTCCCGAACAATGGTCCTGCACTGTTGGGGAGGAGCTGGTTAGCCGAGCTGAACTGGAAATGGGGGGGATGTTCATACAATGTCATCTGTGGAGCGAAGTTCGTGCTCACAAGTTCTGCAACAATTCGATTCACTATTCCAACCTGGCATCGGGACTTTCAAAGACACGAAAGTAGTGATACACATCACCCCGGACGCCAGGCCTGTGCACCACAAAGCCAGAGCGGTGCCGTAGGTGATGCGGGAAAAGTTCGAGAGCGAATTGGACCGGCTGTTGAGAGAGGGCATCATCTCGCCTGTCGAATTCAGCGACTGGGCGAGCCCCATCGTTCCTGTCCTAAAAGCGGATGGCTCTGTCAGAATCTGTGGCGACTACAAGGCCACCATCAATCGAGTGTCCCTACAAGGTCAATACCCGCTCCCAAGAGCGGAGGACCTTTTCGCCACGCTGGCAGGCGGCAAGCTGTTCACCAAGTTGATGTCATGTATGTAACCACAATGTAACACCACTGTATTACTTATACACTCAACCTAAATGCACACCTTGACCACAAGGGGTGAACTTGTGGGAGACACTCCTTACCTGATCACACAGGTATAAAAAAGGAGGTCCCATGCAGGGTCATCACTTGAGCTCCTGTGAATAAAGGTTAAGGTCACAGGAGTGACCTTGTACCCAGAATGTGCCTCATGTGGTTTCATATTGTAGAATAAGGACTTTACATTGGCGACGAGGATGGGATTGGCTGTCGATGCCTTTGACAGCGCAGGCTCCCCCATCACAGTTGCCAGATCAAAATCTGGACAAACAGAGATCCCCTCCTATCCCTGATTAAGAAATGTGTCCTGACTGGGGTTTGGGCGTCCGCACACAGAGCATGCCCTGAGGAGGTCAGACCTTTCCACAGACGGATGGATGAGCTCTCCATCCAAGCCGACTGCCTACTATGGGGCAGCCGGGTAGTTATGCCCCAGAAGGGCAGGGAGGCATTCATCAGGGAACTCCATAGCGAGCACCCAGGCATTGTGCTGATGAAGGCCATTGCCCGGTCACACGTTTGGTGGCCTGGAATTGATTCAGACCTGGAACACTGTGTTCGCAGGTGCAAAACATGTGCCCACCTGGGTAATGCCCCCAGGAAGGCCCCGCTCAGCCCATGGCCCTGGCCCACCAGGCCATGGTCACGCATTCATGTTGACTACGCGGGCCCGTTCATGGGTAAGACGTTCCTTATCGTGGTAGATGCGTACTCGAAATGGATCGAGTGCATCATTCTGAATTCATGCACATCATCCACCACCGTGGAAAGCCTCCGTGCGATCTTTGCAACCCATGGCTTGCCGGACATCCTGGTTAGTGATAATGGCCCATGTTTCACAAGCTACGAATTCCGAGAGTTTAGGTCGGGTAATGGCATCAACCACGTCAGGACTGCGCCGTTCAAGCCGGCCTCCAATGGCCAGGCGGAACGTGCGGTCCAAGTCATTAAGCAAGGTATGCTGAGGATTCAAGGACCCTCCCTACAATGCCGCCTATCATGTCCCCTGCTGGCCTATAGATCCCGACTGCACTCGATCATGGAGGTCCCGCCCGCAGAGCTGCTAATGAAACGGACACTCAAAACTCGGTTGTCCCTCATTCACCCAGTCCTCACCGACATAGTTGAGGGCAAGCGCAAGTCACAAAACGAGTACCATGACCATAATGCGAGGGGGAAATGTATAGAAATAAATGATCCTGTATTCGTCCTCAATCACGCTATGGGGCCCAAATGGCTTGAGGACACTGTAATTGACAAAGAGGGAAATAGGGTCATCATGATAAAACTCAACAATGGTCAGATATGCCGTAAGCATCGACACAGAGGAACCTGAAGATGACCATGAAATGGAGCTCACAACACCGCCAGTGAACAAGCAACAAGAGCATTCAGAAGAATGCACAGTCCCTGCTGTCAGCCCGGAGAGGCCGGAGTCACCACAGGTGAGACACTCACGTCAGTGTCCAACAACCAGATTCCCAACTGCGGCACTCCACGAGTGAGCCTAGACCACCTGAAAGACTAAACCTATGATCTCAATAAGACTTTGGGGGGGGGGTGGGATAGGTGATGTCATGTATGTAACTACAATGTAACCACTGTATTACTGTATACACTCAACCTAAATGCACACCTTGACCACAAGGGGTGAACTTGTGGGAGACACTCCTTACCTGATCACTCAGGTATAAAAAAGGAGGTCCCATGCAGGGTCATCACTTGAGGTCCTGTGAATAAAGAGTTAAGGTCACAGGAGTGACTTTGTTCCCAGAATGTGCCTCATATTGTAGAGTAACGACTTTACAATACCAGTCATTCTAACCTAAGCAACCAGCAGGAAACTGACGGGATGGGAATAGATCGGCCATCCATTTTGCACCCTGCCCGATTATACTTTTCATTGAAGCCAAGACGGGTTAAGTTAAAATTACCCCCACGTCTCAGACTGGATGGTGAGCCCTAGCTCCTGATGTCCCAGATAACTCTTTACCTTGTACAGACATCATTGCAGTGCGCCCAGGGAACAAAACAAAGAACTGGCTTTAATTTATTTCTGCCATTGATTTTATCACATGTCCTCATGTGATCCACTTTGCTTTCAAAAGGTGAAAGTGTAACATTGATTTAGAACTTGATTTGCTCTTTAACTGCCAAATAAATTTAAACAGCAAAAGACCAAGAGAATAGTACCAATAATATAACATTTTTACAGCAATTGTTAGGCTTAGCTGTCTTCTTATGTAGTGGAAAATAATAAATAGGTCAGATACTGCTGTGCTAAACTACCATATATGTAATAAATGTTTCCTTTTCTCACCATCTATTTGGTGTGGTCCGGAATTCTCTCGGAGCTGCCTCTGCTCTGTCACTATAACTTCACCAGAAGCCTCCATTTATGTGTATTTAACAGCAAAGTTACAGCAGTACAGTGGGTGCAGTGCCAAGGATATTCCCGACCCATGCCTCTTTGAAGATTTCACACAGATTCCCCAATTTGAACAAAACGGATAAGCAGCTTCAAAAAGTGACTGGTACCAACCAGATTTAAAGACAGTGTTAAGTTCAAAAAAGTCATCAAACATAGATCAACAAATTCCACAAGATATTTGTATTTGAATGTAATAATTCCCTTCCCCTCCAATGACACAGACAATCTGATAAAATATAACAATTGTATCAAGTTAAACCAAGACATGACTTCTGTGAGTGAAATTGATTTTTAGCTCATCATAAACAATGACAGAATTAAAGAAGTTAATACCTTGCTAAATTTTTGACAGAAAATGTGATTATTGTCACACTTTTTTCCCCTTCCTTCTCTAAAGATGGTGATTTGAGCTGGGTTCTGGTTCAGTAGATACCAGCGCTAACTCACCCAATTGGAATTGTTCAAGTGTAATCCTAGACAGACAGTGCTGGAATGCTTTTGACCTTGGGATCATCATGACCAAGTCCAATCTTATTTTCAGCAGATGTGCACACATCCACACTTTTTTCACAAAGATCAACAAATAGCAATTAGCAATGGAAAATCCTAACTGATTGTTGTCCCTCCCGAACCAAAGGCTGATGAAGCTACTTATAGCAGCTTCACTGCCATCAGCTAATTGATCAAAGGTTGGGATCTTCTTGATCAGTATTTTTATTTTTTAAGAATCTAAAGTGAAAGGCAACGCACCATAGCGCAGGACACCACCAAGGCTGATAAGAGATTAGATTAATCAAAAAGCGATGGTTAAGTGATGCCAACCATAGATTTTTAAATGCCAACTAGGTTCAGTAATAGTTCAAGCTCCACTCCAGAGCTGTGACACATAACTTAGGTTAATTCTTCAGTACTATACGGAGGGTGTGCTGCATGGTCAGAGGTGCTGCCTTTCAGTCGAGACATTAAAACAAGGTGCCTGTTCAAGTGGACAGCAAAGAAGACCGAGAGTTCTCCTGGTATCCTGGCCAACATTTGTCTCTCAATAAACACCACCAAAACAAATTAACTGGCCTTTTATCATTTTGCTTCTTATGAGACGTTGCTATGCATAAATTAACTTCTGCACGTGCTTATAAAACAATAGTGACTAAACCTCAAAACAATAATTCACTGGCTGTGAAGCACTTTGGGGTAAATGCAAAATTATTCTTTAATTTATTTAAAAGGCCAAAACTTGTGAGAGAAAAGATTGACTGAGGAAGGTGAAGATTGCCACAGTTTTCAAGTTCCAGGAAAGAACAAGCTAGATCAGAGACTGTAGAATAAATCTTAATTTCAACAGAGTAGGAAACCATGGAGCTTAAAAGAAACACGAGTTCAGAGGAGCAGTGACCATAGTGGCATTGATAAATGAGAGAAAGGCTACATGATGGCAATGCAGACAGATTGAAAGCTACAAATAACAGAAGAATCACCTATTAAACAATCAGCTTTTTTCTTGTACGCAGAAATTTTGGACAGGAAAAAAACCTCCCCAGTTATGCGACGGTACAGACTTAACTTTCGTTAAATGTTCTGAGTTTGTGGAGGGGAAAAAAAGCATCTGGCACTTAAGAAAAACTGATCTTCGTAAAGACAGCTATGACATAGGATGAGACAGAGGTCAAGGCTGTCGATGGATGGAGAAGGAATAAGGTGCAGCTACAGCACGGTAAGGATGGGGGTAGTGCATGAGAGTCGCAAGACACAGGAAGCAACTGTAGCCTAGAAATGAACATTTCCAATATTAGCCGAAAATATTTACAACATTCCGCCAACCACTATTTTAATGAAGGTATTAACTATTTATGTGAAATAAATTGGGAGATTAAATAGGAACAAAACTATAATTGCACCATTGAAGGGCACAGTGGAAATGAAAATGTGATTTGGCTATGTTATGTATTTAACCCCTTGTAATCTGTGTAACACCTGACCACCAGAGGACCCACCTGTTGGAGTCCCAAGGGATCCCAGCATCCCTTGGGAGCATGGTATATAAGCAGGCCACCCACGAGGAGTCTTATTAAAGGAGCTGAGGTCACACTTGCTCATTGTACACAGTACTCAGTTTCATCCTTTATTATGTGTGTAACAATTGGCGACAAGGTAATTAACAACTGCGCGAAAATGCAAAGAACAGTCGGTATGCTGGAGAAGTTCACAGAAGGGGATGATTGGGAGGCCTTCGTGGAGAGACTTGACTAATACTTCGTGGCCAATGAGCTGGAAGGGGAGGAGAACGCTACCAAATGAAGGACAATCCTCCTAACTGTCTGTAGGGCAACAACCTATGGCATGAAGAATCTCCTAGCTGCGGCAAAATCAACAGAGAAATCCTATGAAGAATTGTATATGCTGGTCCGGGAGCACCTAAATTGTAAGGAAAGCATTTTGATGGCGAGATATCGGTTCTACAGGTGTCAACGATCGGAGGGCCAGGAAATGGCAAGTTATGTCGCCGAACTAAGGTGCCTTGCAGGACATTGTGAGTTTGAGGGATTCCTAGAACAAATGTATTGTGTTCCTAACACAGATGAGGTTGCACACAGGGAGGTTAAAGTAACAGTGACCTCAGTCTTTAATAAGACACTCCAGAGTGAGAAACAGGCCTTAGGGGCTGGCTTATATACAGTGCTCCCAAGGGATGCTGGTATCCCTTGGGACTTCAGGGGATGAGCTCCCTGGTGGCGGAACATGGGACTGCATGCTTTATAGATACACAACATCATTCCCCCACCAAAGTCAAAGTGAAAACGATTTACAAGGTGAGTCGGTCGGGAGCCTTTCTTTTCCTGGTGGACCGCCTCGGTACAAATGTCTGTTCTGGTGTGTTGGCTGTGCCCTCGCTGGGTTGGCGTGTTGTTGGCCCTGCAGGGCTGCTAGGTGAGCCTGGCCTTGCTGAGCTGTTGAGCGTGATTGGTTCTATTTTCTGGTCCGGCGTGGTGTCGTTGATCCTTTGGATGTGTTGTGGGCTCGAAAAAGGTGGTGTCTGCTGTGGGTTGTTCAGGGCAGTCTGTGAACCGCAGCCTCGTTTGGTCCAGGTGCTTTCTGCAAATTTTTCCATTGTCTAGTCTGACTACAAACACTCTATTTCCTTCTTTAGCTATCACCATGCCCGCGATCCACTATGGGACCATGTCCCTAGTTTAGCACATACACAGGGTCATTCAGATCAATTTCCCGTGACACAGTGGCGCGACCATCGTTTACATTTTGTTGCTGCCGCCTGCTCTCTACCTGATCATGCAGGTTGGGGTGAACCAGCGAGAGTCTGGTTTTAAGTGTCCTTTTCATGAGTAGCTCAGCCGGGGGCACCCCTGTGAGTGAATGAGTTCTCGTGCGGTAGCTGAGCAGTACTCGGGACAGGCGGGTTTGGAGTGAGCCTTCTGTGACTCGTTTAAGGCTCTGTTTGATGGTTTGTACTGCCCGCTCTGCCTGCCCATTGGAGGCTGATTTAAACGGGGCCGAGGTGACATGTTTGATCCCATTGCGGGTCATGAATTCTTTAAATTAGGCACTGGTGAAACATGGCCCGTTGTCACTGACCAGTACGTCAGGCAGGCTGTGGGTGGCAAACATGGCCCTCAGGCTTCCCGACATTATTTCACATTCAATCCATTTTGAAAAAGCATCCACCACCATCAGGAACATTTTACCGAGAAACGGACCCGCATAGTCGACATGGATCTTCGACCATGGTCTGGAGGGCTAGGACTACAAACTTAGTGGTGCCTCTCTGGGCGCGTTGCTCAACTGAGCACATATGCTGCATTGCCGTACACAGGTCTCTAAGTCAGAGTCGATACCGGGCCACCACAAGTCGGATCTGGCTATCGCATTTATCATTACTATACCCGGGTGTGTGCTGGGGAGATCCGAGATGCATGTCTCCCTGCCTTTTTTTGGTAGCACTACGCGGTTACCCCACAACAGGCAGTCTGCATGAAGGGACAGCTCGTCCTTTCGCCGCTGGAATGGGGGGTGATTGGCTTTTGCATTTCAACGGGGATATTGGCCCAGCTCTCATGCAGTACACAGTTTTTTTACTAGGGACAGCAGAGGATCTTGACTGGTCCAAGTGCTAATCTGGCGGGCCGTGACAGGTGATTTATCATTTTCAAACGCTTCCATGACCATCAACAAGTCTGCAGGCTGCGCCACAATCAACAAGTTTGCAGGCTGTGCCATTTCCACCCCCGTGGTGGGCAATGGTAGCCGACTGAGAGCATCTGCACAGTTCTCGGTGCCTGGCCTGTGCGGATGGTATAGTTATACGCTGATAACGCGAGTGCCCACCTTTTTATGCGAGCTGAGGCATTAGTATTTATCCCCTTGTTTTCAGCGAACAGGGATGTGAGGGGTTTGTGATCGGCTTCCAGCTCAAAATTGAGGCCAAACAGGTACTGATGCATTTTCTTTACACCGAACACACACGCTAATGCCTCTTTCTCAATCATACTGTAGGCACTCTCAGCCTTAGACAAGCTCATGGAAGCATAAGCGACAGATTGCAACTTCCCCGCAACATTAGCTTGTTGTAATACACACCCGACTCCGTACGACGATGCATCACATGCTAACACAAGTCTTTTACACGGGTTATACAATACAAGCAGCTTGTTGGAGCATAAAATATTTCTGGCTTTCTCAAAAGCAATTACTTGCTTTTTTTCCCCCATACCCAGTTCTCACCTTTGCACAATAACACATATAGGGACTCTAAAAGGGTGCTTAATCCCGGTAGGAAGTTACCAAAATAGTTGAGGAGTCCCAGGAACAACCACAGCTCCGTTACATTCTATGGCCTGAGCGTGTTCCTGATAACCTCTGTCTTGGCGTCTGTGGGCCGAATGCCTTCCGCCGCGATCTTTCTCCCCAAAAACTCCACTTCTGTTGCCATGAAGACGCATTTCGACCTCTTCAGCCGCAGCCCTACGCGATCCAGTCACTGGAGGACCTCCTCCAGGTTTTGTAGGTGCTCAGCGGTGTCCCGACCCGTGACCAATATGTCGTCCTGAAAGACCACCGTATGTGGTACCGACTTGAGTAGGCTCTCCATGTTTCTCTGGAAGATCGCTGCAGCCGACCGAATTCCAAACGGGCATCTGTTGTAGATGAACAGTCCCTTGTGCGTGTTGATGCAGGTGAGGCCCTTCGAAGACTCCTCCAGCTCCTGCATCATGTAGGCCGAAGTCAGGTCGAGCTTGGTGAACGTCTTGCCTCCTGCCAGCATCGCAAATAGATCGTCTGCCTTGGGTAGCGGGTATTGGTCCTGTGGCGAGAAACGATTAATAGTTACTCTATAATCGCCGCAAATCCTGACCATGCCATTACTTTTGAGTACTGGAACAATCGGGCTGGCCCACTTGCTGAATTCCACTGGGGAGATGATGCCCTCATGTTGCAGTCTGTCCAGCTCGATTTCCACTCACTCCCTCATCATGAGAGGTACCGCTCGCGCCTTGTGGTGAATGCGTCGTGCCTCTGGGACCAAGTGGATTCTCACCTTCGCCCTGGAAAAGTTTCCAATGCCTGGCTCAAAAAGGGAAGGACATTTTTTAAGAACCTGGGTACATGAGGCCTCATCGACATGTGATAGCACTCGGATGTCATCCCAGTTCCAGCGGATTTTGCCCAGCCAGCTTCTTCCAAGCAGTGTGGGGCCATTGCCCGGGACAATCCAGAGTGGCAGTTCGTGCACCATGCCCTCGTAGGTGACCTTGACCGTGGCTCTGCCCGGGACAGTGATAAGCTGTTTGGTGTACGTTCTCAGTTTTGTGTGGATGGGGCTCAGGGCTGGTCTGAATGCCTTGTTGCACCACAGTCTCTCAAACATCGTTTTACTCATGATGGATTGGCTAGTGCCAGTGTCCAGTTCCATGGCTACGGGTAAGCCATTCAATTTTACATTTAGCATTATAGGTGGACATTTCATCGAAAATGTGTGCACCCTGTGTACTTCAGCATCTGCCTCCTCTCTCTGAGGCTTGAAATTGCTTTGATCCACCATGGACCAATCTTCCTCTGCCACGTTGTGGTTAGTAGGTTTTGCAGAGCTTGCAGCTTGTTTGCAAGCTCGTTGGAGGTGCCCCATTGTTCCACAGCTCTTGCACACATACCCTTTGAAGCGGCATGAATAGCCTGAATGGAAGCCTCCACAACGCGAACAAGGTGTGAATTGCCTTGCATCTGGGTCACCTGAGGCCTGCTGGCAGTTGCAGACTCGTGGGTTCTACCCTGTACATTTTTGCTCGCAAACATAGTTCCAGTTAATTTATGAACATTGCTAGCACTTGTCTGCTGAGAAATTTGTTTGGTGTTATCACTGGTGGACATAAACGCCTGTGCTATCGCAATGGCCTTACTGAGGGTCGGTGTCGCTACAGTCAAACGTTTTCGTCGGATGGTCTCGTGGCCAATGCCCATTACAAAAAAGTCTGAGCATTTGCTCCAGGTAGCCATCAAACTCACATTGTCCTGCAAGTCGCCTTAGCTCGGTGATGTAGCTCGCCACTTCCTGACCTTCAGATCGCTGGCACATGTAGAACCGATACCTCACCATCAGCACGCTCTCCCTTGGGTTAAGATGCTCCCGAACCAGTGTACACAGCTCCTCATACGACTTATCTGTGGGTTTCACCAGAGCCAGAAGATTCTTCATGACACTGTAGGTCGGTGCCCCGCAGACTGTGAGGAGGACCGCTCTCCTTTTTGCAGTGCTTCCTTCTCCGTCCAGCTCGTTGGCTACAAAGTACTGGTCTAGCCGTTCAACATAGGCTTCCCAGTCCTCACCCTCCGATAACTTCTCCAGGATGCCACAGTTTGCTGCATCTTTGCATTGGATTCGTATTCTCATCACCAGTTATTGTGTTCCTAACACAGATGAGGCTGCACACAGGGTGGTTAAACTAACAGTGACCTCAGTCTTTATTAAGACACTCCAGAGTCGGGAACAGGCCTTAGGGGCCGGCTTATGTACAGTGCTCCCAAGGGATGCTGGGAATCCTTGGGACTTCAGGGGATGAGCTCCCTGGTGGCGGAACATGGGCGTGCGTGCTTTATAGATACACAACAAAATGCTTAGGAACTTTTTTGTACTGGGCATTGGCCATGAGACAATCCTTCGCAAAGTGTTGACTGTAGAAACTCCGAATCTAAGTAAAACCATAACGGTAGCCCAGGCATTTATGTCCACCAGTGACAACACCAAACAGATTTCACAGAGTAAAGAAGTTTCGGCCAGTACTGTGCACAAAGTAATGTCAGTTTTGAGCAGAAATGTACATGGCAGAACATACACACCGGCTGCTGCTGCCCGACCTCAGATGACCCAGAGTCTGCCATCAATCGTTAATGTGAGGCCGTTAACACCTTGTTGGCATTGTGGAGGTGATCATCGGCCCCATCAATGCCGCTTCAAGCACTAGGCATGCAACGGTTGCAGAACAATGGGACACCTCCAGCGAATGTGCAGGCGAGCTGCAAACCTTGCAAACCACCATGTTGCAGAGGAAGATCGATCCACTGTGGAGGAGGCAGAAGTGTATGGGGTACACACATTCATTACGAAATGTCCACCAATAATGTTGAAAGTTGAACTGAACAGTATTCCAGTATCTATGGACCTGGTCACAGGTGCAAGTCAGTCCATAATGAGTAAAAAGGCCTTCGACAGGCTGTGGGGCAAAAAGGCACACAGGCCCAAGCTCAGCCTCATTCACACCAAACTAAGGACTTACACCAAGGAACTAATCCCTGTAATTGGCAGTGCAGAAGTCAAAGTCTCCTATGACGGAGCAGTACACGAACACCCGCCATGGATTGTGCCAGGGGATGGCCCCACGTTGTTTGGCAGAAGCTAGCTGGGAAAAATCCTCTGGAACTGGGATGACATCCGAGCGCTTTCGTCCATCGACGACGCCTCATGTGCCCAGGTTCTGAGCAACTTCCCATCGTTGTTCAAGCCAGGCATTGGAAGCTTCTCGGGTGCGAAAATGCAGATCCATTTGGTTCCTTGTATGCGACCCATCCACCACAAGGCTCAGGCGGTACTGTACATGATGCGTGAAAAAGTGGAAATTGAGCTGGAGAGAAATTGAGAAAGCATCATCGCTCTGGTGTAATTCAATGACTGGGCTAGTCCGATTGTCCCAGTACTTAAAGAGGACAACACGGTTAGAATGTGTGGGGATTATAAAGTAACAATGAACTGTTTTTCGCTGCAGGACCAGTACCCGCTACCCAAGGCAGACGACCTATTTGCTACCCTGACTGGAGGGAAGACGTTCACCAAGCTGGACCTGACCTCGGCCTGCATGACGCAGGAGCTGGAGGAGTCTTCGAAAGGTCTCACCTTCATCAACACGCACAAAGGTCTGTTCATCTCTAACAGGTGCCGTTCGGGATTTGGTCGGCCGTGGCAATCTTCCAGCGGAACATGGAGAGCCTGCTAAAGTCGGTTCCTCGCACCGTGGTTTTCCAGGACGACATACTGGTTACAGGTCGGGACACCATTGAGCACTTGAAGAATCTGGAAGCGGTTCTTAGTCGGTTGGATCGCGTGAGGCTCAGGTTGAAACATTCAAAGTGTGTTTTCCTGACACAGGAGATCGAGTTCTCGTGAAGAAGAATCACAGCAGAAGGCATCAGACCCACCGACACCAAGATAGAGGCCATTAAGAACGCGCCGAGACCACAGAACGTGATGGAGCTGCGGCCGTTCCTGGGACTCCTTAACTATTTCGGTAATTTCCTGCCTGGGTTAAGCACCCTGCTAAAACCACTACATGCGTTACTGCACAAGGGAAACGACTGGGTATGGGGGAATTCACAAGCGGCTGCCTTTAAGAAAGCCATAAATCTGTTGTGTTCCAGCAAACTGCTTGTCCTGTATAACTCCTGTAAATGATTAGTGCTAGCTTGCGATGCGTCGTCATACGGGGTTAGGTGTGTGTTACAACAGGCTAACGAAGCAGGGATTTTGTAACCGGTCGCTTATGCATCCAGGAGTTTATCCAAGGCTGAAAGGGCCTACAGCATGATTGAAAAAGAGGCTCTGGCGTGCGTTTACGGGGTGAAAAAAATGCACCAGTACTTGTTTGGCCTCAAGTTGGAGCTTGAAACTGACCACAAGCTGCTCACATCGCTGTTCTCTGAGAGAAAAGGGATTAATACCAATGCCTCTGCCCGCATCCAAAGATGGGTGCTCATGCTGTTGGCAAACAACTATGTAATCTGCCACAGTCCGGGCACAGAGAACTGCGCAGATGCTCTCAGTCGGCTGCCATTGCCCACCACCGGGGTGGAAATGGCACAGCGAGCAGACTTGCTCATGGTCATGGAGGCATTCAAGAACGAGAAGTCCCCCGTTATGGCCCGCCAGATCAGGACCTGGACCAGCCAGGATTCTTTACTGTCCTTGGTAAAAAACTGTGTCCTCCATGGGAGCTGGTGCGGTGTCCCAGTGGAGATGCAGGAGGCGATCAAGCCGTTCCACAGGCACAAAGAGGAGTTGTCCCTGCAGGCAGATGTCTGTTGTGGGGCAATCGCATGGTCTTGCCCAAGAAAGGCAGAGATACATTCATATGTGAACTGCACAGCACCAACCCAGGCATTATAATGATGAAAGCCATAGCCAGATCCCATGTGTGATGGCCTGGCATCGACTCTGATTTAGAGTCATGCGTGCGCCAGGGCAACACTTGCTCTCAGCTGAGCAATGCACCCAGAGAGTCACCGCTAAGATTGTGGTCGTGGCCCTCCAAACCGTGGTCGAGGATCCACGTGGACTATGCGGGCCATTTCTAGGCAAAATGTTTTTGGTTGTGGACGTTTACTCAAAATGGATTGAATGTGCAATAATATCTGTAAACACGTCCACGGCCACTATTGAAAGCCTACGAGCCATGTTTGCCACGCGTGGCTTGCCTGATGTCCTAGTCAGCGACAATGGAGCGGGCTTCAACAGTGCTGAATTCAAGGAATTCATGACCCGCAACGGGATCAAACACGTCACATCTGCCCCGTTCAAACCCGCATCCAATGGTCAGGCAGAACGGGCAGTTCAGACCTTCAAGCAAAGCTTGAAATGACTGTCAGAAGGCTCCCTGCAGACCCGTCAGTCCCGAGTGCTGCTCAGCTACCGCACCAGACCCCACTCACTCACCTGGGTTCCCCCAGCCGAGCTGCTCATGAAAAGGGCGCTTAAAACAAGGCTCTCTCTTGTCCACCCTTATCTCCATATCATGTGGAGGACAAGTGACATCAACAAAGTGTGTACCATGACCGTGCAAATTTGTCATGCGATATTGAGATCAATGATCCTGTGTTTGTGCTCAATTATGGACATGGTCCCAAATGGCTCGCTGGCACGGTCACAGCCAAAGAGGGGAGTAGGGTGTTTCAGGTCAAATTGGCCAATGGACAAACGTACAGAAAACATTTGGAGCAAATCAAATTGCGGTTCACCAACAGCTATGAACACCCAACCCGAAGAAGACACCACCAACTTTAACCCTCCAACACACACACAAGTGGCAACTGACATGGTTGACCACGAAGCCGAACTCACCATCCCCAGCAGCCCAGCAAGGCCGGCTGCCCAACAGCCCAGTGAAGAACTAACCAACTTCCCCACACTTGCATTTGTACCGAGACGATCGATAAGGGAAAGAAAAGCCCCAGATCGTCTCACCTTGTAAATAAGTGTACTGTTGACTTCACGGGGGAGTGATGTTATGTATTTAACCCCTTGTAACCTGTGTAACACCTGACCACCAGAGGGCCTACCTGTTGGAGTCCCAAGGGATCCCAGCATCCCTTGGGAGCATGGTATATAAGCAGGCCACCCAAGAGGTGCCTACACTCTGGAGTCTTAGTAAAGGAGCTAAGGTCACACTTGCTCATTGTACACAGTACTCAGTTTCATCCTTTATTATGAGTGTACCAGGTTACTGAATTGTAAGAGGCCTAATAGTATGGATCAAGCGTTGTGCTGTAAGAGGACAGGATAGTATGAATTAAGCGTTGCACTGTAAAAGGGAACAGTTTGTGTGCATTGAGGACATAGAAAAGAAATTCTATTTGTTATTGAGATGAGAGCAATGCCAAGTTCACACTTATTGCCAATCGCTGATTACACCAAGAAGAGAGTAGGTTCCTTCTCCTTGAACTGCTGTAGCCCTTGTGCTGATTGTTCATTCACGAGGACATTCCAGGAGTTTGAAGCAGCGACGATGAAGGAATGGTAATGTATGTCCAAGTAAGGATGGCACAGTACGTACTTAACTTTTGTTAAGAGTTAAGAGCTTGTTGAGGGAGAAAAAGCATCCGGCATTTAAGAAAAAAAGATTAAATGTAAACTCTGTTTCTCTCTCCACAGATGCTGCCGGACTTGCTGAGTATTTCCAGCATTTTCTGCTTTTATTGAGGATGATATGTGACTTGGAGGGGCACAGAGGTGATGGTATTTCCACAAATTCTATACTTTTGTCTTGAAGGTGGTGGGTTCAAGCCACACTCCAGTGACTTAAGCATATAAACTCAGCAGGCACTCCAGTGCAGCACAGAGGGATATTGAGTTCAGTGGCAGGGTTACTGATCATGTGAATCCTTCTGTTCTGGATGGTGCTGAACAACCTCTAGGGTATTGTTCTGGCATCCAGAAGAGTAGTCAGAATTCAGTCACACTCCTGATTTGAGCCTTCGAGAAGAAGAGGCGAGCCACTCATCAGAGTACCTAGGTTCTGCACTAATCTTTTAGCAATGGTGTTGATATGGCTGGTCCAGTTAAGCTCTGATCAATAATGATCCTTAGAATATAGATAGTGGGGGACTGAGCAATAGTGGTGTGGAGTCGGGAAGTGGTTGGGTTTTACGTTTTTGGAGATTGCATTGCCTGGCATTTATGTGGTGTGAATGATTCCTACCAGCCAAAGACTGGATCATATATCTAGGTCCTGCTGAAGGCTGACATGGGAAAATCATCAAAGTAATTGCGAATGGAGGCAAACAATGTTGCATTGTCAGCAAACAGCTCTACTGACTTGACGATGGAAGGGCAGTCATTGAAGAAGCACCTGGAGAAGCTGAGCTAAGGATGCTGCTGTGAGGAACGCCTGCAACAATTTTCTGGGGTTATAATGCTTGGCCTTCAACAACCACCACCATCTATCTTCCTTTAGCTCAGGTGTGACTCCAACCACTGGGTGGCTATACTTGGCCAAGAAAATCAGTCAGTGCAAAGTGTGAAAATGTTTAATATGTCAAAGATATTAAAATGGCTGCGAGCAAATTTAATTATAGACAGAAATAACAAAATTATAAGGTTATGTAAACTAACATCTGCAATAAACTGTTGTATTGCTTGCACTGGACAGAGGAAGTTAATTCTTGCCTATAACCCTAGCTAATAAGTTACATTTATTATTTTCAAGAAATATTCTTACCTGGGGGGCAGAAGCAACCAGGTTTGCAGTAACTGTCACAGGTAAACTGTGGATTTAAACAAGTCGATAAGCAGGGCGATCCACATTCCTGGTATACTTGGTTTCCTGGACAGTCAGCCATAGCTAACATAAACAAAGGGAAATTTAGAATTAAAAAAAAAAAAATGTGTCATTAAATGTTGATAATGAAATGTTCTCCTGTAACAGCAGAGAATTTTTATAAAAAGTCTGTTTATTCCCCAATAAGTCTATGCATTCCATCAAATTGAAGAATCTACTATTTTATTCTAGATTAATAATCTATTTATCTAGGGAATTGAAATTTGTGTCTTATTTTTAGTGGTCTTGGCAATGAGTTTATATTGAAATTTTAGCACACAGAAATTTCAACTCATTCAGTGACTTTTGACCAGTTTAGTAATCTGTGATAACGTTCCTTTTTGCCAGCATTGTCTCTTCAGGCTACTTCTTTTGCTCTTTAAATGCTAAAAGAAAATGTCTCCCCTCCTCTCCTGAAGGCACTGCCTCTTGCTGGGGTACAGTTCCACATTCATCAGCAGTCCTCATGCATATTGCCCAACAAGCTGGTCCCAATATTTGAGGTTAGGCTCAAATTTCAGCAGACTATTCAACTGCAGTATGCATCTTCGACAAACTGACCCAGTTCCCAGTTGCAATGTCTAAACACAAGGGGGGATTTTAACTCCCTCCACCCATGGAAAGGGAGTTAAAATCAAACAGTTCTTTTTCCCAATTCAATACCACCCCGCGGTGATTTTACTGTTGGGCGGACACCTCATTAATATATGTTAATATATATGCTAATATATACACACAATATATTATTGGGTTCAGTTGCTCAGATGGGAGCCCAAAACAATTTCAATGACATATCGATTAGAGTGATCATAATGAAAATGTGGGCAAGTCACAGGCAGGGGCCTCCAAGTCCTGGTTTTGATGGGACCTAGCGTATTAGTATGAACAGTAAGGAGAAGCATTCAGCCTCCACAAGGGTATGTGTGGGTCCCAATAGAGGCATCCAGGCCTGGCAGATACCAGAGCCCCCAAAAAGAACATCTTTTTTAACTCTTAGGGATTGCAAGAGGGGCCAATTTGAATAGTGCTGAGGTCAGGGGTTAAGGGCTTTGGGGTGCATGTCCCCAGAGCAACATAATCTGCCCCATGCAAATGAGGCGCCCTCTTATTGACTCTGCAAACTTCATCAGGGTTAATGCTGGAGGGCACTGTTAAGCGGTAACCGCCTGGATTGTTAACCAAACAATTTTGGGGCTATGCACTTTTCAAGAGGATCAATGAATACTGGTCAGGAGCAAGAACTTTAGCTGATTTTCCTCTTCCCTAGGCCAGGAGAACTGAGGCACATTGTCAGGCATTAATTACTTATCAATTAGTCTTCGTTTATTTTTTTAATTGAACAGCCTTGCAGAAATCTTATTCTGGTGCTATGATTCTGTTTGAGTCAATGTTCGACAAAATGTGATTATTGGAGCATACAGGAACATCCAACTTAAAAAAACTTAAAGTTCATTCTGACCCTTCAGTGTTGTGAAAGTAGGTAGCCACACACTTCATATCTTCAGACACAATTGGCACCTTGCTTTGCGTTATGAATCAGTGCTCTGTGTAGCAAATCCTTCGAGGGGAATTTTAACCTCCCCAAAAATGGGTGGGTTTGGGTCAGGTGGGATGTAACATTTTATATAGATAATTAGTCTTATTGGAAAAGAAAGTTGCATTGACTTTCATTAATAACCGTCAACTTTGGGGCTTTGAGTTTTTATGCAAGATATTTTTTTCTTTGGTTCAGTGTCACTGACTACACCCCAAAGAGAGGGGCAGGTAATTGTTACTTATTGATACCTTTTGCTTTCCTTTACACTAATCAATAGTTAAAACTAACAAAAATAATGCTGCTTTGTCTGTGATGGCTGATTTATTGGTTTCTTTCTTGCTGATCACACCATACAGAGAATTAAAATTGGTTATTGCTAGCTGTTTCTGCAGGCTACAGAGAATCCAGATCCCAGACTGGTGAATCTATACACCCAAGGACAAGGCGGACACATAGCCTTGTTCAACAAGGCCTTGATATTCAGGGCTTGATTGCTGCCATCGGCTTTGATGGAGAACCCATCCCGTAGATCATGCAAGGTGCTTAAACTTATCAGTGGGTTAAGTAATTACCAGCATCCCATGAGGAGTTGAGTACAGATTTATTTGCTAGTTATATTTGAGTGGAGAGGTTTGAAAACGTCTGATTCAACTTGAGACAGTGGCCAGAAAGAGGATAAAATTGGTGGCAAAGGTCAATGATGGCTTCAGTCTTCCTAATGTGTCGCTGGAGGAAGTTAAGACTCATCCAACGTTGGAGTTTGACAGCACAGAAACAGTGGGGGGAAGGGCATCGAGAGAGGCGATGCAGAAGGAGAGCCAGGTGTCATTGGCGTACATGTGAAAGCTGACTCCACTTCTACAGATGATATCGGCATGGGATAGGCTATAGATAAAGAGGAGAGAGAGCCGAGGTGTAGTGCCTACCAGTCACACAAGGCTTCAAGCAAACTGGTGATAACCATGTGATTTCACTCTTGGCCACTCGCACGCGCACTAATGCTCAGCAGGAAGCCCTTTAGGAGCAAACCCTCCTGTTGATTCTACACATCTTGGGCCTGCGGGTGGCAGTTTTTTCCAAGCTCAGGACCAGATGCCCAGGAGGCTCTCCTGGCTCCCTCTCTGCGCAGGTGAACAAGGAGTGTGGGTGTGAGGTGCAACCAGAAATTAACGAGTAGCCCCGTCAGATAATGGGAAAAGGGGTACGACCTCTGGCACAGTATGTAGATGTGAACACATTTTATCTTGGCCAGTGTGTCAGTGTAGCAGCTCAAACAAATGTTTCAGGCCAGTATGCTGTGCAGCATGCTCCACCCCAGCTCCCCAGCAGAGGAGCCTTGCCCCTGTCAGTCAGCATGATGTTCTTTTAGGGAGTGTAGGGTGGAAGTTGAGAGCAAGGAAGTGGTGAATGTCCAACTGTAGGGAGAATAGAAAATCCCTGTGTGCAGACTGGAATGACAGAGGGAATTTCCCAAGAGAAGGGTCAAGTTGTAAGGAGGAAGCTCCTGAAGAAAGCTACTAAAATCTATTTGTTTTGAAACTGCTTCCAGCTGGTTTATATCTGATAAAATTTTGTAAACTTGTTTTACATATTCTAAATATAAGGAACGAATAATTTTAAATTCAACTTTCATTTTTAATAAAAACAGCAGTTGTAAAACTAAGGGTGTGATTTTATTATATATATATCATATAATTATGCAAGTTATATAGATTATTCAAATTGAGTCACAAAAAATAGTTAATGACTGTCCTACATCTGATTATACCAAGTGATAAAGTGAAAATAATGAAAGAACCACCACATTAATTACACGCCATGTATAAAGTGAAAGCGGCTGACATATTAATTATACTTACGACAGAAAGTACTATTTCTCCAGTTATTGACCGGTTGAAGTGCCCTAGAACACTGACGTGAAAATTGAGAGAAAGTTGCACAAGCGCTGTTTCTGTCTCCTTGTTCCGCACACTGAAACAGATCCCGTTGGCACTGCTTGATATAATCTGTTCGCCTTATTTCACACAGTGGAGCCACGACGTTCAGCAATTCAGTGCAAAAGGCTTCCTAAAATCAACGAGAGTTACGAATAGTTATAATCATTTCCACATATTCTAGAATCATGAGGGAAAGAAAGCCAAGGCTGACCTTGGAAAAGGCCTCATTTCAATCATTTAGGCGAGCTGTCATGGCTTGTTGCACCTCCACAGGTAGCTCGCCCATTTCTGCACATGAATTTCAGGCTGCTTGAACAGCGGGAAAATGGCCGGCAGGAGTGCTGTGGATTTGGGGGGAGCCTTCCTGGTCCTCCTGGCACCACATTATTATTTTTTTAAATTTAAACTTAGTTTTTCAGTGGCGGACGATTCCGAGGTCGCATCCATGTCCATGAAAGCTTGGACGGAGCTGACCAAAACCGCCATAACATCAGTGGAGAGGGAAACAGAATTGACATTTCAGGTCGACATCGAGCTGAAATATTAACAGTCTCTCTCTCCAGAGATACTGCCTGAGCTGCCGAGTATTTCCAGCATTTTCTATTTTTATTTCAGATTTCCATAATCCACAGTATGTTGCTTTTCTGTAACATCGCATGACTCCGCCCCTGCTTCAGCCCATCTGCTGCTGAAACATGCATCCACCATGCTTTTGCTGCTTCCAGTTTTGACTATTCCAACGCTCTCCTGCCCAGCCTCCAATCTTATACCATACATAAACTTGAGCTCATCCAAACTCTGCTGGCTGTATCCTAACTCACACCAAGCCCTGTTCATCCATCACATCTCTGCTTATTGATCCACTTTGGCTCCCGGTCCAGCAACACCTCAATTTTAAAATTCTCATCCTTCTGTGCAAATCTCTCCATGGCCTCGCCCCTCACTACCTCCGTAACCTCCTCCAGCCCTACAACCCTCCGAGATCTCTGCGCTCCTCCAAGTCTGGCCTCTTGAATTCCCCATTTCCTTCACCCCTGTGCCTTCAGCTGCGTAGGCCCTAAGCTCCGGAATGACATTCCTAAACCCCTCCGCCTCTCCATCTCTTCTCCTCCTTTAAGTTGATCCTTAAAACTTATCTCCTGGTTCCAGCTTTTGGTCACCTGTCCCTTATGTGGCTCAGTATCTAACTTTATCTGATAATACTCCTGTGAAGCACCTTGGGACATTTTACTGCATTAAAAGCACTAATCAATGCAAGTTGTTGTTGCATGCTCAGAACAACCCAATTTCTCAAAGGGATCCGAAAACAGGCGCTTGCTAAGGACTAATGCCTGCTTTAGGAGGTCACCCCAGATGCCTGAGAAAATGTCAGAGGCCCATATGGAATGGGATATTTTTCAGGTGTCCTTGAGGCACAGGGAACAGTACTGTGAAATTGGTCATTGTTGTCCCTCTCTTCTGTCCAGAAAATAAACGCAACGATGACCGATTCCCACCAAAATATTATCCTGCTACTATGCTACAGTCAACACATCAAAGGTTTGAATTTAATGTGTACAACAAAATAGTGTGCTTGGTTTGGAATTCATTCTTCATGTGTTACAACTCTCATATTACTTCTCCAAACCATTCTACTCATGAAAGACCTCTACGTGCTAGATTTAACAATGCTCCCATGACTGAAGAGTTTTAACACAGGTGAACTCGCAAGTAGTGTTAACCTGTTTTTGTCTTGTTAAGCAGCAACTACATGCAAACATGCAAATTTATTTTATGCCTTCCAGCTCATCTTGTGTCATTGAGGTCCAGTAAAAATGTAGCAATAATGTCGTCGAAAGAGCCAGCAGAGGTCCATCACGGAGCAAAGAGATATTGTAAGGAACTAGTCAAAGGTTTCGGTCCACACACTAGAAGGGTTGCCTCAACACGTCTCACCATGCTGGATATGCTGGAGGAGGATGATCTGCAAACTCTGAGTGACATACGCAGTAACGTTTCGTGATCTACTGAGATCATTGAAAGGTTTATGCCACTCCATCAGGTCCTCCTGACCACATCCCTGCTTGTGCCCTCCTGTGCAATGTGCACCCAGGCTGTGTTGATCTCCTGGGGAAGTCCCTTCCGCCCATTGGAAGGGAAGAGAACCTCCATGCTTGCTGTGACTCCCCTCATAAGGAATATGGAGGGAGTCATGGGTGAGCCTGGGTGGAGCCGTGTACCTTTGTACAGTGTTTGTCAGTGTTTGCAGCACCTCAATGCTGTAGAACACTGACAGAACAACTGTCAGAAAAAAGTTGGCTATGGTCCCTTTAAGGAGACCGACTAATAATGCGTCGTCAGATAATGTCATCAGACCCGCTTCCTTTTAATTGGCCGGGAACTCCACAGGACAGCCTCAACAATCCCCATCAACGAAAGATTGTTCATACAGTGTGGGCTGGAGCCAGGAGCGGCTTTACATGTATCCCGGCTGTCCTGGTGTCTCACCACAGTTGGCGAGATCATGGTCCAAATATGGCTCATGACACTGCTGCACAACATTCATATCCTCCAATAGAAACCTGACAACTATACACATCTGAGAGGCAGGAATGGCAAGCAGAATTTTGGTGCACTCAAATGTTTCCAATGTTTGGATTGAACTGCACTTGGTGCACTCTGTAATATCTCTCTGAAAGGTCAGCATGGGAATCGTCGTCAAGTCCTGGCAGATTCTAAATGCTGGGCCTCAGCTGAACGTCGCCGGTCAGTTGCTCGCTCAAGTTGGGTGGAAAGCAGCAGTAGACTGGCGGCGGGCGAAGAATAGGTAGCTCAGTGCTGCCCGCCAGCACCAGTGCCAGCAGCTCGGTAAATCTGGGAGGGGACGTATTATGAGAGCCTCGCGGCAGGGGAAGGGGAAGGGAGCCAAGAGCAGCAGAGGCCCAGATCTTCCTTGTGGGAGCGCTCCAGCTCCTTCCGAGGAAAGTTTGTTAACATGCCTTAAAGGGCCTCGCTATCTTCCCGCGAGCTCTACCTGACATGGCGGCCACAACAGACACCTAGTCAGGAGCAGGTTAAAATGCCAGGGCGCACTCATTTGCATATGTTAATGAGGCTCCCATTCCAGCAGGAGACTTATCTGCTGCCAAAATCAGCAGCGTTACAATAGGGAAACCTGTGGGAAATGTAGCTGATTCGTTTTAACTGCTCCTTCCCCGCCGATTGGGGAGAGTTAAAATACCCCCTTATGCCTCTGTTCTAACTAGACCCATTTCTTTAAAAAAATAGTTCAAATATTAATTTATTAAACAGTTCTGAAAATTTAATAAATGTAAGATGGAAATGAATGTATTTAAAAGCAGGAATATGAAAGACTCTTGCGATCCCACATTTGTATATTCTGCCAGAGCAAAGGCAAGCCTTATGTTAGTTGTCAGCCTATTACTGTAACACTATTCTCAGTAAGGGAGTGCCCCTCTAGAAGAAATGTAATTCCAGCTAATTTGTTTTGATGTCCCTGCCACAAGTTTGCTTGTGCGGGCTTGGTAATTTAAGTGAAAATCAACAACCAGTTTGTAACAATTTAATTGGACTTAAGGTACCTGCTTTATTTGAATAATTATTCTGAGCTTTTCCTTAAATGAAATAAATGAAATAAAAGGCACAATGCTAAATCTGAAGCTCTATATAAACTCTGTATCGCACTGTAGTGCGAACTGTTCTGAATCACTGGGGACAATACGTAATGTACAAAGTTCTCCCCAATCTCTTTAAATGCTGCTTTTGTGCTTTGGACTTTAACCTGTGCTCTGGCAACCTGCATCAAGCTCTCTGGACTTAGGCAAGTGGCATATGTTCCTATGGGGAGAGGCAATGAAGTACTTTTGAAGTGTAGTCACTGTTGTAATATGGGAAACACAGCAGCCAATATGCACTCAGCAAGCTCCCACCAACAGCAATAAGATAAATGACCAGATCATAAGCCCGAGTTTGGTGAAACCTAAGTTCCGCCCAAGTATTGTCCAAAGGACTGCTAAGATCCTGATGGTACTTTGGGCGAAAGTTTGGTGAAAAAATGTGGGAACGATCGCCCGGCAGCAAAAATGGGCCTTGCACGCTGATTCTGGGCGGCAAATGCAATCCTCGGCAAAGTACTGCTGATGATCGCGTCGGGCCCAAGGAGGGGGGAACTGATAAAATAAAATATTTTCACAACAATAAAAAAAAACACCAGAAGCCCTTCAGGGGACCCCATCAACCTAAATTCCTGCAAAAGAAATAAAGCAAAGATGTGCACGGACTTTTTTTGCAGGTCTTCATACTTACCATTCAGGTAACGCCTGCCTCCATGCGACAATCTTTTCCCTTGTTGGAGCAGAGGACCGCCCAGACCAAACTGGGGAGGGAGCGGGCGGGAGGACTTTTGTCGGCATTGCACAGCAGTGGACGCCAGCGGGCAGTCTCAGCGGTCTTCTCTCCCCACTGGCATGAGGACCTCTACCAGTGTCCCTGGCAACTACATGTGCAGGAAGTGTGTCCGGCTGCAGCTCCTGACAGACCACATTGCAGCACTGGAGCTGCGAATGGATTCACTCTGGAGCATCCGCCATGCTGAGGATGTCGTGAATAACACATTTAGTGAGTTAGTGACACCGCAGGTAAAGGTTACTCAGGCAGATAGGGAGTGGGTGATCATCAGGCAGAGCAGTGGAAGGAAGGTAGTGCAGGTGTCCCCTGCGGTCATCTCCCTCCAAAACAGATAACCGTTTTGGGTACTGTTGGGGGAGATGGCCCATCAGGGGAGGGCAGCAGCAGCCAAGTTCATGGCACCATGGGTGGCTCTGCTGCACAGGAGGGCAGTAAAAAGAGTGTGAGAGCTATAGTGGTAGGGGATTCTATTGTAAGGGGAATAGATAGACGTTTCTGCGGCTGCAATCGAGACTCAAGGATGGTATTTTGCCTCCCTGGTGCAAGGGTCAAAGATGTCTCGGAGTGGCTGCAGGACATTTTGGAGGGGGAGAGTGAACAGCCAGTTGTCGTGGTGCATATAGGTACCAACGATATAGGTAAAAAACAGGATGAGATCCTACAAGCTGAATTTAGGGAGCTAAGAGTTAAATTAAAAAGAAGGACTTCAAAGGTAGTAATCTCAGGATTGCTACCAGTACCATGTGCTAGTCAGAGTAGAAATAGCAGGATAGCTAAGATGAATACATGGCTTGAGGAGTGGTGCAGGAGGGAGGGATTCAAATTCCTGGGACATTGGAACCGGTTCTGGGGGAGGTAGGACGAGTACAAACCGGACGGTCTGCACCTGGGCAGGACCGGAACCAATGACCTAGGGGGAGTGTTTGCTAGTGCTGTTGGTGAGGGGTTAAACTAATATGGCAGGGGGATGGGAACCTATGCAGGGAGACAGAGGGAAGTAGAATGGGGGCAGAAGCAAAAGATAGAAAGAAGAAAAGTAAAAGTGGAGGGCAGAGAAACCCAAGACAAAAATCAAAAAGGGCCACATTATAGCAAAATTCTAAAGGACAAAGTGTGTTAAAAAGACAAGCCTGAAGTCGCTGTACCTCAATGCGAGGAGTATTCGTAATAACGTGGATGAATTAACTGCGCAGGTAGCTATTAACGAATATGATATAATTGGGATTATGGAGACATGGCTCCAGGGTGACCCAAGGCTAGGAACTCAACATCCAGGGATATTCAATATTCAGGAAGGATAGACAGAAATGAAAAGGAGGTAGGGTAGCGTTGCTAGTTAAAGAGGAGATTAACGTAAGGAAGGACATTAGCTTGGATGATGTGGAATCTGTATGCGTAGAGCTGTGGAATACCAAAGGGCAGAAAACGGTAGTGGGAGTTGTGTACAGACCACCAAACAGTAGTGGTGAGGTTGGGGACAGCACCAAACAAGAAATTAGGGATGCATGCAATAAAGATATAGCAGTTATCATGGGCAACTTTATAGATTGGGCTAACCAAGCTGGTAGCAATACTGTGGAGGAGGATTTCCTGGAGTGTATTAGGGATGGTTTTCTCGACCAATATGTCGAGGAACCAACTAGAGGACTGGCCATCCTAGACTGGGTGATGTGTAATGAGAAAGGACTAATTAGCAATCTTGTTGTGCGAGGCCCCTTGGGGAAGAGTGATGATAATATGGTAGAATTCTTTGTTAAGATGGAGAGTGACACAGTTAATTCAGAGACTGGGTCCTGAACTTAAGGAAAGGTAACTTCGATAGTATGAGACGTGAATTGGCTAGAATAGACTGGCGAATGATACTTAAAGGGTTGACGGTGGATAGGCAATGACAGACTTTTAAATATCACATGGATGAACTTCAACAATTGTACATCCCTGTCTGGAGTAAAAATAAAACAGGGAAGGTGGCTCAACTGTGGGTAACAAGGGAAATTAGGGATAGTGTTAAATCCAAGGAAGAGGCATATAAATTGGTCAGAAAAAGCAAACCTGAGGGCTGGGAGAAATTTAGAATTCAGCAGAGGAGGACAAAGGGTTTAACTAGGAGGGGAAAATAGAGTACGAGAGGAAGCTTGCCGGGAACATAAAAACTGATTGCAAAAGCTTCTATAGATATATGAAATGAAAAAGATTAGTGAAGACAAATGTAGGTCCCTTGCAGTCAGAATCAGGTGAATTTATAATGGGGAACAAAGAAATGGCAGATCAATTGAACAAATACTTTGGTTCTGTCTTCATGAAGGAAGACACAAATAACCTTCCGGAAATACTAGGGGACCGAGGATATAGCGAGGAGGAGGAACTGAAGGAAATCCTTATTAGTCAGGAAATTGTGTTCGGGAAATTGATGGGATTGAAGGCCGATAAATCCCCGGGGCCTGATAGTCTGCATCGCAGAGTACTTAAGGAAGTTGCCCGAGAAATAGTGGATGCATTGGTGATTATTTTCCAAGAGTCTATCGATTCTGGATCAGTTCCTATGGACTGGAGGATAGCTAATGTAACACCACTTTTTAAAAAAGGAGGGAGAGAGAAAATGGGGAATTATAGACCGGTTAGCCTGACAGCGTTAGTGGGGAAAATGTTGGAATCAATTATTAAAGACGAAATAGCAGCGCATTTGGAAAGCAGTGACAGGATCGGTCCAAGTCAGCATGGATTTATGAAAGGGAAATCATGCTTGACAAATCTCCTAGAATTTTTGAGGATGTAACTAGTAGAGTGGACAAGGGAGAACCAGTGGATGTGGTGTATTTGGACTTTCAAAAGGCTTTTGACAAGGTCCCACACAAGAGATTGGTGTGCAAAATTAAAGTACATGGTATTGGGGGTAATGTATTGATATGGATAGAGAACTAGTTGGCAGACAGGAAGTAGAGAGCCGGGATAAACGAGTCATTTTCAAAATGGCAGGCAGTGACTAGTGGGGTGCCGCAGGGCTCAGTGCTGGGACCTACTTACAATATACATCAATGATTTAGATGAAGGAATTGAGTGTAATATCTCCAAGTTTGCAGATGACACTAAACTGGGTGGCGGTGTGAGCTGTGAGGAGGACGCTAGGAGGCTGCAGGGTGACTTGGACAGGTTAGGTGAGTGGGCAAATGCATGGCAGATGCAGTATAATGTGGATAATTGTGAGGTTATCCACTTTGGTGGTAAAAACAGAGAGACAGACTACTATCTGAATGGTGACAGATTAGGAAAAGGGGAGGTGCAACGAGACCTGGGTGTCATGGTACATCAGTCATTGAAGGTTGGCATGCAGGTACTGCAGGCGGTTAAGAAAGCAAATGGCATGTTGGCCTTCATAGCTAGGGGATTTGAGTATAGGAGCAGGGAGGTCTTACTGCAGTTGTACAGGGCCTAAGTGAGGCCTCACCTGGAATATTGTGTTCAGTTTTGGTCTCCTAATCTGAGGAAGGACGTTCTTGCTATTGAGGGAGTACAGCGAAGGCTCACCAGACTGATTCCTGGGATGGCAGAACTGACATATGAGGAGAGACTGGATCGACTGGGCCTGTAGTCACTAGAGTTTAGAAGAATGAGAGGGGATTTTATAGAAACATATAAAATTCTGACGGGACTGGAGAGGTTAGGCGCAGGAAGAATGTTCTCGATGTTGGGGAAGTCCAGAACGAGGGGTTACAGTCTAAGGATAAGTGGTAAGCCATTTAGGACTGAGATGAGGAGAAACTTCTTCACTCAGATAATTGTGAACGTGTGGAATTCTCTACCACAGAGAGTTGTTGATGCCAGTTCGTTAGATATATTCAAGAGAGAGTTGGATATGGCCTTTACTGCTAAAGGGATCAAGGGCTATGGAGAGAAAGCAGGAAAGGGGTACTGAGGTGAATGATCAGCCATGATCTTATTGAATGGTGGTGCAGGCTCGAACGGCCGAATGGCCTACTCCTGCACCTATTTTCTATGTTTCTATGTTCTAACTCGCTCGGAGGGGAGAGTGGCAAATACCATCAAGACAGCTGAGAAAACTCGGCGGCAGCCAACGGTGAGTTGACAAAACTTGAGCCCCATCTGTTTTGAGCAGTGAGAGACTATAATCCGAGACAAGATAATTGTTCTTTCGAAAGACATGGTGTCAGAAATGACAACCAGGGCGGATTTGTTAAAGGCAAATCATGTTTGATGAAACTGATTGAGTTATTTCATGAATTAATGGAGAGAGTTGAAGAAGGTAGTGAGGTTGATACTGTGTGTAAAGGCTTTCAAATCATAAAAACATAAGAATTGGGGGCTGGAGTAGGACATAGGGCCCTTCGAGCCTGCTCCATTCAATAAGATCTTTGACCTCAACACCACTTTCTCACCTGATCCCCATATCCCACGATTCCCCTAGAATCCAAACATCTATCTATCTCAGCCTTGAATATACTCAACGACTCAGCATTCACAGCCCTGTCGGGTAGAGAATTCCAAAGATTCACAACCCTCTGAGTGAAGAAATCGCTCCTCATCACAATCTTAAATGGCCGACCTCCTATCCTGAGACTATGTCGCCTAGTTCTAGACTCACCAGTCAGGGGAAATAACCTCTCAGCATCTATCCTGTTAATCCCCCTCAGTATCCTATGTTTCAATGAGATCACCTCCCAATTCTTCTAAACTCCAGAGAGTATAGGCCTAATCTACTCCTAATCTGACACCTGATATTCCCTGGCCAAAGATGGCCCTAAGTGGAGGAAGTGCATCCAGGAGGGCGCTGAGCATCTCGAATCTCATCGCCGCGCATGCAGAAATCAAACGCAGGCAGCGGAAAGAGCATGGCAAATCAGTCCCATCTCTTCGCTCAATGACTATCTGCCCCACCTGTGACAGAGTCTGTGGCTCTCGTATTGGACCGTTCAGCCACCTAAGAACTCATGTTAAGAGTGGAAGCAAGTCTTCCTCGATTCCGAGGGATGGCCTATGATGATGATGATGATGTGGTCTCACCAAAGCCTTGTACAATTGTAGCAAGACTTCCTTACTTTTGTACTCCAACACTTTGCAATAAAAGCCAACATGCCATTTGCCTTCCTAATTGTTTGCTGTACATGCATGCTAACTTCCTGTGTTTCCTATACGAGGACACCTAAATCTCTCTAAACACCACCAATAGTTTCTCACCATTTGAAAAATATTCTGTTTTTCTATTCTTCTTACCAAAGTGAATAGCCTCACATTTTTCCATATTTTACTCTATGTGTCACCTTATTGCCCACTCACTTAACCTGTTTATGACCCATTGCAGGTATTTTGTGTCCTCCTCACAGCTTATTTTACCATCTAGCTTTGTATCATCAGCAAACTTGGATACATTGGACTCAGTCCCTTCATCCAAGTCATTAATTTAGATGGTAATAGCTGAGGTCCAAGCATTGATCCTTGTGGCACCCCACAAATTACAGCTTGCCAATTGGAAAATTACCCATTTATCCCTACTCTGTGTTTTCTGTTCGTTAACCAATCCTTTATGAGTGGTAATATATTACCCCAATCCTAGGAGCCCTTATTTTGCATAGTACCCTTTTATTTGGCATGTTATTGAATGTCTTTTGGAAATCCAAATATACTATATCCACTAGTTCCCCTTTATCTACCCTGCTAGTTACATCCATCAATCACGATCTTATTGAATGGCTGGTTTCTAAAGCTCTCCCAATCCTCAGGCTTACTACTATTCTTCACAACATTATAAGCCTCTTCCTTTAATCTAATATTGGCCTTGAAATCCCAACCTCTCCGGGTCCATACGGAGTGTGTATGAACCCAGGAAGACATCGCAAAAGCTGGTTTTCGGCGCGTGATGCGCAATGCTCCGCAAACCAGCTTTTCCGATCTGCCAAGCCCTGGCTTGACAGATCCTCCATATCCCCACGGCCAGGACATTCGCATGGGCATGATTGCACTATTTGCCCATCTTTTGCCCAGCGAATGTTCTGAAAACTCTTGCGCCTGGTAAAAGCAGGCGTGTACCCTACTTTTACCAGTGTAAGAGTTTTAAAACATCCAAAAACATTTAAAAATAAAATGTTAAAAACATTTCAATGTTAAAAACCCTGCCCACTTCAGGAAGTTTATTTTAAACCATAATTAAAAAACTTTTAAAAATATTGGAAAAATATATATTTTTTCTAAGACATTTATTAACTTTAATTTAAATTAATGTTAAATATGTGATGATTTTTTCTATTTTGTATTTGTGTTTTGGTGTTTGGACGGGTGTTTCTCAATCATAATAATGAGAACTAGTACTTACAGAGTTCCCATTATTATGAAGGAGAAAATACTGTACCTGGATTGGCTGCCCGGTGACACGTGACTCCAGTCCATCTCTATCTCCGTCAAGACGTGCACGCGCTCCGATGCGCAGGGAGAGGAGGCCTCGGGACTGGGATCTCTGGTGGGTGCAGTAGGAACAGGTAGGTGTAGATCTTTTGTAGCCATTTTCTAGCGAGCAGAGGCCTGGGATTTCAAGGCCACTATCTTTAAAATCTTTAATTAGTCACAAATGGTATCTGGAGTTTTTATTTCTCAGTGGAATATATATTTATTGAGAATTTTGGAATATTTCTTTAAATGTTTGCCACTGCTTATCAACCAGCATACCTCCTAATCTAATTTCCCAATCTACCTTAACCAACTCACCCCTCATACCTATGTAAGGCAGTCAGAGGCGGGAGTTCGTGGCGTTGGTGAGGCCTATAAAAGGCCCGGCGGCAGTCAGAGGCGGGAATTCGTGGCGTTGGTGAGGCCTATAAAAGGCCCGGCGGCAGGCAGAGGCGGGAATTCGTGGCGTTGGTGAGGCCTATAAAAGGCCCAGCTTGTGCAGCTACAGGGAGAAGGCAAAAAAGAAGTAGAAAGAAACAGAAAGGTGACGTCACAGCCAAGGGGGTAAGTGATTGGCTGGATTGGTGAGTAGCTTTTCTTTTTTCTCTTCTATAACAGTGAGTAACCTGTTAACATTGTTATTGCCAATTTAAGTGTATCTAAGGGTTAAGTCATGGCAGAGGAGCTCGGTCACGTGATATGCTCCTCCTGTACCATGTGGGAACTCAGGGACACTTCCGGTGTCCCTGACGACTACAGCTGCGGGAAGTGTATCCGCCTCCAGCTCCTGACGGACCGCGTTGCGGAATTGGAGCTGAGGGTGGATTCACTCTGGAGCATCCACGATGCTGAGAATGACGTGAGTAGCATGTGTAGCGAGTTGGACTTACTGCAGGAGAAGGGTCCACAGCCAGCTAGGGAATGGAAGACCAGCAGGAAGAGTAGTGCAAGGAAGGTAGTGCAGGGGTCCCCTGTGGTCATCCCCCTGCAAAACAGGTACACTGCTTTGAGTACTGTTGAGGGGGATGACTCATCAGGGGAGGGCAGCAGCAGCCAAGTTCATGGCACCGTGGCTGGCTCTGTTGCACAGGAGGGCAGGAAAAAGAGTGGGAGAGCAATAGTGTTAGGGGATTCAATTGTGAGGGGAATAGATAGGCGTTTCTGCGGCCGCAACTGAGACTCCAGGATGGTATGTTGCCTCCCTGGTGCAAGGGTCAAGGATGTCTCGGAGCGGGTGCAGGACATTCTAAAAAGTAGGGAGAACAGCCAGTTGTCGTGGTGCACATTGGTACCAACGACATAGGTAAAAAAAGGGATGAGGTCCTACGAAATGAATTTAAGGAGCTAGGAGCTAAATTAAAAAGTAGGACCTCAAAAGTAGTAATCTCGGGATTGCTACCAGTGCCACGTGCTAGTCAGAGTACGAATTGCAGGATAGCGCAGATGAATACGTGGCTTGAGCAGTGGTGCAGCAGGGAGGGATTCAAATTCCTGGGACATTGGAACCGGTTCTGGGGGAGGCGGGACCAGTACAAACCAGACGGTCTGCACCTGGGTAGGACCGGAACCAATGTCCTCGGGGGAGTGTTTGCTAGTGCTGTTGGGGAGAAGTTAAACTAATATGGCAGGGGGATGGGAACCAATGCAGGGAGACAGAGGGAAACAAAAAGGAGACAAAAGCAAAAGACCGAAAGGAGATGAGTAAAAGTGGAGGGCAGAGAAACCCAAGGCAAAGAATAAAAAGGGCCACTGTACAGCAAAATTCTAAAAGGACAAAGGGTGTTAAAAAAACAAGCCTGACGGCTTTGTGTCTTAATGCAAGGAGTATCCGTAATAAGCTGGATGAATTAACTGTGCAAATAGATGTTAACAAATACGATGTGATTGGGATTACAGAGACGTGGCTCCAGGATGATCAGGGCTGGGAACTCAACATCCAGGGGTATTCAACATTCAGGAAGGATAGAATAAAAGGAAAAGGAGGTGGGGTAGCATTGCTGGTTAAAGAGGAGATTAATGCAATAGTTAGGAAGGACATTAGCTTGGATGATGTGGAATCTATATGGGTAGAGCTGCAGAACACCAAAGGACAAAAAACATTAGTGGGAGTTGTGTACAGACCTCCAAACAGTAGTAGTGATGTTGGGGAGGGCATCAAACAGGAAATTAGGGGTGCATGCAATAAAGGTGCAGCAGTTATAATGGGTGACTTTAATATGCACATAGATTGGGCTAACCAAACTGGAAGCAATACGGTGGAGGAGGATTTCCTGTAGTGCATAAGGGATGGTTTTTTATATGTCGAGGAACCAACTAGGGGGGAGGCCATCTTAGACTGGGTGTTGTGTAATGAGAGAGGATTAATTAGCAATCTCGTTGTGCGAGGCCCCTTGGGGAAGAGTGACCATAATATGGTGGAATTCTGCATTAGGATGGAGAATGAAACAGTTAATTCAGAGACCATGGTCCAGAACTTAAAGAAGGGTAACTTTGAAGGTATGAGGCGTGAATTGGCTCGGATAGATTGGCGAATGATACTTAAGGCGTTGACTGTGGATGGGCAATGGCAGACATTTAGAGACCGCATGGATGAACTCCAACAATTATACATTCCTGTCTGGCGTAAAAATAAAAAAGGGAAGGTGGCTCAACCGTGGCTATCAAGGGAAATCAGGGATAGTATTAAAGCCAAGGGAGTGGCATAAAAATTGGCCAGAAATAGCAGCGAACCCGGGGACTGGGAGAAATTTAGAACTCAGCAGAGGAGGACAAAGGGTTTGATTAGGGCAGGGAAAATGGAGTACGAGAAGAAGCTTGTAGGGAACATTAAGACGGATTGCAAAAGTTTCTATAGATATGTAAAGAGAAAAAGGTTAGTAAAGACAAACGTAGGTCCCCTGCAGTCAGAATCAGGGGAAGTCATAACGGGGAACAAAGAAATGGCAGACCAATTGAACAAGTACTTTGGTTCGGTATTCACTAAGGAGGACACAAACAACCTTTTGGATATAAAAGGGGTCAGAGGGTCTAGTAAGGAGGAGGAACTGAGGGAAATCCTTATTAGTCGGGAAATTGTGTTGGGGAAATTGATGGGATTGAAGGCCGATAAATCCCCAGGGCCTGATGGACTGCATCCCAGAGTACTTAAGGAGGTGGCCTTGGAAATAGCGGATGCATTGATTGTCATTTTCCAACATTCCATTGACTCTGGATCAGTTCCTATCGAGTGGAGGGTAGCCAATGTAACCCCACTTTTTAAAAAAGGAGGGAGAGAGAAAACGGAATTATAGACCGGTCAGCCTGACCTCAGTGGTGGGTAAAATGATGGAATCAATTATTAAGGATGTCATAACAGCGCATTTGGAAAGAGGTGACATGATAGGTCAAAGTCAGCATGGATTTGTGAAAGGGAAATCATGCTTGACAAATCTTCTGGAATTTTTTGAGGATGTTTCCAGTAGAGTGGACAAGGGAGAACCAGTTGATGTGGTATATTTGGACTTTCAGAAGGCTTTCGACAAGGTCCCACACAAGAGATTAATGTGCAAAGTTAAAGCACATGGGATTGGGGGTAGTGTGCTGACGTGGATTGAGAACTGGTTATCAGACAGGAAGCAAAGAGTAGGAGTAAATGGGTACTTTTCAGAATGGCAGGCAGTGACTAGTGGGGTACCGCAAGGTTCTGTGCTGGGGCCCCAGCTGTTTACACTGTACATTAATGATTTAGACGAGGGGATTAAATGTAGTATCTCCAAATTTGCAGATGACACTAAGTTGGGTGGCAGTGTGAGCTGCGAGGAGGATGCTATGAGGCTGCAGAGTGACTTGGATAGGTTAGGTGAATGGGCAAATGCATGGCAGATGAAGTATAATGTGGATAAATGTGAGGTTATCCACTTTGGTGGTAAAAACAGAGAGACAGACTACTATCTGAATGGTGACAGATTAGGAAAAGGGGAGGTGCAACGAGACCTGGGTGTCATGGTACATCAGTCATTGAAGGTTGGCATGCAGGTACTGCAGGCGGTTAAGAAAGCAAATGGCATGTTGGCCTTCATAGCGAGGGGATTTGAGTACAGGGGCAGGGAGGTGTTGCTACAGTTGTACAGGGCCTTGGTGAGGCCACACCTGGAATATTGTGTACAGTTTTGGTCTCCTAACTTGAGGAAGGACATTCTTGCTATTGAGGGAGTGCAGCGAAAGTTCACCAGACTGATTCCCGGGATGGCGGGACTGACCTATCAAGAAAGACAGGATCAACTGGGCTTGTATTCACTGGAGTTCATAAGAATGAGAGGGAACCTCATAGAAACGTTTAAAATTCTGATGGGTTCAGACAGGTTAGATGCAGGAAGAATGTTACCAATGTTGGGGAAGTCCAGAGCCAGGGGTCACAGTCTAAGGATAAGGGGTAAGCCATTTAGGACCGAGATGAGGAGAAACTTATTCACCCAGAGAGCGGTGAACCTGTGGAATTCTCTACCACTGAAAGTTGTTGAGGCCAATTCACTAAATATATTCAAAAAGGAGTTAGATGAAGTCCTTACTACGAGGGGGATCAAGGGGTATGGCGAGAAAGCAGGAATGGGGTACTGAAGTTGCATGTTCAGCCATGAACTCATTGAATGGTGGTGCAGGCTAGAAGGGCCGAATGGCCTACTCCTGCACCTATTTTCTTTGTTTCTATGTTTCTATGTAATGGGCTTTATTGAAGTTTAAGACTCCATTTTTGGACTTAATTATTTCACTCTCAAACTCAATGTGAAATGTTATCATATTATGATAAATCTTCCTCATTAACCCAGTCTCATTACACAATACAAGATATAAAATAGAGGTTTAGAATACAAAAACAAGAATGTTATGATAAATCTTTATAAAACATTGGTTAGGCTATTGGGTCTACTTCTGGGTACCACATTTTAGGAAGGATGTCAAGGCCTTGGATAGGGTATAGAGGTGATTTACCAGAATGAGACCAGGAGCGAGGGACTTCAGTTATGTGGAGAGACTGGAGAAGCTGAGATAGTTCTCCTCAGAGCAGAGAAGGTTCAGGGATGATGTCATAATTTTGAAGGTTTCTGATCAAGTCGATAGGGAGAAACTATTTCTCTGTCGGTCAAGAGAGAACACAGATTGAAGGTAATTGGTAAAAGAACCAAGGCCAAGATGATAAAATTACACAGTGAGTTATGATGATCTGGAATGCACTGACTAAAAGGGTGGTGGAAGCAGATTCGATAATAAATTTCCAACGGGAATTGGATACGTACTGTCAGCTGTAGTTCAGTGGGTAGCACTCTCGCCTCTGAGTCAGAAGGTTGTGGGTTCAAGTCAAAAAATCTAGGCTGACACTCCATTGCAGTGCTGAGGGAGCGCTGCACTGATGAAGGTGCCGTCATTTGGATGAGATGTTAAACTGAGTGCCCCGTCTGCTCTCTCAAGTGGAAGTAAAAGATCCCATGGCACTATTTCGAAGGAGAGCAGGGGCGTTATCCCCGGTGTCCTGGCTAATATTTATCCCTCAATCAACATAACAAAAAACAGATTATTTGGTCATTATCACATTGTTGTTTGTGAGAGCTTGCTTGTGTGTAAATTGGCTGCTGGGTTTCTTACATTACAACAGTGACTACACTTCAAAAGTACTTCAGTGGCTGTAAAGTACTTTGACACACCAATGGTTGTGAAAGGCGCTATATAAATCCAAGTCTTTCGTTTTTCTTTGAAAAGGAAAAATTTGCATGACTATGGGAAAAGAGCGGGGAAGTGGGATAACTCTTTCAAAGAGCCAGCACAGGCACAATGTCCTCCTCTGTGCTGTATCATTCTATGGTATGATTTCCCCGACCGGGTCAGGAGCGAGGCCGGCGACGCTCCTGTCTCCATGCCGGCTTCCCCCATGACTTTCCCTTGATTGGGCTTGTTAAGCCCGTCCAGCGAGGTTGCTGGCCAATTAAAGTGAAGTGGGTCTGATGACATCATTTGATAATGCGTCATCAGCCAGTTTCTTTAAAGGGACCATGGTAAACTTTATTTTGACAGTTGTGCTGTCAGAGTTCTACAGCATCGAGGTGCTGCAAACATTGACAAACACTGTACAAAGATGCATAGCTGCACCCAGTTCTCGCATGACTCTGTCCAGATGCTTATGGAGGGAGTCACAGCATGCAGGGAGGTTCTCTTCCCTTCCAATGCACAGGTGGGCACAAGCAGGGATGTTGTCAGGAGGACCAGACTTTCAATTATCTCAGTAGATCACGAAACATTACTGCAAAGCCACACTCAATCTTATCCTGCTGTGCCACTCATCACATCCCCATCACTCTGTCTTCCCTACCCTACTCTTGCATACCCTTACTCACACCAACTTACCTTGCACCTCCACCCATTCCTCTCTCTCTATCTACATTATCACTTCCCCATCTCACTAGCCGCCCCTCACACTCATCCTCATCCTTGTCCAATCATACCACCTAACAACACACAAGGTTAGGCACTTGGGGCTTTTAGCCAATTTCATGTAAAGTTTCTATTAATGAGTTGTCAAACATTGAAGTCTTTATTTTCAACAGATTTGTTTACACCTTTGGAAGTGGTTTAGTGAATTGTAGTGAATGATGAGACATAAGGGTAACCCCCGCCCCTCAATGGTGATGAATGTGAAAGGAATGGCTTGGGCATTGCAGGGAGCTTTATGGTGCTGGCGTGGTGTGATGCCAACCTGGTGCATCATGTGGCACCCAGGGTGTACAGCATCAAGTGAACTAAATCTGGCCATGGTGAAACCATCCCTGGCCTCCCGGTCAGCAATGTGGTTGGGTGCTGATGCCCTGTATCCTGTCCAGCATCAGATGATTGCGGAGAAAATTGGTGTTGTTGCTGGTGTGCCTGCTGATGTTGGTGTTGGGGATGATCGTGGTAGGATTCTGAAGACCAAGGTGAGATTCTTTCAAGGGCACCGATGCTGCTGGAATAGATGGCAGCTGAAGTTGTGATGACAGAAGTGATCTGTCAATGGTGAGAGAGGTTGCTCTAAGGAGGTGACATTGGATAGAGAGTTTACTCTAAACACTTCCAACCTTCCTAAAGCTGAAAAGTGTATTCCAAATCCTGATGGCTCCAGCTTCTAACATTGGAAAGTGAACAGCTGTGAAATGGTAGCTTTTATGCCACTTTTGCAGCTGTCACCTATTCAGAGCAATGGAGAGTCATTGAACTCCCGACCTACTAACCTGATGTGATCCTGAGAGCTGGGAACCTCATGAAAAAGCTGGAGAAATATTAAATAGATGGCAAAATGCTGTTTAATTACCTTTTAACAAGCGCTTAGCTATTCCAATTGGCTCACCTGCCACTTTGTGTCGGTTCTGTAAAGCGTAGGCAGTCCCACACTTGGGTAACTGACATGGCGGTGGGGTCACAGTGTGATCCCCACCTGCCTTCAATCTTTTATATTTTGACAGCGGACCCGGTTCCGAACCCACCCTCTGAGCACTGGCAAAATCCCGGCCTATGACTCTATCGGCATGTTGTGGATTTAACAACTTTTCCTTCTCGATATTGAACTGAAATCACCCCAGTGCAATCGCTTAATGCCTGGCCTCTGTGCTCATTTAGCTATTCTAATGCTCCTACAAATTGTTTCCTTGTCACAGGAGTCTGGGAGCTGGAAGGCAGCTGCCTATCCACTGAGGACAGTTGAGGTGGTTGTGGTGGGCTGCCTCGATCAGCTCTAGGCCCCGGGGGGGCGGGGGGGGGGGGCGCAGCTGCAGGTCTGCTCTGTCCCGGCGCCTGCTGGAGCAGTCTGGGTCAGCGGCCTGTGTGAAAGGCACCGGGTCAGAGGTCGGCAAGGCAAGCTGTCATCCTGAAAGACGACATCATAAGCCTCTCCCAAGGAGCCAAAGCCACTGTCATGGGCTGCTGCACTGCTACACTCCTACTGCTCTCCATGAGAACAGAGTGAAGGAATGTAATGATGCTCTGAAAACCCCTATCCATCCTTTCCTTCATGGATTGAAGGCCTGAGGAGATGCTAAACCCAGAGCCACAATGACAGTAGTCTGAGCTCCCAGTGAAGCCGTCAAAGCCCTTGATCAATTCTGAGCCCAAAAGTGGGCTCACATGACATTCAGCCCCATCATGACATGTTTCTCAGTCCAATTAAGCTCCCCATTTTCCTTCCTTATTTTAAGGATACTTGAAACATATGCTTCTTATGCTGCAGTACAGCGGGACCTGGGGGTACTTGTGCATGAAACTCAGAAGGATAGTATGCAGGTACAGTAAGTGATCAGGAAGGTAATGGAATCTTGGCCTTTATTGCAAAGGGGATGGAGTATAAAAGCAGGGATGTCTTGCTACAGTTATACAGGGTATTGATGAGGCCACACCTGGAATACTGCGTACAGTTTTGGTTTCCATATTTACGAAAGGATATACTTGCTTTGGAGGCAGTTGAGAGAAGGTTCACTAGGTTGATTCCGAAGATGAGGGGGTTGACTTATGAGGAAAGGTTGCGTAGGTTGGGCCTCTACTCATTGGAATTCAGAAGAATGAGAGGTGATCTTATCGAAACGTATAAGATTATGAGAGAGCTTGACAAGCTGGATGCAGAGAGGATGTTTCCACTGATAGGGGAGACTAGAACTAGAGGGCATAATCTTAGAATAAGGAGCCGCCCATTTAAAACTGAGATGAGGAGAAATTTCCTCTCTCAGAGGGTTGTAAATCTGTGGAATTTTCTGCCTCAGGGAGCTGTGGAAGCTGGGACATTGAATAAATTTAAGACAGAAATAAACAGTTTCTTAAATGATAAGGGTATAAGGGGTTATGGGGAGCAGGCAGGGAAGTGGACCTGAGTTCATGATCGGATCAGCTATGATCGTATTAAATGGCGGAGCAGGCTCGGGGGGCCATGTGGCCTACTCCTGCTCCTATTTCTTATGTTCTTATGTTCTTATGTTAATCTTTCTCTAATCATGAATTTAAATTCCAAATCTCTCTTCATGACACAGTTGCCTGTTTTCTGAATCTTTTCCACTGATTTCTACTTTTTAAAGGTAATTATAGTGTCTGTAATATCTTTACACAACATTTCATTTGCCTTTCCAACTGCAGTCGTATGCGCCCACAATACTTTCAATGTTTGATCAACAGCCTTTGGGCAAATGTTACCTGAGGAGTAATTGAAATATAATTTGAAAATGGTGCTGAACTCACGTAGATTAGGTAATCTTCTACCAAATATGATTGATGTTCAACTTGGCAATCTTCTGAAGGGTCATTTATTTGCCAAATTCTGGCAAACTGATTTATGTCGATTCTGTCACCTAAACAAAGAGAAACATTTGAATTAGCTATGATATTAATTCAAATAATATTCAGGAAGATGCTCCAAATTTTATTTTTTAATTCAAACACATTCCTTTACTACTATGAGCATAATCATTACTTGTGTCTTTTGGGAGTAATTTTATGATTATCACTCCAATGCAGAGGTTTGTATGCATTTTGGAAATTTCAGCAGAGGTATACTCAATGCATAGTCTGCCCAATCTTCCTCCCTGACTTACTTTCTGAGCATAGTCAATTCATGGAGTCACTTGAAAGTGTGTGAAGCACCCTGCAAGGTCAAAATCAACCAGTGGAGGATGCCACAAGCCACGATTATGTAGTCTTGTTTGATTGCTTCACAGAAATCCACAGCAAACTTCCAAGGCCACCTGTCAGCAGTGCCGACCCTTCCACAAGGTCTTACAGGCAGTGTGGGTTTTATCTCATTTGTTCTAACTGATGCTATAGAGTTCCTTGGCTCCGGTGTCCATGTGGATTCGATAAGCTGGGCAATTGATTAAATCGTACCCTGTTACAAAGCTTCAAAAACCTAACTGTAGCTCTGCTGTCTGCTCACATGTAAATCACAGAACATGCTGAGAAAATGCCGAGCACCAGCGGCATGGCAAGAGTAAGTGTAGAAGAAGGACCTGTCTCTCAGGGCCATGCAGCGTTATGTCACCCAGGCTAAGCCTCAGGTCACTACAGCACCAGATGTGGCTTCAGCAATTCTGCAGGTCATCTGCTGAACCAGCACAAGGACATAAAGAGGACCTCCATCTTAGGAACCACTCATTGACATCCAGCAACCAGCCTACCCACTTTCTGCTTCCACTGGAGAAGCACTTAGAAAGAGCACGTAGTATGATACATTCACCATGAACATTCAAAGAGGAAGCATTGGGATTAAAAACACATACACCAATCACTGTGATGTTAATACAGTTTTGATTTGATTTTTCATTGTGGCCAGAAAATTAACTTATATTTTGGCAGATTCACCCACAGCCACACAAATGGATGGCACATCAGGCCGATGACGGATAGCGACGTGCATGAGTCATTGCAAGCTACGGACTGCTTGTGCATGGGCACAGGATAAAGTTTCATTAACGTGTTGTGTACAGTACTGAGCTAAAGATGTATTGGTGGTGCACTGCTGTCATTGCTCATTCCTTGGCAACTCCCGCATCCTGTGGCTCAGTGAGGTGAGGATTCCCAGAGGAAAGCTAATCATAACACCGCAGAGTGTTTAAAAGAACTTGCAAGTTCCCTGGAATGTCGTGATATAAGCAAACAAGGCAGCCAAAAGCAGGACAGAAATATAAAAAAAAAGATTAATTTTAACTGATGCACTGAAAAAGTTACATGTAAAGCAAATTTCCAAAAAGCAAAATTCTGAGATTCATTCCTGAAAAGACACAAAGCCAGAAAGGGCCTTCCGGTGAAATCTGGTTTTGAAGACCAAGCACACTGCCTGCACACTTCCTAGGCAAACCACGCAAAATCTCAGACTCACTCAATTTGCATGGTTTTGGCAGTCTTAATAAGGCTTTTGCTCACCAGGAATAAATGCCGCTTAGGGGTTTAACCTATCACACCTACAAAATATCGAGCTGTGCAGTCCCAGCACAAATGCATTTAAGGGAAGGCTAGATAAGCATATGAGGGAGAAGGAAATAAAGGGTTATGCCGATAGAATTAGATGAGGAAAGATGGGAGGAGGCTCGAGTGGAGCATAAACTGTGGGCCATGGATTGGTTGGGCTGTGTGGCCTGTTTCTGTGCTGTATATCCGATGTAATCTTGTGTAAAGTAGTCACAAGACCTACTCCGGAGATTTCAAAACCCCTGTGGTAGCCATACATATACATGCATCCTATCAGAATATTTCCTTCTTTCACGCCAAATATTTATTATCCTCTCAACAATTCCATCCAAGACTAGAAGACTGACCCAATGGTTGGGAAAGCTCATCTGGTATTTTTGTTGAAGATATAAGTAGTTGATGATCCCTTTCTTACCACCACCCACCAACCTCCTTCTGCCTCAATCTTTCTTGTCTCTCTCTCTACATTATCCACCACACTATTGTCAGTATACACACAAACATAAAGGAAACTAGCAAAAGCTGAGCAACAGCTTCAAAAAGGCAGGCAACTTATGAAGCGCCCTGACTATAAACCTATGAGATTTGAAAACAAATGGTTGATTCATTTTGTAACTTAATCTGTAGATATGCCCAATGTTTCTTCACTCATTTTGGTCATAACAGGGTGGTCCCTATGGAGGGAGGTTGCAAAAGTAGTCAATGCAGGAAGAGGTTCAATAACCTCGATGGTGGCTAAGATAAGTCGAAGCACTGTTGCCAAACTGCATCCTCTACCATTGAAAGGGACTTCACTCAACTTCTTACCCCATAGTCTTTCACCATCAGCTCCTGAGTGATGCAACATTCACTTATGCAAGGGGCACCTCTGCAAACACTCAAGAATCATCTGAACTGACAACTGCTCCATCCACTCACATAGCCTGCCACAAGGGATTCTGCTCATCTTCAAGGATGTGTCGTTTAAAGGATGAATGCACCTGTGCCTCTCATGCAAAACTAGTCTCCATGTCACTTACATTCCTTTAACAATGCCTTCTCTCACCACAAACTAAAAACATACAGTGCACAACCACTGACAGAGAATGGCAACAGGGGACAGAATAGTAATACTGAAAACTCTAAATCTGTATGAACAGAACATTCTGCAAATAATAGGCAGGCAAACAAGACAGACTTTGGGAGATAGCGAGTTTGAAAACAAAGTAGCAGCAGAAAGTTGGTAATGGTGGGACCATGATTATCGTAAGTCTCGTCAGCTTCATGTGTTTTCTCAAAGTATTGCATTGCTCTCACACACAGCAACTATTCCATCAATGTCAAATGTCAAGTGGGGGTGGGGGGGGGGGGGGTAGGGGAAGGAGAAAATCACAGGAAGAGGATGACAGAGGATTGCGACGAGGGAGCAATATTGAATTGGGAAAAACTTGGTGACACTGGGAAAGGGTTAATTTTCCTCTCCTCTCATTGGGAGGATGGGATGCACCCTTGCTCGGATCCAATTACTTCTCAGTAGGGAGGGGCAGGTGGGAGAGAAAGCATTTTTCTCCTGGTGGAGGTGTATGTTACAGAGGGCAGGTTTTCAGCTCATGGGAGGTACTACTAAATTGCTTCTGGTTGAAGGTTGAAGGATTGGAAAAGGCACAGGTTCGGAGAACATCTGTTTTTTGTTGAGTGGGCAATCAGTTACTGCTCACGGGAGTAGGAATAGGCACAAATTTGTTCTGCGCGGGGCTGCGGAACAAACTACAGCTCAGTGGTGCAGGCATTTCTTCTTAGCAGGGGAAAGAAGAAGGCTGAATTTTTCTTTAGTGGGGGTTGGGCTGAGAGGTTGTCTTTGTCGTTCGTGGGGACTGAGATACAAGACCAGATTGGTGCTCAGTGTGGGTAGCAGGGAAGCTTTGTGCTTGGTAGGGGACCGGGCTGGCAAAGCCTGCCTGCAGTGAGAGGTGGGGGCTTGTCTGAATTTCTGCTAAATAAGGGAGTGGAGGATCCATAACTGGATTTCTATTCAGTAAGGGGGGAGGGTTGCAGCCATCAATATGGTATTTGTTTTAGACTATATATGGGCCCTGAATTTCCGGCCTCCCCAGGTCCATATGGAGTTTCTATGGACCCGGGAAGGCATCGCAAAAGCCGGTTTTCAGCGCACAATGCACTGGAGCTTGACAGATCCAATGCATAGTGGGTGCGAGGACATTTGCAAGGGCAAGTTTGCGGGATTTACCCATATCTTGCCCAGCAAATGTCCTCAAAACTCTTGCGTATGATAAAAGCAGGCGTATAGACTACTGTTACAGGCATAAGAGTTTAAAAACATACAAAAATATAATTACATTAAATTTAAAAAACACATTATTTACAAAACCCCTGCCCACTACGTTACATTTATTTTTAACCAGAATTAAAAAAAACTTTTAAAAAACTCGTAACAAAAAACTCTCAGATATTTATTAATTTTAATTTCAATTAATTTTAATTATGTGAGATGTGTTTTTTATTATTTATTAAATGCGTTTAGTGTGTTTGTTTTTTTCCCCCATTAATAACAATGAGAACTCATAGATACGGCGTTCTCATTGCTATTAATGAGAAAGCTGTGAAATACTGTACCTGATTGGCTGAGCAGTCACAGTGCGGGAAGAGAAGGCCTCCCCACTGGAATCCCACGCTCCTCCGGGACCACCAAGTACTTTCGTAGAAATGTTTCAGGTTGGAGGCAATTGCCTGCAGGAAGCCTCCGATCGCAATTTCAGGGCCATGAACTTAGATGTTTGACTGTGTAGAATGCTGAAGCGCCTCACCTCACTAATGATATGCAACATAGAGCAACAGCATGTGCTTCAATTTTTCCCACACTATTTAGGGGGAAGTCCCGAATGGAAATTAGAACATAGAAATTTCGAAGGAGGATTTTTGGACCAGATCTTGGAAATGCCGAAATTTCTGCCTGACTTGCGGACTCGGGACTCAAGGATCAAGGACGTTTACATAATAAGAACATAAGAAATAGGAGCAGGAGTAGGCCATTTGGCCCCTCGAACCTGCTCCACCATTCAATAAGATCATGGCTGATCTGATCATGGCCTCAACTCCACTTCCCTGCCCGCTCCCCATAACCCTATCGTTCAAAAATCTGTCGATCTCCACCTGAAATACATTCAATGACCCAGCCTCCACAGCTCTCTGGGGTAGAGAATTCCAAAGATTCACGACCCTCAGAGAAGAAATTCCTCCTCATTTCCATTTTAAATGGGTGACCCCTTATTCTGACACTATGCCCCTTGGTTCTAGATTCCTCCATGAGGTGAAACATCCTCTCTGCATCTATTATGTTGAGGCCCCTCAGAATCCTATAAGTTTCAATAAGATCACCTCTCATTCTTTTAAACTCCAATGAATATAGGCCCAACCAGCGCAACCTTTCTTCAAAAGACAACCCTTTCGACTCAGGAATCATCCTCGTGAATCTTCTCTGAAGTACCTCCAATGCAACTATATCCCTCCTTAAATAAGGAGACTGAAACGCCAGGTGTGGTCTCATCAATACCCTGTACAGTTATAGCAGGACTTCCCTACTTTTATACTCTATCCCCCTTACAATAAAGACCAACATTCCATTTGCCTTCCTAATTATTTACTGTAGCTGCATGCTAAACATTTTGTGTTTCATGTACAAGGACCCCCAGGTCCCTCTGTAGTTCAGCATTTTGTAATCTCACCCCATTTAAATAATAATTAGCTTTTTTATTTTTCCTACCGAAGTGGATAATCTCACATTTTCCCACATTATACTCCATTTGCCAAAGTTTAGTGAGTTGGTCTTACCGCAGGTAAAGGTTACACAGCCAGATAGGGGATGGGTGACCAACAGGAAGAGCAGTGGAAGGAAGGTAGTGCAGGGGTCCCCTGCCGTCATCCCCCTGCAAAACAGATGCACCACTTTGGCTACTATTGAGGGGGATGACTCATCAGGGGAGAGCAGCAGCAGCCAAGTTCATGGCACCGTGGGTGGCTCTGCTGCACAGGAGGGCAGGAAAAAGAGTGGGAGAGCTATAGTGATAGGGGATTCTATTTTAAGGGGAATAGATAGACGTTTCTGCGGCCGCAACTGAGACTCCAGGATGGTATGTTGCCTCCCTGGTGCAAGGGTCAAGGATATCTCAGAGCGGGTGCAGGACATTTTGAAGGGTGAGGGTAAACAGCCAGTTGTCGTGGTGCATATAGGTAATAACGTTATAGGTAAAAAATGGGATGAGGTCCTACAAGATGAGTTTAGGAAGCTAGGAGCTAAATTAAAAAATAGGACCTCAAAAGTAGTAATCTCAGGATTGCTACCAGTGCCACGTGCTAATCAGAGTAGGAATCGCAGGATAACTCAGATGAATACGTGGCTTGAGGAGTGGTGCAGAGGGAGGGATTCAAATTCCTGGGAAATTGGAACCGGTTCTGGGGGAGTTGGGACCAGTACAAACCGGATGGTCTGCACCTGGGCAGGACCAGAACCAATGTCCTAGGGGGAGTGTTTGCTAGTGCTGTTGGGGAGGGGCTAAACTAATATGGCAGGGGGATGGGAACCTATGGAGGGAGACAGAGGGAAGTAGAATAGGGCAGAAGCAAAAGATAGAAAGAGGAAAAGTAAAAGTGGAGGGCAGAGCAACCCAAGGCAAAAGGCAAAAAGGGCCACATTACAGCAAAATTCTAAAGGGACAAAGTGTGTTAAAAAGACAAGCCTGAAGGCTCTGTGCCTCAATGCGAGGAGTATTCGCAGTAAGATGGACGAATTAACTGCGCAGATAGCAGTTAATGGATATGATGTAATTGGCATCATGGAGACATGGCTCCAGGGTGACCAAGGCTGGGAACTCAACATCCAGGAAGGATAGACAGAAAGGAAAAGGAGGTGGGGTGGCGTTGCTGGTTAAAGAGGAAATTAATGCAATAATATGGAAGGACATTGGCTTGGATGATGTGGAATCAGCATGGGTGGAGCTACGGAATACCAAACGGCAGAAAACTCTAGTGGGAGTTGTGTACAGACCACCAAACAGTAGTACTGAGGTTGGGGAGAGCATCAAACAAGAAATTAGGGATGCGTGCAATAAAGGTATAGCAGTTATCATGGGCGACTTTAATCTACATATTGATTGGGCTAACCAAACTGGTAGCAATGTGGTGGAGGAGGATTTCCTGGAGTGTATACGGGATGGTTTTCTGGACCAATATGTTGAGGAACCAACCAGAGAGCTGGCCATCCTAGACTGAGTGTTGTGTAATGAGAAGGGACTAATTAACAATCTTGTTGTGTGAGGCCCCTTGGGGATGAGTGACCACAATATGGTAACATTCTTTATTAAGATGGTGAGTGACACAGTTAATTCAGAGACTAGGATTCTGAACTTAAGGAAAGGTAACTTCGATGGTATGAGACGTGAATTGGCTAGAATAGACTTGCGAGTGATACTTAAATGGTTGACGGTGGATAGGCAATGGCAAACATTTAAAAATCACATGGATGAACTTCAGCAATTGTACATCCCTGTCGGGGAAGGTGGCTCAACCGTGGCTAACAAGGGAAATTATGGATAGTGTTAAATCCAAGGAAGAGGCATACAAATTGGCTAGAAAAAGCAGCAAACCTGAGGACTGGGAGAAATTTAGAATTCAGCAGAGGAGGACAAAGGGTTTAATTAGGAGGAGGAAAATAAAATATGAGAGGAAGCTTGCTGGGAACATAAAAACTGACTGCAAACGCTTCTAAAGATATGTGAAGGGAAAAAGATTAGTGAAGACAAACGTAGGTCCCTTGCAGTCAGATTCAGGTGAATTTATAATGGAGAACAAAGAAATGGCGGACCAGTTAAACAAATACTTTGGTTCTGTCTTCACGAAGGAAGACACAAATAACCTTTCATAAATACTAAGGGACCGAGGGTCTAGTGAGAAGGAGGAACTGAAGGAAATCCTTATGAGGCGGGAAATTGTGTTAGGGAAATTGATGGGATTGAAGGCCAATAAATCTCCGGGGCCTTATGGTCTGCATCCCAGAGTACTTAAGGAAGTAGCCCTCGAAATAGTGGATGCATTGGTGATCATTTTACAACAGTCTATCGACTCTGGATCGCTTCCTATGGAATGGAGGGTAGCTAATGTAACACCACTTTTTAAGAAGGGCGGGAGTGAGCACGCGGGTAATTATAGACCGGTTAGCCTGACATCAGTAGTGGAGAAAATATTGGAATCAATTATTAAAGATGAAATAGCAGCACATTTGGAAAGCAGTGACGGGATCGGCCAAGTCAGCATGCATTTATGAAAGGGAAATCATGCTTGACAAATCTTCTCGAATTTTTTAAGGATATAACTGATAGAGTGGACAAAGGAGACCCGGCAGATGTGGTGTATTTGGACTTTTAAAAGGCTTTTGCCAAGGTCCCACACAAGAGATTGGTGTGCAAAATTAAAGCATATGATATTGGGGGTAATGTACTGACTAATGTACTAGAGAACTGGTTGGCAGACAGGAAGCAGAGAGTCGGGATAAACGGGTCCTTTTCAGAATGGCAGGCAGTGACGAGTGGGATGCCGCAGGGCTCAGTGCTGGGACTCCAGCTAGTTACAATATATATTAATGATTTGGAAGAGGAAATTGAGTGTAATATCTTCAAGTTTGCAGATGACACTAAGCTGGGTGGTGGGGTGAGCTGTGCGGAGGACGCTAAAAGGCTGCAGGGTGACTTGGACAGGTTAGGTGAGTGGGCAAATGAGTGGCAGATGCAGTATAATGTGGAGGTTATCCACTTTGGTGGCAAAAATATGAAGGCAGAATATTATCTGAATGGTGGCAGATTAGGAAAAGGGGAGGTGCAACGAGACCTGGGTGTCCTGGTACATCAGTCATTGAAAGTTGGCATGCAGGTACAGCAGGCGGTGAAGAAGGCAATGGCATGTTGGTCTTCATAGCTAGGGGATTTGCGTATAGGAGCAGTGAGGTCTTACTGCAGTTGTACAGGGCCTTAGTGAGGCCTCACCTGGAATATTGTGTCTCCTCATCTGAGGAAGGATGTTCTTGCAATAGCGAGTGCAGCGAAGGTTCACCAGACTGATTCCCGGGATGGCAGGACTGACATATGAGGAGAGACTGGATCGACTGGACCTGTATTCATTGGAGTTTAGAAGAATGAGAGGGGATCTCATAGAAACATATAAAATTCTGACGGGACTGGACAGGTTAGATGCAAGAAAAATGTTCCCGATGTTGGGGAGGTCCAGAACCAGGGGATAGTCTAAGGATAAGGGTTAAGCCATTTAGGACTGAGATGAGGAGAAACTTCTTCACTCAGAGAGTTGTTAACCTGTGGAATTCCCTACTGCAGAGAGGTGTTGATGCAGTTCATTGGATATATTCAAGAGGAAGTTAGATATGGTCCTTACGGCTAAAGGGATCAAGGGGTATGGAGAGAAAGCAGGAAAGGGGTACTGAGGTGAATGATCAGCCATGATGTTATTGAATGGTGGTGCAGGATTGAAGGGCCAAATGACCTACTCCTGCATCTATTTTCTATGTTTCTATGTTTCACTTAGCCTATCTCATGGAATAGAATCATAGAATCATCAAAGTTTACAGCACGGAAGGAGGTCATTTCGGCCCATCATGTCCATGCAGGCCAACAAGAGGCTATCCAGCCTAATCCCACTTTTCAGCTCTAGATCCGTAACCCTGCAGATTACAGCACTTCAAGTGCACAGCCAAGTACTTTTTAAATATGGTGAGGGTTTCTGCCTCTACCACCCTTTCAGGCAGTGAGTTCCAGAGCCCCACAACCTTCTGTTTGAAGAACTATCCCCTCAAATCCCCTCTAAGCCTTCTATCAATTACTTTAAATTTATGGCTCCTGGTTACTGACCCATCTGCCAAGGGAAATAGACCCTTTCTATCCACTATATCTAGGACCCTCATAATTATATACATCTCAATGAGGTTTCCCCTCAGCCTCCTCTGTTCCAAGAAAAACAAACCCTGTCTATCCAATCTGTCCTCATAGCTAAGATTCTCCACTCCCAGCAACATCCTCGTAAATCTCCTCTGTACCCTCTCCAGTGCAATCACATCCTTCCTGTAATGCGGTAACCAGAACTGCATGCAGTACTCCAGCTGTGGCCTAACCAGTGTTTTATACAGTTCAAGCATATCCCTTTGCTGATTCTTTGTGTCCTCCTCACAACTTGCTTTCCCACCTATATTTGTATCATCAGCAAATTTGGCTACATTACACTTGGTCCCTTCATCCAAGTCAGTAATGTAGATTGTAAATAGTTGAGGCCCTAGCACTGATCCCTGTCAACCTGAAAATGACCCATTTATTCCAACTCTCTGTTTTCTGTTCATTAGCCAGTCCTCTATCCATTCTAATATAATGCTGGGAAACCTGCACTATTTTATGATACGAATGCAGTGCCTGCCTTAGATGGAGAAGGTTGAACTTCACTCTGGCATCTTGCTGCTTTGCAAAGGGTAAGTGACCCAATGGGAGCAACAAGTGCTACTTTAAAAATGGATAGTTTGCCAATAGGCTAATTTCCTTATTCTATCAATTTAGTTGACATTGACGCCTGGCCTTTTACATTTTAAGTCCCACCCAACCCTCACCTGTGGCACCCTTAGTATGCTGGATGCAAGTACCTCACAAGTAGTCCTTGTATCCAGCGTTGTTATAGCAGAAAATATTTTGTAACTCATATTTCCCTCATTTACATAGCGTCATAATATGAAGTTCCTTCCACCGAAATACCTGACTGTGGCTTAGAACCACAGAACTTTGGGTCTCAAGTGATATTTAAATAAGGGAGCTAGAACACTTCCAGGATTCTGCAGACCATTTAATGGTAGGAAAGATAATGAAATCCTTCCCCAAAAATGTAATAGAAAAACATCTAGATTTCAAAAGGGAAGATCATGCTTGACCAATCTTATTGAATTCTTTGAAGAAGTAACAGAAAGAATAGATAAGGGTAATGCAATAGACGTAATACATTGGGATTTTCAAAAGGCCTTCGATAAAGTCATCATCATCATAGGCAGTCCCTCGAAATCGAGGAAGACTTGCTTGCTTCCACTCCAAAAGCGAGTTCTCAGGTGAATGTACAGTCCAATAAGGGAATTACAGTCTCTGTCACAGGTGGGACAGACAGTGATTGGAGGAAAGGGTAGGTGGGGCGTCTGGTTTGCCGCACACACCTTCCGCTGCCTGTGCTTGTTTTCTGCATGCTCTCGGTGACGAGACTCGAGGTGCTCAGCACCTTCCTGGATGCTCTTCCTCCACTTAGGGCGGTCTTTGACCAAGGACTCCCAGGTGTCGGTGGGGATGTTGCATTTTATCAAGGAGGCTTTGAGGGTGTTCTTGAAATATTTCTTCTGTCCACCTGGGGCTTGCTTGCTGTGTAGGAGTTCCAAGTAGAGCACTTGCTTTGGGAGTCTTGTGTCAGGCATTGAACAATGTGGCCCGCGCAACGGAGCTGGTCGAGTGTGGTCAGTGCTTCGATGCTGGGGATGTTGGCCTGATCGATAACACTAACGTTGATGTGTCTATCCTCCCAGGGGATTTGCAGGATCTTGTGCAGGCATCATTGGTGGTATTTCTCCAATGATTTGTGATGTTTACTGTATATGGTCCACGTCTCTGAGCCATACAGGAGGGTGGGTATCAAAATGCTTTCAAAATGTATTCAAAAGGCCTTTGATAAAGTACCACACAGTAGACTCATAACTGAGGTCAGAACATGTTGAGTCTGGGAACAAGTAGTAGAATAGATAGCAAGCTGGCAGCAAAACAGAAAGCAGAGGATAGGGGTTCAAATGAATTACTCAGACTGGCAAAAGGTGGGAAGTGTTGTTCCACAAGTATCGATGCTGTTGCTTACCATTTGCAGAAATTATTTGGACTGTGACAAAATACAGGAAGACATTACAAAACTTGCAGCATGGGCATGTAAATGGCAAATGAACTTCAATATAGAAAAGTGTGATGTATTACAATTCGGAAGGAAGTTTCAGTAGTCCATACTCCTTGGAAAGTAAGGGGAGGATTTTAACCCTAAAATCAGCTGGGATGGGGTCGGACGGGAAGTTAAATTGTTAAAAATCTGAATCCGACTAGACCCCACCTCCAATCTGCCTACTCGCAGTTTTAACGGAGGCGGGATGGGAGTGGGCAGCCAACCTGTTCCCAGGAGGCAGAGTGTCTATTTAAAGGTTATATCGAGGCTGGTGTGCCTCATATTTAACCACCATTTTACATTTAACAGTGATTAGTTTGGTTTTACAAGCCTTGTGAAAGCCGCCAGCTAAAGTAAGTTGGGACTGCTGGATCTAGGAGGCTGGTGCCTTTACAAGTGATTGGAAACCCCTCCTCCACACGAAGGCTCTAATTCCTCCCACCAGGCCTCCGATCGCCTTCCCAGAAACACCCCCCCCACCAACTGATGGTCCTCTGGGCCGCTGATGACGTCTGCCTCCCTTCCCCCTCTATGCTCCTCTGATCATGCTCGTCCCACACTGCCCCCACCCCCCCACCCCCCGACGTGCTCCTCCGGCCCTCCAATCATACTCTGCCATCTCACCGCACCCCGTGGGAGGGGTGTTGCATGGGGCATAAATAACAGCATGGACCCGTTGGGCTGAATGGCCTGTTTCTGTGCTGTAAATACTATGTAATATGATGCAAAGTGTTTCTCCAGAGGACAGGAGAGAAATGTGTTCCTCCGTGCAGCTAGCTGAAGAGCAGTCTGTCTTCCTATTGAGTTGAAGAATGGTAAGTGATACAAGATGAAAGAAAAAGGTTTGCACTTAGATATATTTCCAATATTTTCCAAATTATTTAGTGGCAAGTAAGGTAGAATATTGCAAAAATACTGCAGCACAGCTGAATGGAGGGCAGTGGGAGAAGAAAGTTAAATTCCTCACACCGGTGAGTTGCTGGTCTCAGTTGTGGGACTCAATGTTGCCAACTCATTCTATTTAAACAATGTGATTCGAATTAAAAATCAAAGTGCGTTTCTTACCGTACGAGAAAAACTCATTGTGATCAGGAGAATCATTGAAATCCCCACACAAGCCACATGTCTTATTTTGATGTTGATCACCAAGTTCAACCTGTAGAAATAAAAATATACAATTACAAACTTACATGATATTTGTAGATGTGCAGGGCAGTAATGCACATCAAATCGTTCAGACGAGATAAATTGTTACAGTGGCATTGGCCAGTTTAGTTATACTGTAAAAATTGTAATATTGTATGTAGTTATATAAAAAGATACAGGGGCACCTGGTGTAGTCAGGCCTGCAGGAAGAGCGCCTTTAACTTAAAGTAAGCCGACAGTTAAAGAGACTGTACTGTAAAGGCAGTTTTGTAAATTGACCAGCCTTGTATGAACTTTGAAAAACAAGATGTCAGCGGAATGAATTGCAGGAGGAGATTATTCAGATCGAGACACAGACACGATTGATTGACTTTATCAATATGCTAACCAAGGAAGGAACTGGAGTGATCAGACCACACAATGACATGTGTTTGTTTAAATCTAAAGGACTATCCTGTTGATTGACCTCCCATGGTGAGGCTGTTGACAAGCTAGGACAGGTGATGACCACGGCCCCACCAAGTCTGGAGTGGTTGCCTCATCCTTTTCAAATGCTAATGTCAACCTTGTTGCAGGAGTGAAAAACCCATTCGCCTTGTTGATAGACCCAAAATTCCCCATCAAAGCACTTTGTGTGGTAATGGTTGAACATCGAGCAGAAGGGGGACGCTTCCTTGCGTAATAATGGACTAATTCACTGACCCAGGATGGGGAGGTGATCAAATGGTACATCAAAGCGAGGATTGCATCAATCATTGTCACGTATAGGACCCATGTCTTATAAAAAGGGTGTGTTTAGGGACAAACCTCGGCAACTTGCAAGGCAACTGCGGGGGGGATTTGATCAACTGCACATATGGAAACATGCTCCTCTGAATGATGGTGTTTGAAGTTAAAGGGAACAGTGCAGAACAACGTCTGTCACTTTAATTCTCCGCTCCATTCCCACACTGACCTCTCTGTCCTCGGCCTCCTACACTGTTCCAATTTTGTTTAGGTACTTTACAACCTTCTGGACTCAACATTGAGTTCAACAATTTCAGACCATAACCTCTGCCCATCTTTTGTTCCCTTTCCTCCTTTTTTTTTACAAAACTCCCCCTCCCTTTTTATTTTTTTATTTTTCCCACGGCAGCCGGTGATGATTCCGCTATTTACAACCTATCTAGAGTCATCTTTTGTTTCCTAACTTGTCCCATTACCATCTCAATTTGGCCCATTATCCCTTTTGTCTCTCAAACCCTATCCTTCCACCCTATCGCAGAGCTTCCCTTTTGTTCTTTCCTCCCCTCCCCCTTTCCCTGCCCCTGCACTTGTTTAAAATCAATTACATCTCGAACTTTTCCATTTCTGACAAAGCGTTAACTCTGTTTCTCTCTCCACAGATGCTGCCTGACCCGCTGAGAATTCCAGCATTTTCTGTTTTTATTTCAGATTCCAGCATCCGCAGTATCTTGTTTTTGTATTAGTGCAGTGACGTTTGATATTCGTAGTATAATAAACAGTTACAAGAATACTGAGTTGTGAGACTTAACCATTTTACCCCATTCGGACGGGTTGAGCTGGGATTCTGGAATTAGAGAAGGAGCCCGACACCGGGCACCCAAGATGCGCGCATAGTGGCCCGAGCACCCACTGCCCATATTTAAATGAGGTGACATATCACTGACCCCGCATACTCCATGTATGTATAATTGCTGAGATTGCTTGCCTGAGGAATTTTTGGGCCATTTTTCTTTTCTCAATGGTTCTGGTCTGGGTAACGTCCCCCACCCAGCGTACATTTTGGACCTTTGCTTCCCTCAGTGCTTCCTTCACGTGGAGTATTGATCCATCAGCTGAGCGAGCAGCAGTTGGTGATCAGCAGAAGATGTCCTGAAGCCACAAGACTTGGTGGGGTCTGACTCAATTTCAAGAATTCGCAGGGCCATGCCCACCCAACTATATAATCCCCCCACCCCTCACCACCCCACCTCTGATGGGAAATGGATACAGCTGGGATAGTTGATGATGGAGTCTGGGTGCTGGTTAAAAGTCATGGCTTTTTGAGTATGACTATACCAGACTGTTCCATGACTATTCTGTGGAACACCTCTCCCATCTTGGGTACCGGTCCCCAGATACAAGCGAGGCAGATTTTGCAGCGTTAACGAGACTGGGATTGGACCTTTGCTGAAAAGTTTGTCTGATACTTCTCTTATTTTTCCGTTTTGTGGCAGTTAATTTCCAACTGAGTGGCTTGCTAGGTCATTTCAGAGGGCATTAACAGCCAGCGAGCAGGTAGGATTGGCAGGCTCCCTTCCTGCAAGGGATTAGAGAATTACTTGGGCTTTTTCAGCAATTGGGCACTTTGATGATTGTTTTTCCTGATATTGCTCAACAGTAGAACATGAATGCATGACCTCTGGGTTGCTAGTACAGTAGCATAACTACTAAGCTACCATATTATTTTACACTCTGCAGCAAATAGTTTCTCTCCACCCCATCTAATGATTTACAAAATTCTTAAGAGGCTTGGGGAAGGGTGACAGTCTCAGGATTTAGGACTGAGAGGAGGAGAAATTTCTTCAATCAAAGGGTTGTGAATCTTTGAAATTCTCTACTCCAGAGAGTTGTGGATGCTCAGTAGTTGAGTATATTCAAGTCAGAGGCCAATAAATTTTGGGGAACTAAGGGAATTAAGGGATATGGGGATAGTGCAGGAAGGTGGAGTTGAGGTAGAAGATCAGCCATGATCTTATTGAATGGTGGAGCAGGCTCGAAGGGCCAACTAGCTTACTCCAGCTTTTATTTCTTATGTTCTGATCTCACTCCCAGACATTTTTACTTTTATATATCTTTTGATACTAGGGACTAGATTTACCTAATCTCATCCCAACAATGTTTGGGAAGGACTTATGCCTACCACCCAAACCCAGCCCAATTTCCAGGGTTGGGGTCATTATGTATTCAAGACAATTGTGTGATTCCAGCCAGTGGTCCCAGAGAGTTACAAGCAGTGCTGCAGCAGGACCTCAGAGAATTGGAGGGAGAGGAGGCTACTTAAAGGCCCCCTCCCTCCCTTTGGAGCATTTGGGCCATTGTCACTGGTCCCCAGGGACTGCTGCCATGGTTCACCTAGAAAAGCTGGCAAACAGCAGGAGGGCAGTAGGTCAGCATCACACCTACTTTTCCCGCCACCCCGCCCTCCCTCACCATTGGCATGTAGTAGGCTTTGAAGGAATGACGAGCAGAGGTCCCTGCAGGATGGGGGGGAGTGGGGGCGGGGGGAAGACATTGAGTGTGGGGCAACAAGGCAGCATTAAGCCTCACCACACAGCTGCAACCCTTTTCCATCACTATCCCATCTTATTTAATCTCCTTTTCCATCCCGATCCCATGTGATTTGGGGGGGATAGTAGAGGAGGACCCAGCTCTAAGAGTCCAGTTGAGTAAGAACTATGAAATCTGTGTCTGGTTTACAAACATTCACTAATCTATCTTTGTACTGTATATTACTGTTTTTTTTCCAGGAAATATTCTGATTCCTAACTATATATTTTTAAAAACAGTGTGTCCTGTCAATTTTCCATTTAAAAGTCCTATGTCAACAGCCTCTATAAATGTTTCTATATTAACTTTGGCCCCATACCTGGTCACATTTTTAAGAGGATTTTCCCACTCATGTAACACGCTGTGATTCGAGGAAACTTTAGGAGCGAGTTTCGGTCTGGCTGCAGTTCCATATTCTGGCCACTGGACACAATGTTCTTTTAAAAAATATATATGGCTTTTGTTCTCAGGTAGTTTAGGTTTTAACCTCATTGTCTACTTTAAACATTTATTATTTTAATTTTGTGTTGTGTATTTTGACTTTCGTATAGAGGTTCCTTGTCCTTCCTTTCCTGCTTTGAAGGGGCAATGGGTTTCCACTCTGCCTTCTCTGATAGTCTCGTTCTTGCTCCAATGATCTTCCTGCTTTCCCTGCCCAACAAAACCCTGTTGTACTCACTTCATCAACTGCCAGACCATTCTGAACAGGAATGAGAACCCCAAGTGACTTTTTTTCTCCATCCCCTCCCACCAATCCAGGGAAGCTGGAGTCAGTTGCAGTTCATTACTTAAACTATATAAAAATGCAAGCAACTCATTACCTGTAAACATTTCCCTTGCTTTTCTTCTTTTATCCTGACCTCTCCTAAAGAGCTGACTTGTGCCGTGGTGTTTCCATGGGTGCTAGCAGCCCACAGAGATCACTTGTCATGTATGAGCATACATAGCGAGTGAGAGGAGACTGTATAACTGCCTGGGCATCAGTTAAGTCCAATTGTGTCTTCACTTTATGTCCTTATGTACACGTTACAGCTGACTTTTCCCAACCCTTCCCTGTTTAATTTATTTATTTAAAAAAGACATCATCTTCAAGGAAAATTGTTTGGTAAGCATTTTTTCTTTGCTAAAACATGAACAATGTCATGAATCATATGTTATGTTCGCACTATCCTGTCATCCACACCCAATGTCCTTTGACAAAATTGATTCATCACTTTTCTATATCTTTACCGAGTCAATCAATTGTACTTCTTGCAAACTGTACCCCTTTAATTATCCACGTATTTTTGATATTTTGATGAAATACATTTTATTATAAACTTAAGTAAAGGCTACACACCATCAGAAAGCTCGTATTATCCCAGGTAATAACAATATCAAAACCTTGCTGTTTGACTACCAGTCTGATTTCCTTTCCGACTGGATGGATCTGTACTTGATTTCCATTGTATGGCAAACTGATGATTCTGTAATCAAGAAGAATTGTTCAACGAAATGAATAATATAAGCAAAGATAACATGCTTGCTACACTTTCTTTTATTTTTCGTTCCAAGCATATAAAAACTCCTCCCAATTGTTCTATATCTGCATAGATTTTTTTTTTCTGCTTTGGATTCTTACAAGACAGCCATACATTTTCATTTTTGTCCCTCTTCCTTTATATTGCCTCAAATCTACTGAGTATTCAGCAGCTGAGCAGGCAACTTATAGCTAGCTCCCAGGTCTCTGCTAGTTGAACTAATCAGGCCATTGTTGCAGGGCTAGTGTCCAAAGACAGAAGTACTTTTGTTTTTTTCCAAAATAGAGAATATACGCAGTGACATTTCAGATTCGTAAAGAAAATTATGTTAATGGCCTGCTTACCTGGCAGCTCTCATTTAAATCTGCTTATCCCATTTGACTATGTGGCTTAGGTTTGGCAGTGGGCCAAGCAGACTCCTGGCAGTAAACAGAAAAGGCAGTTCCACGTGACGTATATTCCGATATCGCGATGCTCATTTGGTTCAGGACGCTGTACTGGATCCAGCAGTTTTACTGGAGTTAGTACAGGGCGCAGTCGCAACAAACCAGCTGCATCCCATTGGAGCACAACCTAGCTGCCCTTTTCTCGTATTTTCATGCCAAACTCATCATTGGCAGTATAAAAGCCCCAGTGTAACAGTAATGTAAGAGCATTGCAAGCACCAATCAATAGCACAGTCACCAGTTCTCAATTAACTGCTTCAATGATCTTACATGATTAAGCTTTATTAAAACATACCCCAGTTCATTCACCATAACATCTCCATTCTCAACTTTGATCATGGCACCAATGATCTGGATTATGATTCTTGAGATACATCCATCAATTCCTCTACGAAGTTGAATGTTGAAATTTCCAAGGCAATCACTGGCGAAGATATAGTTGCAAGTTGTGTTGATGGCAAATATTTTACTGTCAAAGGTCTGGAAATGGTTAGCCCCCCAAGTATAACATGTTCCTTTTGCAGGAGCTGTGGAAGAAATATTTTGTATAGTTGTAAAAAAATCATTTTCCTATTGGTAGACAATTTTGCAACAATACTACAGTACTTCAAATGAATTGTGCATGTGGACCATTTAGAACTAAGTAATTTGATAATTAAATACTAAAATTAGTCTCTGATCACAGGTCTTTGTGAAATGAATCTACAAGGACAACAGGCAACAACAAACAGAACAAAAGTTTATATGTTGGATTGCTCTATTCTGTCTCAATCATAATCATATCCATGCCCAGCATCTGTCTCATTACAGCAAGGAGTGAAAATTGATGAGTACTGTCTCCACTAAGCACCACTTGAGTGCCTTTTGATAGTTCGTTAACGGCTGAGCAGACTTCATGACCTACTGCAGTGGGTCTACAAGAAGAAGACCTGTGAGGGAAGAATGCAAATGGTACATGCCCTATATAAATGGAAATATTATTTTAAAACTACCCCATCCCATCTGCTATATTGACTTAATGTTATTCAGGCAGGATCTGCATCAGTAGATCATAATGATGGTTCTCCAGTTCTAAAAGAGTCGGGAGGAGGCCAGCATCGCGAGAGCAGAGCGGGCGTGGGACTACAAAGGGCGGCGGCAGCTTGGAGCATCGGGAGGAGGCCAGCATTGCGAGAGTGGGGTGGGTGCGGGAGCACAAAGGGCGATGGCAGCTTGGAGCAGCGGCAGTCAGGAGGAGGCTGTTGCCGTGGAGCAGAAAGTAAATAAAGAAGTAAAAAGAAATCGAAGTGTAACGACACAGCCAAGCGGGTAAGTGTATTAGCTGGTGTATTGGAGAGTATTTTATCATTTTCTTTTCATTTTCTTATCAGTAGGTCATCTTCGGCATTGTTGCCAAATTAAGTTAATGTAAGGGTTAAGTCATGGCAGGAGAGCCCAGACCCGTGTCATGCTCCTCCTGTGTTATGTGGGAAATCAGAGACGCTTCCAATGTCCCTGACTACTATGTGTGCAGGAAGTGTGTCCAGCTGCAGCTCCTAACAAACCGCATTGTGGCTCTGGAGCTGCACATGAATTCATTCTGGAGCATCCGCGATGCTGAGGATGTCATTAGTAACACGTTTAGTGAGTTGGTCACACCGCAGGTAAAGGTTACAAAGGCAGATAGGGGATGGGTGACCAGCAGGAAGAGAACATAACATAAGAACATAAGAATTAGGAACAGGAGTAGGCCATCTAGCCCCTCGAGCCTGCTCCGCCATTCAAAAAGATCATGGCTGATCTGGCCGTGGACTCAGCTCCACTTACCCGCCCACTCCCCATAACCCTTAATTCCCTTATTGGTTAAAAATCGATCTATCTGTGATTTGAATACATTCAATGAGCTAGCCTCAACTGCTTCCTTGGGCAGAGAATTCCACAGATTCACAACACTCTGGGAGAAGAAATTCCTTCTCAACTCGGTTTTAAATTGGCTCCCCCATATTTTGAGGCTGTGCCCCCTAGTTCTAGTCTCCCCTACCAGTGGAAACAACCTCTCTGCCTCAATCTTGTCCATCCCTTTCATTATTTTAAATGTTTCTATAAGATCACCCCTCATCCTTCTGAACTCCAACGAGTAAAGATCCAGTCTACTCAATCTATCATCATAAGGTAACCCCCTCATCTCCGGAATCAGCCTAGTGAATCGTCTCTGTACCCCCTCCAAGGCTAGTATATCCTTCCTTAAGTAAGGTGACCAAAATTGCACGCAGTACTCCAGGTGCGGCCTCACCAATACCCTGTACAGTTGCAGCAGGACCTTCCTGCTTTTGTACTCCATCCCTCTCGCAATGAAGGCCAACATTCCATTCGCCTTCCTGATTACCTGCTGCACCTGCAAACTAACTTTTTAGGATTCATGCACAAGGACTCCCAGGTCGCTCTGCACCGCAGCATGTTGGAATTTCTCCCCATTCAAATAATATTCCCTTTTATTGTTTTTTTTTCCAAGGTGGATGACCTCACATTTTCCGACATTGTATTCCATCTGCCAAACCTTAGCCCATCCGCTTAACCTATCTAAATCTCTTTGCAGCCTCTCTGTGTCCTCTACACAACCCGCTTTCCCACTAATCTTTGTGTCATCTGCAAATTTTGTTACACTACACTCTGTCCCCTCTTCCAGGTCATCTATGTATATTGTAAACAGTTGTGGTCCCAGCACCGATTCCTGTGGCATACCACTAACCACCGATTTCCAACCCGAAAGGACCCATTTATCCCAACTCTCTGCTTTCTGTTAGCCAGCCAATTCTCTATCCATGCTAATACATTTCCTCTGACTCCGCGTACCTTTACCTTCTGCAGTAACCTTTTGTGTGGCACCTTAGCGAATGCCTTTTAGAAATCTAAATACATCACATCCATCGATACACCTCTATCCACCATGCTCGTTATATCCTCAAAGAGCAGGGGAAGGAAGGTAGTACAGGGGTCCCCTGCGGTCATCTCCCTCCAAAACAGGTATACCGTTTTGGGTACTGTTGGGGGAGATGGCTCATCAGGAGAAGGCAGCAGCAGCCAAGTTCATGGCACCATGGGTGGCTCTGCTGCACAGGAGGGCAGGAAAAAGAGTGGGAGAACTATAGTGACAGGGGATTCTATAGTAAGGGGAATACATTGACATTTTTGCGGCTGCAAACGAGACTCCCGGATGCCTCCCTGGTGCAAGGGTCAAGGATGTCTCGGATCTGCTGCAGAGCATTCTGGAGAGGGAGGGTGAACAGCCAGCTGTTGTGGTGCATATATGTACCAACGATGTAGGTAAAAAATGGGATGAGGTCCTACAAGCTGAATTTAGGGAACTAGGAGTTAAATTAAAAAGTAGAACCTCAAAGTTAGTAATCTCAGGATTGCTACCTGTGCCATGTGCTAGTCAGAGTAGGAATAGCAGGATAGTTCAGATGAATATGTGGCTTGAGGAGTGGTGCAAGCGGGAGGGTTTCAAATTCCTGGGACATTGGAACCGCTTCTGGGGGAGGTGGGACCAGTACAAACTGGACGGTCTGCACCTGGGCAGGACCGGAACTGATGTCCTAGGCGGAGTGTTTGCTAGTGCTGTTAGGGAACGTTTAAACTAAAATGACAGGGGGATGGGAATCAATGCAGGGAGGCAGAGGGAAATAAAAAGGGGGCAGAAGCAAAAGGTAGGAAGGAGAAAAACAAGTGTGGAGGGCAGAGAAATCAAGGGCAAAAAGAAAAAAAGGTCCACATTACAACATAATTCTAAAAGGACAAAGAGTGTTAAAAAAACAAGCCTGAAGGCTCTGAGTCTCAATGCGAGGAGCATTCGTAATAAGTTGGATGAATTAACTGTGCAGATAGCTGTTAATGGATATGATGTAATTGGAATTACGGAGACACGGCTCCAGGGTAACCAAGGCTGGGAACTCAACATCCAGGGGTATTCAGAAGGATAGACAGGAAGGAAAAGGAGGTAGGGTAGCGTTACTGGTTAAAGAAGAGATTAACGCAATAGTAAGGAAGGACATTAGCTTGGATGATGTGGAATCTATATGGGAATCTATAAGGAACCAAAGGGCAGAAAACGTTAGTGGGAGTTGTGCACAGACCACCAATCATTAGTAGGGACGTTGGGGATGGCATCAAACAGGAAATTAGGGACGCGTGCAATATGGGTACAGCAGTTATCATGGGTGACTTTAATCTACATATAGATTGGGTTAACCAAACTGGCAGCAGTACTGTGGAGGAGGATTTCCTGGAGAGCGTAAAGGATGGTTTTCTAGACCAATATTTCGAGGAATCAAACTAGAAAGCAGGCCATCCTAGACTGTGGTCTTGTGTAATGAGAGAGGATTAATTAGCAATCTTGTCGTGCTTGGGGAAGAGTGACCATAATATGGTAGAATTCTTCATTAAGATGGAGAGTGACACAGTTAATTCAGAGACTAGGGTCCTGAACTTAAAGAAAGGTAACTTCGATGGGCTAGGATATACAGGTGAATGATACTTAAAGGGCTGACGGTGAATAGGCAATGGCAAACATTTAAAGATCACATGGATGAACTACAACAATTGTATATCCCTGTCTGGCGTAAAAATAAAAAGGGGAAGGTGGCTCAACCGTGGCTAATAAGGGAAATTAAAGATAGTGTTAAATCCAAGGAAGAGGCAGATAAATTGGCCAGGAAAAGCAGCAAACCTGAGGACTGGGAGAAATTTAGAATCCAGCAGAGGAGGTCTAAGAGTTTAATCAGGAGGGGGGAAATAGAGTATGAGAGGAAGCTTGCTGGGAACATAAAAACTGCCTGCAAAAGCTTCTATAGATATGTGAAGAGAAAAAGATTAGTGAAGGCCAACGTAGGTCCCTTGTAGTCAGAATCAGGTGAATTCATAATGGGGAACAAGGAAATGGCAGACCAATTGAACAAATACTTTGGTTCTGTCTTCACTAAGGAAGACACGAATAACCTTTCGGAAATAATAGGGGTCCGAGGGTCTAGCGAGAAGGAAGAACTGAAGAAAATGCTTATTAGTCAGGAAATTGTGTTAGGGAAATTGATGGGTTTGATGGCAGATAGATTCCCCGGGCTGATAGTCTGCATCCCAGAGTATTTAAGGAGGTGGCCCTAGAAATAGTGGATGCATTGGTGGTCATTTTCCAACATTCTATAGACTCTGGATCAGTTCCTATAGATTGGATGGTAGCTAATGTAACCCCATTTTTTTAAAAAGGAGGGAGAGAGAAAACAGGGAATTATAGACCGGTTAGCCTGACATCGGTAGTGGGGAAAATCTTGGATTCAATTGTTAAAGATGTAATAGCAGCGCATTTGGAAAGCAGTGACAGTATCGGTCCAAGTCAGCATGGATTTATGAAAGGGAAATCATGCTTGACAAATCTTCTAGAATTTTTTGAGGATGTAACTAGTAGAGTGGACAAGGGAGAACCAGTGAATGTGGTGTTTTTGGACTTTCAAAAGGCTTTTGACAAGGTCCCACACAAGAGATTAGTGTGCAAAATTAAAGCACATGGTATTGGGGGAAATGTATTGACGTGGATAGAGAACTGGTTTGCAGACAGGAAGCAAAGTGTAGGAATAAACAGGTCCTTTTCAGAATGGCAGGCAGTGACTAGCGGGGTACCGCAAGGTTCAGTGCTGGGACCCCAGCTATTTAAAATATACGTTAATGATTTAGACAAAGGAATTGAATGTAATATCTCCAAGTTTGCAGATGACACCAAGCTGAGTGGCAGTGTGAGCTGTGAGGAGGATGCTAAGAGGCTGCAGGGTGACTTGGACAGGTTAGGTATACTGCATTATGGCAGATGCAGTATAATGTAGATAAATGTGAGGTTATCCACTTTGGTGACAAAAAAAGGAAGGCAGAATATTATCTGAATGGTGACAGATTCGGAAAAGGGGAAGTTCAACGAGACCTGGATGTCATGGTACATCAGTCATTGAAAGTTGGCATGTGGGTACAGTAGGCGGTGAAGAAGCCAAATGGCATGTTGGCCTTCATAGCGAGAGGATTTGGCTATAGGAGCAGGGAAGTCTTATTGCAGTTGTACAGGGCCTTGTTGAGGCCACACCTTGAATATTGTGTACAGTTTTGATCGTTTAATCTGAGGAAGGACATTCTTGCTATTGAGGGAGTGCAGCGAAGGTTCACCAGACTGATTCCCAGGATGGCAAGACTGACATATGAAGAAAGACTGGATTGACTAGGCTTATATTCACTGGAACTTAGAAGAATGAGAGGGGATCTCATAGAAACATATAAAATTCTGATGGGATTGGACAGGTTCGATGGAGGAAGAATGTTCCTGATGTTGGGGAAGTCCAGAACCAGGGGGCGCAATCTAAGGTAAGGGGTAAGCCATTTAGGACTGAGATGAGGAGAAACTTCTTCACTCAGAGAATTGTGAACCTGTGGAATTCTCTACCACAGAAAGTTGTTGAAGCCCGTTCATTGGATATATTCAAAAGGGAGTTAGATGTGGCCCTTACAGCTAAAGGAATCAAGGGGTATGGAAAGAAAGCAGGAATGGGGTACTGAGGTTGCATGATCAGCCATGATCATATTGAATGTTGGTGCAGGCTCGAAGGGCCGACTGGCCTACTCCTGCACCTATTTTCCATTTTTGCCATGTTTTCTATGAATCGATACAACTAACAAAACTAATAGCTCTTTATTTCGTGTCTTGAATATATCACGGTTAACATGTCATTACTCTACCTCTATTTAGTATAACAGCTATAATATTAGACTCATCATCTTCATGGGCGGTCCCTCGAAACGAGGATGACTTGCTTCCACGCCAAAAAAGGATGAGTTCACAGGTGTTTCAATGAAGGACCCGAACTACATCCTGAAGGGTGGAAGATGCCTGTGCGTGGATTTTTTTAACATGTGCTGGCCGTGCACACCAGCCACCAGCCACCACACAGTTTGACAGAGCTAGGCCTTGGTCCAGTGGCAAGGATTAACCAAGATGACTGGAGACCAGCTCTGCTGCACAGACCTACTGCACACACATATCGCAGTGTGGGCTGGCCCGTGCTGCCCCTGGGCCCCTGGCCCCGAACTTGCGCCTCCCCTGGGCCCCGATCACATCCCTCCACAGCATTAGACTACAGCAGGACTGTTAGCTGAATGCTCCTGGTTACAAAATAATCAGACAGGTCGAGAAGGAGAAAGGAAAGACAGCTATCAGTGTTAATCAAAGGTTCCATGACAGCACTAGGGGCTCAATTTTCCCCAATGCCGTTTTTTGGGCATATTTCAAGAGTTACGCCCATTTTTTGGCCCCGACTACTCCAAAATAATAACTTGAAAGTTTCTCCGTTCTAATTTTCGAAATTGGCGCCACGCAGCCTGTGCTTTAGCTTTGGGGGGTGGAGCCTAATGTCTGCGCCGAAAAAAACGATGCCCTCCTCCCCACCTTCTGCGCATGCGCGAAAAAAAATGATGTTTTTTATGTGACTGCTATGGGCGCGCATGCCCAGTACACCTCCCGGTCTGCATTCGGCCATTTTTAAAGAGCCAGTGGTGTGTGAGAACTTTGAGTGCTGTCTGAGAATTTTTATTCTGAGTGGAAAAAATCGGAGCTGCAATATGTAACGCAGCTCAAGGACCAAAAATTTCTCACAAGACGAAGTGGAGGCACCGGTTACTGTAATTGAAGCCAGATGGCACAAGCTGGACACCAGCAGAGGTCAAATAAAAATTTCACCAAAAGAAATGAAGAAACGTCGGAACCAACTTGCAGAAGATTACTGTGCAATGGTGACCACCCCGAGGACCGAAGGCCAGTGCAAAAAGAAGTGGCAGGACCTTGGTCAAGTAGTTCGTGTAAGTAATATTTTCATTTATTCACTGTAATTGCAATTGTGAATGTGACCATCTGTAACTCCCACCCAGCAGAAATACACCCTCTCTAAAAAGTTATATTTTTATCTTTGCAGAGGAAAGTGTAACACAACAAAAGAGAGAGAACTCGAACAGGAGGCAGCTCGGTGTAATGTATGTATGCCTGGGTTTACCTGCCACCAGGGGGAGCGACCATCGGAGGTCATTGGGCCACAGACACACACGTGCAGCCCTTGTATATAAAGAAAGCCTCCATGTTTAATCCTCACTTTGAGAGCTAATAAAGTAGAGTCAGGTCGCACCTGATTGAGTTCACGGTACTAAGCCTATTGAGTTATTGCATACACAACACCGGGCAAATCTACACCCACTGCTGACACACTTGGAAGACAGAGTCGCTGCTTTGATGGGTAAAAGCAACCATCACTGCACAAGCTGGGCCCACTCTCGAGATAGAGGGTAAGTCCTGCAAATTCCACAGTCTGGCTTTCCTAAAAGTTAAGTACTGCGCGGGCTAGCCATGCTTCAGTTCATGGGGATGTCTCCATCAGCTACATTTCGGTTGATGCAACGTGCTATCATTCATCGTGGTCCTTCAATTGAGCCTGCTGCCTACGCTGTGTGAGCCTACTTATGCCACCCACCCTGCCCCCTCATCTGCTGCTAACCATTTGCCTGTTCTGTTATATTTTGCAGTACTTGAGGCCCACCCTGATGAGGCTGAAGCTGGTGCAGAAGAAAATTCAGATGCAGACGAGCCTGAAGAAGAGAACATCTTCCAATCCCACCTTCCAGACGAAGAGCATGGGGGTGAGGGTGAGGGTGAGTGGGAGGGTGAGGGGGAGAGTCAGGGGCGAGGGTGAGGATGAAGTCCCCACTGTTGTACTCACTCTGGAAGAGGTGCTGGTGCCAGCCCCTTTCCTGAGTGGTACGAGTGTTGGGACATTTCATGGTTTCACACAGTCCGCGGCTGCGGGTTCCAGTGGGGTGCAGGGAGGCACACCCAGGGCCCCACTGTCCGAGGCTGCGGGTCTCAGTGGGACGCAGCGAGCCACACCCAGTGTGAGGAGGGGAAGGAAAGCTCGACAGCGCTCTCCTGAGGTGCAAGATGTAACAGATGTGGTTCAGATGATGGCAATGAGTGCGGAGAGCATTGACCTTACACGATCACTGGGGTGGGTGATGAGGTACTGGGACTGTCGGGAGAAGTAACAGCAATCTCACGAGAAATTGGGAACACTGTCCGGGCACATTAGGGAGGGAATGTTGCAGGTAGCAGATACGGCTGTCAGTGACCAGAGGGGGGGCATGTTGCAGATAGTTGAGACGCTGTCGGGCCACATGAGGAAGGGAATGTCGGAGGTAGCTGCTGCAATAAGGGAACACGCCCAGACCCCGCGGCCATTGACATAATCAACTGCCACTCCCACTCCAATCCCCAGACCAACCTCTGAAGAGCCCCAAGCCGGGCCTTCCACATTACTGCCCCCCCACCTCCAATCAAGAAGTGCGCATTACCCGAGATGCTAGAAAGAATAAGCTTAGTACCAACCTGAATATCCCGTGCCACCTCCTGTGGGCAGGGGTGGAGTCACCAAGACCAAGCGCAGCGGGCAGTCTTAGAATAAGGTGGAGGAGAGATGGGTGCAGCTTTTCTTTGGTGCTGCTGTTGTTGTTGTTATTATTGTTACTGCTGTAACTGTTCTCAAATTAAAAGTTTTTTGTATGTTATGTAAATTTACAAGTTTAAAAGTTTGTAAGTGATCTCAAAGTTTGTAAGTGATCTTAACTGAAAACTTTAAAGTTGATACAAGAATATTTTTATTCAAGTTAAGTTAAGTACAAAGGGCCCAAGTTTCCACACGATAAAAAACGGGCCCCCCTCTGAGCTGGGCGCCCGTTTTTCGCGCCTAAAATGGCGCCTAAAAAAAAAGCGCGATTCTGGAGCGCTCTGCAGGTCCTTGTCTGCCTGGCACGGCGCCCAGGGGGGCGGAGCCTACACTTGCGCCGATTTTGAAAGTGGGAGGGGGCGGGTACTATTTAAATTAGTTTTTTTCCTGCCGGCAACGCTGCGCGTGCGTGTTGCAGCGTTTGCGCACGCGCAGTGTGAAAAAAACATTGGCACTCGGCCATTTTTGTAGTTCTTTGTAGCTGTTTAATTTTTGAACATTTTTTTAATAAAAGCACATTGCCATCAGCACATCAGCACTTGCAGCCTTCTCACTGTCTCCTTCCCCCTCCCCCCCCCCGCGGGAAGAACGGGCGCCTCCTCCCCCCTCCTCTCCCCCCCCCCCCGCGGGAAGAACGGGCGCCAACTCCGCCCCCCGCGGGAAAGAACGGGTGCCACCTCCTCCCCCCCACCGCGGGAAGAACGGGCGCCTCAGGCTGACTGCAGCATTCTCCGTGCCTTCACACAGATAGGAAGATGGTTTATTTAATCTTCTCTTTGCTTATAAATGTTTATTCAGGTTGGATTTATTTGTATAATATTTGTAGAAGTATAAATAAGGATTTATTGTAGAATTTAATGACTTCCCTTCCCCCCCCCTCCCCCCCCCCACCTCGTTCTGGACACCTAATTTGTAACCTGCGCCTGATTTTTTAATGTGTAGAACAGGTTTTTTCAGTTCTACAAAAATCTTCACTTGCTCCATTCTAACTTAGTTTGGAGTACGTTTTCACTGTGGAAACTTTGAAATCAGGCGTCAGTGGCCGGTCACGCCCCCTTTTGAAGAAAAAATTATGTTCCAAAGTAGAACTGTTCTACCTGACTAGAACTGCAGAAAAAAAAATGTGGAGAATTGCGATTTCTAAGATAGTCCGTTCTCCACCAGTTGCTCCTAAAAATCAGGCGCAAATCTTGTGGAAACTTGGGCCCATTGTGTTAAAACTTTTGAATAAAATGTATTTTAATTTATAATTGAATCAGTTACATTATTTGTTCCATTATTAACATAACTTTTTGAACCAAAGAAGAATCATTTCCATTATTTGTTCCATTAACACAACACAATATTACGGAACAGGTCCAAACAGTAAACATGGTCCATTTGGAATAGTTGTCGCTGAGCCTATCGGCAGCAAAGCGCTCACGGATGAGCTGCTGGTGCAAGGCTCGAGCAATCATTAAAGGAGCACGACGGCCCGCCCACCTCCGTCATTGTGCTCCGGGTTCAGGTAGTTACATGGCTTCCTCGTCCTCCACCTCCTCCTCGTCAGCTGCATCTTCCTCCTCATCATCAACCACTCTCACCTCAGGTGGATCTTGCCAGCTGTTGCTGCCTCATGGTGGCTTAAGTTGTGCAGCCTGCAGTAAACTGACCAACAATTTCAGGGGAGTATTGCAAGTAGCCTCCGGAATGGTCCAGGCATTGGAAATGCTGTTTCAAGATGCCAATGGTCCTCTATATTATGCTGCGCATCACAATGTGCGACATGTTGTATTCCCGGTTAGCTTCTGTCCGGGTTACGCATAGGGGCGTCATGAGTCAGGTGGCGAGGCCGTACCTTTTGTCCCCCAGCAGCCAGCTCTGCCCTTCTGGCTGCTGCTGAAACATGGCAGATATAATGCTCCCGCGTAGGATGAATGCATCATGGGTGCTCCCAGGGTATCTCGCATCAACTGCCATGATGCGATGTAAGTCGTCATAGCTGAGCTGCACATTCATGGAGTGGAAGCCTTTTCTGTTCCTGTACATCTCGGAATCCTCCACAGGTGCTCGCAAGGCGATGTGGGTACAATAAATGCAGCTCTGTACTTTGGGGAAGCCAGCAATCCTGGAGATGCCCACAGCCCTGTCACGCATTGCTTGGGTGGTCATGGGGAACTTTATGTAGTCATTCCTCTGGGTGCAGCAGTCACCTGCCAAATACAGATATGTCTTGCATGTTGAGAAATGGCACACACATTCCTAGTTGTGGCCTGGAATGATCCAGATGCATAGAATGAAAGTGCAGCTGTAACATTTATTTCAACTGACAAAGCAGTCCTCTGACGCTTCTAGGTTGAAGATCTGCTTTTATTAACTCACAGATATTGGTTGCAACTTCTTTACGGAATCGCAGCTTTCTCACACAGTCTGCATCACTCAGGTGCAGGTATGAACACCTGTCTCGATATACCCAATGTGGGTAAGGCCTTCTGCCCATCATCCTATGTGCTCTGAGGTTCCTCAGGCGATGATGTCTAATCAATCTTCTCCGCAGCACAATCATGCAGAAGGCTTGCACGAGGTATGACATTGTCAATATTGCCCCCATAATTTAATTGTATCTTTGCAAGAAGCTCAAAGCAGCAGGTCAAAGCACTCACATCTTCTTTCCTCACTCTCTCCCCAAGGTTACCGCCTTAGTATGGACCATATCTTGGTCTGTGCATGCACAATAGGCTTGCTTAGAATGGGAAGCTAGGCATTCAATGAAGAAACAAAGTCTAATGCAATTGTTTAATTTTTGAATTTTTTCAAAGTACCACCCCACCACTGAACGTCTTCTCACCGAGCTCGAGGGTCGGAGCGTCAGCCGGCAGAATCGCTCCCTACCCAGACATAGGTGCTCGGCTTCCACCACCCATCCCACTCCCTCACCCCCCTCTACTCCCCCAACTGCCCCGAGCTTCTTTTGAAGCTGCTGTATAGCCTAAGGGTTCTCATCCCTTATATAAGTGGCTGGCAGTTATGTTTGGCTTCCACCCCCACCCCCTCCGCCCCAGCCCTCTTTTCAAGCCGAGCCCCTGTGTCCAGGCGAGGGAACGATTCTGCCAGCTGACGCTCCAACCCTCGACCCTGGTGAGGAGAGTTTTGGTGGTGGCGGGTACTTTGAAAAAAATCCAAAATTAAAGAATTGCAATAGACTTCCATTTTTTCCCTTTTGACTTTGAAAAAATTAAGCTTCATGGTGCATATTCTTTGCCTTCTTGACTCCCTCCAAAACTTCACTTAAAAACAATGGTGTCTTTCTGCGCCGATTTTTTAATGTGCACTGCTTTTTCTTAAGTGCCCAGAAGGTTTTTCGGGAGTGGTCACATACGCCGTCCTAGGAATATTGTAAGTTGACCAAACTTGCTTAAATGTGAAAAACTGGCGCAAGACTTCTGGTTACGCCCCCAAAGCCACAAAAAAAAATTGTAGCCTAAAAAAATCATACCTAACTGAGTTACGCTGCCGTAGAAACTTTGGGGAAACTTGGAGATTTTAATTTACTCCCACAAAAAGGGCGCACGACAAATAAACGGCTCAGATAATTGGGGAAAATTGAGCCCAATAACTTGGGGACAATCTAGGCAATAGTGCGTTAAGAAAGCCGTACTGGAAATTATTGGTTGGAAATTAGCGGAAAGGACACGGACCGAATGGGACGCAGCCTAGTGAAGTCAGAGAAGAAATACAGGGGTAGAGTTTCCCTTTGGGTGCAGTTGGGAAATTGTGACCAAAATGTGTTGGTTCGGTTACAGTTCAAGTTTCCGCTCAAATTCATTTACATAATACCAACCGTAAAGTCTTCCATGATCCAGCTTAATTGGGCAGCATAATAAAATGTAATTTCTTATTTCTTGTTTCCATTAAAAAGTATTCCTTAAAATATCTGAGTGGCAATTTTGGTGTGGTTTTATTAATACAATTGAAAACGTGTTTATCAGCAAATATAAGCATTTTTATTAAGGGCGACCAGTCCTCCACTTGTGAGTAACCTGATTTAAATCACTGAGAATGACTTAAAAGCTATACTGAACCATTTTATAGATTCACTGGAGTACACTAGTCAGTTTCTTAGTAAATTCAATAGTTTTTGATATGAAAAAACTTTTAAAACTTGCCTACTATTGCTGTGTACTTAATAAAATGAACGCAATTTGAAGAGGCTTCCCGAACTAGTGCAACTGATGGGATCTCGCAATTTTAAAGCTAAGTTGGTGTTTTCTGTGATCTTTTATGCTGGTTCAGTTTGCCTGCATCAGGCCGATTGTGATGGAATCTGGATGCACAACTAATGGAAACAAGAGCAAACTCTACCCCATAAACTATATATGGATTAGGGTTTGTGGCACAATATCAAACTTTGCAGATGTCACAAATATAAGGAATGTGGTTAACTGAAGTGGACTGTAAGCAATTTAGGAGGGCACAGAAGGGCTAGTGGATTGGACAGATAGATGTCAGTCAAATTTAATTTGGAGAAATGTGAGATCATATACATTGTGAGCAAGAATAAGGAGAGTCCATATATGCTAAATGGTAAAACGTCAAAAAAAGAATAGAGGAACAGAGAGGCTTAGAGTGACCAGTAGATAATCCAGTAAAAAAAGCATATGGATAATAAAAAAGCACGAATAAAAAACAAAGAGTTGGTGCTAAACTTATATAAATCATTGGCTAAGCCAGTTAAAATATTGGGCTTGATTTTTGTCCACTATCCCACCTGAAATCAAGCAGCAGAGCAGTGGTAAAAGGGAAAAATCAGGCCAGGTGAGTTACATTCCTGTTTGGACTTCAATTTAATTCCCCACCACCAGGATGGCCAAAGGCCACTCCATCCCCCACCTGACCCCAAGCACTGTCAGGGATCTGGCAGAGGGAGGGGCTAGGCCTTACAGCCCCTTACAGCGAACTCCCAAGACCACCAGAAGAAAGGTGACAGTCGGTTCCCCATATTTGATTGATGGAGGGAGAGGGCCGAGCAGTGGCCTGCTCCCCCTCTATAATGACCTTTTTAGGTCTTGGTCTCAACTAAGGCCGAAAAAAAATGTTGCTTATCTCTTGGGGGCTCTCTTGTGCCCTTTAAGTGGCCAGCCACCTCTTCACACTCCACCACCCACAGGATTCTCCTCTCCTCGTGGAGCCTGCTCGGCACACAATATAAACTTTGACTCAGAAGAAAGGGTCAGGGTTATGGGTTGAGGTGGCGTGACTGCCAAGAGGAGAATCTGGCCCACTGTGTTCAGCTTCTAGCACCTTACTTTATGGAAGGTGCCAAAGCCATAGTGAGGATTTAGAAGAGAGTCATTAAGATGATATCGGAAATGAAAGCCTTTAGTCATGTAGATAGATTAAAGAAACTGGCAATCCTTCATCAGATCTCCTCATAACCTAATGGAACTGCTTAAACTTATGAAAAGTTTTCCTGATGAGAGCCTATTTACACTAGTTGTAGGTAACTAGAAGGTATGAATTCAAGATCACCACTAAAGGAATAGAGAAGATTAGGAAACACTTTATTTATTTAGAATGCCTTGCCAGAAAGGGTGGCGGAAGCAGAATCTAGATTCGCTTTTATTAGGTAAATGGACAAATACTTGAAAAATTTAAAAATTCAGGGAAAGGTTCAGGAGAATGGGACTAAATGGCTGGCTCCTTCAGATGGCAGGTACAAGTTCAATAGACCAAATGACCTCTTTCTGGGCTGTAAGATGCTATCTTTCTATTTAATGCATAATTTATTTCTTTGTTAATACACTAAGGCTAGTAAATAAAGTTGTTTTATCGAACATAACCAACAACTGCAATAAAGTACAGTATACAGTGGAAATCTGCTGACATCTAATCTGTAGCTGCTTTATTTCAATATAATTTAATTTAAGAAATACAAGAATAATGGATATTAAAATACTCACTGTAAAAATTCCACTGATGTGTGTTGTGTACATCTGAATAGTGTTGAGTGTAGTCTGAGTAGTAGTTACCTACATCTATATATATATAAAAAGTTAATGCCAGAATACATTTTAACACAAATAATTCTGTAATGTTCAAAGTTCCTCTCCATTTTAAAAAAGAAAATAGTCTGAAATTAATTGTTTTCCGACGTCAGGATAAATGAAAACATTCTTACTGGCATAAGGCATAAGGCTGCTCAAGTTGAGTCTCTCTCTCTCTGACAGCCGCTCCAGCAAACAATGCTTGAAGGTGAGGATGCTCAGCTCCCAGCCCTACGGTCAAGCGCCAGCAGAACAGCATGACAGAGTGGCAGGCCTAACATACTGCTCTCAGTGCCAAGAAGAGGCCTGCTATTATTAGTACAGCACTGGTTAGAAACAGAGTAAAGCTCCCTCTACACTGTCCAGTCAAACACTCCCAGGGCAGGTACTGCACGGGGTTAGATGCAGAGTAAAACACCCTCTACACTGTCCCATCAAACACTCCCAGGGCAGGTACAGCACGGGTTAGATACAGAGTAAAGCACCCTCTACACTGTCCCATCAAACACACCCAGGGCAGGTACAGTGTAGGCTAGATGCAGAGTAAAACACCCTCTTCATGTTCCACATATTAACCACATAGAAAATGAGCAAAAACTGACCAAAAGCTTGCTTTAAAAAAGCTGACACAGACCCTAAAAAGTTGACAATTGAAGAAGGACCATATCATGTGAAAACTGAATGGGCAGGCATACACAAAATTCCTCTTTGGAATTGAATAAAAATATACAAGTACATGAAAGCTTGAAGGGAAAATCCAAATATTGCAGAGAAAAAAAAAATGTTAACACGGACATATTTCAACTCAATACAACCCAGTTACACTAACAATCTTCAACTCTCTCCAACCTAGTTACACTGGCACTCTCCAACTCTCTCCAACCCAGTTACACTGGCACTCTCCAACTCTCTCCAACCCACTTACACTGGCAATCTTCAACTCTCTCCAAGCCAGTTACACTGACATTCTCCAACTCCTTCAGCCCAGTTACACTTGCATTCTTCAAGTCTCTCCAACCAAGTAACACCTGCACACTTCAACTCTCTCCAACCCAATAACACTGGAAAACTTCAACTCTCTCCAACCATTTACACTGGCATTGATTGGCTCTTCCAACCCAGTGACACTGGCATTCTTCAAATCTCTCCAACCCAGTTACACTGGCATGCTTTAACTCCCTAACCCTAACCCTAAAACTAACCCGTTAAACTGACCCTCTTGAACTCTCTCCAACCGTGTGACAGTGGAATGTTTAAACTCTCTCCTACCCAGTTATAGTGGCATTCTCCAACTTTCCCTAAGCCAGTTACACTGGCATTCATCAAATCTCTCCAATCAGTTACACTGTCATTCCTCAAATATCTCCAACCCAGTTACACTGGCATGCTTCAACTCCCTAACCCTAAACCTAAACCTAACCCATTAAACTGACAATCTTGAACTCTCTCCAGCCCTGTGACACTGGCATTCTTCGACTCCATCAACCCAGTTACACAGGCATTCTTCAATTCTCTCCAATGAATTACACTGACATTCATCAACTCTCTCCAAACAGGTACACTGGCATTCTTCAACTCTCTTCAATCCAGTTTCATTGGCATTCTTCAACTCCTTCCAACCAGGCACGCTGACATCATCACCAGTTCCAACCCAAAAACACTGACACTCTTGAACGTGCTCCAGCCCAGTTACACTGGCATGTTTTAGCTCTCTCCGTACAGTTACACTGGCATTCTTTAACTCACTCTAGCCCAGTTACACTGGTATTCTTCAACTCTTCCAACCCAGATACACTGGAATTTTTCAACGCTCTCCAAACATTTACACTGCTGTTGTCCATCTCCCTCAAACTAGTCACACAGGCATTCTTCAACACTCTTCAAACAATTTCACTGGCATACTTCATCTCTTCCAACCCAGTTACCCTGGCATTTGTTTTAGATCTCTCCAAACAGTTACAGTGGCATTCTTCAATGCTGTCCAACCCAGTTACACTGGCACTTTCCAACTCTCTTCAACCCCGTTACACTGGCATTCTTCAACTCTTTCTAACCCAGTTACGGTGACACTCTTCAACCCCCTAACCCTAACCCTAAACCTAAACATAACCCATTACACTGACAGTCTTCAACTCTTCACACAGTTACACTGGCATTCATCAACTCATTCCAACCCAGTTACACTGGCATTCATCAACTCTTGCAACCCAGTTACACTGGCATTCTTCAACTCCCTCCAGCCCAGTTACACTGGCATTACTCAAATATCTCTGACCCAGTTACACTGGCATTGATGAGCTCTTCCAACCCAGTTACACTGGTATTCTTCAAGTCTCTCCAACAGAGTAACACCTGCACACTTGAACTCTCCCCAACCCAAACACACTGGAAAACTTCAACTCTCTCCAACCACTTACACTAGCATTGATTAGCTCTTCCAACCCATTGACACTGGCATGCTTTAACTCCCTAACCCTAAACCTAACCGATTACACTGACAGTCTTCAACTCTCTTCACACAGTTAAACTGGCATTCATTAACTCATTCCAACCAAGTTACACTGGAATTCTACAACTCACTCCAACGCAGTTGCACTGCTATTCTTCAACTCATTCCAGCCCAGTTACACTGGCACTCATCAAATCTTCCAATCCAGTTACACTGGCATTCATCAACACTTCCACCCCAGTTACACTGTCATTCCGCAAATATCTCCAACCCAGTTACACTGGCACGCTTCAACTCCCGAACCCTAAACCTAACCCGTTAAACTGACACTTTTGAACTCTCTCCAACCCTGTGACACTGGCATTCTTCAGCTCCATCCAACCTAGTTACACTGGCGTTCTTCAATTCTCTCCAATTAATTACACTGACATTCATCAACTCTCTCCAAACAGGTACACGGTCATTCTTCAACTCTCTTCAATCAAGTTAGACTGGCATTCTTCAACTCCCTTACCCTAACCGTAGACTGACACTGTTGAAGTCTCTTCAACCCAGTTACACTGGCATTCTTCAACTCCACCAACCCAGTTACACTGACATTCTTCAACTCTATCCAACCCAGTTACATGGGCATTCTTCAATTCTCTCCAATAAATTACGCTGACATTCATCAACTCTCTCCAAACAGGTACACTGGCATTCTTCAACTCTCTTCAATGCAGTTAGACTGGCATTCTTCAACTCCCTTACCCTAACCATACACTGACACCGTTGAAGTCTCTCCAACAAAGTTACACTGGCATTCTTCAACTCTCCAACCCAGTTACATTTGCATTTTTCAACTCCTTCCAACCAGGTACACTGGCATCATCAACATTTCCAACCCAATAATACTGGCACCTTGAACATGCTCCAACCCTGTTACACTGGCATTCTTTAGCTCTCTCCATACAGTTACACTGGCATTCTTCGACTCACTCCAGCCCTGTTACACTGGCATTCTTCAACTCTTCCAACCTAGATTCACTGGACTTTTTCAATGCTCTCCAAACATTTACACTGCTGTTGTCCATCTCCCTCCAACCAGTTACACTGTCATTCTTCAACATTCTTCAAACAATTTCACTGGTATTCTTCATCTCTTCCAAACCAGTTATACTGGCATTTTTTTTTTAGATCTCTCCAAACCGTTGCAGTGGTATTCTTCAATGCTCTCCAACTCAGTTAAACTGACACTCTCCAACTCCTTCAGCACAATTACACTGGCATTCTTCAACTCTCTCCAGCCCAGATGCACTGGCATTCTGCAACACTCTCCAACCAGTTACACTGCCATTCTTCTAATCTTCTGACACAACAACACTGGCACTCGTCAACTCGCTAACCCTAACCCTAAACATAACCCATTACACTGGCATTCTTCAACTCTCTCCAACCAGTTACACTGTCATCATCAACTCTTCCAACACAATAATAATGGCATTCTCCAACTCTCTCCAGCCCAGTTACACTGGCATTCTTCAACTCTTTCCAGCCCAGTTACACTGGCATTCTTCAACTCTCTCTAACCCAGTTACACTGGCATTCTTCAAGTCTCTCCAACCAAGTAACACCTGCACACTTCAACTCTCTCCAACCCAATAACACTGGAAAACGTCAACTCTCTCCAACCACTTACGCTGGCATTCATTAGCTCTTCCAACCCAGTGACACTGGCATTCTTCAAATCTCTCCAACCCAGTTACACTGACATGCTTTAACTCCCCAACCCTAACCCTAAAACTAACCTGTTAAACTGACACTCTTGAACTCTCTCCATCCGTGTGACAGTGGAATTTTTCAACTCTCTCCTACCCAGTTACAGTGGTATTCTCCGACTTTCCCCAAGCCAGTTACACTGGCATTCATCAAATCTCTCTAACCCAGTTACACTGTCATTCCTCAAATATCTCCAACCCAGTTACACTGGCACGCTTCTACTCCCGAAACCTAAACCTAAACCTAACGCATTAAACTGACAATCTTGAACTCTCTCCAACCCTTTGACACTGGCATTCTTCGACTCCACCCAACCCAGTTACACTGGCATTCTTCAATTCTCTCCAATGAATTACACTGACATTCATCAACTCTCTCCAAACAGGTACACTGGCATTCTTCAACTCTCTTCAATCCAGTTAGACTGGCATTCTTTAACTCCTCTACCCTAACGACACAGTGACACTGTTGATGTCTCTCCAACCCCGTTACACTGGCACTCTTCAACTCTCTCCAACCCAGTTACATTTGCATTCTTCAACTCCTTCCAACTAGGTACACTGGCATCATCAACATTTCCAACCCAATAACACTGACACACTTGAACGTGCTCCAGTCCTGTTACACTGGTATTTTTTTTTAGCTCTCTCCGTGCAGTTACACTGGCATTCTTCAACTCACTCTAGCCCAGTTACACTGGTATTCTTCAACTCTTCCAACCCAAATACACTGGAATTTTTCAACGCTCTCCAAACATTTACACTGCTGTTGTCCATCTCCCTCAAACCAGTTACACTGGCATTCTTCAACACTCTTCAAACAATTTCACTAGTATTCTTCATCTCTTCCAACCCAGTTACACTGGCATTTGTTTTAGATCTCTTCAAACAGTTACAGTGGTATTCTTGAATGCTCTCCAAACCCAGTTACACTGGCACTTTCCAACTCTCGTCATCCCCGTTACACTGGCATTCTTCAACTCACACCAACCCAGTCACACTGGCATTCTTCGATTCCCTCCAACCCAGTTACGGTGGCACTCTTCAACCCCGTAACCCTAACCCTAAACCTAACCCATTACACTGACAGTCTTCAACTCTTCACAGAGTTACATTGGCATTCAACAGCTCTCTCCAGCCTAGTTACACTGGCATTCCTCAAATATCTCTGACCCAGTTACACTGGCATTGATTAGCTCTTCCAACCCAGTTACACTGGCATTCTTCAAGTCTCTCCAACCAAGTAACATCTGCACACTTCAATTCACTCCAACCCAAAACCACTGGAAAACTTCAACTCTCTCCAACTACTTACACTGGCATTGATTATCTCTTCCAACCCTGTGACACTGGCATGCTTTAACTCCCTAACCCTAACCCTAAACCTAACCCATTACACTGACAGACTTCAACTTTCTTCACACAGTTACACTGGCGTTCATCAACTCATTCCAACCCAGTTATACTGGCATGCTACAACTCACTCCAACCCAGTTAGGCTGCCATTCGTCTACTTATTCCAGCCCAGTTACATTGGCACTCATCAACTCTTCCAACCCAGTTACACTGGCATTCATCAAGTCTCTCCAACCCAGTAACACTGGCATTCTTCAACTCCATCCAACCCAGTTACACTGACGTTCTGCAACTCTATCTAACCCAGTTACACTGGCATTCTTCAATTCTCTTCAATGAATTACACTGACATTCATCAACTCTCTCCAAACAGGTTCACTGGCATTCCTCAACTCTCTTCAATGCAGTTAGACTGACATTCTTCAATTCCCTTACCCTAACCATACACTGACACTGTTGAAGTCTCTCCAATAAAGTTACACTGGCATTCTTCCATTCACTACAGCCCAGTTACACTGGCATTCTTCAACTCTTCCAACCCAGATACACTGGAATTTTTCAACGCTCTCCAAACATTTATACTGCTATTGTCTATCTCCCTCCAACCAATTACACTGGCATTCTTCAACACTCTTCAAACAATTTCACTGGCATTCTTCATCTCTTCCAAACCAGTTATACTGGCATTTTTTTTTAGATCTCTCAAACAGTAATAGTGGTATTCTTCAATGCTCTCCAACTCAGTTAAACTGACATTCTCCAACTCCTTCAGCACAATTACACTGGCATTCTCAACTCTCTCCAGCCCAGTTTCACTGGCATTCTGCAACTCTCTCCAACCAGTTACACTGGCAATCTTCAACTCTCTCCAACCCAGGTACACTGGTACTTTTCAACTATCTCCAACCCTATAACACTGGAAAACTTCAACTGTCTCCAACCCAGTTACACTGACATCATCAACTCTTCCAACACAATAACACTGGCATTCTCCAACTCTCTCCAGCCCAGTTACACTGACATTCTCCAACTCTTTCCAGCCCAGTTACACTGGCATTCCTCAAATATCTGTAACCCAGTTACACTGACATTCGTCAAGTCTCTCCAACCAAGTAACACCTGCACACTTCAACTCTCTCCAATCCAATAACACTGGAAAACGTAAACTCTCTCCAACCACTTGCACTGGCATTGATTAGCTCTTCCAACCGAGTGACACTGGCATTCTTCAAATCTCTCCAATCCAGTTACACTGGCATGCTTTAATTCCCTAACCCTAACCCTAAAGTTAACTCATTAAACTGACACTCTTGAACTCTCTCAAACTGTGTGACAGTGGAATTTTTCAACTCTCTCCTACCCAGTTACAGTGGCATTCTCCAACTCTCCCCAAACCAGTTACACGGGCATTCATCAAATCTCTCCAACCTAGTTACACTGTCATTCCTCAAATATCTCCAACCCAGTTACACTGGCATGCTTCAACTCCCTAACCGTAAACCTAAACCTAACCTGTTAAACTGACACTTTTGAACTCTCTCCAGCCCTGTGACACTGGCATTCTTGAACTCTCTCCAGCCCAGATACACTGGCATTCTTCAACTCTATCCAACCCAGTTACACTGGCATTCTTCAATTCTCTCAAATGAATTACACTGACGTTCATCAACTCTCTCCAAACAGGTACACTGGCATTCTTCAGTTCTCTTCAATCTAGTTAGACTGGCATTCTTCAACTCCCTTACCCTAACCATACACTGACACTGTTGAAGTCTCTCCAATAAAGTTACACTGGCATTCTTCAACTCTCTCCAACCCAGTTACACTGGCATTCTTCAATGCTCTCCAACCCAGTTACACTGGCATTTTTCAACTCCTTCCAACCAGGTACACTGGCATCATCAAGTAGTTCTACCCATTAACACTGGCATCTTGAACATGCTCCAACCCTGTTACACTGGCATTCTTCCACTCACTCCAGCTCAGTTACACTGGCATTCTTCAACTCTTCCAACCCAGTTACACTGCCATTTGTTTTAGATCTCTCCAAACAGTTACAGTGGTATTCTTCAATGCTCTCCAATCCAGTTACACTGGCACTTTACCACTCTCTTCAACCCCGTTACACTGGCTTTCTTCAACTCACACCAACCCAGTTACACTGGCATTCTTCAACTCGCTCCCAGCCAGTCACACTGGCATTCCTCAGCTCTCTCCAACCCAGTTATGGTGGCACTTTTCAACTCCCTAACCCTAACTCTAAACCTATTTCATTAAACTGACAGTCGTCAACTCACTTCACACATTTACATTGGCATTCTTCAACTCATTCCAGCCCAGTTACACTGGCATTCATTAAGTCTCTCCAACCCAGTTACACTGGCATTCTTCAACTCTATCCAACCCAGTTACACTGACGTTCTGCGACTCTATCTAACCCAGTTACACTGGCATTCTTCAATTCTCTCCAATGAATTACATTGACATTCATCAACTCTCTCCAAACAGGTACACTGGCATTCCTCAACTCTCTTCAATGCAGTTAGACTGACATTCTTCAATTCCCTTACCCTAACCACACACTGACACTGTTGAAGTCTCTACAATAAAGTTACACTGGCATTCTTCAATTCTCTCCAACCCAGTTACACTGGCATTTTTCAACTCCTTGCAACCAGGTACACTGACATCATCAACATTTACAACCCAATAACACTGGCATCATGAAAATGCTCCAAACCTGTTACACTGGCATTCTTTAGCTCTCTCCATACAGTTACACGGGCATTCTTCCACTCACTACTGCCCAGTTACACTGGCATTCCTCAACTCTTCCAACCCAGATACACTGGAATTTTTCAACGCTCTCCAAACATTTACACTGCTGTTGTCCATCTTCCTCCAACCAGTTACACTGGCATTCTTCAACACTCTTCAAACAATTTCACTGGCATCTTCATCTCTTCCAAATCAATTACACTGACATTTTTTTTAGATCTCTCCAAACAGTTACAGTGGTATTCTTCAATGCTCTCCAACTCAGTTAAACTGACATTCTCCAACTCCTTCAGCACGATTACACTGGCATCCTTCAACTCTCTCCAGCCCAGTTTCACTGGTATTCTGCAACTCTCTCCAACCAGTTACACTGACAATCTTCAACTCTCTCCAACCCAGGTACACTGGTACTTTTCAACTCTCTCCAACCCTATAACACTGGAAAACTTCAACTGTCTCCAACCCAGTTACACTGACATCATCAACTCTTCCAACACAATAACACTGGCATTCTCCAACTCTCTCCAGCCCAGTTACACTGACATTCTCCAACTCTTTCCAGCCCAGTTACACTGGCATTCCTCAAATATCTGTAACCCAGTTACACTGACATTCGTCAAGTCTCTCCAACCAAGTAACACCTGCACACTTCGACTCTCTCCAACCGAATAACACTGGAAAACGTAAACTCTCTCCAACCACTTGCACTGGCATTGATTAGCTCTTCCAACCGAGTGACACTGGCATTCTTCAAATCTCTCCAATCCAGTTACACTGGCATGCTTTAATTCCCTAACCCTAACCCTAAAGTTAACCCATTAAACTGACACTCTTGAACTCTCTCAAACTGTGTGACAGTGGAATTTTTCAACTCTCTCCGACCCAGTTACAGTGGCATTCTCCAACTCTCCCCAAACCAGTTACACGGGCATTCATCAAATCTCTCCAACCCAGTTACACTGTCATTCCTCAAATATCTCCAACCCAGTTACACTGGCATGCTTCAACTCCCTAACCGTAAACCTAAACCTAACCTGTTAAACTGACACTTTTGAACTCTCTCCAGCCCTGTGACACTGGCATTCTTGAACTCTCTCCAGCCCAGATACACTGGCATTCTTCAACTCTATCCAACCCAGTTACACTGGCATTCTTCAATTCTCTCAAATGAATTACACTGACGTTCATCAACTCTCTCCAAACAGGTACACTGGCATTCTTCAGTTCTCTTCAATCCAGTTAGACTGGCATTCTTCAACTCCCTTACCCTAACCATACACTGACACTGTTGAAGTCTCTCCAATAAAGTTACACTGGCATTCTTCAACTCTCTCCAACCCAGTTACACTGGCATTCTTCAATGCTCTCCAACCCAGTTACACTGGCATTTTTCAACTCCATCAACCAGGTACACTGGCATCATCAAGTAGTTCAACCCAATAACACTGGCATCTTGAACATGCTCCAACCCTGTTACACTGGCATTCTTCCACTCACTCCAGCCCAGTTACACTGGCATTCTTCAACTCTTCAAACCCAGATACACTGGAATTTTTCAATGCTCTCCAAACATTTACACTGCTGTTGTCCATCTCCATCCAACCAGTTAAACTGGCATTCTTCAACACTCTTCAAACAATTTCACTGGCATTCTTCAATGCTCTCCAACCCAGTTACACTGGCATTTTTCAACTCCTTCCAAACCAGTTACACTGGCATTTTTTTTTAGATCTCGCCAAACAGTTGCAGTGGTATTCTTCAACTCTATCCAACTCAGTTAAACTGACATTCTCCAACTCCTTCAGCACAATTACGCTGGCATTCTTCAACGCTCTCCAGCCCTGTTACACTAGCATTCTGCAACTCTCTCCAAACAGTTACACTGGCAATCTTCAACTCTCTCCAACCCAGGTACACTGGGGCTTTTCAACTCTCTCCAACCCTATAACACTGGAAAACGTCAACTCTCTCCAACCACTTACACTGGCATTGATTAGCTCTTCCAACCCAGTGACACTGGCATTCTCCAACTCTCCCCAAGCCAGTTACACTGGCATTCATCAAATCTCTCCAACCCAGTTACACTGTCATTCCTCAAATTTCTCCAACCCAGTTACACTGGCATGCTTCAACTCGCCAATCCTAAACCTAAATCTAACCCATTAAACTGACGATCTTGAACTCTCTCCAGCCCTGTGACACTAGCATTCTTCGTCTCCATCCAACCCAATTACATGGGCATTCTTCAATTCTCTCCAATGAATTACACTGACATTCATCAACTTGACAATCATGCTTGACAAATCTTCTGGAATTTTTTGAGGATGTTTCCAGTAGAGTGGACAAGGGAGAACCAGTTGATGTGGTATATTTGGACTTTCAGAAGGCGTTTGACAAGGTCCCACACAAGATATTGACGTGCAAAGTTATAGCACATGGGATTGGGGGTAGTGTGCTGACATGGATTGAGAACTGGTTGTCAGACAGGAAGCAAAGAGTAGGAGTAAATGGGTACTTTTCAGAATGGCAGGCAGTGACTAGTGGGGTACCGCAAGGTTCTATGCTGGGGCCCCAGCTGTTTACACTGTACATTAATGATTTAGATGAGGGGATTAAATGTAGTATCTCCAAATTTGCGGATGACACTAAGTTGGGTGGCAGTGTGAGCTGCGAGGAGGATGCTGTGAGGCTGCAGAGTGACTTGGATAGGTTAGGTGAGTGGGCAAATGCATGGCAGATGAAGTATAATGTGGATAAATGTGAGGTTATCCACTTTGGTGGTAAAAACAGAGAGACAGACTATTATCTGAATGGTGACAGATTAGGAAAAGGGGAGGTGCAAAGAGACCTGGGTGTCGTGGTACATCAGTCATTGAAGGTTGGCATGCAGGTGCAACAGGCGGTTAAGAAAGCAAATGGCATGTTGGCCTTCATAGCAAGGGGATTTGAGTACAGGGGCAGGGAGGTGTTGCTACAGTTGTACAGGGCATTGGTGAGGCCACACCTGGAGTATTGTGTACAGTTTTGGTCTCCTAACCTGAGGAAGGACATTCTTGCTATTGAGGGAGTGCAGCGAAGGTTCACCAGACTGATTCCCGGGATGGCGGGACTGACCTATCAAGAAAGACTGGATCAACTGGGCTTGTATTCACTGGAGTTCAGAAGAATGAGAGGGGACCTCATAGAAACATTTAAAATTCTGACGGGCTTAGACAGGTTAGATGCAGGAAGAATGTTCCCAATGTTGGGGAAGTCCAGAACCAGAGGTCACAGTCTAAGGATAAAGGGTAAGCCATTTAGGACCGAGATGCGGAGGAACTTCTTCACCCAGAGAGTGGTGAACCTGTGGAATTCTCTACCACAGAAAGTTGTTGAGGCCAATTCACTAAATATATTCAAAAAGGAGTTAGATGAGGTCCTTACTACTAGGGGGATCAAGGGGTATGGCGAGAAAGCAGGAAGGGGGTACTGAAGTTTCATGTTCAGCCATGAACTCATTGAATGGCGGTGCAGGCTAGAAGGGCCGAATGGCCTACTCCTGCACCTATTTTCTATGTTTCTATATTAACTCTCTCCAAACAGGTACACTGGCATTCTTCATCTCCCTAACCCTAAACCTAATCTGTTAAACTGTCATTTTTGAACTCTCTCCAGCCCTGTGATACTGGCATTCTTGAATTCTCTCCAGCCCAGTTACACTGGCATTCTTCAACTCTATCCAACCCAGTTAACTAGCATTCTCCAACTCTATCCAACCCAGTAACACTGGCATTCTTCAATTCTCTCAAATGAATTACACTGACGTTCATCAACTCTCTCCAAACAGGTACATTGGCATTCTTCAACTCTCTTCAATCCAGTTAGACTGGCATTCTTCAACTCCCTTAGCCTAACCATACACTGACACTGTTGAAGTCTCTCCAACTCCGTTACACTGTCATTCCTCAAATTTCTCCAACCCAGTTACACTGGCACGCTTCAACTCCCCAACCCTAAACCTAAATCTAACCCATTAAACTGACGATCTTGAACTCTCTCCAGCCCTGTGACACTGGCATTCTTCGACTCCATCCAACCCAGTTACACAGGCATTCTTCAATTGTCTCCAATGAATTACACTGACATTCATCAACTCTCTCCAAACAGGTACACCGGCATTCTTCAACTCCCTAACCCTAAACCTAACCTGTTAAACTGTCACTTTTGAACTCTCTCCAGCCCTGTGATACTGGCATTCTTGAATTCTCTCCAGCCCAGTTACACTGGCATTCTTCAACTCTATCCAACACAGTTAACGAGCATTCTCCAACTCTATCCAACCCAGTAACACTGGCATTCTTCAATTCTCTCAAATGAATTACACTGACGTTCATCAACTCTCTCCAAACAGGTACATTGGCATTCTCCAACTCTCTTCAATCCAGTTAGACTGGCATTCTTCAACTCCCTTAGCCTAACCATACACTGACACTGTTGAAGTCTCTCCAACAAAGTTACACTGGCATTCTTCAACTCTCCAACCCAGTTACATTTGCATTTTTCAACTCCTTCCAACCAGGTACACTGGCATCATCATCATTTCCAACCCAATAACACTGGCACCTTGAATATGCTCCAACCCTGTTACACTGGCATTCTTTAGCTCTCTCCATACAGTTACACTGGCATTCTTCGACTCACTCCAGCCCTGTTACACTGGCATTCTTCAACTCTTCCAACCTAGATTCACTGGACTTTTTCAATGCTCTCCAAACATTTACACTGCTGTTGTCCGTCTCCCTCCAACCAGTTACACTGTCATTCTTCAACATTCTTCAAACAATTTCACTGGTATTCTTCATCTCTTCCAAACCAGTTATACTGGCATTTTTTTTTTAGATCTCTCCAAACCGTTGCAGTGGTATTCTTCAATGCTCTCCAACTCAGTTAAACTGACACTCTCCAACTCCTTCAGCACAATTACACTGGCATTCTTCAACTCTCTCCAGCCCAGATGCACTGGCATTCTGCAACACTCTCCAACCAGTTACACTGCCATTCTTCTAATCTTCTGACACAACAACACTGGCACTCGTCAACTCGCTAACCCTAACCCTAAACATAACCCATTACACTGGCATTCTTCAACTCTCTCCAACCAGTTACACTGTCATCATCAACTCTTCCAACACAATAATAATGGCATTCTCCAACTCTCTCCAGCCCAGTTACACTGGCATTCTTCAACTCTCTCCAGCCCAGTTACACTGGCATTCCTCAAATATCTCTAACCCAGTTTCATTGGCTTTCTTGAAGTCTCTCCAACCAAGTAACACCTGCACACTTCAACTCTCTCCAACCCAACAACACTGGAAAACGTCAACTCTCTCCAACCACTTACGCTGGCATTCATTAGCTCTTCCAACCTAGTGACACTGGCATTCTTCAACTCTCTTCAATCCAGTTAGACTGGCATTCTTCAACTCCCTTAGCCTAACCATACACTGACACTGTTGAAGTCTCTCCAACAAAGTTACACTGGCATTCTTCAACTCTCCAACCCAGTTACATTTGCATTTTTCAACTCCTTCCAACCAGGTACACTGGCATCATCATCATTTCCAACCCAATAACACTGGCACCTTGAATATGCTCCAACCCTGTTACACTGGCATTCTTTAGCTCTCTCCATACAGTTACACTGGCATTCTTCGACTCACTCCAGCCCTGTTACACTGGCATTCTTCAACTCTTCCAACCTAGATTCACTGGACTTTTTCAATGCTCTCCAAACATTTACACTGCTGTTGTCCGTCTCCCTCCAACCAGTTACACTGTCATTCTTCAACATTCTTCAAACAATTTCACTGGTATTCTTCATCTCTTCCAAACCAGTTATACTGGTATTTTTTTTTTTAGATCTCTCCAAACCGTTGCAGTGGTATTCTTCAATGCTCTCCAACTCAGTTAAACTGACACTCTCCAACTCCTTCAGCACAATTACACTGGCATTCTTCAACTCTCTCCAGCCCAGATGCACTGGCATTCTGCAACACTCTCCAACCAGTTACACTGCCATTCTTCTAATCTTCTGACACAACAACACTGGCACTCGTCAACTCGCTAACCCTAACCCTAAACATAACCCATTACACTGGCATTCTTCAACTCTCTCCAACCAGTTACACTGTCATCATCAACTCTTCCAACACAATAATAATGGCATTCTCCAACTCTCTCCAGCCCAGTTACACTGGCATTCTTCAACTCTCTCCAGCCCAGTTACACTGGCATTCCTCAAATATCTCTAACCCAGTTTCATTGGCTTTCTTGAAGTCTCTCCAACCAAGTAACACCTGCACACTTCAACTCTCTCCAACCCAACAACACTGGAAAACGTCAACTCTCTCCAACCACTTACGCTGGCATTCATTAGCTCTTCCAACCTAGTGACACTGGCATTCTTCAAATCTCTCCAACCCAGTTACACTGGCATGCTTTAACTCCCCAACCCTAACCCTAAAACTAACCTGTTAAACTGACACTCTTGAACTCTCTCCATCCGTGTGACAGTGGAATTTTTCAACTCTCTCCTACCCAGTTACAGTGGTATTCTCCAACTTTCCCCAAGCCAGTTACACTGGCATTCATCAAATCTCTCTAACCCAGTTACACTGTCATTCCTCAAATATCTCCAACCCAGTTACACTGGCACGCTTCTACTCCCGAAACCTAAACCTAAACCTAACGCATTAAACTGACAATCTTGAACTCTCTCCAACCCTTTGACACTGGCATTCTTCGACTCCACCCAACCCAGTTACACTGGCATTCTTCAATTCTCTCCAATGAATTACACTGACATTCATCAACTCTCTCCAAACAGGTACACTGGCATTCTTCAACTCTCTTCAATCCAGTTAGACTGGCATTCTTCAACTCCTCTACCCTAACTACACAGTGACACTGTTGATGTCTCTCCAACCCCGTTACACTGGCACTCTTCAACTCTCTCCAACCCAGTTACATTTGCATTCTTCAACTCCTTCCAACTAGGTACACTGGCATCATCAACATTTCCAACCCAATAACACTGACACACTTGAACGTGCTCCAGTCCTGTTACACTGGTATTTTTTTTTAGCTCTCTCCGTGCAGTTACACTGGCATTCTTCAACTCACTCTAGCCCAGTTACACTGGTATTCTTCAACTCTTCCAACCCAGATACACTGGAATTTTTCAACGCTCTCCAAACATTTACACTGCTGTTGTCCATCTCCCTCAAACCAGTTACACTGACAATCTTCAACACTCTTCAAACAATTTCACTAGTATTCTTCGTCTCCTCCAACCCAGTTACACTGGCATTTGTTTTAGATCTCTCCAAACAGTTACAGTGGTATTCTTGAATGCTCTCCAAACCCAGTTACACTGACACTTTCCAACTCTCGTCATCCCCGTTACACTGGCATTCTTCAACTCACACCAACCCAGTCACACTGGCATTCTTCGATTCCCTCCAACCCTGTGACACTGGCATGCTTTAACTCCCTAACCCTAACCCTAAACCTAAACCATTACACTGACAGTCTTCAACTTTCTTCACACAGTTACACTGGCGTTCATCAACTCATTCCAACCCAGTTATACTGGCATGCTACAACTCACTCCAACCCAGTTAGGCTGCCATTCGTCTACTTATTCCAGCCCAGTTACATTGGCACTCATCAACTCTTCCAACCCAGTTACACTGGCATTCATCAAGTCTCTCCAGCCCAGTTACACTGGCATTCCTCAAATATATCTGACCCAGTTACACTGGCATTGATTAGCTCTTCCGACCCAGTTACACTGGCATTCTTCAAGTCTCTCCAACCAAGTAACATCTGCATACTTCAATTCGCTCCAACCCAAAACCACTGGAAAACTTCAACTCTCTCCAACTACTTACACTGGCATTGATTATCTCTTCCAACCCTGTGACACTGGCATGCTTTAACTCCCTAACCCTAACCCTAAACCTAAACCATTACACTGACAGTCTTCAACTTTCTTCACACAGTTACACTGGCGTTCATCAACTCATTCCAACCCAGTTATACTGGCATGCTACAACTCACTCCAACCCAGTTAGGCTGCCATTCGTCTACTTATTCCAGCCCAGTTACATTGGCACTCATCAACTCTTCCAACCCAGTTACACTGGCATTCATCAAGTCTCTCCAACCCAGTAACACTGGCATTCTTCAACTCCATCCAACCCAGTTACACTGACGTTCTGCAACTCTATCTAACCCAGTTACACTGGCATTCTTCAATTCTCTTCAATGAATTACACTGACATTCATCAACTCTCTCCAAACAGGTTCACTAGCATTCCTCAACTCTCTTCAATGCAGTTAGACTGACATTCTTCAATTCCCTTACCCTAACCATACACTGACACTGTTGAAGTCTCTCCAATAAAGTTACACTGGCATTCTTCCATTCACTACAGCCCAGTTACACTGGCATTCTTCAACTCTTCCAACCCAGATACACTGGAATTTTTCAACGCTCTCCAAACATTTATACTGCTATTGTCTATCTCCCTCCAACCAGTTACACTGGCATTCTTCAACACTCTTCAAACAATTTCACTGGCATTCTTCATCTCTTCCAAACCAGTTATACTGGCATTTTTTTTTTAGATCTCTCAAACTGTAACAGTGGTATTCTTCAATGCTCTCCAACTCAGTTAAACTGACATCCTCCAACTCCTTCAGCACAATTACACTGGCATTCTCAACTCTCTCCAGCCCAGTTACACTGGCATTCTGCAACTCTCTCCAACCAGTTACACTGGCAATCTTCAACTCTCTCCAACCCAGGTACACTGGTACTTTTCAACTCTCTCCAACCCCATAACATTGGAAAACTTCAACTCTCTCCAACCCAGTTACACTGGCATCATCATCTCTTCCAACAAAATAACACTGACATTCTCCAACTATCTCCAGCCCAGTTACACTGACATTCCCCAACTCTTTCCAGCCCAGTTACACTGGCATTCCTCAAATATCTGTAACCCAGTTACACTGACATTCGTCAAGTCTCTCCAACCAAGCAACACCTGCAAACTTCGACTCTCTCCAACCCAATAACACTGGAAAACATAAACTCTCTCCAACCACTTGCACTGGCATTGATTAGCTCTTCCAACCGAGTGACACTGGCATTCTTCAAATCTCTCCAATCCAGTTACACTGGCATGCTTTAATTCCCTAACTCTAACCCTAAAGTTAAACTGACACTCTTGAACTCTCTCCAACTGTGTGAGTGGTATTTTTCAACTCTCTCCTACCCAGTCACAGTGGCATTCTCCAACTCACCCCAAGCCAGTTACACGGGCATTCATCTAATCTCTCCAACCCAGTTACACTCTCATTCCTCAAATATCTCCAACCCAGTTACACTGGCATGCTTCAACTCCCTGACCGTAAACCTGAACCTAACCTGTTACACTGACACATTTAAACTCTCTCCAGCCCTGTGATACTGGCATTCTTGAACACTCTCCAGCCCAGTTACACTGGCATTCTTCAACTCTATCCAACCCAGTTACACTGGCATTCTTCAATTCTCTCAAATGAATTACACTGACGTTCATCAACTCTCTCCAAACAGGTGCACTGGCATTTTTCAGTTCTCTTCAATCCAGTTTGACTGGCATTCTTCAACTCCCTTACCCTAACCATACACTGACACTGTTGAAGTCTCTCCAATAAAGTTACACTGGCATTCTTCAACTCACTCCAACCCAGTTACACTGGCATTCTTCAATGCTCTCCAACCCAGTTACACTGGCATTTTTCAACTCCTTCCAACCAGGTACACTGCCATCATCAACATGTTCAACCCAATAACACTGGCATCTTGAACATGCTCCAACCCTGTTACACTCGCATTCTTTAGCTCTCTCCATACTGTTACACTGGCATTCTTCCACTCATTCTGGCCCAGTTACACTGGCATTCTTCAACTCTTCCAACCCAGATACACTGGAATTTTACAATGCTCTCCAAACATTTACACTGCTGTTGTCCATCTCCATCCAACCAGTTAAACTGGCTTTCATCAACACTCTTCAAACAATTTCACTGGCATTCTTCATCTCTTCCAAACCAGTTACACTGGCATTTTTTTTTAGATCTCGCCAAACAGTTGCAGTGGTATTCTTCAACTCTATCTAACTCAGTTAAACTGACATTCTCCAAATCCTTCAGCACAATTACACTGGCATTCTTCAACTCTCTCCAGCCCTGTTACACTAGCATTCTGCAACTCTCTCCAAACAGTTACACTGGCAATCTTCAACTCTCTCCAACCCAGGTACACTGGCGCTTTTCAACTCTCTCCAACCCTATAACACTGGAAAACGTCAACTCTCTCGAGACCAGTTACACTGGCATTCCTCAAATAACTCTAACCCAGTTACACTGGCATTCCACAAGTCTCTCCAACCAAGTAACACCTGCACACTTCAACTCTCTCCAACCCAATAACACTGGAAAACTTCAACTCTCTCCAACACTTACACTGGCATTGATAAGCTCTTCCAACCCAGTGACACTGGCATTCTTCAAATCTCTCCAACCCAGTTCCACTGGCATGGTTTAATTCCCTAAACCTAACCCTAAAACTAACCCATTAAAGTTACACTCTTGAACTCTCTCCAACTGTGTGACAGTAGAATTTTTCAACTCTCTCCTACCAAGTTACAGTGGCATTCTCCAACTCTCCCCAAGCCAGTTACACTGGAATTCATCAAATTTCTCCAACCCAGTTACACTGGCACGCTTCAACTCCCCAACCCTAAACCTAAACCTAACCCATTAAACTGACGATCTTGAACTCTCTCCACCCTGCGACACTCTCACTCTTCGACTCCATCCAACCCAGTTACACTGGCATTCTTCAATTCTCTCCAATGAATTACACTGACATTCATCAACTCTCTCCAAACAGGTACACTGGCATTCTTCAACTCCCTAACCCTAAACCTAACCTGTTAAACTGTCATTTTTGAACTCTCTCCAGCCCTGTGATACTGGCATTCTTGATTTCTCTCCAGCAGAGTAACACTGGCATTCTTCAACTCTATCCTACCCAGTTAACTAGCATTCTCCAACTCTATCCAACCCAATAACACTGGCATTCTTCAAATCTCTCAAATGAATTACACTGACGTTCATCAACTCTCTCCAAACAGGTACACTGGCATTCTTCAACTCTCTTCAATCCAGTTAGACTGGCATTCTTCAACTCCCTTAGCCTAACCATACACTGACACTGTTGAAGTCTCTCCAACTCCGTTACACTGGCATTCTTCAACTCTCTCCAACCCAGTTACATTGGCATTCTTCAATTCCTTCCAACCAGGTACACTGGCATCATCAGCATTTCCAACCCAATAACACTGGCACTCTTGAACATGCTCCAACCCTGTTCCAATGGCATTTTATTTTAGTTCTCTCCATACAGTTACACTGGCATTCTTCAACTCACTCCAGCCCAGTTACACTGGTATTCTTCAACTCTTCCAACCCAGATACACTCTAATTTTTCAATGCTCTCCAAATATTTACACCGCTGTTGTCCATCTCCCTCAAACCAGTTACACTGGCATTCTTCAACACGTTTCAAACAATTTCACTGGGATTCTTCATCTCTTCCAACCCAGTTACACTGCCATTTGTTTTAGATCTCTCCAAACAGTTACAGTGGTATTCTTCAATGCCGTCCAACCCAGTTACACTGGCACTTTCCAACGCTCTTCAACCCCGTTACATTGGCATTCTTCAACTCACACCAACCCAGGCACACTGGCATTCTTCAACTCACACCAACCCAGTTACACTGGCATTCTTCAACTCGCTCCCAGCCAGTCACACTGGCATTCCTCAGCTCTCTCCAACCCAGTTATCGTGGCACTTTTCAACTCCCTAACCCTAACCATACACTGACACTGTTGAAGTTTCTCCAATAAAGTTACACTGACATTCTTCAATTCTCTCCAACCCAGTTACACTGGCATTTTTCAACTCCTTGCAACCAGGTACACTGGCATCATCAACTTTTACAACCCAATAACACTGGCATGTTGATCATGCTCCAACCCTGTTACACTGGCATTTTTTTTTTTAGCTCTCTCCATACAGTTATACGGGCATTCTTCCACTCACTACAGCCCAGTTACACTGGCATTCCTCAACTCTTCCAACCCAGATACACTGGAATTTTTCAACGCTCTGCAAACATTTACACTGCTGTTGTCCATCTCTATCCAAACAGTTACACTGGCATTCTTCAACGCTCTTCAAACAATTTCACTGGCATTCTTCATCTCTTCCAAATCAGTTACACTGGCATTTTTTTTAGATCTCTCCAAACAGGTACAGTGGTATTCTTCAATGCTCTCAAACTCAGTTAAACTGACATTCTCCAACGCCTTCAGCACAATTACACTGGCGTTCTTCAACTCTCTCCAGCCCAGTTACACTGGCATTCTGCAACTCTCTCCAACCAGTTACACTGGCAATCTTCAACTCTCTCCAAGCCAGGTACACTTGTACTTTTCAACTCTCTCCAACCCTATAACACTGGAAAACTTCAACTGTCTCCAACACAGTCACACTGGCATCATCAACTCTTCCAACACAATAACACTGGCATTCTCCAACTCTCTCCAGCCCAGTTACGCTGACATTATCCAACTCTTCCCAGCCCAGTTACACTGGCATTCCTCAAATATCTGTAACCCAGTGACACTGCCATTCGTCAAGTCTCTCCAACCAAGTAACACCTGCACACTTCGACTCTCTCCAACCGAATAACACTGGAAAACGTAAACTCTCTCCAACCACTTGCACTGGCATTGATTAGCTCTTCCAACCGAGTGACACTGGCATTCTTCAAATCTCTCCAATCCAGTTACACTGGCATGCTTTAATTCCCTAACCCTAACCCTAAAGTTAACCCATTAAACTGACACTCTTGAACTCTCTCAAACTGTGTGACAGTGGAATTTTTCAACTCTCTCCTACCCAGTTACAGTGGCATTCTCCAACTCTTCCAAGCCAGTTACACAGGCATTTATCAAATCTCTCCAACCCAGTTACACTGTCATTCCTCAAATATCTCCAACCCAGTTACACCGGCGTTCTTCAACTCCCGAACCGTAAATCTAAGTCTAACCTGTAAAACTGACACTTTTGAACTCTCTCCAGCCCTGTGATACTGGCATTCTTGAACTCTATCCAACCCAGTTACACGGGCATTCTTCAATTCTCTCAAATGAATTACACTGACGTTCATCAACTCTCTCCAAACAGGTACACTGGCATTCTTCAGTTCTCTTCAATCCAGTTAGACTGGCATTCTTCAACTCCCTTACCCTAACCATACACTGACACTGTTGAAGTCTCTCCAATAAAGTTACACTGGCATTCTTCAACTCTCTCCAACCCAGTTACACTGGCATTCTTCAATGCTCTCCAACCTAGTTACACTGGCATTTTTCAACTCCTTCCAACCAGGTACACTGGCATCATCAACATGTTCAACCCAATAACACTGGCATCTTGAACACGCTCCAACTCTGTTGCACTGGCATTCTTTAGCTCTCTCCATACAGTTACACTGGCATTCTTCCACCTACTCCAGCCCAGTTACACTGGCATTCTTCAACTCTTCAAACCCAGATACACTGGAATTTTTCAATGCTCTCCAAACATTTACACTGCTGTTGTCCATCTCCATCCAACCAGTTAAACTGGCATTCTTCAACACTCTTGAAACAATTTCACTGGCATTCTTCATCTCTTCCAACGCAGTTACACTGGCATTTTTTTTCAAACCTCTCCAAACAGTTGCAGTGGTATTCTTCAACTCTATCCAACTCAGTTAAACTGACATTCTCCAACTCCTTCAGCACAATTACACTGGCATTCTTCAACTCTCTCCAGCCCTGTTACACTAGCATTCTGCAACTCTCTCCAAACAGTTACACTGGCAATCCTCAACTCTCTCCAACCCAGGTACACTGGCGCTTTTCAACTGTCTCCAACCCTATAACACTGGAAAACGTCAACTCTCTCTCGTCCAGTTACACTGGCATTCCTCAAATATCTCTAACCCAGTTACACTGGCATTCCACAAGTCTCTACAACCAAGTAACACCTGCACACTACAACTCTCTCCAACCCAATAACACTGGAACACTTCAACTCTCTCCAACCACTTACACTGGCATTGATTAGCTCTTCCAACCCAGTTACACTGGCATTCTTCAATTCCTTCCAACCAGGTACACTGGCATCATCAACATTTCCAACCCAATAACACTGGCATCTTGAACGGGCTCCAACCCTGTTACACTGGCATTCTTTAGCTCTCTACATACAGTTAGAATGGCATTCTTCAACTCTCTCCAACCCTGTTACCATGGCACTCTTTAACTCCCTAACCCTATCCTTAAACCTAACCCGATAGACTGACAGTCTTCAACTCTCATCACACAGTTACACTGGCATTCTTCAGCTCTCTGCAACCCAGTATTGGTGGCAATCTTTAACTCCCTAACCCTATCCCTAAACCTAACCCATTAGACTGACAGTCTTCAACTCTCATCACACAGTTACACTGGCATTCATCAACTCATTCCAGCCCAGTCACACTGGCATTCATCAACTCTTCCAACCCTGTTACACTGGCATTCTTTAGCTCTCCCCAAACAGTTACACTTGAATTCTTCAACTCACTCCAGCCCAGTTACACTGGCATTATTCAACACTTGCAATCCATATACACTGGAATTTTTCAACGCTCTCCAAATATTTACACTGCTGTTGCCCAACTCCCTCCAAAAAGTTACACGGACATTCCTCAACACTCTTCAAACAATTTTACTGGCATTGTTCATCTCTTCCAACCCAGTTACACTGGCATTTTTTTTATATCTCCCCAAACAGTTGCAGTGGTATTCTTCAATGCTCTCCTCCCCAGTTACACTGGCACTTTCCAACTCTTTTCAACCCAGTAACACTGGCATTCTTCAATGCTCTCCAACCCAGTTACACTGGCATTTTTCAACTCCTTCCAACCAGGTACACTGACATCATCAACATTTCCAACCCAATAACACTGGCATCTTGAATATGCTCCCACTGTTACACTGGCATTCTTTAGCTCCCTCGATACAGTTACACTGACATTCTTCCACTCACTGAAGCCCAGTTACACATGCATTCTTCAACTCTTCCAACCCAGATACACTGGAATTTTTCAACGCTCTCCAAACATTTACACTGCTGTTGTCCATCTCCATCCAACCAGTTAAACTGGCATTCTTCAACATTCTTCAAACAATTTCACTGACATTTTTCATCTCTTCCAAACCAGTAACACTGGCATTTTTTTTTAGATCTCTCCAAACAGTTACAGTGGTATTCTTCAAACATCTCCAACTCAGTTAAACTGACATTCTCTAACTCCTTCAGCACAATTACACTGACATTCTTCAACTCTCTCCAAACAGTTACACTGGCAATCTTCAACTCTATCCAACCCAGGTACACTGGCACTTTTCAACTCTCTCCAACCCAATAACACTGGAAAACTTCAACTCTCTCCAGCCCAGTTACACTGGCATTCCTCAAATATCTCTAACCCAGTTACACTGGCATTCTACAGATCTCTCCAACCAAGTAACACCTGCACACTTCAACTCTCTCCAACCCAATAACACTGGAAAACTTCAACTCTCTCCAACCACTTACACTGGCATTGATTAGCTCTTCCAACCCAGTGACACTGGCATTCTTCAAATGTCTCCAACCCAGTTACACTGGCATGCTTTAATTCCCTAACCCTAACCCTAAAACTAACCCGTTAATCTGACACACTTGAACTCTCTCCAACTGTGTGACAGTGGAATTTTGCAACTCTCTCCAACCCAGTTACAGTGGCATTCTCCAACTCTCCCCAAGCCAGTTAAACTGGCATTCATCAAATCTCTCCAACCCAGTTACACTGTCATTCCTCAAATTTCTCCAACCCAGTTACACCGACGTTCTTCAACTTTATACAAGCCAGTTACACTGGCATTCTTCAACTCCTTCCAACCAGGTACACTGGCATCATCAACATTTCCAACCGAATAACACTGGCACTTTTGAACGTGCTCCAACCCTGTTAAACAGGCATTCTTCAACACTCTTCAAATAATTTCACTGGCATTCTTCATCTTTTCCAACCCAGTTACACTGGCATTTTTTTTAGATCTCTCCAAACAGTTACAGTGGTATTCTTCAATGCTCTCCAACCCAGTTACACTGGCAATTTCCAACCCAGTTACATTGGCATTCTTCAACTCGCTCCAACCCAGTCACACTGGCATTCTTCAGCTCTCACCAACCCAGTTATGGTGGCACTCTTCAACTCGCCAACCCTTACCTTAAACCGATTCCATTAGACTGACAGTCTTCAACTCTCTTCACACAGTTACACTGACATTCTACAACTCATTCCAACTCAGTTACACTGCCATTCTTCACCGCATTCCAGCCCAGTTACACTGGCATTCGTCAACTCTTCTAACCCAGTTACACTGCCATTCTTCAACTCTCTTCAATGAATTACACTGACATTCATCAACTCTCTCCAAACAGGTACACTGGCATTCTTCAACTCTCTTCAATCCAGTTAGACTGGCATTCTTCTACTCCCTTACCCTAACCATACACTGACACTGTTGAAGTCTCTCCAACCCAGTTACACTGGCATTCTTCAATCTCTCCAACCCAGTTACACTGGCATTCTTCAATTCCTTCCAACCAGGTACACTGGCATCATCAACATTTCCAACCCAATAACACTGGCATCTTGAACGGGCTCCAACCCTGTTACACTGGCATTCTTCAACTCTCATCACACAGTTACACTGGCATTCTTCAGCTCTCTGCAACCCAGTATTGGTGGCAATCTTTAACTCCCTAACCCTATCCCTAAACCTAACCCATTAGACTGACAGTCTTCAACTCTCATCACACATTTACACTGGCATTCATCAACTCATTCCAGCCCAGTCACACTGGCATTCATCAACTCTTCCAACCCTGTTACACTGGCATTCTTTAGCTCTCCCCATACAGTTACACTTGAATTCTTCAACTCACTCCAGCCCAGTTACACTGGCATTATTCAACATTTGCAATCCATATACACTGGAATTTTTCAACGCTCTCCAAATATTTACACTGCTGTTGCCCAACTCCCTCCAAAAAGTTACACGGACATTCCTCAACACTCTTCAAACAATTTTACTGGCATTGTTCATCTCTTCCAACCCAGTTACACTGGCATTTTTTTTATATCTCCCCAAACAGTTGCAGTGGTATTCTTCAATGCTCTCCTCCCCAGTTACACTGGCACTTTCCAACTCTTTTCAACCCAGTAACACTGGCATTCTTCAATGCTCTCCAACCCAGTTACACTGGCATTTTTCAACTCCTTCCAACCAGGTACACTGACATCATCAACATTTCCAACCCAATAACACTGGCATCTTGAATATGCTCCCACTGTTACACTGGCATTCTTTAGCTCTCTCGATACAGTTACACTGACATTCTTCCACTCACTGAAGCCCAGTTACACATGCATTCTTCAACTCTTCCAACCCAGATACACTGGAATTTTTCAACGCTCTCCAAACATTTACACTGCTGTTGTCCATCTCCATCCAACCAGTTAAACTGGCATTCTTCAACATTCTTCAAACAATTTCACTGACATTTTTCATCTCTTCCAAACCAGTAACACTGGCATTTTTTTTTAGATCTCTCCAAACAGTTACAGTGGTATTCTTCAAACATCTCCAACTCAGTTAAACTGACATTCTCTAACTCCTTCAGCACAATTACACTGACATTCTTCAACTCTCTCCAAACAGTTACACTGGCAATCTTCAACTCTATCCAACCCAGGTACACTGGCACTTTTCAACTCTCTCCAACCCAATAACACTGGAAAACTTCAACTCTCTCCAGCCCAGTTACACTGGCATTCCTCAAATATCTCTAACCCAGTTACACTGGCATTCTACAGATCTCTCCAACCAAGTAACACCTGCACACTTCAACTCTCTCCAACCCAATAACACTGGAAAACTTCAACTCTCTCCAACCACTTACACTGGCATTGATTAGCTCTTCCAACCCAGTGACACTGGCATTCTTCAAATGTCTCCAACCCAGTTACACTGGCATGCTTTAATTCCCTAACCCTAACCCTAAAACTAACCCGTTAATCTGACACACTTGAACTCTCTCCAACTGTGTGACAGTGGAATTTTGCAACTCTCTCCGACCCAGTTACAGTGGCATTCTCCAACTCTCCCCAAGCCAGTTAAACTGGCATTCATCAAATCTCTCCAACCCAGTTACACTGTCATTCCTCAAATTTCTCCAACCCAGTTACACCGACGTTCTTCAACTTTATACAAGCAAGTTACACTGGCATTCTTCAACTCCTTCCAACCAGGTACACTGGCATCATCAACATTTCCAACCGAATAACACTGGCACTTTTGAACGTGCTCCAACCCTGTTAAACAGGCATTCTTCAACACTCTTCAAATAATTTCACTGGCATTCTTCATCTTTTCCAACCCAGTTACACTGGCATTTTTTTTAGATCTCTCCAAACAGTTACAGTGGTATTCTTCAATGCTCTCCAACCCAGTTACACTGGCAATTTCCAACCCAGTTACATTGGCATTCTTCAACTCGCTCCAACCCAGTCACACTGGCATTCTTCAGCTCTCACCAACCCAGTTATGGTGGCACTCTTCAACTCGCCAACCCTTACCTTAAACCGATTCCATTAGACTGACAGTCTTCAACTCTCTTCACACAGTTACACTGACATTCTACAACTCATTCCAACTCAGTTACACTGCCATTCTTCACCGCATTCCAGCCCAGTTACACTGGCATTCGTCAACTCTTCTAACCCAGTTACACTGCCATTCTTCAACTCTCTTCAATGAATTACACTGACATTCATCAACTCTCTCCAAACAGGTACACTGGCATTCTTCAACTCTCTTCAATCCAGTTAGACTGGCATTCTTCTACTCCCTTACCCTAACCATACACTGACACTGTTGAAGTCTCTCCAACCCAGTTACACTGGCATTCTTCAATCTCTCCAACCCAGTTACACTGGCATTCTTCAATTCCTTCCAACCAGGTACACTGGCATCATCAACATTTCCAACCCAATAACACTGGCATCTTGAACGGGCTCCAACCCTGTTACACTGGCATTCTTCAACTCTCATCACACAGTTACACTGGCATTCTTCAGCTCTCTGCAACCCAGTATTGGTGGCAATCTTTAACTCCCTAACCCTATCCCTAAACCTAACCCATTAGACTGACAGTCTTCAACTCTCATCACACATTTACACTGGCATTCATCAACTCATTCCAGCCCAGTCACACTGGCATTCATCAACTCTTCCAACCCTGTTACACTGGCATTCTTTAGCTCTCCCCATACAGTTACACTTGAATTCTTCAACTCACTCCAGCCCAGTTACACTGGCATTATTCAACATTTGCAATCCATATACACTGGAATTTTTCAACGCTCTCCAAATATTTACACTGCTGTTGCCCAACTCCCTCCAAAAAGTTACACGGACATTCCTCAACACTCTTCAAACAATTTTACTGGCATTGTTCATCTCTTCCAACCCAGTTACACTGGCATTTTTTTTATATCTCCCCAAACAGTTGCAGTGGTATTCTTCAATGCTCTCCTCCCCAGTTACACTGGCACTTTCCAACTCTTTTCAACCCAGTAACACTGGCATTCTTCAATGCTCTCCAACCCAGTTACACTGGCATTTTTCAACTCCTTCCAACCAGGTACACTGACATCATCAACATTTCCAACCCAATAACACTGGCATCTTGAATATGCTCCCACTGTTACACTGGCATTCTTTAGCTCTCTCGATACAGTTACACTGACATTCTTCCACTCACTGAAGCCCAGTTACACATGCATTCTTCAACTCTTCCAACCCAGATACACTGGAATTTTTCAACGCTCTCCAAACATTTACACTGCTGTTGTCCATCTCCATCCAACCAGTTAAACTGGCATTCTTCAACATTCTTCAAACAATTTCACTGACATTTTTCATCTCTTCCAAACCAGTAACACTGGCATTTTTTTTAGATCTCTCCAAACAGTTACAGTGGTATTCTTCAAACATCTCCAACTCAGTTAAACTGACATTCTCTAACTCCTTCAGCACAATTACACTGACATTCTTCAACTCTCTCCAAACAGTTACACTGGCAATCTTCAACTCTATCCAACCCAGGTACACTGGCACTTTTCAACTCTCTCCAACCCAATAACACTGGAAAACTTCAACTCTCTCCAGCCCAGTTACACTGGCATTCCTCAAATATCTCTAACCCAGTTACACTGGCATTCTACAGATCTCTCCAACCAAGTAACACCTGCACACTTCAACTCTCTCCAACCCAATAACACTGGAAAACTTCAACTCTCTCCAACCACTTACACTGGCATTGATTAGCTCTTCCAACCCAGTGACACTGGCATTCTTCAAATGTCTCCAACCCAGTTACACTGGCATGCTTTAATTCCCTAACCCTAACCCTAAAACTAACCCGTTAATCTGACACACTTGAACTCTCTCCAACTGTGTGACAGTGGAATTTTGCAACTCTCTCCGACCCAGTTACAGTGGCATTCTCCAACTCTCCCCAAGCCAGTTAAACTGGCATTCATCAAATCTCTCCAACCCAGTTACACTGTCATTCCTCAAATTTCTCCAACCCAGTTACACCGACGTTCTTCAACTTTATACAAGCAAGTTACACTGGCATTCTTCAACTCCTTCCAACCAGGTACACTGGCATCATCAACATTTCCAACCGAATAACACTGGCACTTTTGAACGTGCTCCAACCCTGTTAAACAGGCATTCTTCAACACTCTTCAAATAATTTCACTGGCATTCTTCATCTTTTCCAACCCAGTTACACTGGCATTTTTTTTTTAGATCTCTCCAAACAGTTACAGTGGTATTCTTCAATGCTCTCCAACCCAGTTACACTGGCACTTTCCAACCCAGTTACATTGGCATTCTTCAACTCGCTCCAACCCAGTCACACTGGCATTCTTCAGCTCTCACCAACCCAGTTATGGTGGCACTCTTCAACTCGCCAACCCTTACCTTAAACCGATTCCATTAGACTGACAGTCTTCAACTCTCTTCACACAGTTACACTGACATTCTACAACTCATTCCAACTCAGTTACACTGCCATTCTTCACCGCATTCCAGCCCAGTTACACTGGCATTCGTCAACTCTTCTAACCCAGTTACACTGCCATTCTTCAACTCTCTTCAATGAATTACACTGACATTCATCAACTCTCTCCAAACAGGTACACTGGCATTCTTCAACTCTCTTCAATCCAGTTAGACTGGCATTCTTCTACTCCCTTACCCTAACCATACACTGACACTGTTGAAGTCTCTCCAACCCAGTTACACTGGCATTCTTCAATCTCTCCAACCCAGTTACACTGGCATTCTTCAATTCCTTCCAACCAGGTACACTGGCATCATCAACATTTCCAACCCAATAACACTGGCATCTTGAACGGGCTCCAACCCTGTTACACTGGCATTCTTCAACTCTCATCACACAGTTACACTGGCATTCTTCAGCTCTCTGCAACCCAGTATTGGTGGCAATCTTTAACTCCCTAACCCTATCCCTAAACCTAACCCATTAGACTGACAGTCTTCAACTCTCATCACACATTTACACTGGCATTCATCAACTCATTCCAGCTCAGTCACACTGGCATTCATCAACTCTTCCAACCCTGTTACACTGGCATTCTTTAGCTCTCCCCATACAGTTACACTTGAATTCTTCAACTCACTTCAGCCCAGTTACACTGGCATTATTCAACACTTCCAACCCAGATACACTGGAATTTTTCAACGCTCTCCAAATATTTACACTGCTGTTGCCCAACTCCCTCCAAAAAGTTACATTGGCATTCCTCAACACTCTTCAAACAATTTTACTGGCATTCTTCATCTCTTCCAAACCAGTTACACTGGAATTTTTTAGATCTCTCCAAACCAGTTACACTGGCACTTTCCAACTCTCTTCAACCCCATTACATTGGCATTCTTCAACTCACACCAACCCAGTCTCAATGGCATTCTTCAACTCGCTCCAACCCAGTTATGGTAGCACTCTTCAACTCCCTAACCTTAACCTTAAACCTAATCCATTACACTGACAGTCTTCAACTCTCTTCACACAGTTACACTCGCATTCATCAACTCATTCCAACCCGGTTACACTGGCATTCTACAACTCACTCCAACCCAGTTGCACTGTCATTCTTCAACTCATTCCAACCCAACGGCACTGGCATTCATCAACTCTTCCAAACCCAGTTACACTGGCGTTCTGCAACTCTCTCCAACCATGTACACTGGCATTCATCAGCACTTCCAACCTAATAACACTGGCACTCTTGAACATGCTCTAACCCTGTTACACTGGTATTCTTTGGCTCTTTCCATACAGTTACATAGGCATTCTTCCACTCACTCCAGCCCAGTTACACTGGTGTTCTACAACTCTCTCCAACCAGGTACACTGGCATTCGTCAGCGCTTCCAACCTAATAACACTTGAACTCTTGAACGTGCTCCAACCCTGTTACACTGGTATTCTTTGGCTCTCTCCATACAGTTACACACGCATTCTCCCACTCACTCCAGCCAGTTACACTGGCATTCTTCAACTCTTCGAACCCAGATACACTGGAATTTTTCAATGCTCTCCAAACATTTACACTGCTGTTGTCCATCACCCTCCAACCAGTTACACTGGCATTCTTCGACACTCTTAAAATTTCACTGGCATTCTTCATCTCTTCCAACCCAGTTATACTGGCACTTTCCAACTCTCTTCAACCCCATCACAATGGCATTGTTCAACTCACACCAACCCAGTTACACTGGCATTCTTAAACTCTCTCCAACCTAGTTATGGTGGCACTCTTCAACTCCCTAACCCTAACACTAAACCTAATCCATTAGACTGACAGTCTTCAACTCTCTTCACACAGTTACACTGGCATTCTTCAACCCATTCCAACCCAATTGCACTGCCATTCTTCAACTCATTCCAACCCAATTACACTGGCATTCATCAACTCTTCCAACCCAGTTACACGGAATTCTTCAATTCTCTCCAACCAGTTACACTGCCATTCCTCAACTCTCTCCAACCCAGTTACACTGGCGTTCTACAACTCTCTACACTGGCATTCATTAGCACTTCCAACCTAATAACACTTGCACTCTTGAACGTGCTCCAACTCTGTTACACTGGTATTCTTTGGCTCTCTCCATACAGTTTCAGTGACAATCTTCAACTCACTCTAGCCCAGTTACACTGAAATTCTACAACTCTCACCAACCAAGTTACACTGGAATTCTTCAACTCTATCCAGCCCAGTTACACTGGAATTGTTCAGCATTCTCCAAATATTTAGACTGCTATTCTCCAACTCTCTGCAGTGAGTTACTCTGGCATTCTTCAACGCTCTCCAACCCAGTTACAATGTCATTTTTCAACTCTCTCCAACCAGTAAAACTGACATTCTTCAACTCTCTTCAAACAATTTCACTGGCATTCTTCATCTCTTCCAACTCAGTTACACTGGCATGTTTTTAGGTCTCTCCAAACAGTTACAGTGGTATTCTTCAACACTCTCCAACCCAGTTACACTGGCACTTTCCAACTCTCTTCAACCCTGTTACACCGGCATTCTTCAACTCACACCAACCCAGTTACACTGGCATTTTACAACTCTCTCTAACCCAGTTACACTGGCACTCTTCAAATCTCTCCAACCAGTTACACTGGCATTCCTCAAATATCTCAAACCCAGTTACACTGGCATTGATTCCAACCCAGTTACTCCGGCATTCTTTAATTCTCTCCAACCAGTTACACTGGCATGCCTCAACTCTTTCCAACCCAGGTACAGTGGCATTCTTCAACTCTCTCCAAACAGTTTCACTGGCACTCTTCATCTCCTGCAACCCAATTCCACTGGCAATATTCAATACTCTCCTAATCAGTTACACTGGCATTCTTCAACTCGCTCCAACCCAGTGACACTGGCATTCATCAACTCTCCCCAACCCTGTTGCACTGGCACTACTTAACTCTCTCCAACCAAGTTACACTAGCATTCTTCAACTCCCTCCAACCCTACGGCACTGGAAAACATCACCTCTACACAGCCAGCTACACTGGCATTGATTATGTCTTCCTACCCAGTTACACTGGAACCATTTAACACTCTCCAATCCAGTTACACTGGCATTCTTCAACTCTCTGCAACCCAGTTACACTGGCGTTCTTCAACTCTCTCCAACCAGGTACATTGGCATTCATCAGCACTTCCAACAACACTGGCACTCTTGAACATGCTCCAATCCTGTTACACTGCCATTCTTTAGCTCTCTCCATACAGTTACAGTGGCAATCTTCAACTCACTCCAGCCCAGTTACACTGGAATTCTACAACACTCTCCAAACAGTTACACTGGCGTTCTTCAACTCTCTCCAAACCAGTTATACTGGCATTCTTCAATTCTATCCAGCCCAGTTACACTGAAATTTTTCAATGCTCTCAAAACATTTACAGCGGCATTCTTCAATGCTCTACAACCCAGTTACACTGGCACTTTCCAACTTTCTTCAACCCTGTTACACTGGCGTTCTTCAACTCTCTCCAATTGAGTTACACTGACATTCTTCAACTCTCTCCAACCCAATAACACTGGCATTCTTCAACTCTCTCCAACCCAGTTACACTGGCATTTTGCAACTCTCTGCAACCCAGTTATACTGGCACTCTTCAACTCTTTCCAAACAAGTTACGCTGGCATGCTTCAATTCTCTCCAACCAGTTACACTAACATTCCTCAAATATCTCCAACCCAGTTACACTGGCATTGATTCCAACCCAGTTACTCTGGCATTCTTCAATTCTCTCCAACCAATTACACTGGCATTCTTCAACTCTCTCCAACCCAGTTACTCTGGCATTCTTCAATTCTCTTCAAACAGTTTCACTGGCATCCTTCAACTTTCTCCAACCCAGTTACACTGACATTCTTCAACTCTCTCCAACCAAGTTACATTGGCATTCTTCAACACTCTCCAACACTGTTACACTGGCATTCTTCAACTCTCTCCAACACAGTTACACTGACATTCTTCAACTATCTCCAACCCAGTTACACTGGCATTCTTCAACTCTCTCCAACCAAGTTACATTGGCATTCTTCAACACTCTCCAACATTGTTACACTGGCATTCTTCAACTCTCTCCAACACAGTTACACTGACATTCTTCAACTATCTCCAACCCAGTTACACTGGCATTCTTCAACTCTCTCCAACCAAGTTACACTGGAATTCTTCAACTCTCTCCAACCCTATAACACTGAAAAACCTCATCTCTACATAACCAGTTACACTGGCATTGATTAGCTCTTCCTAGCCAGTTACACTGGAATCATTTAACTCTCTGCAACCCAGTTATACTTGAATTCTTCAACTCTCTCCAATCCAGTTACACTGACATTCTTCATCTCTCTCCAACCCAGGTACACTGGCATTCTTCAATTCTCTTTAAACTGTTTCTCTGGCATTCTTCATCTCTTGTAACCCAGTTCCACAGGCAATATTCAACTCTCTTCTAATCAGTTACACTGGCATTCTTCAACTCTCTCCAACCTAGTTACACTGGCATTCTTCAACTCTTCCAACCCAATAACAGTGGCATTCTACCACTTTCTCCAACACAGTTACACTGGAATTCATCAGATTTCTCCAACCAAGTTACACTGGCATTCTTCAACTCACTCCAGCCCGATTATACTAGAATTCTACAACCCTCTCCAACCCAGTTACACTGGCAATATTCAACTCTCTCCTAATCAGTTACACTGGCATTTATCAACTCTCTCCAACCCAGTTACACTGGTATACTTCATCTATTCCCTCAGTTAATGCACACACTCCCTCACTCCCTCAGTTAATGCTGACACTGTCCCTCACTCCCTCAGTTATTGCACACACTCCCTAACTCCCTCAGTTAATGCTGACACTGTCCCTCACTCCCTCTGTTATTGCACACATTCCCTCACTCCCTCAGTTAATACTGACAATCTCCCTCACTCCCTCAGTTACTGCTGTCACTCCCTAACTCCCTCAGTTAATGCTGACACACTCCTTCACTCCCTCAGTTAATGCACACATTCCCCCTCACTCCCTCAGTTAATGCACACACTCCCCCTCACTCCCTCAGTTAATGCACACACTCTCCCTCCCTAACATAAAGCACCACCTCTAGCTTCTGCCTGCTTCACTTCCACCTTCATTGACATCCACATCTCCTTCTTGCAGTAACTGTCATTCCTTTGGTGATGATCTTAAACTTATGATCTATACTTACCAACCCACTGACCAGTAGAAATAATTTTTCCCTATATACCTTATCAAAACAACTCGTAAATTTAAACAGCACTATCAGATTTCCTCTTATCTCTTCTCCATTCCAATTAAAAGAGCCCCTGTTTCGTGTGTCCTCATAACTGAAACCTCAAAGCTTGGAATCATATGGAGAAGACTATTGGTTCCATCAGGGTGAGCCTACGTACCCAATACTGTTAGTTACAAAAACCTTTACTCACCAATTCCTGCATATCCGCTTTGTCCATAGTTATAAGGTTCAGGCTCTGGAAAAAAAGGAGCAGTTGTTTAATATATCTGGGGCATATGACCGTCATTGTTATGGATTGTTCTGTGCATATTATTGACTGTATATTAAGCTGCACAATCTGCCATTACAGTGCACACAGGTACTGAAGATGAATCAAAGGACAATGTCTCCATTTGGGACGGGGGACGAATCAAAGGACATATCGGGGTAGAAATTCACCACCACCAGAAACGGGTCGCACATGCCACTTCTGATGTATTTTCACTGCCGCTGTGGATGAGGTGGCCTCCTGTGTGAAATTCAGCTCTTTGGCATTTGTTATCAAGCAGATCAAAAGTTGGTGATAATGGGGGCAGGAGTGGCGGCGGTGAGCACACTAGAGGGGCAGAAGTGGTGGTGGTGAGCACACTAGAGGGGCAGAAGTGGCGGTGGTGAACACACTAGAGGGGCAGAAGTGGTGATGGTGAGCACACTAGAGGGGCAGAAGTGGTGATGGTGAACACACTAGAGGGGCAGAAGTGGTGGTGGTGAGCACATTAGAGGGGCAGAAGTGGTGGTGGTGAGCACACTAGAGGGGCAGAAGTGGTGGTGGTGAGCACACTAGAGGGGCAGAAGTGGCGGCAGGAAGGAGTCTCCGCCGCTGTCAGTCATCAGCGGAGCGCTCATGACGCCATGACGCGCGTGCGTCACCACGTCTCTCCCCTTCACTTAGAGGGGAGGGATGCTGCGAGCTCTGCGATTATTTTAGTTAGGTCCACTGGGCACCAGGGAGGGTTTCATACCTGAGGCATAATTGTCGGGCCGACCTGGCAGTCGGCCGAAGAAAAAATATGAAATGGCAGCCACGGCAGTGCGCTCTCTCCTTGAATGGCCGCCGCACAGCCATGTCGCACACACTGAAAACACAGTGCACCGACAGAAAAAGCTGTCGGGGGCACCGCTCGGCAGCCCGAAGATTTTTGTAGCTGAATTTAGATGGAGGTTGGAGAGATTGGCGGTGCGCTCTCTGATGACGCACTTAGGACCGGTCGGCAGTAGCGGGATGGCAGTGGGGACCACCGGAAAAACCAGCTCGGCATATTTCGCTGGCGGCGGCCATTCGAACCGCAAATCGGCGGCCACTGGACTCTGCCGCTTGGACACCGCTTTCCAACGGACAGAGGCCTTTTCGGGAGGCTGAATTTCGTCCCCAGAGTCTCCATCTGGGCGAAAATGAATCAAAGTAGAGAGTCTTCATTTAGGACAGGAGGTAAATCAAAGAACAGAGACTTAAAATTGGGCTGAAATTGAATCAAAGTTCTGATTCTCCATTTGGGACAGAAGGTGTATCAAAGGACAGAGTCTTCATTTGGGGTGATTTGGGATTTAAGTATTTGAATACCATGTTTAATTATCTTCCAAGTTAGGACGAGGTTTAATCCAGTAAAAGATAAATTTAGGACTTATAACTTGTAGTTCTTCAGAGAAGAATTGATCAACACACGTATTGGTTTCCTGGATAGAATGAGGGAGGCGAAAAGACGGAAATCATTTCATGAGTGTTGCCCAGGCACAGAAAGCAGGAAAATCAACCCTTGGAAACTTAATTTACTTGGTAAATAAATTGTGGAAAAAATTTATAGTGAGTCAATTGGCTCATTCACCTTCTTCAGTAACACGAGTAATACTCAAAAGTTTACATTGGAAATCTACATTATAAATGTTTACATCAGCAGTTGCAATATTAAATATTGATATAAAAACGTGACTAAAAATCATGACAACTGGAAGGGAATGTTGCAGATACTTCATTAACTTCCTTTGGTAACCTGCAGAGACTATTTACTGAGATCATAAAACTATCAACATTTCTAGCAAATAGGGGGCCATTGATCCCACTATGGGTGTGCTGTTTGTTTGCTCGCACAATCAGAAAGCAATCCCCACAGCCTTGTACATTCGTCTGCTTCAAATATCTCCAAATCTCCCTTAAAGGTGCAGCGGTCTCGCTCAACCAATCCCATAATCAATAACTCGGAGTAACGAGATTTCTCCTAAACTCTCTCCTCACTCTTGACAATTTTAAATTAGTGGCCCCTCATCACTGACTTCCCAGCTAGAGGAAATAGTCTTTCCCTATTAACTCCATCAAAACCCTTGATAATTTCGAAACTCTGCTCTCAGCCATCCCTACCCCAGTGTCTCAAATCTGTCCTTATAATTATAGTTTCCTTTTATCATCCTTATTAATCTATACCTTATAGTCTCCATGGCCATAATGCCCATTCTATATTGGGGCACCCAAAACTGCTTGAACTGTAGCCAAACCAAAGCCTTATATATCATTAGTGCTTCACCCTTGTGCTCTAAGCCCCTCTCTATGAAACCCACATTTCTGTTGGGCTTTTTTGGCTTTATCTTACTACACATACTTTCAGGGAATTGTGTATTTGAACCCCGAGGTTTCTCTGTTTACCCATGCCCTTCAGAATCGTTCCATTAAGGGTCCACTCCCATTCCTTGAGTGTTTTTGGAGCTGCACACATCCAGGCAAATGGAAAGTATTCCATCACACTCCTGACTTGTACTTTGTAGATGGTGGAAAGGCTTTGGGGAGTCAGGAAGTGAGTCTCCAATTATGAATCTCCAACTGTGAATTTTAAATGGTATTACATTGACTACTTTCCAGTTCCATGGCACAATCTTCACATTTAAGGAATGTGACCAGAGTCTCTGCTATCTCCTCTCTGACATCCTTCAATAGACCAAGGTTCATCCCTTGAGTGTCCGGTGACTTTTACACCTTGACATCTGCTTATTTATGCAGGACTAATTTATTTTATACAGTTATTTCTAACAATTGCTCCATAATCCCCACACGTACATCTACAATCTCACTTCCATCATCATTTGTGAAAAGTGATTTCAAGAGCTTGTAGTAGACAGAATATACTATATTGAATGGGTTGGTACTAATTTATTGAATTTACCACAATGAAATCAAACAGGCAATAATTACAAAGGGTTGTCCATTAGCTGTCAGTGTAAGAGTAGTTCTTACAGAAAGATGATGGAGCAGGGTGAAAGGGAATGAAAAAATGAGGATGTATGAAAGACTGTAGAGAGTAGAGGAAGAGATAGCAAGAAGATAAGAAGACAGAACATGAAGAAAACAGTCAGAAATAGAGAGAGAAGGGAGGAAGGAAAACGCCAAAGAAAATAAAATGAGTAAGGATCAGAAATATGACAATGGTGAAACTGAAGGTTCTGAACCAAGAGGATTAATCAATAATGGGAAAAGGAAGATTGGAGCAAAGGATCTGGATCGGCAGTGGAAACATGAGGAGTCAATCAAGATATCACAAGCAGGCAGGTGGTGTGCCCCTTTTAGAAAGAACAAATTTGTACTCATACAGCATCCCACCACATCACTCAGAATCTTTCTGATGCATTTCCACAGACAATGAATTGCTCTGAAGCACCAATACAACATTTTGGACACAGCAAAGTCCCTCAAGGAGCAGTGAGACAAATGACCAGATAATCTATTTTTGAGACAGATGATTTTCCAGGACACCAGGCAAGCTCACTGCTCTTTAATGGGATATTAATGGCTGGATTCTCCACGCCACAGGCGGTGGGTCGGAGCTGGATTTCCCGTGGAGAAATTTCCAGCCCTTAATGCCCACCTAACCCGACAGATGGCACCTCAGTTAAACATTCAAATGATGGCACCATTAACAGTGCTGTATCAGAGCATCATGTGTAGAAGTGACACTTCCACCCAGAATCCTTTATATCAGAACTATCACTGCTATCAACACAATCATTTTAACTGAGGTGTACAGTCAAGTAAAGCAAGTGATGAGGGAAATTAAAAGAAGAATGTGAAACAGTGACATAAACTTACCAACATTGCTCAGCAAGCTGCAGAGAGCCAAAATGGCCAGTAATACAAACATTGCAAATGTCCGCAGCAAGCACCAAGGCTCCCTATGCTTGCAGGACTCTGGGCAGTAATAGCTCTGCTGACCAGCCACTCCTGATAACCCTAGTCTGAACATTTATATTCAAGCACTGGAGGCAGTCACACCTCCTGAAATCACAGAGCAAAACAGTTGGGAGCTGGTGCGTGCCAAACAGGATCCAAGTTATCGAATCAATAGCATTCGCACAATAAAAGCTGGTAAAATGTCACAGTTAACACTATCCCATTCAGTTTGTGCTGTCATGTTCAGTGAGTTCTTGAGACACATTAACTTTAACTAATAACTTGTTCCCATCACACCCCAAAGTATTGTACTGATGTTTCACCGCTGTTAATGGGTAATTGCACAAGAGACTGGTTTTTAACACAGGTAGCAGGGAAGCCTTTCTACTTTAATGCAAATATTGAACTTCTTTTGACTTTGTGCAACCGAACAAAACCCACTTGAACAATGTTTGAGCTACTGATTGGTCAAGTTGTCCCGACCGGCATCAGTTCCCAACAATGGCGTGCGTGAGTCAAAAAGGCCAATTTTTCGGGTTTACTCAAGGATTTTAGTTGCCACTAATTTTAATGGGGAGAGACCTGTGGGCCGAGCGCCCCTGATTTCCTGATGTGGTGGACAAGGATTTCTATTGGCAGCACAAACTAAGAACATGACCCACAGAGAAGATTGTAGGGTCGAAATTCGGTATCCCGTTTTTTGAGGCAGTGACAACGGCTGAGTGGAGATTTTACCGGCAGGCGGTAGTTGCCGCCACCAACTGTGAAATTCAGTTTTGCTGCCTGGAGAGGGGATTGCAGCGTTAAATCAGGCATTGCACACTACTCTGGAGATGGTAAACGGTGGTAAATGGGGCGGTAATCATCATTTGTAACTGCGCCACAGACACACTGCCGCCACCTGGATTCAATTGAGGTGGTGATTGGGCGCGGCACCGCCTCGTGCGTATACTCGCTTCCTACGTGCACACTCACAGGGTGAAGGTGGCAGATGCAGCAGCAGCTCGCCAGTATGCACACTGCTTCTCCAACCCTGCCATCGATGCACTGCTTGATGCCCTGGAGAGGTGTCGAGACTTACTGAGGACGCAGGCTGGCAGGACTTCACAGCCCCAGACATTTCGAAGGCTATGGCGGGAAGTTGCTGAAATAATGTCAGCGAGTGATACGGTGCCTAGGACAGTGACCCAATGTCACAAGAAGTGGACTGACGTGACTCGGTTGCTGAGGGTGCGTATCTTTAACATTAACCTGAGCATGCCATGCTCTGAGCTCAATGTGCAATCTCTCCTCAATGTGAAGGTGTTGGACCCCATGCTCTATGTGGGTGAGGCCAGATGCAATGTTCGCATTTGCAGCCTCATCCACTCCAAGGGCCTACATTGGCTGTTAACCTTCCAACTCTGTAGTTGATACCCACCCCTCATCTTGTTACCTCCTCAGTTTTCATATGCATCTGGAAGATGCTATCCTTACCGTTACTGTTCGGTCCTCGCTCCCCCTCATTCAAGCATTGCCACACTAAGTACTCACAGCTAATGGAAGTTACATTGACCTTTAAAGATTCTCATACACTAAAATAGAAACATAGAAATTTACAGCGCAGAAGGAGGCCATTTTGACCTATCGTGTCCGCGCCGGCTGATAAAGAGCCGCACGGCCCTTGGTCGGCAGCCCTGAAGGTTACATATAAACCTATGAACAATGATGGAAAGGCAAAGAGCACCCAGCCCAACCAGTCCGCCTCACACCACTGCAACACCCCTTATACTAAAAGCATCTACACTCCACCCCATCCGGAGCCATGTGATCTCCTGGGAGAGGCAAAAACCAGATAAAAACCCAGACCAAGTTAGGGAGAAAAAAATCTGGGAAAATTCCTCTCCGACTCATCCAGGCGATCGAAACTAGTCCAGGAGATCATGCTGGCCATATTCTATTCCCTGCATTACTTACCATTATATCTGCTCCGTCCTACAAAAGGTAATCGAGTCTAATCCCAATTACCAGCTCTAGGTCCATAACCCTGCAGGTTACGGCACTTTAAGTGCCCATCCAACCATATCTCAAAAGTGGTGAGGGTTTCTGCATCCACCACTCTTCCAGGCAGCGAGTTCCAGATCCCCACAACCCTCTGCATAAAGAAGCTCCCCCTCAAATCCCCTCTAAACATTCCACCAACCACCTTAAAACTATGCCCCCTCATAATAGACCCCTCCACCAATGGAAATAGACCCTTACTATCCACTGTATCCAAGCCCCTCAATATTTTGTACACCTCGATGAGGTCTCCTCTCAATCTCCTCTGTTCCAATGAGAATAAACCCAGCCTATCCAATCTGTCCTCATAACTAAGATTCTCCATTCCAGGCAGCATCCTAGTAAATCTCCTCTGCACCCTCTCTAGTGCAATCACGTCCTTCCTATAATACGGTGACCAGAGCTGCATGCAATACTCCAGCTGTGACCTAACCAAAGTATTATACAATTTAAGCATAACATCCCTGCTCTTATATTCTATGCCTCGGCCAATAAAGGCAAGCATTCCATATGCCTTCTTAACCACCTTATCCACCTGGCCTGCTACTTTCAGGGATCTGTAGACAAGCACTCCAAGGTCCCTTTGTTCATCTACACTATTAAGTGACCTACCGCTTAATGTGCATACTCTTTCCTTAATTAGCCCTCCCAAAGTGCATTACCTCTCACTTCTCTGCTGAATTAAATTCCATTTGCCATTGCTCTGCCCACCTGACAAGTAGATTGATATCCTCCTGCAGCCCATGACTTTTCTCTTCATTATCAACCACACAGCCAATTTTAATCGTCTGCAAATTTCTTAATCATACTCCCTATATTCAAATCTAAATCATTGATATATACCACAAAAAGCAAGGGTCCCAGTATTGAGGCCTGCGGAACCCCACTGGAAACATCCTTCCAGTCACAAAAACATCCATCAATCATTACCCTTTGCTTTCTACCTCCAAGCCAATTTTGGATCCAACTTGCCACTTTACCCTGTATCCCATGGGCTTTAACCTTCATGAGCAGTCTACTATGTGGGACCTTATCAAAAGCTTTGCTAAAGTCCATATATACTACATCGTACGCACTACCCTCATCGACCCTCTTGGTTACCTCCTCAAAAAATTCAATCAGGTTCGTCAAACACAATCTTCCCTTAACAAATCCATGCTGACTGTTCCTAATTAATCCTGCCTTTCCAAATGCAGATTTATCCTGTCTTTCAGGACTTTTTCCAATAATTTTCCCACCACTGACGTTAGGCTGACAGGCCTGTAATTACTCGGCCTATCCCTTTCTCCTTTCTTAAACAAGGGTACTACATTAGCAGTCCTCCAATCCTCCGGCACCATGCCCAGATCCAAAGAGGACTGGAAAATGATGGTCAAGGCCTCTGCTATTTCCTCTCTTACTTCACTTAACAGCCTGGGATGCATTTCATCCGGGCCTGGGGACTTATCTACTTTCAAAGCTGCTAAACCCCTTAATACTTCCTCTCTCACTATATTTATTTTATCCAGAATATCACACTCCTCCTCGATAGCAGTATCTGCATTGTCCCTTTCCTTTGTGAAAACAGATGCAAAGTATTCATTAAGAACCCTCCCAACATCTTCCGCCTCCACACATAGATTACCCTCATGGTCTTTAATAGGCCCTATCCTTTCTTTAGTTACCCTCTTACTCTTAATATATTTATAGAACACCTTAGGGTTTTCCTTAATTTTACTGGCCAAGAATTTCTCGTGCTCTTTCTTAGCATTCCTAATATCCTTTTTAATTTTGCCTCTTAACTTTCTATATTCCTCTAAAGATTCTATAGTATTTAACCATTGGTATATGACATAAGCATCCCTTTTTTTCTTAATCCTCCCCTGTAAGTCCCTAGACATCCAGGGGGCTCTAGAATTATTTTTCCCAGCCTTTTTCTTTAAGGGCACATGTTTGGCCTAAGCCTTCCCGATCTCCTCCTTGAATGCCTCCCACTGTTCCAACACTGATTTAGCCACAAGTAGCTGTTTCCAGTCCACTATGGCCAAATCACTCCTTAACTTAGCAAAATTAGCTTTTCCCCAATTCAGGACTTTTATTCCAGGCCTATACTTGTCCTTATCCATAAACAACTTGAATCTGACTGAATTATGGTCACCAGCACCCAAGTGCTCTCCCACTAATACCCCTTCAACCTGCCCAGCTTCATTCCCCAAAACTAAATCCAAGACCGCCCCCTCCTGTGTTGGGCTTGTTACATACTGACTAAAAAAGTTCTCTTGAATGCATTTCAAGAATCCACCCCCTCTATACCCTTCACACTAAATTTGTCCCAATCAATATTTGGATAGTTAAAATCCCCTATTATTACTACCCTATGGTTTTTGGATTTCACAGCAATGTGCCTACATATTTGCTCCTCTATCTCCCTCCCACTGTTTGGGGGTCTATAATACACGCCCAGCAGTGTGATCGTCCCTTTTTTATTTTTCAATTCGACCCATATGGCCTCATTTGATGATCCCTCTAACATATCATCCCTCCTCACCACTGTAATAGTTTCTTTAATCAGTACCGCAACCCACCTCTTTTTACCCCCCTCTCTATCTTGTCTAAAAATCCTGTAGCCAAGAATATTGATTGCCAAACCTGCCCCTCTTTCAGCCATGTTTCTGTAATGGCTATAATGTCATACTCCCAAGTGTCTACCTGTGTTCTTAGCTCATCCGCCTTATTCGCTATACTCCGTGCATTAAAGTATATACCATTCAGCACAGGAAGACCTCCTTGCTTACTACATACTAAGCCCTGTTTCCTCTGCCTTACAAATTTGCTTTCTAGATTCTTGCTATCCAATTTCAACTTTACTTCCTTCCGTTTTGAAATTGTTCTCAGGTTCCCATCCCCCGCCAATCCAGTTTAAACTCTCCCCAACAGCACGAGCAAAACTCCCCGCGAGGATATTGGTCCCGGCGCTGTTGAGGTGCAACCCGTTTGGTTTGTACAGGTCCCATCTCCCCCAGAAGTAGTCCCAATGCCTCAAGAATTTAAAGCCCTACACCAACTTTCCAGCCACGTGTTCATCCTCTCTATCCTTCTATTCTTATACTCATTAGCACGTGACACCAGTAGTAACCCGGAGATTACTACCTTTGAGGTCCTACCTTTAATTTTCTTCCTAGTTCCCTGAATTCTTCCTGTAGGACCTCATCCCTTATTTTACCTATGTCGTTGGTTCCGATATGGACCACGACCTCTAGCTGTTTACCCTTCCCCCAGAATGCCCTGCATCCGCTCTGTGACATCCTTGACCCTGGCACCAGCGTGGCACCAAATCATTCGGGAGTCACGTCTACGGTTACAGAAACGCCTGTCTGTTCCCCTAATTATAGAATCCCCTATCACTAGAGCTCTTTTATTCTTTATCCCTCCCTCCTGTGCAGCTGAGCCACCCATGGTGCCTTGGAATTGGCACCACGGGTGCCAATTTGAAAGTGATTTGAAAGTGAGATGGACTCATGGGGGGACTCCTGCACTACCTGCCTAGCACACTTACTACGTCTGGTGGTCACCCACTTCCTCTCTACCTGCACGTCTTTAAGCTGCGGGGTGACCACCTCCTGAAACGTGCTATCCATGTAGTTCTCAGCCTCGCGGATACACCGTATTGACTCCACCCTTTGCTCCAGCTCCAAAACGCGGAGCTCGAGCAGTTGATGCTGGAGACACCTCTTGCACACATGGTTGTCTAGGCTGCGCGAAGCATCCAGGTCTTCCCACATACCGCAGGATGTGCACTCCATGGGACTGAGCCGCACTGTCATCCTTCTAGTTAGACTTATCTAGTTTAAAATCTACTTAAAAAGAAATAGGGAAAAGAGAGCTACTTACCAACTCACCTCACCGACCTCTGAGGCCTCCTGAACTCACTGACCTCTGTGGCCTCCCGACCTCTCAGCCTCCGAACTCCAAACCTAAAAGAAATAGAGAAAAGAGAGCTACTTACCAACTCACCTCACTGACCTCCGAGGCCTCCAAACGCCCGGTCTCCAAACTCCTGACTCGCTGACCTCCCGCCTCACCGATCTCAGGGCCTTACCGACTCACCGACCTCCTGACTCGCTGACCTCCCGCCTCACTGATCTCAGGGCCTTACCGATCTCAGGGCCTTACCGACTCATCGACCTCCCGACTCGCTGACCTCCCGCCTCACCGACCTCAGGGCCTTACCGACTCACCGACCTCAGGGCCTTACCGACATGTTCTGAACAATGTAAGGCACTTCCGACAGATGGATAGAAGGGCGCAGACTCTGATGTCCTCTTTAATCTTGCAGGCATAGAAGGGAACAGACTGGAAGAGGTGACGCTGATCTGCAACCCATAAATGCATTGGATGAACGCGTCTCGGCCCTAATGGGCGCACAAGTGTGTGCGGTGGCGGTGGGTCAGGCCGAGCCCCCTCGGGACAGTGACGATATGTTGAGTTCCTTTGCAGCCTCCAGCAGGCCGCAGCCCTGACACCACAATCCTTCACCACTTTGCATGAGACTGGCATTTCCGAACGCCATTCCCAGACCTGGCCTCCTGCCCTGTAGGTAACCACTCATCTCTGGCTTTGTGTTTTCTGATGATGACTCAGACGGCCAGGGGTCTGCACGTCAGCCTTCCACTGCGGGTGATGGTGGAGAGGAGGAGGAAGCGGAGGACACCTATCTGGACACGACAGAGGATCCAACGTCCTCACAGAACGGGGCCAGCAGATTTTTACGGAAGGTATGGTCGGGGAGATGGTGGTGGATGATGCGCCGGGACCCAGTGATCTGCAGCAACACCAGCAACGGGAGAGGGGAGGCCCGGGGGCCAGCTCCCTGGAGGGTGAGTGCGCGCCTGAGTGAGGAGCCCGAATTAGAGTATCTCGCCAGTCAGTCATTGCAGATGCACAGTGATCCGCTGGGTGATTTGTCAAGCATGCCCAAGAGTGTCAATGCACTAGCTGTGAGGATGGAGGAGTCCGCCTCAACTGTTGCACAAGCCTCACAGCAGCCCGTCGAGCCCATCCTTGATAGATACCAATGGATGTTGGATGCCCCAAGTGACCGTGGGGGTTCCAGACATGATGGCATGGGCTATGGCTGACATGGCAGTAGCCATTGAGCACCAGGCCGATGCTATGGCAGGCCTGCAGACTGTCATGTCGTCAGTGCATGGTGGCATCAATCAGCTCCGTGGTGTGCTGCAGTCGCAGTCTGCCCTAATGCAGAGCCAACTTGAATCCATGCAGGCACTGACCACTGCCATCGTGTTTGGGGCCCCATCAGTTTCACGGAGACCTAACATTGGTGAAGCATGGCAGCAATCTGTGCTCATCCAGATTGCTCCAGATGCTGAGGCTCTGCCCCGGGGGAGTAGCAGTGTGTCGGGCCTGTTGGAACGTGATGTCCTCTCTCAGGATGACGTCATTCTGCCCTTTCCCCTGCCGCTCTCTGTAACCTATCTGCCACAGAGTGCTGCTGCCCATGCTGAGGGGATGCAGTCCGCAGCCAGCCCTTCCAGGGCCTGAGGTGATGCGGAACATACTGCTAGGCCATCATGTGTGACTGCAACGCATACAGAGCAACATTCTACCAGTCTTGCTGCAGGGACTGAGACCCCATTGAGGAGGAGCAGTAGGCATGGGAGGGGGGAGAAGGAAAGTGATGGGAAAGCATTCAACAAGACCCACTAAAAATGTGTGCGCTAGTGGTCAGAGATGATGACCTTGCTCGAATATGAACTCATGTAAATAGCTGCACGTGGATGTGGGTGACAATGTTTCAAGGGGTCTTGTGTCCATTATTATTTGCTGTGGATGGTGGCGTCCTTTTGTGCTTCTTTACAGCACAGTATGGATTTTGTTGTGAATAAAAATTCTTTTGATTTGTCACATTCTACATGGCGGCTTGGAAGGTGGGGCACGATGTATTCAGCAGATCACCATGTGTACAGGCTGGCCATTCGGCACATCTTGTGTCATTCAATGGAATCGATGCGCGACGAGTCTCTGATGAGCAGCCCTTCCAACCGCAACAGTGACAGGCTGTCCCCTCCTTGGCTGAAGTTCCTCGTCTTCCTCCTCATCGTCATCATCCTCCTGAGGTGGATTATCTATCCCTCCTGGTAATGGCTGGCCCCTCAGGATGGCCAGGTTATGCAGCATGCAGCAGACAAAGGTGAAGATGGAGACTCTAACAGGTGAGTACTGAAATGCCCCTCCAGAGCTGTCAAGGCAGCGGAAACAATGCTTCAGAACCTCGATAGTTTGCTTGATAATCGCCCGGGTTGTGGTATGGCTGGTGTCGTAGTGCTGCTCAGCCGGGGTGGTAGGATTTCGGAGGGGTGTCATCAGCCAAGTGGTGAGACAATATCCTTTGTCCCCACTGAGCCAGCTGCACCCTTCATGTGGTGGCTGGAACAGTTGTGGCATGCTGCTCTCCCGCAGGATGAAGGCATCGTGGCAGCTGCCAGGTTATCGGGCATCGATAGCGAGGATTATCTGCCTGTGATCGCAGACCAGCTGAACGTTGAGGGAGTGGAATCCCTTGTGATTCCAAAAGACCTCTCCATTGTGGGGCAGGGTCCTCAATGCCACATGCGTACCATCACCACCTGAACCCTGGGGAAGCCCACTATTCTGGCAAAGCCACAGGAGCGCTCATCCTGGTTCTCCTTCTCCCTGAACATGTTGAACCTTATGTAGTACATTTGTTTGCTGTAGAGAGTGTCAATCACCTGGTGAATACAGCAATGTACTGCAAACTGCGAGATGTTGCATATATCACCTACAGGAGACTGGAAGGAGCCAGTAGCACAGAGGTTCAGTACTATAGTCACTTTCTCTGCCACTGACAGCAAGGTCCTGGTGCCGATATCAGCTGCCAGGTCCGTCTGCAGGGGGTGACAAAGCTCCGTCACCACCTCCGTGCGGAACCTCAGCCTTCTTAAACACTGCTCCTCGGACATCTCAAGCTAAGAGTAATGCGCACGGTAAACCCTGCGCCTGTACGGCCTCCTGCCCCGCTGTCTGGGGCCTCTCCTCCTGCGGGACCCACATTGGCCTGAAACCATCTCTGTAGCTGGTGCCTTTGAAGTCAACGTGGTGTACCATCACTGCCCCCATTAAGTTGCAGAAGGTTGCCGCGATGTGCTAGTCGCCAATGTATCCGACCTGAAACCCAGCAATGTTTGCGAAATGTTGATTGTGAGGCTGAGTACTGGTAGCACGCCAACACCTTCACACTCTGTGAGGAGACAACGCAGCAATGACCGCGACCTCTGTGGCCCAGCTGCAACTCCCTTTAAATACTGCCCCACAATCGTTACCTCGACTTGTAATGGCAACTTTTGTGGCGTGTTCCCCTCCAGCTGATAAGTGAGGCGGCAAAAGGAAATTTGGCGAGACCGGCGCCAAGGCAACATTGCACGCGTACTGACATCATGGTCTGCATGGTGGTAGTCGGCAAGGCGGAAAATCTTTGCACCCTTGAAAAAGCAGAAGCAAATTTCCCATCAGGTGGCACCACCGCCTAACATAAAATAAGAACATAAGAACTAGGAGCAGGAGTAGGCCATACGGCCCCTCGAGCCTGCGACGCCATTTAATAAGATCATGGCTGATCCGATCATGGACTCAGCTTCACTTCCCTGCCTGCACCCCAAAACCCCTTATCACCTTATCGGTTAAGAAACTGTCTATCTCTGTGTTAAATTTATTCAATGTCCCAGCTTCCACAGCTCTCTGAGGCAGTGAATTCCACAGATTTACAACCCTCTGAGAGAAGAAATTCATAGAAACATAGAAACATAGAAAATAGGTGCAGGAGTAGGCCATTCTGCCCTTCCAGCCTGCACCACCATTCAATAAGATCATGGCTGATCATCACCTCAATACCCCTTTCCTGCTTTCTCTCCATACCCCTCTCCAAATTCCTCCTCATCTCAGTTTTAAATGGACGGCCCCTTATTCTAAGATTATGCCCTCTAGTTCTAGTCTCCCCCATCAGAGGAAACATCCTCTCTGCATCCACCTTGTCAAGCCCCCTCATCATCTTATACGTTTCGATAAGATCACCTCTCATTCTTCTGAATTCCAATGAGTAGAGGCCCAATCTACACAAGTCAACCCACCCCCCAACCACCACTCTCCCTGAGTTTCCTCTCTCTCTCGCCCCTCTGATCCCTCTCCCCATCCCCTCTCTCTCTGCCTCCTCCCAGTCTCTTTGTCCCTCTCTCCCCAGTCTCTCTCTCCCACTCTCTCTCTGCCCCGCCTTGCTGTCTCTGTGCCTCATAAGATTGGGGGTAATGTCTTGGCATGGATTGAAAATTGGTTAACTGACAGGAAACAGAGAGTAGGAATAAACGGGTCTTTTTCGGGGTGGCGGGCAGTGACTAGTGGGGTACCACAGGGATCAGTGCTTGGGCCCCAGCTATTCACAATATATATAAATGACTTGGATGAGGGAACCAAATGTAATATTTCCAAGTTTGCTGATGACACAAACCTAGGTGGGATTGTGAGTTGTGAGGAGGATGCAAAGATGCTGCAAAGCGATTTAGATAGGTTGAGTGAGTGGGCAAACACATGGTAGATGCAGTATAATGTGGATAAATGTGAAGTTATCCACTTTGGTAGGAAAAACATAAGGACAAAGTATTATTTAAATGGTGATGGCTTGGGAAGTGTTAATGTACACAGGGACCTGGGTGTCCTTGTACACCAGTCATTGAAAGCAAACATGCAGGTACAGCTAGCAGTTAGGAAGGCAAATGGTATGTTGGCCTTCATTGCAAGTAGATTTCAGTACAGAAGCAAGGATGTCTTACTACAGTTATACATGGGCTTGGTGAGACCATACCTGGAGTATTGTGTGCAGTTTTGGTCTCCTTACCTAAGAAATGATATACTTGCCATAGAGGGAGTGCAGCAAAGGTTCACCAGACTGATTCCTGGATTGGAAGGACTGTCGTATGAGGAGAGATTGGGTCGACTAGAACTGTATTCACTAGAGGTTAGAAGAATGAGAGGGGATCTCATTGAAACGCATAAAATTCTGACGGGGTTGGACAGACTGGATGCAGGGAGGATGTTTCCCCTGGCTGGGAAGTCTAGAACAAGGGGTCACAGTCTCAGGATACGGGGTAGGACATTTAGGACCGAGATGAGGAGAAATGTTTTCACTCAGAGGGTGGTAAACCTGTGAAATTCTCTACCACAGAAGGCTGTGGAGGCCGAGTCACTGAATATATATAAGAGGGGGATAGATAGATTTCTAGAAACAAAAGATATCAAGGGGTATGGGGAGAACACGGGAATATGGTGTTGAGATAAAGGATCAGCCATGATCATATTGAATGACGGTGCAGGCTTGAAGGGCTGAATGGCCTGCTACTGCACCTATTTTCTATGTTTCTATGTTTCTCTCTTTCTCTTCCACCCACATCCTCCCTCTCTTTCTCCCTCTCACTCTCCCCCACTCTCTCTGCCCCACTCTTTCTCTCTCTGCCCCCTCGCTCACTCTGTTCCTCTCTCTTTCTCTCTCCCCCACTCTCTCTCACTCTCCCCCACTCTTTTTCTCACTCTCCCCCCGTTCTCTCTCCCCTAGCTTCTCTCTCTCACTCTCCACCACTCTCTCTCTCTCCCCACTCTCTATTTCCCCCACAGTCTCTCTCTCCGTCCCGGTCTCTTTCTCTTTCACTGCCCCAGTCTCTCTCTCTACCTCTCCCCCACTTTCTCCCTCTCTCCCATTCTCTCTCTGTGCTGCACTTTCTGTCTCTCCCACCTCCGATTTCCTCTCTCTCAGAAGGCCGTGAAAATGCTTGTGTCGATAATCACAGTAATATTTGAGGCAAAAGGCCTGGAGATAACCAAAATCCCCAGTAACAGGCTCAGGTTCAAGCGGCTGATCCACACTCGGCAACATGGTCCGACCCCACTTCCTGCTTCCTCGTATATCGTACTGCGCATGCGCGACCGGATCGAGCACGCATGCGTAAAAAGGGGCAGAGTCCACGGCGCACATGCGCAGAAGGACACAAAATTGTTTGTGCACATAATCACTCCATAAGATAGGACCACAAAGTTCATTAGCCAAAGTCCCAAACACAGCAATCCATATTTAACAAATCCTGATCGGTTCAAAAGACAATGGACTAGAAATAGCCGATCCATTTCCGCTCGGTTTCTCGCCGGTGATTTTCTTGGCAGAAAACCACCGGCGGGAATTTCAACAAAGAGTTCCGCCTTCGATTTCGAAATACCGCTGGGGAGCGGACCGCCGGTGTGCACCATCCAAAGGCTGCTACCACCCAAGTTTGGTCATAGCGATGACCCATAGGTGAGGAAAAATAAACTGGCCATGAGAAACCAGCTGGAGCTGGGCGGTAAGTATGAAACCTTGCAAAAAAATGTAAGTTAAAGTTTTTTTTAAAAGTCTTTTACAGCGATTCAGTGGAAAAGGATCCTGAGAATGTTTTCCGATTATTTATTTTTTGGAAAAATATTTTTTGTGTTTTACCCCTCCCTCGGCCCATCCTGCAGCCTCAGACTAAGTTTTGAGTAAGTACTGTCCAATTTGCCCAATTTGCCAAGGATCGCACTTGCCGCCAAGAATCCGTGTTTAAGACCCATTTTTCCTGCCAGGTGGAATTATTTCCTTTTTTTCACCAATTTTTCGCCGCCGTTAATTAAACAATCTTAGTGGTTTTTTGGGCGGCAATTTGGCGGTGATGGATTTTGAGTAATATCTAGCCCAATTAAACATTGCTCAACTTGGGAAACATCGAGTAATGAAACAGACTAAAAAATTGAAAAAAGCTGGGGTAAAAAATTATTACCATTTTCCGCTGCCTAGACTGCTCTGGAGGAGCCCTGCAGCTGAATGGGTCTCAAGATTTGTAGTAGTATAAGAACATAAGAACATAAGAACGTAAGTATTAGGAACAGGAGTAGGCCATCTAGCCCTTCGAGCCTGCTCCGCCATTCAACAAGATCATGGCTGATCTGGCCATGGACTCAGCTCCACTTACCCGCCTGCTCCCCGTAACCCTTAATTCCCTTATTGGTTAAAAATCTATCTATCTGTGATTTGAATACATTCAATGAGCTAGCCTCAACTGCTTCCTTGGGCAGAGAATTCCACAGATTCACAACCCTCTGGGAGAAGAAATTCCTTCTCAACTCAGTTTTAAATTGGCTCCCCCGTATTTTGAGGTTGTGCCCCCTAGTTCTAGTCTCCCCGACCAGTGGAAACAACCTCTCTGCCTCTATCTTGTCTATCCCTTTCATTATTTTAAATGTTTCTATAAGATCACCCCTCATCCTTCTGAATTCCAACGAGTAAAGACCCAGTCTACTCAATCTATCATCATAAGGTAACCCCCTCATCTCCCGAATCAGCCTAGTGAATCGTCTCTGTACCCCCTCCAAAGCTAGTATAGCCTTCCTTAAGTAAGGTGACCAAAACTGCATGCAGTACTCCAGGTGCGGCCTCACCAATACCCTATACAGTTGCAGCAGGACCTCCCTGCTTTTGTACTCCATCCCTCTCGCAATGAAGGCCAACATTCCATTCGCCTTCCTGATTACCTGCTGCACCTGCAAACTAACATTTTGGGATTCATGCACAAGGACCCCCAGGTCCCTCTGCACCGCAGCATGTTGTAATTTCTCCCCATTCAAATAATATTCCCTTTTACTGTTTTTTTTTCCAAGGTGGATGTCACATTTTCCGACATTATATTCCATCTGCCAAACCTTAGCCCATTCGCTTAACCTATCTAAATCTCTTTGCAGCCTCTCTGTGTCCTCTACACAACCTGCTTTCCCACTAATCTTTGTGTCATCTGCAAATTTTGTTACACTACACTCTGTCCCCTCTTCCAGGTCATCTATGTATATTGTAAACAGTTGTGGTCCCAGCACCGATCCCTGTGGCACACCACTAACCACCGATTTCCAACCCGAAAAGGACCCATTTATCCCGACTCTCTGCTTTCTGTAAGCCAGCCAATTCTTGATCCATGCTAAAACATTTCCTCTGACTCCACGTACCTTTATCTTCTGCAGTAACCTTTTGTGTGGCACCTTATCGAATGCCTTTTGGAACTCTAGATACACCACATCCATCGGTACATCTCTATCCACCATGCTCATTATATCCTCAAAGAATTCCAGTAAATTAGTTAAACATGATTTCCCCTTCATGAATCCATGTTGCGTCTGCTTGATTGCACTATTCCTATCTAGATGTCCCGCTATTTCTTCCTTAATGATAGCTTCAAGCATTTTCCCCACTACAGATGTTAAACTAACCGGCCTATAGTTACCTGCCTTTTGTCTGCCCCCTTTTTTAAACAGAGGCATTACATTAGCTGCTTTCCAATCCGATGGTACCTCCCCAGAGTCCAGAGAATTTTGGTAGATTATAACGAATGCATCTGCTATAACTTCCGCCATCTCTTTTAATACCCTGGGATGCATTTCATCAGGACCAGGGGACTTGTCTTACCTTGAGTCCCATTAGCCTTTCCAGCACTACCCCCCTAGTGATAGTGATTGTCTCAAGGTCCTCCCTTCCCACATTCCCGTAAGCAGCAATTTTTGGCATGGTTTTTGTGTCTTCCACTGTGAAGACCGAAGCAAAATAACTGTTTAAGGTCTCAGCCATTTCCACATATCCCATTATTAAATCCCCCTTCTCATCTTCTAAGGGACCAACATTTATTTTAGTCACTCATTTCCGTTTTATATATCTGTAAAAGCTTTTACTATCTGTTTTTATGTTTTGTGCAAGTTTACTTTCATAATCTATCTTTCCTTTCTTTATTGCTTTCTTAGTCATTCTTTGCTGCAACCTCACCATTATGAGGGATAAACCCACGCCACTGCCTATCAGGTGAGAAGTTGAGGAGTGAGGAGGAGGAGGAGGTGCAACAGGAAGTGGAGGAACAGGAAGAGGAAGGGAGGATACAAAGTAGACAACCCCTTTCTGCCCGAGCTCTACATGATCAAATAATTCATGAGTGAGGAGAGGACGGCAGATGGACTTGGAGGGCCCAACTTCAGACTGTACCATTTAGACCTGGGCTACATCAGTCTGGGCTGGTTCACAGGCAACAGCAGGGGCACTGGCAGAGTGGCAGGGGTGGGAGCAGGAATGCTGTCATCCTGAAAGAAAATTCTCAATGGAGCCACTAGCACTTTCCCGGGGCGATACCTCAGCAATCGTACTGATCTTTTGGAGAACAGTTAGATGGACTGCTTGGATGCCCTGGAAGCCCATTTGAACAGTGGTATCCAGAGCCATGATGGCAGCAGTCAGACCTTCCATTGCAGCACTCAGACCTTTGATGGAAGCTATTTGTGCTGCAATGGAAGCTGCGACATTGGCTATCAGATGTTGCATCATGATGGGTTCCACTATTGTGCTGATGGAGGTGACTACTCGTTCCATGCTGGAAACAATGGGCTCCAAGATTTGCGCAAAGCCCTGTGCCAAGTTGGTGCTGGTCCTCTTCATGCTGCTTTACATTGAACACAGGCTTTGTGGCAGGTTTTCTAGTGCACCAGGTATTTGGTTATGTAAACCTTCTTCTGTAGCCTGGCCCTTCGAAGTCCTCATCCAACTCCTCTGCAGCAGAACTAGTGTGCGACCTCACCCTCCGGTGAGCTGGCACCTCCAGTACCCTATCCCTCTATCCTGGCTCCTGCGCACTTGCGCCCGGTGTCTCACCATGTGCAGATCACTCCTATATCCTAGCCTCTGAAATACGTGCAGTCAGTTTCTGAGCTGGTGGCTGTGAGTGTAAGATCGAGTGACAGAGTCTCTTCATCTTCACTGTCTTCTTCCTCTTCCTTCACTGCCTGGGCAGGTTCTAGTTCTCGGGAATCTGAAATGAAAAATGGACAAGGGTTGGGTTGTGGTGAGGGGAGAGGAGAGGAGAAAGTAAGAAGTGCGTGTTTACACTTTCTGCAGCTTCTCAGTCAGAAAAGATTAAGCGATGAGGGAGAAGTGAGAGGAGAGAAGGAGGATTAGGTTAGCAGATACCCTCATCATCAATTGCTTCAGCGCCTCAAATGGCTACGGCCTCAGCAATGCCCCTTCCCATGATGACCGGCACTGTCTCCTCCATGGGGATAAAAAACATGTCGGTGCACTTATCCTCCTCCAGTTCTTTACTGTTGCCTGTTGCTATGTGCCACCTTCTCCTGCAAGAAAGAGGGAAGTCAGTGAATGTCGTGCAATATGTTTGGGTGATGTGGCTGTCATGGTTGAATAGCTGCCAGTGTGTGTGAGCTGTGGGTGTGAGGCTTACAGCAGCGCTAAGTGTGAGGGTGTGACACTTGTCTTAGGGATGTTAAGCATAAAGCCCATGCTTTCATATGCCTCGGTGAATACATTGACTATATCCTGGAGTTCAGCCTCAGAATGTACGCAGGCGCAGATGGGGGTGCAGTGAATTGAGCAGTGGAAGAGGCTAGTGGTATAGTTGGTAGGGTATGCCATTTGAAGATAAACTCACTGACCTTCACAACTCGTGTGAGATTGTTAACTTCTTTTTGCACTGCATCAATGTTCTTGGAGTCCATTATTAAAAAAGCAGTAGCAGGACTTTTGGAAAAACAAAATTCGGTCAGGCAGAGTCACCATGGATTTATGAAGGGGAGGTCATGTTTTACAAATTTGCTAGAATTCTTTGAGGATGTAACGAACAGGGTGGATAAAGGGGAACCAGTGGATGTGGTGTATTTGGACTTCCAGAAATCATTTGACAAGGTGCCACATAAAAGGTTACTGCACAAGATAAAAGTTCACAGGGTTGGGGGTAATATAAAGGATTGGCTAACGAACAGAGTCGGGATAAATGGTTCATTCTCGGGTTGGCAATCAGTAACCAGTGGGGTGCTGCAGGGATCAGTGCTGGGACCCCAACTGTTTACAATCTATATTAACGACTTGGAGGAAGGGACCGAGTGTAACGTAGCCAAGTTTGCTGACGATACCAAACTGGGAGGAAAAGCAATGTATGAGAAGAACACAAAAAATCTGCAAAAGGACATAGACAGGTTAAGGTGAGTGGGCAAAAATTTGGCAGATGGAGTATAATGTTGTAAAGTGTGAGGTCATGCACTTTGGCAGAAAAAAAATCAAAGAGCAAGTTATTATTTAAATGGAAAAAGATTGCAAAGTGCTGCAGTACAGCGGGACCTGGGGGTACTTGTGCATGAAACACAAAAGGTTAGTATGCAGGTACAGCAACTGATCAGGAAGGCCAATAGAATCTTGGCCTTTATTGCAAAGAGGATGGAGTATAAAAGTGGGGAAATCTTGCTACAGTTGCTCAGGATATTGGTGAGGCCACACCTGGAATATTGCGTGCAGTTTTGGTTTCCATATTTACGAAAGGATATACTTGCTTTGGAGGCAGTTCAGAGAAGGTTCACTAGATTGATTCTGGAGATGAGGGGGTTGACTTTTGTGGAAAGGTTGAGGAGGTTGGGCCTCTACTCATTGGAATTTAGAAGAATGAGAGGTGATCTTATCGAAACGCATGATTATGAGGGGGGGGGCTTGACAAGGTGGATGCAGAGGGGTTGTTTGCACTGATGGGGGAGACTAGAACTAGAGGGTATAATCTTAGTATAAAGGGCCGCCCATTTAAAACTGAGATGAGGAGAAATTTCTTCCTGTAAATCTGTGGAATTCGCTGCCTCAGAGAGCTGTGGAAGCTGGGACATTTAATAAATTAAAGACAGAAATAGACAGTTTCTTAAATGATAAAGGAATAGGGGTTATGGGGAGCGGGCAGGGAATTGGACCTGAGTCCATGATCGGATCAGCCATGATCGTATTAAATGGCGGAGCAGGCTTCAGGGGCCGTATAGCCTATTCCTGCTCCTATTTCTTATGTTCTTATGTTCTTGGAGCAGGAGTAGGCCATATGGCCCCTCGAGCCTGCTCTGCCATTTAATACGATCATGGCTGATCCGATCATGGACTCAGGTCCACTTCCCTGCCCGCTCTCCATAATCCCTTATTCCCTTATCATTTAAGAAACTGTCTATTTCTGTCTTAAATTTATTCAATGTCCCAGCTTCCGCAGCTTTCTGAGGCAGCGAATTCCACAGATCCACAACCCTCTGAGAGAAGAAATTTCTCCTCATCTCAGTTTTAAATGGGCGGCCCCTTATTCTAAGAATATGCCGTCTAGTTCTAGTCGCCTCTATCAGTGGAAACATCCTCTCTGCATTCATCCTGTCAAACCCCCTTATAATCTTATACGTTTCAATAAGATCACCTCTCATTCTTCTGAATTACAATGAGTAGAGGCCCAACCTACTCAACCTTTCCTCATAAGTCAACCCCCTCATGTCCGGAATCAACCTTGTGAACCTTCTTTGAACTGCCACCAAAGAAAGTGTATCCTTTCGTAAATATGGAAACCAAACTACAGTGTGGAAGGGGTGGGCAGATCCATTAATGCACTTGTAGACCCAATCAACATACTGCCCAAAGTCTCAGCTTCCATTGCAGCACGTGCAGAACCCACTTAACGTCCGAGTGTTGCAATGAAAGCTCAGAATGAAGTCATGCAAGCTCAGATGGCTGCCACATACACCTGGAATGAGGCTGTAGAGAGGGCTTTAAACTAAATAGTGTGGGGGAGGCTTCAGGTGAGAGGAAATTAAAAAAGTCAAAGAGCAAGCAGAAGGCAATTGAACAGGGTAGCATGACATGGAAGGGACAGAATGTATAAACATGAGTGTATCAGAAAGTGGTGTCAAAGCAGGGAAAAATGGTAAAAAATATAAAATTAAAAGCTCTTTATCTGAATGCATGCAGCATTCATCACAAAATTGATGAGTTGACAGCACAAATAGATATCAATGGGTATGATCTGACAGCCATTACAGAGACGTGGTTGTAAGGAGACCAAGGCTGGGAACTGAATATTCAGGGGTATTTGACAATTCGGAAGGATAGGCAGAAAGGAAAAGGAGGTGGGGTAGCTCTGTTAATAAAGGGTGAGATCAGTGCGTTAGTGAGAAATGATATTGGCTCAGAAGATCAAGATGTAGAATCAGTTTGGATGGAGTTAAGAAATAATAAGGGGAAGAAGTCACTGGTGGGCGGAGTCTATAGGCCCCTTAACAGTAGCGACACTGTTGGACAGAGTATAAATCAAGAAATAATGGAGGCTTGTAAAAAAGGAATGGCAATGATCATGGGTGATTTTAATCTTCATATTGATTGGACACAGCGAATTGGCCAGGGTAGACTTGAGGAAAAGTTCATAGAATGTATCGGGATAATTTCCTTGAACAGTACATTGCGGAACCAACCAAGGTGTAGGCTATCTTAGATCTGGTACTGTGTAATGAGACAGGATTAATCAATGATCTCCTAGTATGGGAGTGAGCTCCACATACACTTGGAATGAGACCCATTATGTAGGGAATACCAGTGTGTTCAGAGTGCAGCAGTATCAGACTGCGCTCTGCTGCTAATCCTTTCCCACTGGAGAAATCCAAGGACACCCTCCTCACTACCACTCACTCAGGAGCACCTGTACTTTGCCACCCTTGCCCCAGTGGTGGGTTATTGTGGGACTCGCTCACTTGGGCACAGACTCTCTTTTCTCTCATCACATTTTATCGTGTCAAGCTCTAGATTTTCCAGGTATTTCTTTGTTGCTTTAATAAATGTTGGCATGGCTGAGATATAATATCAGAATATTAGCAGCCTCGGTAATTCCTGCCAACATTCTTGCCCCGTATACTGCCAGTTGCCATTAAGGCCTGTTTACATACAGCTTCCAATTTCCTATCCAGTAAGATCCCAACTCCAGGCCCTGGGGTCAGCACACTAACAATTAGGAGAGCGCTAACAAAATACTGTCGGGCTAATGCCTAATCAGGGACCCTATCGGGAAATCCCGTCCACCATCTCGTCCTGTCCGCTAGCTATCATTCCCCTTGCACTTGTGACTGGTACGGTTTCTGTGCACTTGTGCTGCTCTGTGTAAGGGGATGGTCCCGGGGGTCAGGTTAACCTCTGACCTACATGAGTGGTTCGAATCCCTCCCACTCCCTTGGGTTCCCGACTCTCGGTTTATTTGGGGGGTGTGACAAAGTGCAGAGGACAACTGGTTTAATGCAAAAGAACTTTGACTTTATTGCAGATATGAAAGTACAATTTCAAACTTATAATCACTCTAATAAAGAACAATACATTACACATTCAAAGGGGTTACAGTAAAAATTACACCTTCCACCTCCCAATACCTAATCCTAGCTAGGTTAGACTCCAGGGCGGGCAGGGATTATGCTTACCAATCCTTTCTGGTCAGTTAGCGGTAGTTCGTGATTTCAGGGTTCGTTGGATTCTGTAGGTTCTGCTTGCCGTACCCCGAACATCGGAGAAGACTTCTTACTGCGCAATCTTCAGTTGGGTTGAGTCCACTGATGCGGTAAGATGCGTTTTGGATCTATGGAATAAGTACTCGGTTTTCTTCATTAGAAATAGGTTCAAAGTCTCTTTAGATAATGTTTTCACCTGTTGGTGGTCAGGCCTTAGATTGTAGAGTGGAAACTTTTAATTCTTCGGTTTCTTCCTGTTGGAGTTTTGTTTCGAGTTTGGTCGATCGTGGTGGTTTTTCGTTGGTACCACATTGGCTGTGGTTGGTTGCTGCCACGATGGTGATGTTCTTCCTTCCTTCAGGACTTCAGGACTTCAAGGCTGGAGAATTTAGTTTACAACTGTCGCGTTGGTTTCTCTCCCTGTCTTGATGGCATACTCGCAGTATAGCACCTGGCGTAGTATGACATACAGTGTCTCCTGTGGTAGTAGCAACCTTGTAGCTACCTAGCAACCCTAACCTCTGTTAAAACAGGGGGCCAGTTATACGGTTTGAGCTGTTCTAATCTTCGCGCCAAATCAGTTCAGAGTTCTTTGTTTAAATTTGGCGGGCTTGACTTTTCTTTGTAATATTTTGGCGGGCTCGTTAAAAGTTAATATGTCTAGGGTGGTTGCATTTCTAAATCTATTTCCTGATGGAAATATTAGCTTGCTAATCGCAATGTTCTTTTGTGCTTGGTTTTTCGCATACAGGCTGTAGTGGGCCCTTTGTTCTTATTCATATTGAAGATGGCTTTTCTCAGTTTGGTTTGATGGCTGGCCATCTCTGAGTTATTGTTGTAAGTGTCTGTTGTGGGGAAGGGTTTTCGAATGTCCATTCCTCCAGACAAGTTAACTTAGTCTCAACACCCAGACAGTTCCAATAATCAAGTGGGCTTCTTCAGTTCCATAGGCTGGCCTACAGGTTTGAATTTGTCTTGTAAAAGTCCAAAATTCGATTAAAGTTTGTAGTTTCTTCTATAAGCATTTTAGGATTTCAAACTTTCCGGTAGATAGTCCCAAATTAAATTTCCTTTTGAAGGAGCCCAAACACTGGGGGGGGGGGGGGGCGGGGGGGGGGTTCTCGTGAATTTTGCACCCTTCACTGGCTCAGTGAGGTAATGCACCTTGCTGCTGTTTGAGTAATTGCATCCTACGATACATCATCGGTGTGTGGCATGGAGTTCCTGTTCATGCCCTGCCTACAAGGTTCACACAGCAAATTTACTGGATTTTGTCCTTGTGGTTTTTTACATATAATGGACAACATGTACCTACTTCAATAGGTGGAAAGAACCATCATTATAGATCAGTACTGCAGGCTGCACTGAAGCACAAGTACAGTAAGGCTGAACAAGTAAATGTTCAGCTCAATAAAAAGTTAATTCCCTCCTCTGCTAATCGGGGATAACCACTGCTTGCAAACTGTCATCAGCTCTCAGTGAGAATCATTGTTTAATTCCAGCACAAGCTGAAATGTTACAGAAATTACAGGGGGCTCAATTTTCCTCTTTGCCGATTTTTGGCTCCCAGGAGGATTAACGGCTGATTTTTTTTGTGCCCGATTGTGGCGGAAAATAAAGTCGGAACTTTCGCCAAAGTAAAATTTCATTTTGGCGCTGGGTACCCGAAGTTAAATCTGGGCGTGGAGCTTCAAGTCTGCGCCAAAAACTGAGGTTGCCAGGGTAATGAGAGACGCACTGAGGGAGGTTGTCAGGGTAACTAGAGACACACACTGGGCTGCGAGTTGAAGTTCCACGGTCAGGTTATGCAGAGGCAGGAGAGCAGAGGAGGGGGTATTGCCCGGGATTGCAGCAGACAATACCCCCTCCTCTGCTCCTCTACCTCTGTGGGGGGGGGGGGGACCATTTGGCCCGGGGTGGAATGGGACTGTGAGCAGGGGGCTAACACCAAAACAAGTAACTTTAATGTAAAGAGATGAAAAAGGAACGTACTGAACATGATCATTATAGACTATATTTATGAACAAGAATAAACTGCAAAGAAACAGCTCTGATGCAGACCTGAGCACCGATTTCCTTAACTTAACGTAGGGTTTTTCTGATCAGTACTTAAGGCCACTCTGCGCCATCCTTAAAAAATCCGTGTTGGGGAAAATCGCTTAAATGGCCAAAAACGGCACACCATACAAAAAATCCAGCGCTGACAGTCGCCAGCGTGCAAACTTTGAGGAAAGTTTCACAATCAAGATTGCCGCAAAAAAATCAGCAGACGCCAAAAAAACAGTGCCCACTGGTGGCGAACATTGAGCCCTAAGTCATTGGAGTCTATACAGTTTTCTGAAGCCCACCTCTTGAATACAGTGTATTCCCGGATGCCTGGGGTTTGAAATGCTGACGATAATGTTCTACAACAACTAACAGAAGCACAGAATGTGGTAATGCTCTTTTGCTTTCATTTATGTCTGGCAGCTTTTGGTCTCAATTTCAAGTTTCCCAGCACTCTCGGGTTACCATTTAGTTGTGTGTTGAAAACAAAGGGAAAGAAACAAGACACAGAATAAATGGGACATTTCAGCCTCTGGTTCTCCACAGCTGGAGCATAAATGAACAAGTTGAACTGACAGACGTTACAGAGGGGCATAATAGAAACCTGCGGACAAGGAGAAGCACAGTTTAATGCTTCAGTTGAAAGCAATTGTTCAAGTGCAAATTAAGAAAAAAAACAACTCCATTAAGCATTAATGTGATACAGTGATCAGTGTTCCACAGAAATAAGCAGCTGATTACCGATTGAAAAGAAAAGGTGAGGTGTGTAACATGGTAAAGAAAGCCCTGACACCAATCTCAATAAAAGATCCAAACTGATAATCATGGGAAAGTCCTGAACTCACACACCATATCCTCATAATATATAACAAATACTTAAGTAGTGGCTGGGTGTGTATTGGAAGATTGCAAAACATTTCATGAGCCCAAACCAGAGCAAAGCTTGAGTGCTTTACTTAGTCATCTTAACCCAAAGAGGGTGCTATAGCCTTCAGGGTAACTTAACAACACAGTAGAAATGTTTGATCTCTTCACACATTCCCTTTGGAGTTTTACTGTTGTAGGGCGTGTATATGTTTTACACTCTACCCTGATTCTTTGACTCAGGACTTATTGGGGAAAAGGACAACACATGGCACAAAATTTAGGTTTAACCCAGTGTCAGTTTTATTACGTAGAAAAACCAACGAAAACTACAGAACTAGACTTCTGAGAGAAATCGACTGAAGACATACAATCACCCTCCCTGGTTGTAGCTTGTAGGTTCGTAGTCATTGGTTCCGTGACCGGTTGGTTATTCTTCTGGCCGTTCTCTGCAGTGCTGTTCCTTCCGTGTACATTCTGTACCTCACACTTCCCTTACCCCCGAACGATGATGGACGACTGGTGGTGGGTGTACGTGTACCTGTACAGGTACCCTTCTCCCACGTCCGTCTGTTCCTTCCGTCTGTTCTTCTTACATGTCCTTCTATGTCTTGAGCTGCTTCTAGCTCACATATTTATATCCATGTTTTGACTGATCACCCGCCACTGCGGTTTCTGATAAAGTATTTGTATCGATACGTTGCTTTGTGGTGATCCTGGTTGATTGACTGTAATAATGGACTCTTCTGTTCCCAGTTTGCACACAGTCTGTGAGACTCAAAATGACTCCCCACCTTAACACCTCGTTCCCCAAAAATGTGCACCTGTGGCGATTCCTTTGTTGTCCGGTGTTTTTGCAGACTTGGTGTCTCCAGTGAGCTTGTTTTTCCCCACCCTGGTCAATCAAGTCCAGAGCCTCATGGAACAACTCCATTGTTGTTATGTATAAAGTCAGTTTTGGATCCTGACCACAGAGTGTCCTTAATTGGGGTGAGTCACCACCTGCCCTAAAACTGGCGCCTTTTTGCTCCCATTGCCCAGTTTAATTCAAAAAGCTTGTATTAATCAATTTTTAGTTCATGGTCTCCTTCTGTGCTTCTGAAGATTAGTAACCTTACACTGTCAAAGTTAGCAGAAAATTCGAAGGCAAGAAGAGAATTGGATCATTCGACCCCTCAAGCTCACCCAGCTAGGCCTACACACAGAGCTCACTTTTATCTCCCTTTATATTTTGACACAAAGCCTGCGTCCTGCTACAGCTGGGTGTGTTTAAATGTACAACATAGTCGTCTTTTCCTTAACATTATGTCTGTTGGGTAGTGCAGTCCACTTTAAGCGCACTGTCTTTTTGTCTCGGGGACCAGAGTTCGAATGTAACCCAGACAGGCTTGATGAAAGTATCTTCTGCTGGCAAAACCATCCCTAATTATCACTGGATTACCCTTCTCACTCTGAGAGCACAGATGGCTGGTGAAGGAAATGGGATTGTCTTCTGAGATTGGGCTGATGTACATTGTTGGGAACTTTGCTCAGGTCGATTTGAACAAGTACTGAAGCCAGAAGCTATACAGTGGAGAAGGGGATTGTAGACAGTACGCACAGTTTGAGTGTCAACACATTACTTACATTAATGCAACAATTCAAATAAAGCAAATGAAAAAAAAAAGCAGTCTTGTCAGACCAAAACTCCAAAGCACGAAATCCGAGCCCATGTGTTGCTAGTCTATCAATAACGTTGCTGCTATTTGCTGCAATACCTCAGTAATCAGTTCAAAGTGTGATCTTAACTGATGGGTTTTCACTGGTTAAACTGGGGAACTGACCAGCTCTGCAAGAACATCTGTCCTTTCTGTGTTCTATCAAGTAATCGAAAGCATGTTCTTTTGAAAAAGGGGTGGTCCGATTAAAAAAACAATCATAGAAATTTCAAGGGATGATTGTATTTTAATATTGCCTCATATAAAGCACTTCATGGCTCAGGTGGTACAACATGAAAGAAAGCATCCCAGGGAGACCTGCAAGCACCAGATCATGGCTGGAATGTCCTGCACATCCCAACCACACAGAGCAGGAAGCCAATTGGGAATTAACGGGTTCAGTTCTGGCCATTTGCTTTCCGATAAGCTGACCGCTTGTGTGTGAGTCATCACCACTGGCAGAGGGCCTCAACAAACTTAGCCCCATATCTGCGGGCCTACCGACAACTGGTAACTGTCTCTGGGTGAGCAGGGAGCCAGCTGGAGAACACTGCTGTCTGTAGGAAGGACACTTACAGCTAACAGCAACACAGGGACAGCAGCCAGAGTCAGAAAGAACTTGCTTTATGTAGCATCATTCGTCACCTCAGGATGCCCCAAAGAGCTATGGGCTGGATTTTCGGTTGTATTGCGCCTCTGTTTGCACCCCGGAGGGACGGTAAAGTGTGTCGAGATGCTTACCGCCCGGGCGGCCAGATTCCGGCACCCCGCCGGGAAATTCGGGCGCAACACGCTACCGCCTCGCTCTGCAGTTTCATTCAGATTGTGACGTCCGTCATTGTGCAACGTCCCGCTAGCGCCCCGCTCGCTAAATTAGGTGGTTACACTGCATTTAACATTCGCCCCAAGTCACGCCTGAAAAACCAGATGATCTCACGGTCGAATAGGCGCTATCTGCCACGTATTTAAAGTAAGGGAGGAGGATCCTAAATCGTGGGTCACATTGAGTGCAACGTTTGCACACAGCACACTGCGTGAACCTCTGTCATAAAAGTGGCTGATTAATCTGCCATTACAGGGTCATTACAATGTCAGTGAAATAATTTAATGGGGCATTACAAGTTCATCAGTGTCTCCTATTCCATGCTCTTGTTTGACGGCATCAAGATAGAAGGGCTGTTGGCCATGTCAGGCCATGGATGAGGAGAGGCTATAGATGTCTGGACAGGAAGCCTAACCCGCCCACCACCCATGGGTTTACAGGCAGCAACGCTCATATCTCCAGCTTTCTGAGAAGCAGTGTGGGAGAAGGCTGTGCTTCCGAAAGGAAGTACTGACAGAGATATTCCCTCTCCTACAGGCGGACCTGCAGCCTCACGTCGGCACCAGGATTTCGCTGCCCATCGCAGTGAAGGTCATGGTGGCGCTGGCCTTCTATGCCTCCGGCTCCTTCCAGGCTGCATCAGGGGACATATGCAGCTTCTCTCAATACGCTGCACGTCGCTGCTTTTGTCACATCACACAGGCTCTCTACACCTGCAGACATGTGGTCTTGCGAGCGCCATTTGGCAATGCAGAGGTATTCATAAATGAAAGGGATACCACTCCCTAAACGTCCAGCTAGTGTGTGATCACACGCAACGCATTCACGCAGTGAATGCCCGCTATCCAGAGAATACACACGATGCTTTCATCCTGCATGAGAGCACTGTGTCACGATTGTTTCGGCCACCATGGGAAGGGCGCAGCAGCTGGCTGCTCGGGGACAATGGATACGGCCTGGCCAACTGGCTAATAATCCCTCTCCACAACCCCACCACTGAAGCTGAGCAGAGCTACAATTAGAGGCATGCGTCTACCCCCAACATCATCGAACAGACAGTAGGGGTGCTCAAGCAGCGTTTCCGATGCCTGGACCACTCTGGAGGAAGCCTTCAATACTACTCTCAACAGGTCTCAGAATTAATTGTGGTGTGCTGCATGCAACACAACTTGGCCATCGTGAGGGGCCAGACATTGCCAATGGGGATTGCACCCCCCACCTCAGGAGGAGGAGGACGAGGAACAGGAGCCTCGCGAGGCTCCCAATCGCCAGCCACACCAGGAGGAGCATCATCCACGGTGGAGGCAGCGTGGCGATGCTGCCGGACCAAGAGCCGCACGTCAGCAGCTCATAATGGATCGGTTCTCTTGAATGGAGGAAGCTGAGGGATGCAGCTAATGGCACATATCCGTTAAAGTCGACAATGATACACAAGACGCCAATGCAAAACGGTCAAAGTAACATTTTACTAATGACACCAATGTCGTTGCCTCAAACAACAGAACCAAACCCTCCCCCCCTCCTTCCTCCTTCTCCCCCACCACCCCCCCAGCAAGTCATCATCATAGGTGGTCCCTCGTCTCGAGGATGACTTGCTTCCACGCCAAAAAAGGATGAGTTCACAGGTGTTTCAATGAAGGACCTAATATTCCAGATCCCGAACTACATCCTGAAGGGTGGAAGATGCCTGTGCGTGGATTTTTTTAACGTGTGGTGGCCGTTGCACACCAGCCACCACACGGGCTTGACAGAGTTAGGTCTTGGTCCAGTGGCTAGGGCGACTGGAGACCAGCTCTGCTGCATGGACCTAGTGCGCACACATATCGCAGTGTGGGCTGGCCCGTGCTGCCCCTGGGCCCTCGCCTCTTCTGGCCTCGAACTCGCGCCTCCCCTAGGCCCCGATCACATCCCTCTACAATCCCCCCCCGGCCCCAACAAGTAACAAACGTCCTGTTCAAACACCATCAAGCACAATGAAGTGCAACAATGTAATGACAAATTTACAGCCATTGGGAGTGCATCTGTCCATGGTGGGAAAAATCGTCACTCAGACTTTGCCTGACATTTCCCACACCTCACCTTTACCCCCCTCCCACACCTATTGCTCCTCCTCAATGTTGCCTCAGTGCCTACAGCAAGGCTGCTCGAGGGCTGCTGTGTGTATGTACACAGCCTACCAGGACGCTCTGGACCAGCTCTGGGCCAGGAAGGCCCGACTGTGGACTCCACTTCCTCAGCATCGGCAGCAGCAATATGTGATTGCTCAGGTGTTAGACCGTGGTAGGTACAAAGACGGAGGGGCAGTGGTGGGAGCTGGAATGCTGTCATCTAAGGGAAGGACAGCACCTTCCAATTCCAGGGGTCCACTGCCACAACCCCGGGGAGGAGTGTCAGCATCCGGAGCATGATGTGTGATCACACATTGCTGGCCTGCTTCGGGCTGTGGGGAACACAGAGAGGATGGCAGCAGTCAGTGTTTGCATGGCCTCACTCTGCGACTGAGCACACTGAGCCTGAAACGCAGCAGTTCATGCCAGCAATCACTGACAGCATCACATCACGGAATCCTTGCGTGGCATGGGCCTGTGATGCGATTGCTGCTGCCACGTCAACCATGGCATGCGCCATCCCCTTTGGGACTTCACGATCACTCGTTGGGCCTATCTCCCTCTGTGAGCGGGCAAGGATGGGCTTGTTGGACTACTGAGAGGCCCGGGCAATGCTTGAGGCGGCCTCCGCCACACTCAGAGCAAGTGCATCGATGCCCTGCAGGTCCCTATGCAATGCACCCATGAGGTCGCAGTGCATTTGGGTGGTCTCCCTGGACCACCAAGTCCAGGTCCATGTCTGCCTGTGTCTCAGCGGGACTTCTGGATCGACTCACCCTCCGGGGAGCTGGCCTCTGAGCTTCCACTCCCATTGGGCGTTGCTGTAGGCCACTGGGGTCGGGAGCCTCAGAGTCCTCGGTGGGACTGATGACATCGCCTGCTCAGTGAGCACACTGTCATCCCCTCCCTTGGCATCTCCCCTGTCGCCCAATATTGATGGTTCAGGGGAAGGCTGCTGCGCTTCTGGCTGATCATCTGTAAGCACAAAGCAACTGGGGAGGGGGCAGGGAGATAAGAGGAAGGTGGCATTGGACATTTATATGTAAATAGGTAGGCCACTGGATATTAGGGGTCAAGGAACTCGCATAAATCACTAACGCCATTCACATACCGTCACCACCCATAGGGGGCTCTGCCTCGCCGGACGTCACCCCAGGAGGTCCCACACTCGCTGTTCCACCTCCGTGAGGTCCTGCAAATCAGGCTCCCCATCTCCGGTCCGCAGCTGCTCCCGGCGATTGTGCACCAATTTTGCCTACAATAAGAACAAGAAGAAGGTGTGAGTGAGCGGGCAGCTCATCATGTGGCACATGTGCCTTCCATAGTAGAGTAGCTGCTGCTGTCTGGAAGTGTAAAGATGTTAATTATAATCTGAGTGGCTGTGCACAGAGCAGGTGGGAAGGCTGGGAGGAGGTGAGAGCCATTATATTTTGAAATTTGACAAAAGCATATCAAGAATCAAAGCATAGTGCGAGGAGAGGTGAGAATGATTAGAGGACAAGAGTGTCCATGACGCCTGAATGCGCAGGGCATGGCTAGTGAACTGAGCCTCCAGCTCTCAGGTGGCTTCACCAACCTTCACCATGGCCTAGAACACAAGGAGAAGGGGCAGCTCCATCAAAATCTTTACATTGTGTGAGACAGTGATCTTGCAACCATGGCAGGGGAGCATTAATGTAAAGGCTAGTCACCCTGACAACCCTCGTGAACTCGTTAAACTTCCTGCGACATTGGGTCACAGAGAACTCCTGTGCTTTCTCCCTCCAAATCCTCCGAAACACTCTTGGCATGGGCCTCCTTCCTCCAGCGAGATGCAAGGCTGGCCCCCTCCTCTCTGTGTCCTGTATCAGTGCCTCAGTGGCCGTGACTGAGAAGCGGCGTGTTCTCTGCCGTGCCCCGTTGTGCGAGGCCCCTTGGGGAAGAGTGACCATAATATGGTGGAATTCTGCATTAGGATGGAGAATGAAACAGTTAATTCAGAGACCATGGTCCAGAACTTAAAGAAGGGTAACTTTGAAGGTATGAGGCGTGAATTGGCTAGGATAGATTGGCGAATGATACTGAAGGGGTTGACTGTGGATGGGCAATGGCAGATATTTAGAGACCGCATGGATGAACTACAACAATTGTACATTCCTGTCTGGCGTAAAAATAAAAAAGGGAAGGTGGCTCAACCGTGGCTATCAAGGGAAATCAGGGATAGTATTAAAGCCAAGGAAGTGGCATACAAATTGGCCAGAAATAGCAGCGAACCCGGGGACTGGGAGAAATTTAGAACTCAGCAGAGGAGGACAAAGGGTTTGATTAGGGCAGGGAAAATGGAGTACGAGAAGAAGCTTGCAGGGAACATTAAGATGGATTGCAAAAGTTTCTATAGATATGTAAAGAGAAAAAGGTTAGTAAAGACAAACGTAGGTCCCCTGCAGTCAGAATCAGGGGAAGTCATAACGGGGAACAAAGAAATGGCGGACCAATTGAACAAGTACTTTAGTTCGGTATTCACTGAGGAGGACACAAACAACCTTCCGGATATAAAAGGGGTCGGAGGGTCTAGTAAGGAGGAGGAACTGAGGGAAATCCTTATTAGTCGGGAAATTGTATTGGGGAAACTGATGGGATTAAAGGCCGATAAATCCCCAGGGCCTGATGGACTGCATCCCAGAGTACTTAAGGAAGTGGCCTTGGAAATAGTGGATGCATTGACAGTCATTTTCCAACATTCCATTGACTCTGGAACAGTTCCTATGGAGTGGAGGGTAGCCAATGTAACCCCACTTTTTAAAAAAGGAGGGAGAGAAAAAACAGGGCATTATAGACCGGTCAGCCTGACATCGGTAGTGGGTAAAATGATGGAATCAATTATTAAGGATATCATAGCAGTGCATTTGGAAAGAGGTGATATGATAGGTCCAAGTCAGCATGGATTTGTGAAAGGGAAATCATGCTTGACAAATCTTCTGGAATTTTTTGAGGATGTTTCCAGTAGAGTGGACAAGGGAGAACCAGTTGATGTGGTATATTTGGACTTTCAGAAGGCTTTCGACAAGGTCCCACACAAGAGATTAATGTGCAAAGTTAAAGCACATGGGATTGGGGGTAGTGTGCTGACGTGGATTGAGAACTGGTTGTCAGACAGGAAGAAAAGAGTAGGAGTAAATGGGTACTTTTCAGAATGGCAGGCAGTGACTAGTGGGGTACCGCAAGGTTCTGTGCTGGTGCCCCAGCTGTTTACACTGTACATTAATGATTTAGACGAGGGGATTAAATGTAGTATCTCCAAATTTGCGGATGACACTAAGTTGGGTGGCAGTGTGAGCTGCGAGGAGGATGCTATGAGGCTGCAGAGTGACTTGGATAGGTTAGGTGAGTGGGCAAATGCATAGCAGATGAAGTACAATGCGGATAAATGTGAGGTTATCCACTTTGGTGGTAAAAACAGAGAAACAGACTATTATCTGAATGGTGACAGATTAGGAAAAGGGGAGGTGCAAAGAGACCTGGGTGTCATGGTACATCAGTCATTGAAGGTTGGCATGCGGGTACAGCAGGTGGTTAAGAAAGCAAATGGCATGTTGGCCTTCATAGCGAGGGGTTTTGAGTACAGGGGCAGGGAGGTGTTGCTACAGTAGTACAGGGCCTTGGTGAGGCCACACCTGGAGTATTGTGTACAGTTTTGGTCTCCTAACCTGAGGAAGGACATTCTTGCTATTGAGGGAGTGCAGCAAAGGTTCACCAGACTGATTCCCGGGATGGCGGGACTGACCTATCAAGAAAGACTGGATCAACTGGGCTTGTATTCACTGGAGTTCAGAAGAATGAGAGGGGACCTCATAGAAACGTTTAAAATTCTGATGGGTTTAGACAGGTTAGATGCAGGAAGAATGTTCCCAATGTTGGGGAAGTCCAGAACCAGGGGACACAGTCTAAGGATAAGGGGTAAGCCATTTAGGACCGAGATGAGGAGGAATTTCTTCACCCAGAGAGTGGTGAACCTGTGGAATTCTCTACCACAGAAAGTTGTTGAGGCCAGTTCACTGAATATATTCAAAAAGGAGTTAGATGAAGTCCTTACTACTAGGGGAATCAAGGGGTATGGTGAGAAAGCAGGAATGGGGTACTGAAGTTGCATGTTCAGCCATGAACTCATTGAATGGCGGTGCAGGCTAGAAGTGCCGAATGGCCTACTCCTGCACCTATTTTCTATGTTTCTATGTTTCTATGTTTCTATGCTTCCTGCTCCTCCATTTTTCTGCTCTACTTAAAATGCAGAGGTGGAACTGTGCATGTGCAAACTTATATTGGCGCGCTCTAAATATTTGCCGCACCTCGGGAACTATAGTGGGCCTCTGTGCATACGCAAGTAAAGTTGCTTTTTTTGCGTGGCGGTTTTCGGTTGGGGCGGACAAGCACAGATGTAACGTCTGATTTAGTGCCCCCGATCATTGCAACTGAGTTTCGGGCGAATTTTCCGGATGGAGGCGCAAATGTTTCTTGGGCGCTATAGTTACCACCCCGCCGTGATTAATGCCGCAACAATGGCCAGAACTAAAAATCTAGCCCTATATCTTTTACATCCATCTGAGCACATTCCCTTTATTTCCCTAAATGATCTATAAACTACTGGAATTATCCTTATGCCTACACAAGGTTTATCTCCTACCTTTCATAAGTAATTGAATGTCACGTCAGGCCTGGATCTAGTTATAAGATATTTTACGCAAGTTAATTTAAGAATCAACTGGCGGACATGTAACAAGAATATGTCTAGAAGAAGTCATATTTCCTCCTTTAAAAGGAAAGCAAAAAAGGTTGTGAATCTAACCGACATCTCTATAAATACTGCTGTATACACAGCTCCTTGTCTCAGTGCGAACTAGGTAAAGTCTACCTGCCTTTCAATGGAGGTCTCTGTTAGGGTGACCATATTTTCTAAACCAAATCCGCGGACACACAGAGTGGGAGCATAGCAAAGTAGCCAGGATGCGTTTCAAGAAAACCAGTATGAATACTTTGGCCAGTGGAGCACGGATAGAGACAACACCATTTTCACTTTACACCGGATCTGGAATCTTGCGCGTGTACTGGCAATAGTGTTGTACCGTCTAATCTCGTCCCTGAATACCCTCACTTTTCATTTCTCAATTTAAAATCTGTTCCAAACAAACTGAGATTGTGTGAAACACCCTTTGTCTCAGAATGTTTCAGAAACCTCTTCTGGTGGGAGAATTTAGAGCTTGCCTTTTTCAGTAAAAAAAAACAATGCACTGTACTAATCAGAGTTAAAGTGAACCCACTCACTCACCAGCTCTCACTGCAACCCCAGTGCAGGTGTTAAAGCTAACTTGAATAAAAGCATTGTGACAGTTGAGACTGAAAAGATCTGTCAATGACTGTATATATTACTGTTCACGAGTATAATTCTGGTGTCGAGAACTATTGTAAGAGGGGTAATTCAAAATCACCAGGGGCAAAAACACTTACACAGCCTGATTCAACAACAACTCAGCGCCCTCCCGCATGCACTTTCTCCACTTCGGGCAGTTTTCAGCCAGGGTCTCCCAGGTGTCAGTGGTGATGTCGCACCTTACCAGGGAGTCTTTGAGGGTGTCCTTGTAACGCTTCCACTGCCCACCTTTGGCTCATTTACCATGAAGGAGCTCCGCACAAAGCATTTGTTTAGGGAATCTCGTTTCTGGCATGCAAACTATGTGGCCTGCCCAGCGAAGCTGATCAAGTGTGGTCAGTGTTTCAATGCTGGGGATGTTAGCCTGGATGAGGACACTGATGTTGGTGAACCTGTCATCCCAGGGGATTTGCAGGATCTTGCGGAGACATCGTTGGTGATATATTTCCAGTGACTTGAGGTGCCTTCTATACATCGTCTATGCCTCAGATCCATACAGGAGGCCGGGTATTACTACAGCCCTGTAGACAATGAGCTTGGTGGTAGAGTTGAGGGCCAGGTCTTCAAACACTCTTTTCCTCAGACAGCTGAAGGCTGCACTGGTTCACTGGAGGCGATGTTGAATCTCCGCATCAATGTCTGCCTTTGTTGATAAGAAGCTCCCGAGATATGGGAAATGGTCCACGTTGTCGAGGGCCGCGCCGTGAATCTTGATGATTGGAGGGCAGTGCTGGTGAAGGACCTTTGTGTTAAGTGTAAGGCCCATGCTTTCATATGCCTCAGTGAATACATTGACTATATCCTGGAGTTCAGCCTCAGAATGTGCACAGACGCAGGCATCGTCCGCATACTGCAGCTCAACGACAGAGGTTGGGGTGATCTTGGACCTGGTCTGGAAGCGGCGTAGTTTAAACAGCTTCCCACTGGTTCTGTAGTTTAGTTCCACTCCAGCGGGGAGCTTGTTGATGGAGCATGGCGGCGAAGAAGATTGAGAAGAGGGTTGGAGCGATGATGCAGCCCTGTTTGACCCCGGTCCGGACGTGGATTGGGTCTGTAATGGATCCATTGGTAAGGATCATGGCCTGCATGGCATCGTGGAACAGGCGAAGGATGTTGACAAACTTTTGGGGGCATCCGAAACGGAGGAGGACACTCGATAGACCCTCACGGTTGACAGTGTCAAAGGCCTTTGCAAGATCGAAGAAGGCCATGTATAAGGCCTGGTGCTGTTCCCTACATTTTTCCTGCAGCTGTCGCGCTGCAAAGATCATGTCTGTTGTGCCCCGTAGGGGACGAAATCTGCACTGTGATTCCGGGAGGAGCTCCTCAGCCACAGGGAGAAGACGGTTGAGGAGAACTCTAGCGATAACCTTCCCAGTGGCTGATAGCATGGAGATTGCCCTGTAGTTGCCGCAGTCGGACTTGTCCCCCTTTTAAAAAATGGTCACAATCACTGCATCTCTGAGATCTCCCGGCATGCTCTCCTCCCTCCAGGTGAGAGAGATGAGAGATGCATCCGCGCCAATAGCGCCTCTCCGCCATACTTTAGCGCCTCAGCAGGGATTCCATCCGCACCCGTAGCCTTGTTATTCTTGAGCTGTTTTATGGCTTTGCTTACCTCGTGCAATGTTGGGGGCTCACTGAGTTGGTGGCGGGTCGCATGCTGCGGGATGGAGTCGAGAAAACTCGAGTGAAAGGCAGAGTCTTGATTGAGGAGATCTTCAAAGTGCTCCTTCCAGCGGGGCCTGACAGCCTCGGTGTCCTTGATGAGTGTTTCCCCGTTCTTGGCCAGGAGTGGGGTGAGGCCTTGGGAGTTCGGACCGTAGGTGGCCTTGACTGCAACGAAGAATCCTGCATATCGTGGCTGTTGGCCAGTTGTTGTATCTCCTGTGCTTTTTCCATCTACCACCTGTTCTTTAGGTCCCAAGTTTTTTGTTGGACCTGAGCCTTGAGCCGTCTGTAATGTTTTGCAGCTCCCGAGTTGGGTTGTTGCTTTGAGGCTCAGAAATGCTTTGAGCTTGCAATCAGTTAGTTCTTCGATCTCCTGATCATTTTCATCAAACCAGTCCTGATGTTTTCTGGTTGTGTGACCAAGTGTCTCTTCAGAGGCACTGGTTATAGAAGCCTGGAGGGCAGACCAAGCGCTGTGGGCATTCAGCAACTCAGGGTCACCAAGGCACGCCAGATTAGCTGTGAGGCGCTGGCTGTATAGGGCTCTCTTAGATGGGTCTCTCAGTGCCCCGGCATTAATTTTTTTTGTGGCACTGCTTCTGCTGTCCCTTCTGCTTTGGGGCTATATTAATGTTGATGATGGGTCCAGCAATCGTCAGCTCCTGTCATGGCGCGGGTGATGCGCACATCCTTGCGATCCCTGGCTCGCAAATGCCAGTGTTTGGAGCGAGGATGTTGCCACGATGCCTTGTATTTGTCCCTCTGGCGGAACAGGGTGTTGGTGATGAGGAGTTCATGTTCTAGACATTTTGTCAGGAGTAGGGTACCGCTGGAGTTGGCTTTCCCTACCCCCTCTCTGCCAATCACGCCTCCCCAGAGGGCTGTGTCTTTGCCGACACTGGCATTAAAGTCACCCAGGAGGATCAATTTGTCACCCGTGGGGACGCGGGACAAGGATGTCTCGAGGTTGGAATAAAACCCTGTTTAGCCTCATCCGTTGCATCGAGTGTAGGGGCTTATGCACTGATGACTGTGGCACATTGATTCCAGGACAGGGTGAGACAAAGAGTCATGAGGCGTTCGTTCACCCCATAGGGGGAGTCTTTGAGGCAGTCGACCAGCTCATTCTTGACAGCAAAACCGACTCCATGAAGGCGACATTCTTCCTCTGGTTTTCCTTTCCAGAAAAAGGTATAACCTCCACCATGTTCCTTCAATGGGCCTCCCCCTGCCCGCCGGGTCTCGCTTAGGGCAGCGATGTCAATGTCAAAACGTCTGAGTTCCTGGGCAACTATGGCGGTGCAGCGTTCCAGGGTGTTGCTGTTGGAATTGTCCATGAGGGTCCTGACGTTCCAGGTTCCGAATTTCATACTGACGGAGTGGAAGATGCCTGTGCGTGTGTTCTTTTAACGTGGGGTGGCCGCTGCACACCGACAACCACACGGGCTTAGCTGAACAAGGTCTTGGTCCAGTGACAAGGGGGTCCAAGACAACGGGAGACCTGGCGCAGCTCGATAAGCCTAATTGCCTACGGCGAAGTGTTGGCCGCAAGCTCAGCGCCGAGTAGTGCCATTGATGGTCAATGGCCCGAGGCTTGGTTGGGGGGGCAGGCATTAGGAAGGTCACTTCCAAAGTTATTTTAAGAATTAAAAGTTGATAAAAATTCTCAATTTGCTTAAAAAGTTTCTCAGAGTTGTTAAAAAGTCTAAGATGTAGATCAAAAATCGGTTATAAAAGTTTCCCCAATTGTTTAAAAGGTTAAGGTTGATTAAGAGTCCGAGGGATGTTTTAAAAAGTTTTTCTGAAGTTTCCAAAGTTATTAACGATTTCTCCAAGGTTTCCAAGTTGTTTAAAAGTTTAAAAGTTTTTCCAAATTGTTTAAAAAGTTACTCAGGTTGATTAAAAGTTAAAAAAAAATTGATTTTAAAAGAGACTGACCCCTACAGCACTGACACATTCTAATATAAAATGTTTTATAACAGTGCTTTACAACAGTGACTGCACTTCAAAAGTACTTCATTGGCTGTGAAGCGCTTTGCCACATCCTGAGGTTGTGTAAGGCGCTAAATTAATGCGTTTTTCTTCTTTAAGGAGAGAAATGAATAAGAGACATGAGTAACAAAGAGTTACTAACTTGAGTACACAGACACAGGACAGGCAGACAAACTCCCTCTGTACCAAAGCAGAAGAGATAGAAAGATTCCATTCATTAGAAGGGAGGCTTCAGAGCCTTACTTAAGATAAGCACCTGCAACTTTATGATGGTTTGGACCCTAAGAAAGAAGATGGCCTGGAACTGGAAAGATAGGGGCCTAAAAATTAGACTAGGCCCAAAAACGGGAGCGGGGATCGCGATGCGTCATCAACCTGTGCCCATTCCTTCTGATACAGGAGGCACGCAAACTTTGTGCTGCCTGTTCAGTTAAATAATAGTAGTGTGCAGCCTAGTGCTGAACACGCTTCTGAGTGGCTGCATGGCTCAGCAGGGGGCCCACGTTTGTGCGAGACTAGCACTACTTAAAGTTAGCCTGCACTTCTAAAAGGTAGTCTGTATCTCTTAAAGGGGAGGTGCCTTCAGGCAGCAGCGGGTGCTGGAAGTGGTTGGGGAAGAGAATATGAGCAAGAAGAAGATGTTCCAAGATTCTCTGATGCAGCACTGGAGGCCTTGGTGCAGGGTGTGGACAGGAGGGGAGAGGTCTTCTATCCACAGGCAGCCCTCTAAACTCTGTGAAGGCAATGGGAGCAGATAGTCTTCACGGTCAATACCAGCAGTGTAGTCCCGATGACCTGGATGCAGTGCCGCAAGAAGTTTAGTGACCTCACAAGGGTGGTCAAGGTCTGTGAATTCATGCTTAAATGCCACATCCTTGCAACTGGAGCACTAGGCTCAGCCACTGCTCAATTCACCAACCCCTTCACTCACCTACCAATAATCTCTATCAATCACAACTCATACCTCACCTTCACAGCTTCACCCCACGCTTCACACATGTAGCACAGCTGCAAGCCTCACACCACATCTCACAGCTTGCTCACACTGCCAGCGATTCAACCATGACAGGCACAGCACCCAAACACATTGCACCACACTCACTGACACACTCCCCTCTCTTTTGTAGCACAAGGTGGCTCATAACTGAAAGCAGCAGGGGCGACCTGCAGGGAGATCGGCGTGCCTGCGTGACCTAACCCCCATGGAGGGGAAGTTGTTGGAGACTATTGGAGCGGCCTTTGCTGGGCCCGTGGCTAGCTGAGTGGCTGAAACAATCCTTATACCTAATCCTCCTTCTCACATCCCCTCATCCCACAAAATCTTCTGTTTTACAAGCTGCAGATCGTGTAAGCATGCGCCTCTTAATTCCCCCCCCAATCCCCTCACCACAACCCCACCCTTGTGCCTTTCTCCTTTCAGATACCCGAGAACTGCAACCTGGCCGGGCAGTAGTGTAGGAACAGAAACTACAAGTGGAAGAACGAAATGATGCAGAAGATGCACCATCACTGGATTTCACGCTTGCAGCCACATGCTCAGATTCCTTGGGTACTTTAGACGAGAGGTTAGATGTGGGATCTGCATGTAGTGAGACATCGGGCATGAGTGGCCTGCAGCCAGTGCATGGGGAAAGTTTAGCACAGGTGTGAGGTCACACACGAGTTCTGCTGCACAGGACTCAGATGAAGCCTACAGAAGAACGCTGCTGGGTTTGCACAATGAAATGCTTGCTGCATTGGCAGGCCTGCCACTTGCTCCTCCTGCAATGTCAAAGAGCATGGAGGAGTCCAGCGCCGGTCTTGCTCAGAGCTTTGCTCAGTGCTTGGAGCCCATCCATTCCAGCATGGTGAGCGCAGTTGTGGACCCAACCATGATGCAGCGTTTGATGGGCGATGTCACAGCTTCCATTGCAGCATAAGCAGAAGCCTCCCAATGTCTGAGTGCTGCCGTGGAAGCTCAGACTGCTGCCACACAAACTCGGGCTGCTGCCATCGTGGCTGTGGTTACCAGGGTTAAAAGGGGCTTGCAAGGTGTCACAGCAATGCAGCAATCAGTCCTCCAACAGATTACGAGGATTGCTGAGTCGCTGCCCCAAGGGAGTGGCAATGGCTCCGTGGAGCATGAACCTGCTGTGCACTCTCAGGATGACAGCATTCGTACTCCCAGCACTGCCACTACGCAAGTGCCCTTGCAGTTGCCTGTCAACCAGCCATCTCGGACTGCTGCTGTCCATAACGAAGTGGTGCAGTCCGAAGATGGGACTTTTGGGCCCAAAGCTGCTCGACGTCGTCCTCCAAGGCCATCTGTAGTCTCCTTCACTGAAAGTCAGCAGCCTTCCACCAGCCATGTTGCAGCCACTGGGGTAGCACTGGGTAGGAGCATTAGGACAGGCAAGAAGGGAATGCACAAGGATAGTTCGTTTACTTTGGTAAGTAATATTGAATGATTTGATTTATAAATTTGGTGTGGAATATTTGTGTTGTGGTGGCTTTTTTTGTAGCATTGTGGCCATGTGGACACTGTGATGGTCAGTAACAGAGGGAAGGCAAGGTTTGGGACTGTTGGTGAATGGGGAATTGGGGTTGGATTCACTGGTACCGCAATTGAATGAGTCGATCGTGGACAGCCCAGCCAGAAAGCGGCTGTGTTGCATCCTCCCTTCCTCCTCCACTTCCTCCTCCTCCTCCTCCACTTCCTCCTCCTCCTCCTCCTCCTCCTCCACTTCCTCCTCCTCCTCCTCCTCCACTTCCTCCTTCTCCTCCTCCTCAGCACTTCACCATGTGTGGTGGCAGGGGCTGTGCCCTCATGATGGTGATGTTGTGGAGCATGCAGCAGACCATCATGAATCTTGAGATACTCTCTGGCGAGTACTGCGGAGCTCCTCCAGAGCGGTCCAGGCAGCGAAAGCATTGAATAAGCATGCCAATGGTCTGCTCTATCAAGTTCCGTGTGGCAGCATGGCTTTTGTTATATACATGTTGCACACGTGTGATTCGGTTGCGTACCAGAGTCAGGAGGCAGGCGATCAGCGGATAGCTTTTGTTGCCCAGTAGCCACCTCCTGGTTTGTCGTGGTGGTTCAAGTACGGATGGTACAGGGGACTGTCACAGAATGAAAGTCTCATGACTGCTGCCAGGATACCGAGCATTGACTGCTGAGCAGGGTTGCATAGCGGTTGGACATTGAGGGCGTGGAATCGCTTCCAGTGCGGTATATATCTGAATTCACATGTAGCACCTACAAAGCTGCATGTTTACACCCTGCATGTGGGGAAGCTGGCTATCCTGATGAAGTCGCTTGGTAACTCCACCTTCTTCTTCTGGCGAGAGAATGAAACGTATTCACCTCTCTTTGCATACAGAGCTTCAGTGACCTACCTTATGCAACAGTGCATGCCGAATTGGGATAAAAATAGAAAATGCTGGAAATCTCAGTGGGTCAGGCAGCATCTGTGGAGAGAAACAGAGTTAATGTTCCCTTCGTTCAGAACTAGCGAATGATCAAAATGAACATAATGGCTTCCTTCGGACCAACACCTCCGACCCGAAATTTCTCTACGAAAGTACCTGGTGGTCCCAGAGGCATCTCCAATCCCGGTAGGAGGCCTTCATTTCCCGCGCATCGCAGCGCGCCCCTGTCTTTGAGGCACGGACGGAGAAGCTGGAGTCACATGGGCCTGGACAACCAATCAATGTACAGTATTCTCATTGATAGTAATGGGAACTCCAATTTTACGAGTTCCCATTACTATCAATGAGAATAACCCCCTAAAACACGCAAACACAACATAATAAATAAAAAAATACCGTATCTATTTAAAATTAATTGAAGTTAAAGTTAATTAGATGTTTTAGAAAAAATATATATTTGGTGGATTTTTTAAATGTGTTTTAATAGGGTTTAAAATAAACTTACCTTAATGGACAGGGTTTATACTTTAAAAATGTGTTTAAATTTTAAAACTCTTACGCTGATAAAAGTAGGCGATGTGCTTGCTTTTATCAGGAGTTTGAAGGACAATCGATGGGCATGAAATGGGCAAATAGCCAATCTCGCCTGTGCGGATCTCCTTCTCTCGGGGATGCGGAGGATCTGTCAATCTTGACAGATTGGAAAAGCCGGTTTTCGGAGCATGCGCATCTCGCCCTGGAAAACGGCTTTTGCAAGGCCTTGGCGAGACCGGAATTTCAGGGCCAGTCTTAAGGAGCACTGAAACGGGGAGGGGTGGAAAGAACAAAAGGGAAGGCCTGTGATAGGGTGGAAGACAGGATAAATTTGAGAGACAAAAGGGATGATGGGCCAACTTGAGATGGTAATGGCAGAAGTTAGAAACAGATTAGTTTAGATGGGATGTGAATGGCAGGATGATTATCCGCTGCCATGGGAAACAGAGAGCAAAAATACATAAAAGCAAAATATAGGCAGAGGTTATGGTCTGAAATTTTTGAACTCGATGTTGAGTCCAGAAGGCTGTAAAGTGCCTAAACGAAAGATGACATGCTGTTCCTCGAGCTTGCGTTGACCTTCATTGGAACAGTGCAGGAGGCCAAGCACGGAGAGGTCAGAGTGGGAGTGGAGCGGGGAATTAAAGTGACAGGCGACCGGAAGCTCGGGGTCACGCTTACGGACTGAACGGAGGTGTTCCGCAAAGCGGTCACCCAATCTGCGTTTGGTCTCTCCAATGTAGAGAAGACCGCATTGTGAGCAGCGAATACATTATACTAAATTGAAAGAATACTGCAAAAGACACTGTCCAGAGCCCTAAATACTCCTTCCAGGTGAAACAGCGATTTACTTGTACTTCTTTCAATTTAGTACATTGTATTCACTGCTGACAATATGGTCGATCGCCTGTCGCTTTAATTCTCTGTACTGTATACTTAATGTTTCAAGAAACTTATTGAAGAATAGATAGGACATCTACTCACAAATAAAAACCATCCTCTAACAGCAGCAGATGTCCTTCAATGTAGATAAATGCAGTGTAATGCCTTTCGGTCAAAGTAATTCCTGGCATCTGAAGGCACTGCAGGGACACCTTCTGAAGGCAGTGGAGCAAGGAAGAGACCTGGAGCTCATTGTTCATGAGACATTGAAGGTCTATAACCTGTGCGGCAATGTGAATAGAGTATTGGGACAGGGAAACACTAAACTAAAATGCTTGGTGTGGCACCATCTTGAATACTGCTGATGAGGGGTAGCAAGATCGTGGAAAAGGTTGAGAGCAGAGCTACGAGACTGGAACGTAGCTATCAAGGCCGGCTTAGGGAACTTGGGCTTCTTTACTACAGAAACATAGGGGATCTAATTGTGGTCTTTAAAATGATGAAGGGAATAGATCCTATTGGGATGGATAGGCCATTTGAGCTAGACAGGGAGCGCAGGATGAAGGGGGTTTAATACCAAATGAGTAAACATAAACATAGGTTAGATGAAAGGAAGTCCTCCTTTTCACAAAGCCATTGATCTCTGAAAAAATTGCCAAATTCCTCATCCCTAAAACATTAAATTTAAAATTATTATCCTCATCTACAAATCCCTCCATGGACTTGCCCCAGCCTACCTCTGCAAGCTACTCTGACTCTATAACCCTCTCTTCCTCTGATACTAGTCTTCTGTTCAGCACCTCCTCCCTTCACTCCAACATTGGTGGCAGAACCCTCAATCACATTGGTGCTACTCTCTGCAATTCCCTCCCCGGACCGCTGCCTCACCATCGTTAAATACCTTTACAAAGTCCATCTCTGTAAGCATGTGTTTCCTCACCTCTCCTGGCTCGGTATCCATTTCCATTTACAACTCATCTGTGAAGTGCCTTGAAATGTTCCTACATTAAAGGATCCAAACAAGTTCAAGTAATTATTTTTCTGTTATCCGATGGGATACATTCCAATATTGGGCAAACAGGGTTACCACTCCGCCTCTGGTGAAATTATGGCGGTGAGGCGGGAACAGCTGAGGAAATTCCTGGAAATTCCATTAGGTACCCGTTAGATGCAGCATGTTATTCCATCAGATCCAGTCTGTTAAGCCTGTTCGAACTCTCTTGGGTCCAGTCTGTTATCCTGTTCGATCCAATATCCTGTTAAGTCTCTGTGAGGTGTGTACTGGTAGCCCATTAAGTTAATGCATTTTAATATTTTAAACACTAATAAAGTAACTGATATCCCATAGCGCTCTTCAAATTATCAAAGAAACTTGAGTGTGATGTTCCAGTGGATGAGGATGCAAGAGAATGCAGAGTGCGTCGATCGGCAATCTGGTGAAGTCAGTGGATATATTTCCCCTTCTCTCCTCCGGAGGTTCATTGTAGCACCTGGCGGAGATTTACTAATTCTACATGGATCAGGACCACATCTGGGAATTCTGTTGTTTTGTTCAGTACCATGCTGAGCAGTGCCTTTATCCACTAGACATTTCATAAGAACATAACAACATAAGAAATAGGAGCAGGAGTAGACCATTGGGACCCTCGAGCCTGCTCCACCATTCAATAAGATCATGGCTGATCTGATCATGGACTCAGCTCCATTTCCCTGCCCGCTCCCCATAACCCCTTATCGTTTAAGAAACTGTCTATTTCTGTCTTAAATTTATTCAATGTCCCAGCTTCCACAGATCTCTGAGGCAGCAAATTCCACAGATTTACAACCCTCTGAGAAGAAATTTCTCCTCATCTCAGTTTTAAATGGGCAGCCCCTTATTCTAAGATCATGCCCTCTAGTTCGAGTCTCCCCCATCAATGGAAACATCCTCTCTGCATTCACCTTGTCAAGCTCCCTCATAATCTTATACGTTTCGATAAGATCACCTCTCATTCATCTGAATTCCAATGAGTAGAGGCCCAACCTACTCAACCTTTCCTCATAAGTCAACGCCCTCATCTCCGGAATCAACCTAGTGAACCTTCTCTGAACTGCCTCCAAAGCAAGTATATCCTTTCGTAAATATGGAAACCAAAACTGCATGCAATATTCCAGGTGTGGCCTCACCAATACCTCGTATAACTGTAGCAAGACTTCCCTGCTTTTATACTCCATCCCCTTTGCAATAAAGGCCAAGATTCCATTGACCTTCCTGATCACTTGCTGTACCTGCATACTAACCTTTTGTGTTTCATGCACAAGTACCCCCAGGTCCTGCTGTACTGCGGCACTTTGCAATCTTTCTCCATTTAAATAATAACTTGCTCTTTGATTTTTTTTCTGCCAAAGTGCATGACCTCACACTTTCCCACATTATATTCCATCTGCCAAATTTTTGCCCACTCACTTAGCCTGTCTATGTCCTTTTGCAGATTTTTTGTGTCTTCCTCACACATTGCTTTTCCTCCCATCTTTGTATCATCAGCAAACTTGGCTACGTTACACTCAGTCCCTTCTTCCAAGTTGTTAATATAGATTGTAAATAGTTGGGGTCCCAGTACTGATTCCTGCGGCACCCCACTAGTTACTGGTCAAATTATATTACATTGAGAAATGAATAGAACCGAAACAATCTTCTTCAAATCATTTAAATCAATGTTTATTATTCATTGCAGACAGCACAAGATTATCTTTAACAAATGGACATATGTGTGCTCTGTAGGAAATGAGTAAGAAGAGACAAAGGTGGTTGGTATTCATTCATTGTAAAATCTCCATTACGATTACAATTATGAGTGCTCTCTCTTCATTCTAAAGGTGCGATTATATTGACACATTTGCGTTGATGATGTGGTTTTTGGTGGATATCCCTCTGGGAGAATGTGTCTCACCCATTCTTGGTTACACCAAATGCTTCATTGTTCTAGTGGTTAGATTTACACACATCAGCACTGCATTCACATTCTTGGAATAGGATGTAGTCTATGAGCATCATTCGGTCATTTTCACAACTGGCGTATGCAGTCACTTTTGTAAACTTCTTCGGTACACAGCAGCCACAGTATATTTCTATCCAGCCCGACACACTATTATATCTGTCAATTAGAAACAGCAGCATCAGTCATTTCACACAACAGAAAGATACATTCAAAATTTCTCCTTTGCTGCACACATTAATGTTTTTCCGCGATTAACTAAACAGTTCTTGAAGGGTAAAAGAAATCGTAAGGATGAATGACTCTGGAAAGCTGTACCAGTTCAAAATGTTGTGCTCATAAGCATCTGACCTGCCCCAGCCTCTATTTTCAGCTTCAGGCTCTTTGCAGAGCAACAATAATAGCTGCCGGCTTCAAGGCCTTCTGGCACTGTTGTCTTGCTGCCTGAAAAGGTACTTACTTTTTTGCGCCCTGTCTCAGATCCTCCGATCTGATGGTCTGGGTGCAAGCATTAAGGGCCAGTAACCTTAGGCACTGCTCTGGTTAGGTCTCTGTCAAGTGGAGGCCCAGGAAAAAGAAAGAGGCAGGAGATGCAGTGATGTGTGCATCTTGTGCATTCTATTGCTATGCTCATGCCTCCTTTCAGCACAAACCATCGCCCCCCCCCCGCCCCCAAACCAAGGAGGACTGCAGAGTAAAGGGGACAGAGAACCATTGCTAAGGCTTCCCAGCCCTTTGTTCTATACCCAGCAAATGAATGTTGCCTGGGCGCAAAGAAAGGAAAATCAACCTTTTAACGTTTAACAAACTAATCAAAATAAAGAGGGAAGATCTATAAGAAAACAAGATATACAAAAAAAAAACAGGAAAACATGAAGATATACTTTCACAAACCTGTGATCGTCTCTGCACTTTTGTCCTTTCCTCTCCTTCTCTCTTTCCCTGCCCCCATACTTGCTTAAAAATCTGTTACACCTCTAACTTGTTCCAGTTCTGACAAAGGGTCACCGACCTGAAACGTTAACTCTGTTTCTCACTCCAAAGATGCTGCCTGACCTGCTGAGTATTTCCAGCATTTTCTGTTTTTACCCCGAAATAATACTGCGTGGTTCGGAACCAGATAGGTGGTTGTCCTGGTACAAGGGTGTTCGAATAACAACGCTATTCTATCTGGAATGTATGGGTCTGACAAGCCTTGAATTAATATCCCCTTCATCCACATGTCATCAGAATATGTGTGTGGGTGTATTATGGGATCAGCCCTCCTTCTAGGAACCTGTGATGGGCAGAAAAAGGTTGACCTGCCGAAACCTGACCCCAGATCATTTTGTATTCCCAACTGCCCAGATTAACCTGCTTTTGCAGCGAAAATTCAGACTCCTTATCTGTAACATTCTTCGGGTTTATCACCCTGCATTAATCAGAGCCTTGACTGGAGTATTAGAGGGAGTGGCTGTATTTAAATGGAAAGAACTCAAATGATTAACAGCTTTCAATATCATTCATCCAGGTGAAACTGACATACAGCTTCCATAGATCCACTGTCTGAGTTAACTGAAGTATTTAACTTTTCAAATATCTGTCGAGTTGTTTAGAATGAAAAATTGAACTTGCACTTGGTGCCTTTTGTGTCCTAGGTTATCACAAATTGCTTTACAACCAAAGAATTACACTTTGAAGTACAATAACTGTTATGCATGTAAACACAGCAGTCACATTGGACACAGCAAGGTTCCACAAACATGAAGGGGATTATGCGAAACAGGCCACATAGTAGTCCATGGAGCATGATCCTGCCCATGTTTCTCCGCCCCAACCCTTTCAATGTCGCCCCTGCGGGTCGTGTTTCTATATTCCCAGGAACCAGATCAGATAATTTCAGCCTGGGGGGGAGGAATTCAATAATGTTTAGTGAGGCTGTGGCACTGAGTAATTAGCAGAGCATGAAGGAGCTGGCGAATGAGAAACGTGTCTGCCACCTTCCCAGCAGACATTGAGGAACAGACTGCCCATGGATCCAGAGTTGTGGGATCCAGGACTCACAGGCACTGGTCTGAGAATAATTTTCTCGGAGCTTTTTCTGTTCTTGTGCTGTGATGTTGGCGGTCACGTTGATTGCGTGAACAGGATTTCTGCCAAACGTCAGCTGAAGTTACAGCATCGGAGCGGGAAAGGCTCTGAGGAAATTGACCCTGGATGTTTTATACGCCAGCACTGCTTAATTGTTTTACATTGCACTGATCTGTTAACACTCTTACTTTAGTGAGAGTTGATATCACTCGAGCAAAGATTTCTTACATGGCTTCTGAATTACAACGTCCTTTGCAACGATTGAGAACTACTTCTGCTTTGCAATCATCCTTCTCCAGTATGACTGTGTTTGCAATAAGTGTACACTCAGCTGTGAATGGAAATTAGGTACAGAGAAATTGTAAAATAAATATCTTAAGGAATACATTAATGACATTCAGACACTAATTAAAATGTATAAAAATATATATTCTTAAGAAGGATTATATTGTTAACTTATTCATAAGTAGCATTTTATGTACAGTAATTCGAGTTTCTGGACAGAAGTTGCAACGAATGCAGGCTTGTAAACTGGGCGGTAGCGGATTGGTTGCTGCTTGCAAACCCCGCCCACTTCCTTTTCCATTGAAGTCCAATGAGGAGCGCTGTGAGAAAGGTTGACCGATCAGCTCCCACCCATTTTATGCACTGCCCCTCGAGTTGAACGATTCGGCCTCTGTTTAGACAGAAGTTTAAACATTTGTCCTCGGGTGATATGCGGGGAGTAATTTTCACCTTCATCGCTCGAGTGGTAACCTGGGGCAACAAATCACAATTGTAGAACCCATTCAATCTTTATCCTATTGAAATCTTTGCGATTAAAATTGGGAGGTTGGAAAACTGACGTGACCCTTTCCCCAGATTACTGCACAAGTGGGTAACCCTTTCCCCAGATGAGAAACATAGAAACATAGAAAATAGGTGCAGGAGTAGGCCATTCGGCCCTTCGAGCCCGCACCACCATTCAATAAGATCATAGCTGATCATTCCCTCAGTAACCCTTTCCTGCTTTCTCTCCATACCCCTTGATCCTCTTAGCTGTAAGGGCCATATCTAACTCCCTCTTGAATATTTGCAATGGACTGGCATCAACAACTCTCTGCGGCGGGGAATTCCACAGGTTAACAACTCTCTGAATTAAGAAGTTTCTCCTCACCTCAGTCCTAAATGGCCTACCCCTTATCCTAAGACTATGTCCCCTGGTTCTGAACTTCCCCAACATCGGGAACATTCCACCCGTATCTAACCTGTCCCGTCCCGTCAGAATCTTATATGTTTCTACGAGATCCCCTCTCATCCTTCTCAACTCCAATGTATAAAGGCCCAGTTGATCCAGTCTCTCCTCATATGTCAGTCCTGCCATCCCGGGAAACAGTCTGGTGAACCTTCGCTGCACTCCCTCAATAGCAAGAAAGTCCTTCGTCAGATTAGGAGACCAAAACTGAACACAATATTCCAGGTGAGGCCTCACCAAGGCCCTGTACAACTGCAGTAAGACCTCCCTGTTCCTATACTCCCCTAGCTATGAAGGCCAACATACCATTTGCCTTCTTCACCGCCTGCTGTACCTGTATGCCAACTTTCAATGACTGATGAACCATGACACCCAGGTCTCGTTGCACCTCCCCTTTTCCTAATCTGCCGCCATTCAGATAATATTCTGTCTTCGCGTTTTTGCACCCAAAGTGGATAACCTCACATTTATCCACATTATACTGCATCTGCCATGCATTTGCCCACTCACCTAACCTGTCCAAGTCACCCTGCAGCTTCCTAGCGTCCCCCTCACAGCTCACACCGCCACCCAGTTTAGTGTCATCTGCAAACTTGGAGATATTACACTCAGTTCCTTCATCCAAATCATTGATGTATATTGTAAAGAGCTGGGGTCCCAGCACTGAGCCCTGCGGCACTCCACTAGTCACTGCCTGCCATTTTGAAAACGACCCGTTTATCCCGACTCTCTGCTTCCTGTCTGTCAACCAGTTCTCTATCCATGTCAGTATATTCCGCCCAATACCATGTGCTTTAATTTTGCACACCAATCTCTTGTGTGGGACCTTGTCAAAAGCCTTTTGAAAGTCCAAATACACCACATCCACTGGTTCTCCCTTGTCCACTCTACTAGTTACATCCTCAAAAAATTCCAGAAGATTTGTCAAGCATGATTTTCCCTTCATAAATCCATGCTGACTTGGACCGATCCTGTCACTGCTTTCCAAATGCGCTGCTATTTCATCCTTCATAATTGACTCCAACATTTTCCGCTCTACTGATGTCAGGCTAACCGGTCTATAATTACCCATTTTCTCTCTCCCTCCCTTTTTAAAAAGTGGTGTTACATTAGCTACTCTCCAGTCCATAGGAACTGATCCAGAGTCGATAGACTTTTGGAAAATGATCACCAATGCATCCATTATTTCTAGGGCCACTTCCTTAAGTACTCTGGGATGCAGACTATCAGGCCCCAGGGATTTATCGGCCTTCAGTCCCATCAATTTCCCTAACACAGTTTCCCGCCTAATAAGGATATCCTTCAGTTCCTCCTTCTCACTAGACACTCGGTCTATTAGTACTTCCAGAAGGTTATTTGTGTCTTCTTTCATGAAGATAGAACCAAAATATTTGTTCAATTGGTCTGCCATTTTTTTGTTCCCCATTATAAATTAACCTGAATCTGACTGCAAGGGACCTTCGTTTGTCTTCGCTAATCTTTTTCTCTTCACATATCTATAGAAGCTTTTGCAGTCAATTTTTATGTTCCTGGCAAGATTTTTCTCGTATTCTATTTTCCCCCACTTAATTAAACCCTTTGTCCTCCTCTGCTGAATTATAAATTTCTCCCAGTCCTCAGGTTTGTTGTTTTTTCTGGCCAATTTATATGCCTCTTCCTTGGATTTAACACTATCCTTAATTTCCCTTGTTAGCCACGATTGAGCCACCTTCCCCATTTTATTTTTACTCCAGACAGGGATGTACAGTTGCTGAAGTTCATCCATGTGATCTTTAAATGTTTGCCATTGCCTATCCACCGTCAATTCTTTAAGTATCATTTGCCAGTTTATTCTAGCCAATTCACGCCTCAAACCATTGAAGTTACCTTTCCTTAAGTTCAGGACCCTAGTTTCTGAATTAACTGTGTCACTCTCCATCTTAATAAAGAACTCTACCATATTATGGTCACTCTTCCCCAAGGGGCCTCGCACAACAAGATTGCCAATCAGTCCTCTCTCATTACACATCACCCAGTCCAGGATAGCCAGCTCCCTAGTTGGTTCCTCGACATATTGGTCCAGAAAACCATCCCTAATACACTCCAGGAAATCCTCCTCCACCGCATTGCTACCAGATTGGTTAGCCCAGTCAATATGTAGATTAAAGTCACCCATGATAACTGCTGTACCTTTATTGCATGCATTCCTAATTTCTTGTTTGATGGTGTCCCCAACCTTACTACTACTATTTGGTGGTCTGTATACAACTACCTCTAGCGTTTTCTGCCCTTTGGTATTCCGTAGCTCCACCCATACCAATTCCACATCATCCAAGCTAAAGTCCTTTCTTACTATTGCATTAATTTCCTCTTTAACCAGCAATGCCACCCCGCCTCCTTTTCCTTTCTGTCTATCCTTCCTAAATGTTGAATACCCCTGGATGTTGAGTTCCCAGCCTTGGTCACCTTGGAGCCATGTCTCCGTGATGCCAATTACATCATATCCGTTAAGTGCTATCTGCGCAGTTAATTCATCCATCTTATTCGAAATACTCCTCGCATTGAGGCACTGAGCCTTCAGGCTTGTCTTTCTAACACACTTTGCCACTTTAGAATTTAGCTGTAATGTTGCCGTTTTTGATTTTTGCCTTGGGTATCTCTGTCCTCCACTTTTACTTTTCTTCTTTCTATCTTTTGCTTTTGCCCCCATTCTACTTTCCTCTGTCTCCCTGCATAGGTTCCCATCCCCCTGCCATATTTAACTCATCTCCAACAGCACTAGCAAACTCCCCCGAGGACATTGGTTCCGGTCTTGCCCAGGTGCAGACCGTCCGGTTTGTACTGGTCCCACCTCCCCCAGAACTGTTTCTATTGTCCCAGGAATTTGAATCCCTCCCTGCTGCACCACTCCTCAAGCCACGTATTCATCTGAGCTATCCTGCGATTCCTACTCTGACTAGCACGTGGCACTGGTAGCAATCCTGAGATTATTACTTTTGAGGTCCTATTTTTAATTTAACTCCTAGCTTCCTAAATTCATCATGTGGGACCTCATCCTGTTTTTTTACCTATATCGTTGGTACCTATATGCACCACGACAACTGGCTGTTCACCTTCCCTTTTCAGAATGCCCTGCACCCGCTCCGAGACATCCTTGACTCTTGCACCAGGGAGGTAACATACCACCCTCGGTTGTGGTCGCAGAAACGTCTATCTACTCCCGTTACAATTAAATCCACTATCACTATAGCTCTCCCACTCGTTTTCCTGCCCTTCTGTGCAGCAGAGCCACCCACAGTGCCATGAATTTGGCTGCTGCTGCCCTCCCCTGATGAGTCATCCCCCTCAACAGTACCCAAAGCGATGTATCTGTTTTGCAGGGGGATGACCGCAGGGGACCCCTGCACTACCTTCCTTCCACTGCTCTTCCTGTTGGTCATCCATTTACTATCTGGCTGTGTACCCTATACCTGCGATAAAAACAACTCACTAAACGTGCTATTCACGTAATTCTCAGCATCGTGGATGCTCCAGAGTTCATCCACCCACAGCTCCAGTGCCACAATGTGGTCCATTAGGAGCTGCAGGTGGATGCACTTCTCGCACACGCAGTCATCAGGGACACCGGAACCGTCCCTGACTTCCCACACAGTATAGGAGGAGCATAACACGTGTCCGAGCTGTCCTGCCATACTTAACCCTTAGATAAACTTAAATTTGCAACTACAATGCTAAAATGTACGAATTGATATGGTAAAGAAAAAGAAAAACTACTTATCAAACACCAGCCAATCACTTACCACCTTGGCTGTGACGTCACCTTTCGATTTCTTTCGAATTTTTTGCCTCACTGCTGCAACTGCACCGGCTGGCCTTTATAGGCCTCTGGCTGCTCGAACTCCCGCCTCCTTGACGCACCTGCACAGATGGGTGACCCTTTCCACAGATTACTGCACAGGTGGGTGATCCTTTCACCAGATTACTGCCCAGGTGGGTGACTCTTTCCCCAGATTACTGCACAGGTGGGTGACCCTTTCACCAGATTACTGCACAGGTGGGTGATCCTTTCCCCAGATTACTGCACAGGTGGGTGACCCTTTCCCCAGATTACTGCAAAGGTGGGTGGCCCTTTCACCAGATTACTACACAGGTGGGTGATCCTTTCCCCAGATTACTGCACAGGTGGGTGATGCTTTCCCCAGATTACTGCACAGGTGGGTGACCCTTTCACCAGATTACTGCACAGGTGTGTGACCCTTTCCCCAGATGACTGCACAGGTGGGTGGCCCTTTCCCCAGATTACTGCACAGGTGGGTGATCCTTCCCCAGATTACTGTACAGGTGGGTGACCCTTTCCCCAGATTACTGCACAGATGGGTGGCCCTTTCCACAGATTACTGTACAGGTGAGTTACCCTTTCTCCAGATTACTGCACAGTTGGCTGATCCTTTCCCCAGATTACTGCACAGGTGGGTGAACCTTTCCCCAGATTAGTACACAGGTGGGTGACCCTTCCACAGATTACTACACAGGTGGGTGACCCTTTCCTCAGATTACTGTACAGTTGGGTGACCCTTTCCCCAGATTATTGCACAGGTGGGTGATCCTTTCCCCAAATTATTGTACAGGTGGGTGACCCTTTCCCCAGATTACTGTACGGGTGTGTGACCCTTTCTCCAGATTACTGCACAGATGGGTGATCCTTTCCCCAGATTACTGTACAGGTGGGTGACCCTTTCCCCAGATTACTACACAGGTGTGTGACGCTTTCCCCAGATTACGGCACAGGTGGGTGACCCTTTCCCAGATTACTGTACAGGTGGGTGACCCTTTCCCCAGATTACTGCACAGGTGGGTGACCCTTTTCCCAGATTAGTACACAGGTGGGTGGCCCTTTCCCCAGATTATTGCACAGGTGGGTGGCCCTTTCCCCAGATTACTGCACAGGTGGGTGACCCTTTCCTCAGATTACTGTACAGGTGGGTGACCCTTTCCCCAGATTATTGCACAGGTTGGTCATCCTTTCCCCAAATTATTGTACAGGTGGGTGACCCTTTCCCCAGATTACTGTACAGGTGTGTGACCCTTTCTCCAGATTACTGCACAGATGGGTGATCCTTTCCCCAGATTACTGTACAGGTGGGTGACCCTTTCCCCAAATTACTACATAGGTGGGTGAGCTTTCCCCAGATTACTGCACAGGTGGGTGACCCTTTCCACAGATTACTGCAGAGGTGGGTGACCCATTCCCCAGATTACTGCACAGGTGGGTGACCCTTTCCCCAGATTACTGCACAGGTGGGTGACCCTTTCCCCAGATTAATGCACAGGTGGGTGACTCAAAACCAGATTACTGCACAGGTGGGTGACCCATTCCCCAGATTCCTGCACAGGTGGGTGATCCTTTCCCCAGATTACTGTACAGGTGGGTGACCCTTTCCCCAAATTACTACACAGGTGGGTGAGCTTTCCCCAGATTACTGCACAGGTGGGTGACCCTTTCCCCAGATTACTGCACAGTTGGGTGACCCTTTCCCCAGATTACTACACAGGTGTGTGACGCTTTCCCCAGATTACGGCACAGGTGGGTGACCCTTTCCCAGATTACTCTACAGGTGGGTGACCCTTTCCCCAGATTACTGCACAGGTGGGTGACCCTTTTCCCAGATTAGAACACAGGTGGGTGGCCCTTTCCCCATATTACTGCACAGGTGTGTGGCCCTTTCCCCAGATTAATGTACAGGTGGGTGATCCTTTCCCCAGATTAATACACAGGTGGTTGGTCCTTTCCCCAGATTACTGCACAGGACCCATTGCCCAGATTACTGCACAGATGGGTGACCCTTTCCACAGATTACTGCATAGGTGGGTGACCCATTCCCCAGATTACTGCACAGGTGGGTGACGGTTTCCCCAGAATACTGCACAGGTGGGTGACCCTTTCCCCAGATTACTGCACAGGTGGGTGACCCATTCCCAGATTACTGTACAGGTGGGTGACCCTTTCCCCAGATTACTGCACAGGTAGGTGACCCTTTTCCCAGATCACTGGTCAGGTGTGTGGCCCTTTCCCCAGATTAATGTACAGGTGGGTGACCCTTTCCCCAGATTACTACACAGGTGGTTGGTCCTTTCCCCACATTACTGCACAGGACCCATTCCCCAGATTACTGCACAGGTGGGTGACCCTTTCCACAGATTACTGCACAGGTGGGTGACCCATTCCCCAGATTACTGCACAGGTAGGTGATCCTTGCCCCAAATTATTGTACAGGTGGGTGACCCTTTTCATAGATTACTACACTGGTGGGTGACCCTTTCCTCAGATTACTGTACAGGTGGTTGACCCTTTCCCCAGATTATTGCACAGGTTGGTCATCCTTTCCCCAAATTATTGTACAGGTGGGTGACCCTTTCCCCAGATTACTGTACAGGTGGGTGACCCTTTCCCCAAATTACTACACAGGTGGGTGAACTTTCCCCAGATTACTGCACAGGTGGGTGACCCTTTCCACAGATTACTGCAGAGGTGGGTGACACATTCCCCAGATTACTGCACTGGTGGGTGACCCTTTCCCCAGATTACTGCACAGGTGGGTGGCCCTTTCCCCAGATTAATGTACAGGTGGGTGATCCTTTCCCCAAATTATTGTACAGGTGGGTGACCCTTTGCACAGATTACTACACAGGTGGGTGACCCTTTCCTCAAATTACTGTACAGGTGGGTGACCCTTTGCCCAGATTATTGCACAGGTTGGTCATCCTTTCCCCAAATTACTGCACAGGTGGGTGACCCTTTCCCCAGATTACTGTACAGGTGGGTGACCCATTCCCTAGATTACTGGACAGATGGGTGACCCTTTCCCCAGATTACTGCACAGGTGGGTGACCCTTTCCACAGATTACTGTCCAGGTGGGTGACCCTTTCCCCAGATTACTGCACAAGTGGGTGACCCTTTCCCCAGATTACTGTACAGGTGGGTGACCCTTTCCACAGATTACTGTACAGGTGGGTGACCCTTTCCCCAGATTACTGCACAGATGGGTGATGCTTTCCACAGGTTACTGCACAGGTGGGTGACCCATTCCCCAGATTACTGCACAGATGGGTGACCTTTCCCCAAATTACTGCACAGGTGGGTGACCCTTGCCCCAGATTACTGCACAGGTGGGTGACCCTTTCCCCAGATTACTGCACAGGTGGGTGACCCTTTCCCCAGATTACTGTACAGGGGAGTGACCCTTTCCCCAGATTACTGCACAGGTGGGTGACCGTTTCCCCAGATTACTACACAGGTGGGTGACCCTTTCCCCAGATTACTGTACAGGTGGGTGACCCTTTCCCAGATTACTGTACAGGTGGGTGACCCTTTCCCAGATTACTGTACAGGTGGGTGACCCTTTCCCCAGATTACTGCACAGGTGGTTGACCCTTTTCCAATCTTAGTACACAGTTGGGTGGCCCTTTCCCCAGATTACTGCACAGGTGGTTGGCCCTTTCCACAGATTACTGCACAGGTAGGTGACCCTTTTCCCAGATTACTGTACAGGTGGATGACCCATTCCCCAGATTACTGCACAGGTGGGTGACCCTTTCCCCAGATTACTGTACAGGTGGGTGACCCTTTCCCCAGATTACTGCACAAGTGGGTGACCCTTTCCCCAGATTACTACACAGGTGGGTGACCCTTTCCCAAGATTACTACACAGGTGGGTGACCCTTTCCCAGATTACTCTACAGTTGTGTGGCCCTTTCCCCAGATTAATGTACAGGTGGGTGGCTCTTTCCCCAGATTAATGTACAGGTGGGTGACCCTTTCCCCAGATTAATACACAGGTGGTTGGTCCTTTCCCCAGATTACTGCACAGGACCCAATCCCCAGATTACTGCACAGGTGGGTGACCCTTTCCACAGATTACTGCACAGGTGGGTGACCCATTCCCAGATTACTGTACAGGTGGGTGATCCTTTCCCCAGATTACTGTACAGGTGGGTGACCCTTTCCCCAGATTACTGCACAGGTGGGTGACCCTTTCCCCAGATTACTACACAGGTGTGTGACGCTTTCCCCAGATTACGGCACAGGTGGGTGACCCTTTCCCAGATTACTGTACAGGTGGGTGACCCTTTTCCCAGATTACTGCACAGGTGGGTGACCCTTTTCCCAGATTAGTACACAGGTGGCTGGCCCTTTCCCCAGATTACTGCACAGGTGGGTGGCCCTTTCCCCAGATTACTGCACAGGTAGGTGACCCTTCTCCCAGATCACTGGTCAGGTGTGTGGCCCTTTCCCCAGATTAATGTACAGGTGGGTGACCCTTTCCCCAGATTAATACACAGGTGGTTGGTCCTTTCCCCAGATTACTGCACAGGACCCATTCCCCAGATTACTGCACAGGTGGGTGACCCTTTCCACAGATTACTGCACAGGTGGCTGACCCTTTCCCCAGATTACTGCACAGGTGGGTGACCCTTTCCCCAGATTACTGCACAGGTGGGTGACCCTTTCCCCAGATTACGGCACAGGTGGGTGACCCTTTCCCAGATTACTGTACAGGTGGGTGACCCTTTTCCCAGATTACTGCACAGGTGGGTGACCCTTTTCCCAGATTAGTACACAGGTGCGTGGCCCTTTCCCCAGATTACTGCACAGGTGGGTGGCCCTTTCCCCAGATTACTGCACAGGTGGGTGACCCTTTCCACAGATTACTGCACAGGTTGGTGACCCATTCCCAGATTACTGTACAGGTGGGTGACCCTTGCCCCAGATTACTGCACAGGTGGGTGATCCTTTCCCCAAATTATTGTGCAGGTGGGTGACCCTTTGCACAGATTACTACACAGGTGGGTGACCTTTTCCTCAAATTACTGTACAGGTGGGTGACCCTTTGCCCAGATTATTGCACAGGTTGGTCATCCTTTCCCCAAACTATTGTACAGGTCGGTGACCCTTTCCCCAGATTACTGTACAGGTGGGTGACCCTTTCCCCAAATTACTGCACAGATGGGTGATCCTTTCCCCAGATTACTGTACAGATGGGTGATCCTTTCCCCAGATTACTGTACAGGTGGGTGACCCTTTCCCCAAATTACTGCACAGGTGGGTGACCCTTTCTCCAGATTACTGCACAGATGGGTGATCCTTTCCCCAGATTACTGTACAGGTGGGTGACCCTTTCCCCAAATTACTACACAGGTGGGTGAGCTTTCCCCAGATTACTGCACAGGTGGGTGACCCTTTCCACAGATTACTGCACAGGTGGGTGACCCATTCCCAGATTACTGTACAGGTGGGTGACCCTTGCCCCAGATTATTGCACAGGTCGGTCATCCTTTCCCCCAAATTATTGTACAGGTGGGTGACCCTTTCCCCAGATTACTGTACAGGTGTGTGACCCTTTCTCCAGATTACTGCACATATGGGTGATCCTTTCCCTAGATTACTGTCGAGGTGGATGACCCTTTCCCCAGATTACTACACAGGTGGGTGAGCTTTCCCCAGATTACTGCACAGGTGGGTGACCCTTTCCACAGATTACTGCACAGGTGGGTGACCCTTTCCCCAGATTACTGCACAGGTGGGTGACCCTTTCCCCAGATTAATGCACAGGTGGGTGACCCTTTCCCCAGATTACGACACAGGTGGATGACCCATTCACTAGATTACTGCACAAGTGGGTGACCCTTTCCAGATTACTGCACAGGTGGGTGACCCATTCCCCAGATTACTGCACAGGTGCGTGACCTATTTCCAGATTACTGCACAGGTGGGTCACCCATTCCCCAGATTACTGCACAGGTGGATGACCCATTCCCCAGATTACTGCACAGGTGGGTGACCCTTTCCCCAGATTAATACACAGGTGGTTGGTCCTTTCCCCAGATTACTGCACAGGACACATTCCCCAGATTACTGCACAGGTGGGTGACCCTTTCCACAGATTACTGCACAGGTGGGTGATCCTTTCCCCAAATTATTGTACAGGTGGGTGACCCTTTGCACAGATTACTACACAGGTGGGTGACCCTTTCCTCAGATTACTGTACAGGTGGGTGACCCTTTCCCCAGATTATTGCACAGGTGGGTCATCCTTTCCCCAAATTATTGTACAGGTGGGTGATCCTTTCCCCAGATTACTGTAGAGGTGGATGACCCTTTCCCCAGATTACTACACAGGTGGGTGAGCTTTCCCCAGATTACTGCACAGGTGGGTGACCCTTTCCACAGATTACTGCACAGGTGGGTGACCCTTTCCCCAGATTACTGCACAGGTGGGTGACCCATTCCCCAGATTACTGCACAGGTGGATGACTCTTTCCCCAGATTAATACACAGGTGGTTGGTCCTTTCCCCAGATTACTGCACAGGACCCTTTCCCCAGATTACTGCGCAGGTGGGTGACCCTTTCCACAGATTACTGCACAGGTGGGTGACCCATTCCCCAGATTACTGCACAGGTGGGTGACCGTTTCCCCAGAATACTGCACAGGTGGGTGACCCTTTCCCCAGATTACAGCACAGGTGGGTGACCCATTCCCAAATTACTGTACAGGGGGGTGACCCTTGCCCCAGATTACTGCACAGGTAGGTGATCCTTTCCCCAAACTATTGTACAGGTGGGTGACCCTTTGCACTGATTACTACACAGGTGGGTGACCCTTTCCTCAGATTACTGTACATGTGGGTGACCTTTTCCCCAGATTATTGCACAGGTGGGTCATCCTTTCCCCAAATTATTGTACAGGTGGGTGACCCTTTCCCCAGATTACTGTACAGGTTTGTGACCCTTTCTCCAGATTACTGCACAGATGGGTGATCCTTTCCCCAGATTACTGTAGAGGTGGGTAAACCTTTCCCCAGATTACTACACAGGTGGGTGAGCTTTCCCCAGATTACTACACAGGTGGGTGACCCTTTCCACAGATTACTGCACAGGTGGGTGACCCTTTACCCAGATTAATGCACAGGTGGGTGACCCTTTCCCCAGATTACGACACAGGTGGGTGGCTCTTTCCCCAGATTACTGCACAGGTGGGTGACCCTTTCCACAGATTACTGCACAGGTGGGTGACCCTTTCCCCAGATTACTGTACAGGTGGGTGGTCCTTTCCCCAGATTACTGCACAGGTGGGTGACCCTTTCCCCAGATTACTGCACAGGTGGATGACCCATTCCCCAGATTACTGCACAAGTGGGTGACCCTTTCCAGATTACTGCACAGGTGGGTGACCCATTCACCAGATTACTGCACAAGTGCGTGACCTATTTCCAGATTACTGCACAGGTGGGTGACCCATTCCCCAGATTACTGCACAGGTGAATGACCCATTCCCCAGATTACTGTACAGGTGGGTGACCCTTTCCCCAGATTACTGCACAGGTGGGTGACCGTTTCCACAGATTACTACACAGGTGGGTGAACCTTTCCCCAGATTACTACACAGGTGGGTGACCCTTTCCCCAGATTACTGCACAGGTGGGTGACCCTTTCCCCAGATTACTGTACAGGTGGGTGACCCTTTCCCCAGATTACTGCACAGGTGGGTGACCCTTTCCCCAGATTACTGCACAGGTGGGTGACCGTTTCCACAGATTATTACACAGGTGGATGACACATTCCCCAGATTACTGCACAGGTGGGTGACCCTTTCCCCAGATTACTGCGCAGGAGGGTGACCCTTTCCCAGATTACGGCTAAATTGGGTGACCCATTCCCAGATTACTGCACAGGTGGTTGACCCATTCCCCAGATTACTGCACAGTTGGGTGACCCTTTCCACAGATTACTGTGGAGGTGGGTGACCATTTCCCCAGATTACTGCACAGGTGGGTGACCCTTTCCCCAGATTACCACACATGTGGGTGACCCTTTCCCCAGATTACTGTACAGGTGGGTGACCCTTTCCCAGATTACTATACAGGTGAGTGACCCTTTCCCCAGATTACTGCACAGGTGGGTGACCCTTTTCCCAGATTACTACACAGGTGGGTGGACCTTTCCCCAGATTACTGCACAGGTGGGTGACCCTTTCCACAGATTACTACACAGGTGGGTGAAATTTTCCCCAGATTACTACACAGGTGGGTGACCCTTTCCCCAGATTACTGCACAGGTGGGTGACCCTTTCCCAGATTACTATACAGGTGAGTGACCCTTACCCCAGATTACTGCACAGGTGGGTGACCCTTTCCCCAGATTACTGTACAGGTGGGTGACCCTTTCCCCAAATTACTGCACAGATGGGTGATCCTTTCCCCAGATTACTGTACAGATGGGTGATCCTTTCCCCAGATTACTGTACAGGTGGGTGACCCTTTCCCCAAATTACTGCACAGGTGGGTGACCCTTTCTCCAGATTACTGCACAGATGGGTGATCCTTTCCCCAGATTACTGTACAGGTGGGTGACCCTTTCCCCAAATTACTACACAGGTGGGTGAGCTTTCCCCAGATTACTGCACAGGTGGGTGACCCTTTCCACAGATTACTGCACAGGTGGGTGACCCATTCCCAGATTACTGTACAGGTGGGTGACCCTTGCCCCAGATTATTGCACAGGTCGGTCATCCTTTCCCCCAAATTATTGTACAGGTGGGTGACCCTTTCCCCAGATTACTGTACAGGTGTGTGACCCTTTCTCCAGATTACTGCACATATGGGTGATCCTTTCCCCAGATTACTGTCGAGGTGGATGACCCTTTCCCCAGATTACTACACAGGTGGGTGAGCTTTCCCCAGATTACTGCACAGGTGGGTGACCCTTTCCACAGATTACTGCACAGGTGGGTGACCCTTTCCCCAGATTACTGCACAGGTGGGTGACCCTTTCCCCAGATTAATGCACAGGTGGGTGACCCTTTCCCCAGATTACGACACAGGTGGATGACCCATTCACTAGATTACTGCACAAGTGGGTGACCCTTTCCAGATTACTGCACAGGTGGGTGACCCATTCCCCAGATTACTGCACAGGTGCGTGACCTATTTCCAGATTACTGCACAGGTGGGTCACCCATTCCCCAGATTACTGCACAGGTGGATGACCCATTCCCCAGATTACTGCACAGGTGGGTGACCCTTTCCCCAGATTAATACACAGGTGGTTGGTCCTTTCCCCAGATTACTGCACAGGACACATTCCCCAGATTACTGCACAGGTGGGTGACCCTTTCCACAGATTACTGCACAGGTGGGTGATCCTTTCCCCAAATTATTGTACAGGTGGGTGACCCTTTGCACAGATTACTACACAGGTGGGTGACCCTTTCCTCAGATTACTGTACAGGTGGGTGACCCTTTCCCCAGATTATTGCACAGGTGGGTCATCCTTTCCCCAAATTATTGTACAGGTGGGTGATCCTTTCCCCAGATTACTGTAGAGGTGGATGACCCTTTCCCCAGATTACTACACAGGTGGGTGAGCTTTCCCCAGATTACTGCACAGGTGGGTGACCCTTTCCACAGATTACTGCACAGGTGGGTGACCCTTTCCCCAGATTACTGCACAGGTGGGTGACCCATTCCCCAGATTACTGCACAGGTGGATGACTCTTTCCCCAGATTAATACACAGGTGGTTGGTCCTTTCCCCAGATTACTGCACAGGACCCATTCCCCAGATTACTGCGCAGGTGGGTGACCCTTTCCACAGATTACTGCACAGGTGGGTGACCCATTCCCCAGATTACTGCACAGGTGGGTGACCGTTTCCCCAGAATACTGCACAGGTGGGTGACCCTTTCCCCAGATTACAGCACAGGTGGGTGACCCATTCCCAAATTACTGTACAGGGGGGTGACCCTTGCCCCAGATTACTGCACAGGTAGGTGACCCTTTCCCCAAACTATTGTACAGGTGGGTGACCCTTTGCACTGATTACTACACAGGTGGGTGACCCTTTCCTCAGATTACTGTACATGTGGGTGACCTTTTCCCCAGATTATTGCACAGGTGGGTCATCCTTTCCCCAAATTATTGTACAGGTGGGTGACCCTTTCCCCAGATTACTGTACAGGTTTGTGACCCTTTCTCCAGATTACTGCACAGATGGGTGATCCTTTCCCCAGATTACTGTAGAGGTGGGTAAACCTTTCCCCAGATTACTACACAGGTGGGTGAGCTTTCCCCAGATTACTACACAGGTGGGTGACCCTTTCCACAGATTACTGCACAGGTGGGTGACCCTTTACCCAGATTAATGCACAGGTGGGTGACCCTTTCCCCAGATTACGACACAGGTGGGTGGCTCTTTCCCCAGATTACTGCACAGGTGGGTGACCCTTTCCACAGATTACTGCACAGGTGGGTGACCCTTTCCCCAGATTACTGTACAGGTGGGTGGTCCTTTCCCCAGATTACTGCACAGGTGGGTGACCCTTTCCCCAGATTACTGCACAGGTGGATGACCCATTCCCCAGATTACTGCACAAGTGGGTGACCCTTTCCAGATTACTGCACAGGTGGGTGACCCATTCACCAGTTACTGCACAAGTGCGTGACCTATTTCCAGATTACTGCACAGGTGGGTGACCCATTCCCCAGATTACTGCACAGGTGAATGACCCATTCCCCAGATTACTGTACAGGTGGGTGACCCTTTCCCCAGATTACTGCACAGGTGGGTGACCGTTTCCACAGATTACTACACAGGTGGGTGAATCTTTCCCCAGATTACTACACAGGTGGGTGACCCTTTCCCCAGATTACTGCACAGGTGGGTGACCCTTTCCCCAGATTACTGTACAGGTGGGTGACCCTTTCCCCAGATTACTGCACAGGTGGGTGACCCTTTCCCCAGATTACTGCACAGGTGGGTGACCGTTTCCACAGATTATTACACAGGTGGATGACACATTCCCCAGATTACTGCACAGGTGGGTGACCCTTTCCCCAGATTACTGCGCAGGAGGGTGACCCTTTCCCAGATTACGGCTAAATTGGGTGACCCATTCCCAGATTACTGCACAGGTGGGTGACCCATTCCCCAGATTACTGCACAGGTGGGTGACCCTTTCCACAGATTACTGTGGAGGTGGGTGACCATTTCCCCAGATTACTGCACAGGTGGGTGACCCTTTCCCCAGATTACCACACATGTGGGTGACCCTTTCCCCAGATTACTGTACAGGTGGGTGACCCTTTCCCAGATTACTATACAGGTGAGTGACCCTTTCCCCAGATTACTGCACAGGTGGGTGACCCTTTTCTCAGATTACTACACAGGTGGGTGGACCTTTCCCCAGATTACTGCACAGGTGGGTGACCCTTTCCACAGATTACTACACAGGTGGGTGAAATTTTCCCCAGATTACTACACAGGTGGGTGACCCTTTCCCCAGATTACTGCACAGGTGGGTGACCCTTTCCACAGATTACTGCACAGGTGGGTGAACCTTTCCCCAGATTAATGTACAGGTAAGTGGTCCTTTCCCCAGATTACTGCACAGGTGTGTGACCCTCTCGCCAGATTACTGCACAGATGGATGACACATTCCACAGATTACTGCACAGGTGGGTGAACCTTTTCGCAGATTACTGTACAGGTGGGTGACCCTTTCCCAGATTACTATACAGGTGAGTGACCCTTTCCCCAGATTACTGCACAGGTGGGTGACCCTTTTCCCAGATTACTACACAGGTGGGTGGACCTTTCCCCAGATTACTGCTCAGGTGTGTGGCCCTTTCCCCAGATTACTGCACAGATGGGTGATCCTTTCCCCAGATTACTGTACAGGTGGGTGACCCTTTCCCCAGATTACTACACAGGTGTGTGACGCTTTCCCCAGATTACGGCACAGGTGGGTGGCCCTTTCCCCAGATTACTGCACAGGTAGGTGACCCTTTTCCCAGATCACTGGTCAGGTGTGTGGCCCTTTCCCCAGATTAATGTACAGGTGGGTGACCCTTTCCCCAGATTACTGTACAGGTGGGTGAACAATTCCCCCGATTACTGTACAGGTGGGTGACCTTTTCCCCAGATTACTGCACACGTGGGTGACCCTTTCCCCAGATTACTACACAGGTGGTTGGTCCTTTCCCCAGATTACTGTACAGGTGGATGACCCTTTCCCCAGATTACTGCACAGGTGGGTGACCGTTTCCACAGATTACTACACAGGTGGGTGAACCTTTCCCCAGATTACTACACAGGTGGGTGACCCTTTCCCCAGAGTACTGCACAGGTGGGTGACCCTTTCCCCAGATTACTGTACAGGTGGGTGACCCTTTCCCCAGATTACTGCACAGGTGGGTGACCCTTTTCCCAGATTACTGCACAGGTGGGTGACCGTTTCCACAGATTACTACACAGGTGGGTGAACCTTTCCCCAGATTACAACACAGGTGGGTGACCCTTTCCCCAGATTACTACACAGGTGGGTGACCCTTTCCCCAGATTACTGCACAGGTGGGTGACCCTTTCCACAGATTGCTGCACAGGTGGGTGACACTTTCCCCAGATTAATGTACAGGTAGGTGGTCCTTTCCACAGATTACTGCACAGGTGGGTGACCCTTTCGCCAGATTACTGCACAGATGGATGACACATCCCCCAGATTACTGCACAGGTGGGTGACCCTTTCCCCAGATTACTGCGCAAGTGGGTGACCCTTTCCCAGATTACGGCTAAGTTGGGTGACCCATTCCCAGATTACTGCACAGGTGGGTGACCCATTCCCCAGATTACTGCACAGGTGGGTGACCCTTTCCACAGATTACTGTGGAGGTGGGTGACCATTTCCCCAGATTACTGCACAGGTGGGTGACCCTTTCCCCAGATTACCACACAGGTGGGTGACCCTTTCCCCAGATTACTGTACAGGTGGGTGACCCTTTCCCAGATTACTATACAGGTGAGTGACCCTTTCCCCAGATTACTGCACAGGTGCGTGACCCTTTTCCCAGATTAATACACAGGTGGGTGGACCTTTCCCCAGATTACTGCACAGGTGTGTGGCCCTTTCCCCAGATTACTGCACAGATGCGTGATCCTTTCCCCAGATTACTGTACAGGTGGGTGACCCTTTCCCCAGATTACTACACAGGTGTGTGACGCTTTCCCCAGATTACGGCACAGGTGGGTGACCCTTTCCCAGATTACGGCACAGGTGGGTGACCCTTTCCCAGATTACTGTACAGGTGGGTGACCCTTTCCCCAGATTACTGCACCGGTGGGTGACCCTTTTCCCAGATTAGTACACAGGTGGGTGGCCCTTTCCCCAGATTACTGCACAGGTGGGTGGCCCTTTTCGTAGATCACTGGTCAGGTGTGTGGCCCTTTCCCCAGATTAATGTACAGGTGGGTGACCCTTTCCCCAGATTACTACACAGGTGGTTGGTCCTTTCCCCAGATTACTGCACAGGACCCATTCCCCAGATTACTGCACAGGTGGATGACCCTTTCCACAGATTACTGCACAGGTGGCTGACCCATTCCCCAGATTACTGTACAGGTGGGTGACCCTTTCCCCAGATTACTGCACAGGTGGGTGACCCATTCCCAGATTACTGTACAGGTGGGTGACCCTTGCCCCAGATTACTGCACAGGTGGGTGATCCTTGCCCCAAATTAATGTACAGGTGGGTGACCCTTTCCATAGATTACTACACAGGTGGGTGACCCTTTCCTCAGATTACTGCACAGGTGGGTGACCCTTTCCACAGATTACTGCAGAGGTGGGTGACCCATTCCCCAGATTACTGCACAGGTGGGTGACCCTTTCCCCAGATTAATGCACAGGTGGGTGACTCAAAACCAGGTTACTGCACAGGTGGGTGACCCTTTCCCCAGATTACTGCACAGGTAGGTGACCCTTTTCCCAGATCACTGGTCAGGTGTGTGGCCCTTTCCCCAGATTAATGCACAGGTGGGTGACCCTTTCCCCAGATTAATACACAGGTGGTTGGTCCTTTCCCCAGATTACTGCACAGGACCCATTCCCCAGATTACTGCACAGGTGGGTGACCCTTTCCACAGATTACTGCACAGGTGGGTGACCCATTCCCCAGATTACTGCACAGGTGGGTGACCGTTTCCCCAGAATACTGCACAGGTGTGTGACCCTTTCTCCAGATTACTGCACAGATGGGTGATCCTTTCCCCAGATTACTGTAGAGGTGGGTGATCCTTTCCCCAGATTACTACACAGGTGGGTGAGCTTTCCCCAGATTACTGCACAGGTGGGTGACCCTTTCCACAGATTACTGCACAGGTGAGTGACCCATTCCCCAGATTAATGCACAGGTGGGTGACCCTTTCCCCAGATTACGACACAGGTGGGTGACTCTTTCCCCAGATTACTGCACAGGTGGGTGACCCTTTCCACAGATTACTGCACAGGTGGGTGACCCTTTCCCCAGATTACTGTACAGGTGGGTGGTCCTTTCCCCAGATTACTGCACAGGTGGGTGACCCCTTCCCCAGATTACTGCACAGGTGGATGACCCATTCCCCAGATTACTGCACAAGTGGGTGACCCTTTCCAGATTACTGCACAGGTGGGTGACCCATTCCCCATATTACTGCACAAAAGCGTAACCTATTTCCAGATTACTGCACAGGTGGGTGACCCATTCCCCAGATTACTGCACAGGTGAATGACCCATTCCCCAGATTACTGCACAGGTGGGTGACCCTTTCCACAGATTACTGCACAGGTGGGTGACCCATTCCCCAGATTACTGCACACGTGGGTGACCCATTCCCAGATTACTGCACAGGTGAGTGACCCATTCCCCAGATTACTGTACAGGTGGGTGACCTTTTCCCCAGATTACTGCACAGGTGGGTGAACAATTCCCCAGATTACTGTACAGGTGGGTGACCTTTTCCCCAGATTACTGCACACGTGGGTGACCCTTTCTCCAGATTACTGCACAAGTGCGTAACCTATTTCCAGATTACTGCACAGATGGGTGATCCTTTCCCCAGATTACTGTAGAGGTGGGTGATCCTTTCCCCAGATTACTACACAGGTGGGTGAGCTTTCCCCAGATTACTGCACAGGTGGGTGACCCTTTCCACAGATTACTGCACAGGTGGGTGACCCTTTCCCCAGATTAATGCACAGGTGGGTGACCCTTTCCCCAGATTACGACACAGGTGGGTGACTCTTTCCCCAGATTACTGCACAGGTGGGTGACCCTTTCCACAGATTACTGCACAGGTGGGTGACCCATTCCCCAGATTACTGTACAGGTGGGTGACCTTTTCCCCAGATTACTGCACAGGTGGGTGAACAATTCCCCAGAATACTGCACAGGTGGGTGACCCTTTCCCCAGATTACAGCACAGATGGGTGACCCTTTCCCCAGATTAATGCACAGGTGGGTGACTCAAAACCAGATTACTGCACAGGTGGGTGACCCTTTCCCCAGATTACTGCACAGGTAGGTGACCCTTTTCCCAGATCACTGGTCAGGTGTGTGGCCCTTTCCCCAGATTAATGCACAGGTGGGTGACCCTTTCCCCAGATTAATACACAGGTGGTTGGTCCTTTCCCCAGATTACTGCACAGGACCCATTCCCCAGATTACTGCACAGGTGGGTGACCCATTCCACAGATTACTGCACAGGTGGGTGACCCATTCCCCAGATTACTGCACAGGTGGGTGACCGTTTCCCCAGAATACTGCACAGGTGGGTGACCCTTTCCCCAGATTACAGCACAGGTAGGTGACCCTTTCCCCAGATTACTGTACAGGTGTGTGACCCTTTCTCCAGATTACTGCACAGATGGGTGATCCTTTCCCCAGATTACTGTAGAGGTGGGTGATCCTTTCCCCAGATTACTACACAGGTGGGTGAGCTTTCCCCAGATTACTGCACAGGTGGGTGACCCTTTCCACAGATTACTGCACAGGTGTGTGGCCCTTTCCCCAGATTAATGCACAGGTGGGTGACCCTTTCCCCAGATTAATACACAGGTGGTTGGTCCTTTCCCCAGATTACTGCACAGGACCCATTCCCCAGATTACTGCACAGGTGGGTGACCCTTTCCACAGATTACTGCACAGGTGGGTGACCCATTCCCCAGATTACTGCACAGGTGGGTGACCGTTTCCCCAGAATACTGCACAGGAGTGTGACCCTTTCTCCAGATTACTGCACAGATGGGTGATCCTTTCCCCAGATTACTGTAGAGGTGGGTGATCCTTTCCCCAGATTACTACACAGGTGGGTGAGCTTTCCCCAGATTACTGCACAGGTGGGTGACCCTTTCCACAGATTACTGCACAGGTGAGTGACCCTTTCCCCAGATTAATGCACAGGTGGGTGACCCTTTCCCCAGATTACGACACAGGTGGGTGACTCTTTCCCCAGATTACTGCACAGGTGGGTGACCCTTTCCACAGATTACTGCACAGGTGGGTGACCCTTTCCCCAGATTACTGTACAGGTGGGTGGTCCTTTCCCCAGATTACTGCACAGGTGGGTGACCCCTTCCCCAGATTACTGCACAGGTGGATGACCCATTCCCCAGATTACTGCACAAGTGGGTGACCCTTTCCAGATTACTGCACAGGTGGGTGACCCATTCCCCATATTACTGCACAAATGCGTAACCTATTTCCAGATTACTGCACAGGTGGGTGACCCATTCCCCAGATTACTGCACAGGTGAATGACCCATTCCCCAGATTACTGCACAGGTGGGTGACCCTTTCCACAGATTACTGCACAGGTGGGTGACCCATTCCCCAGATTACTGCACACGTGGGTGACCCATTCCCAGATTACTGCACAGGTGAGTGACCCATTCCCCAGATTACTGTACAGGTGGGTGACCTTTTCCCCAGATTACTGCACAGGTGGGTGAACAATTCCCCAGATTACTGTACAGGTGGGTGACCTTTTCCCCAGATTACTGCACACGTGGGTGACCCTTTCTCCAGATTACTGCACAAGTGCGTAACCTATTTCCAGATTACTGCACAGATGGGTGATCCTTTCCCCAGATTACTGTAGAGGTGGGTGATCCTTTCCCCAGATTACTACACAGGTGGGTGAGCTTTCCCCAGATTACTGCACAGGTGGGTGACCCTTTCCACAGATTACTGCACAGGTGGGTGACCCTTTCCCCAGATTAATGCACAGGTGGGTGACCCTTTCCCCAGATTACGACACAGGTGGGTGACTCTTTCCCCAGATTACTGCACAGGTGGGTGACCCTTTCCACAGATTACTGCACAGGTGGGTGACCCATTCCCCAGATTACTGTACAGGTGGGTGACCTTTTCCCCAGATTACTGCACAGGTGGGTGAACAATTCCCCAGAATACTGCACAGGTGGGTGACCCTGTCCGCAGATTACAGCACAGATGGGTGACCCTTTCCCCAGATTAATGCACAGGTGGGTGACTCAAAACCAGATTACTGCACAGGTGGGTGACCCTTTCCCCAGATTACTGCACAGGTAGGTGACCCTTTTCCCAGATCACTGGTCAGGTATGTGGCCCTTTCCCCAGATTAATGCACAGGTGGGTGACCCTTTCCCCAGATTAATACACAGGTGGTTGGTCCTTTCCCCAGATTACTGCACAGGACCCATTCCCCAGATTACTGCACAGGTGGGTGACCCATTCCACAGATTACTGCACAGGTGGGTGACCCATTCCCCAGATTACTGCACAGGTGGGTGACCGTTTCCCCAGAATACTGCACAGGTGGGTGACCCTTTCCCCAGATTACAGCACAGGTGGGTGACCCTTTCCCCAGATTACTGTACAGGTGTGTGACCCTTTCTCCAGATTACTGCACAGATGGGTGATCCTTTCCCCAGATTACTGTAGAGGTGGGTGATCCTTTCCCCAGATTACTACACAGGTGGGTGAGCTTTCCCCAGATTACTGCACAGGTGGGTGACCCTTTCCACAGATTACTGCACAGGTGGGTGACCCTTTCCCCAGATTAATGCACAGGTGGGTGACCCTTTCCCCAGATTACGACACAGGTGGGTGACTCTTTCCCCAGATTACTGCACAGGTGGGTGACCCTTTCCACAGATTACTGCACAGGTGGGTGACCCTTTCCCCAGATTACTGTACAGGTGGGTGGTCCTTTCCCCAGATTACTGCACAGATGGGTGACCCCTTCCCCAGATTACTGCACAGGTGGATGACCCATTCCCCAGATTACTGAACAAGTGGGTGACCCTTTCCAGATTACTGCACAGGTGGGTGACCCATTCCCCAGATTACTGCACAAGTGCGTAACCTATTTCCAGATTACTGCACAGGTGGGTCACCCATTCCCCAGATTACTGCACAGGTGGATGACCCTTTCCCCAGATTAATACACAGGTGGTTGGTCCTTTCCCCAGATTACTGCACAGGACCCATTCCCCAGATTACTGCGCAGGTGGGTGACCCTTTCCACAGATTACTGCACAGGTGGCTGACCCATTCCCCAGATTACTGCACAGGTGGGTGACCGTTTCCCCAGAATACTGCACAGGTGGGTGACCCTTTCCCCAGATTACAGCACAGGTGGGTGACCCATTCCCAAATTACTGTACAGGGGGGTGACCCTTGCCCCAGATTACTGCACAGATAGGTGTTCCTTTCCCCAAACTATTGTACAGGTGGGTGACCCTTTGCACTGATTACTACACAGGTGGGTGACCCTTTCCTCAGATTACTGTACAGGTGGGTGACCCTTTCCTCAGATTACTGTACAGGTGGGTGACCCTTTCCCCAGATTATTGCACAGGTGGGTCATCCTTTCCCCAAATTATTGTACAGGTGGGTGACCCTTTCCCCAGATTACTGTACAGGTTTGTGACCCTTTCTCCAGATTACTGCACAGATGGGTGATCCTTACCCCAGATTACTGTAGAGGTGGGTGAACCTTTCCCCAGATTACTACACAGGTGGGTGAGCTTTCCCCAGATTACTGCACAGGTGGGTGACCCTTTCCACAGATTACTGCACAGGTGGGTGACCCTTTACCCAGATTAATGCACAGGTGGGTGACCCTTTCCCCAGATTACGACACAGGTGGGTGACTCTTTCCCCAGATTACTGCACAGGTGTGTGACCCTTTCCACAGATTACTGCACAGGTGGGTGACCCTTTCCCCAGATTACTGTACAGGTGGGTGGTCCTTTCCCCAGATTACTGCACAGGTGGGTGACCCCTTCCCCAGATTACTGCACAGTTGGATGACCCATTCCCCAGATTACTGCACAAGTGGGTGACCCTTTCCAGATTACTGCACAGGTGGGTGGCCCATTCCCCAGATTACTGCACAAGTGCGTAACCTATTTCTAGATTACTGCACAGGTGGGTGACCCATTCCCCAGATTTCTACACAGGTGGGTGGACCTTTCCCCAGATTACTGCTCAGGTGGGTGGCCCTTTCCCCAGATTACTGCACAGGTGGGTGACCCTTTTCCCAGATTACTGTACAGGTGGGTGGCCTTTTCCACAGATTATTGTACAGGTGGGTGACCCTTTCCCCAGATTATTGCACAGGTGGGTGACCCATTCCCCAGATTACTTTACAGCTGGGTGACCTTTTCCCCAGATTACTGCACAGGTGGGTGACCCTTTCCCCAGATTACTGCACAGGTGGGTGACCCTTTCCACAGAATACTACACAGGTGGGTGAACCTTTCCCCAGATTAATACACAGGTGGTTGGTCCTTTCCCCAGATTACTGCACAGGACACATTCCCCAGATTACTGCACAGGTGGGTGACCCTTTCCACAGATTACTGCACAGGTGGGTGACCCATTCCCAGATTACTGTACAGGTGGGTGACCCTTGCCCCAGATTACTGCACAGGTGGGTGATCCTTTCCCCAAATTATTGTACAGGTGGGTGACCCTTTCTCCAGATTACTGCACATATGGGTGATCCTTTCCCCAGATTACTGTAGAGGTGGATGACCCTTTCCCCAGATTACTACACAGGTGGGTGACCCTTTCCCCAGATTAATGCACAGGTGGGTGACCCTTTCCCCAGATTAATACACAGGTGGTTGGTCCTTTCCCCAGATTACTGCACAGGACCCATTCCCCAGATTACTGCACAGGTGGGTGACCCATTCCACAGATTACTGCACAGGTGGGTGACCCATTCCCCAGATTACTGCACAGGTGGGTGACCGTTTCCCCAGAATACTGCACAGGTGGGTGACCCTTTCCCCAGATTACAGCACAGGTGGGTGACCCTTTCCCCAGATTACTGTACAGGTGTGTGACCCTTTCTCCAGATTACTGCACAGATGGGTGATCCTTTCCCCAGATTACTGTAGAGGTGGGTGATCCTTTCCCCAGATTACTACACAGGTGGGTGAGCTTTCCCCAGATTACTGCACAGGTGGGTGACCCTTTCCACAGATTACTGCACAGGTGGGTGACCCTTTCCCCAGATTAATGCACAGGTGGGTGACCCTTTCCCCAGATTACGACACAGGTGGGTGACTCTTTCCCCAGATTACTGCACAGGTGGGTGACCCTTTCCACAGATTACTGCACAGGTGGGTGACCCTTTCCCCAGATTACTGTACAGGTGGGTGGTCCTTTCCCCAGATTACTGCACAGGTGGGTGACCCCTTCCCCAGATTACTGCACAGGTGGATGACCCATTCCCCAGATTACTGCACAAGTGGGTGACCCTTTCCAGATTACTGCACAGGTGGGTGACCCATTCCCCAGATTACTGCACAAGTGCGTAACCTATTTCCAGATTACTGCACAGGTGGGTCACCCATTCCCCAGATTACTGCACAGGTGGATGACCCTTTCCCCAGATTAATACACAGGTGGTTGGTCCTTTCCCCAGATTACTGCACAGGACCCATTCCCCAGATTACTGCGCAGGTGGGTGACCCTTTCCACAGATTACTGCACAGGTGGGTGACCCATTCCCCAGATTACTGCACAGGTGGGTGACCGTTTCCCCAGAATACTGCACAGGTGGGTGACCCTTTCCCCAGATTACAGCACAGGTGGGTGACCCATTCCCAAATTACTGTACAGGGGGGTGACCCTTGACCCAGATTACTGCACAGGTAGGTGATCCTTTCCCCAAACTATTGTACAGGTGGGTGACCCTTTGCACTGATTACTACACAGTTGGGTCATCCTTTCCCCAAATTATTGTACAGGTGGGTGACCCTTTCCCCAGATTACTGTACAGGTTTGTGACCCTTTCTCCAGATTACTGCACAGATGGGTGATCCTTACCCCAGATTACTGTAGAGGTGGGTGAACCTTTCCCCAGATTAATGCACAGGTGGGTGACCCTTTCCCCAGATTACGACACAGGTGGGTGACTCTTTCCCCAGATTACTGCACAGGTGTGTGACCCTTTCCACAGATTACTGCACAGGTGGGTGACCCTTTCCCCAGATTACTGTACAGGTGGGTGGTCCTTTCCCCAGATTACCGCACAGGTGGGTGACCCCTTCCACAGATTACTGCACAGGTGGGTGACCCTTTACCCAGATTAATGCACAGGTGGGTGACCCTTTCCCCAGATTACGACACAGGTGGGTGACTCTTTCCCCAGATTACTGCACAGGTGTGTGACCCTTTCCACAGATTACTGCACAGGTGGGTGACCCTTTCCCCAGATTACTGTACAGGTGGGTGGTCCTTTCCCCAGATTACTGCACAGGTGGGTGACCCCTTCCCCAGATTACTGCACAGGTGGATGACCCATTCCCCAGATTACTGCACAAGTGGGTGACCCTTTCCAGATTACTGCACAGGTGGGTGGCCCATTCCCCAGATTACTGCACAAGTGCGTAACCTATTTCTAGATTACTGCACAGGTGGGTGACCCATTCCCCAGATTTCTACACAGGTGGGTGGACCTTTCCCCAGATTACTGCTCAGGTGGGTGGCCCTTTCCCCAGATTACTGCACAGGTGGGTGACCCTTTTCCCAGATTACTGTACAGGTGGGTGGCCTTTTCCACAGATTATTGTACAGGTGGGTGACCCTTTCCCCAGATTATTGCACAGGTGGGTGACCCATTCCCCAGATTACTTTACAGCTGGGTGACCTTTTCCCCAGATTACTGCACAGGTGGGTGACCCTTTCCCCAGATTACTGCACAGGTGGGTGACCCTTTCCACAGAATACTACACAGGTGGGTGAACCTTTCCCCAGATTAATACACAGGTGGTTGGTCCTTTCCCCAGATTACTGCACAGGACACATTCCCCAGATTACTGCACAGGTGGGTGACCCTTTCCACAGATTACTGCACAGGTGGGTGACCCATTCCCAGATTACTGTACAGGTGGGTGACCCTTGCCCCAGATTACTGCACAGGTGGGTGATCCTTTCCCCAAATTATTGTACAGGTGGGTGACCCTTTCTCCAGATTACTGCACATATGGGTGATCCTTTCCCCAGATTACTGTAGAGGTGGATGACCCTTTCCCCAGATTACTACACAGGTGGGTGAGCTTTCCCCAGATTACTGCACAGGTGGGTGACCCTTTCCACAGATTACTGCACAGGTGGGTGACCCTTTCCCCAGATTACTGCACAGGTGGGTGACCCTTTCCCCAGATTAATGCACAGATGGGTGACCCTTTCCCCAGATTACGACACAGGTGGGTGACCCTTTCCCCAGATTACTGCACAGGTGGGTGACCCTTTCCCCAGATTACTGCACAGGTGGATGACCCATTCCCCAGATTACTGCACAAGTGGGTGACCCTTTCCAGATTACTGCACAGGTGGGTGACCCATTCCCCAGATTACTGCACAAGTGCGTGACCTATTTCCAGATTACTGCACAGGTGGGTCACCCATTCCCCAGATTACTGCACAGGTGGATGACCCTTTCCCCAGATTAATACACAGGTGGTTGGTCCTTTCCCCAGATTACTGCACAGGGCCCATTCCCCAGATTACTGCGCAGGTGGGTGACCCTTTCCACAGATTACTGCACAGGTGGGTGACCCATTCCCCAGATTACTGCACAGGTGGGTGACCGTTTCCCCAGAATACTGCACAGGTGGGTGACCCTTTCCCCAGATTACAGCACAGGTGGGTGACCCATTCCCAAATTACTGTACAGGGGGGTGACCCTTGCCCCAGATTACTGCACAGGTAGGTGATCCTTTCCCCAAACTATTGTACAGGTGGGTGACCCTTTGCACTGATTACTACACAGGTGGGTGACCCTTTCCTCAGATTACTGTACAGGTTTGTGACCCTTTCTCCAGATTACTGCACAGATGGGTGATCCTTACCCCAGATTACTGTAGAGGTGGGTGAACCTTTCCCAGATTACTGTACAGGTGGGTGACCCTTTCCCCAGATTACTGCACAGGTGGGTGACCCTTTTCCCAGATTAGTACACAGGTGGGTGGCCCTTTCCCCAGATTACTGCACAGGTAGGTGACCCTTTTCCCAGATCACTGGTCAGGTGTGTGGCCCTTTCCCCAGATTAATGTACAGGTGGGTGACCCTTTCCCCAGATTACTGTACAGGTGGGTGAACAATTCCCCCGATTACTGTACAGGTGGGTGACCTTCTCCCCAGATTACTGCACACGTGGGTGACCCTTTCCCCAGATTACTACACAGGTGGTTGGTCCTTTCCCCAGATTACTGTACAGGTGGATGACCCTTTCCCCAGATTACTGCACAGGTGGGTGACCGTTTCCACAGATTACTACACAGGTGGGTGAACCTTTCCCCAGATTACTACACAGGTGGGTGACCCTTTCCCCAGAGTACTGCACAGGTGGGTGACCCTTTCGCCAGATTACTGCACAGATGGATGACACATTCCCCAGATTACTGCACAGGTGCGTGACCCTTTCCCCAGATTACTGCGCAGGTGGGTGACCCTTTCCCAGATTACGGCTAAGTTGGGTGACCCATTCCCAGATTACTGCACAGGTGGGTGACCCATTCCCCAGATTACTGCACAGGTGGGTGACCCTTTCCACAGATTACTGTGGAGGTGGGTGACCATTTCCCCAGATTACTGCACAGGTGGGTGACCCTTTCCCCAGATTACCACACAGGTGGGTGACCCTTTCCCCAGATTACTGTACAGGTGGGTGACCCATTCCCAGATTACTGCACAGGTGGGTGACACATTCCCCAGATTACTGCACAGGTGGGTGACCCTTTCCACAGATTACTGTGGAGGTGGGTGACCATTTCCCCAGATTACTGCACAGGTGGGTGACCCTTTCCCCAGATTACCACACAGGTGGGTGACCCTTTCCCCAGATTACTGTACAGGTGGGTGACCTTTTCCCAGATTACTATACAGGTGAGTGACCCTTTCCCCAGATTACTGCACAGGTGCGTGACCCTTTTCCCAGATTACTACACAGGTGGGTGGACCTTTCCCCAGATTACTGCTCAGGTGTGTGGCCCTTTCCCCAGATTACTACACAGGTGTGTGACGCTTTCCCCAGATTACGGCACAGGTGGGTGACCCTTTCCCAGATTACGGCACAGGTGGGTGACCCTTTCCCAGATTACTGTACAGGTGGGTGACCCTTTCCCCAGATTACTGCACAGGTGGGTGACCCTTTTCCAAGATTAGTACACAGGTGGGTGGCCCTTTCCCCAGATTACTGCACAGGTGGGTGGCCCTTTCCCCAGATTACTGCACAGGTAGGTGACCCTTTTCCTAGATCACTGGTCAGGTGTGTGGCCCTTTCCCCAGATTAATGTACAGGTGGGTGACCCTTTCCCCAGATTACTACACAGGTGGTTGGTCCTTTCCCCAGATTACTGCACAGGACCCATTCCCCAGATTACTGCACAGGTGGGTGACCCTTTCCACAGATTACTGCACAGGTGGCTGACCCATTCCCCAGATTACTGTACAGGTGGGTGACCCTTTCCCCAGATTACTGCACAGGTGGGTGACCCATGCCCAGATTACTGTACAGGTGGGTGACCCTTGCCCCAGATTACAGCACAGGTGGGTGATCCTTGCCCCAAATTAATGTACAGGTGGGTGACCCTTTACATAGATCACTACACAGGTGGGTGACCCTTTCCTCAGATTACTGCACAGGTGAGTGACCCTTTCCCCAGATTAATGCACAGGTGGGTGACCCTTTCCCCAGATTACTGCACAGGTGGGTGACCATTTCCACAGATTACTACGCAGGTGGTTTGTCCTTTCCCCAGATTACTGCACAGGACCCATTCCTAAGATTACTGCACAGGTGGGTGATCCTTTCCACGGATTACTGCACAGGTGGCTGACCCATTCCCCAGATTACTGTACAGGTGGGTGACCCTTTCCCCAGATTACTGCACAGGTGGGTGACCCATTCCCAGATTACTGTACAGGTGGGTGACCCTTGCCCCAGATTACTGCACAGGTGGGTGATCCTTGCCCCAAATTAATGTACAGGTGGGTGACCCTTTCCATAGATTACTACACAGGTGGGTGACCCTTTCCTCAGATTACTGCACAGGTGGGTGACCCTTTCCACAGATTACTGCAGAGGTGGGTGACCCATTCCCCAGATTACTGCACAGGTGGGTGACCCTTTCCCCAGATTAATGCACAGGTGGGTGACTCAAAAACCAGATTACTGCACAGGTGGGTGACCCTTTCCCCAGATTACTGCACAGGTAGGTGACCCTTTTCCCAGATCACTGGTCAGGTGTGTGGCCCTTTCCCCAGATTAATGCACAGGTGGGTGACCCTTTCCCCAGATTAATACACAGGTGGTTGGTCCTTTCCCCAGATTACTGCACAGGACCCATTCCCCAGATTACTGCACAGGTGGGTGACCCTTTCCACAGATTACTGCACAGGTGGGTGACCCTTTCCCCAAATTATTGTCCAGGTGGGTGACCCTTTCCCCAGATTACTGTACAGGTTTGTGACCCTTTCTCCAGATTACTGCACAGATGGGTGATCCTTTCCCCAGATTACTGTAGAGGTGGGTGAACCTTTCCCCAGATTACTACACAGGTGGGTGAGCTTTCCCCAGATTACTGCACAGGTGGGTGACCCTTTCCACAGATTACTGCACAGGTGGGTGACCCTTTACCCAGATTAATGCACAGGTGGGTGACCCTTTCCCCAGATTACAACACAGGTGGGTGACTCATTCCCCAGATTACTGCACAGGTGGGTGACCCTTTCCACAGATTACTGCACAGGTGGGTGACCCTTTCCCCAGATTACTGTACAGGTGGGTGGTCCTTTCCCCAGATTACTGCACAGGTGGGTGACCCTTTCCCCAGATTACTGCACAGGTGGATGACCCATTCCCCAGATTACTGCACAAGTGGGTGACCCTTTCCAGATTACTGCACAGGTGGGTGACCCATTCCCCAGATTACTGCACAAGTGCGTGACCTATTTCCAGATTACTGCACAGGTGGGTGACCCATTCCCCAGATTACTGCACAGGTGGGTGACCCTTTCCCCAGATTACTGTACAGGTGGGTGACCCTTTCCCCAGATTACTGCACAGGTGGGTGACCGTTTCCACAGATTACTACACAGGTGGGTGAGCCTTTCCCCAGATTACTGTACAGGTGGGTGACCCTTTCCCCAGATTACTACACAGGTGGGTGGACCTTTCCCCAGATTACTGCTCAGGTGTGTGGCCCTTTCCCCAGATTACTGCACAGGTGGGTGACCCTTTCCCCAGATTAATGTACAGGTAGGTGATCCTTTCCCCAGATTACTGCACAGGTGTGTGACCCTTTCGCCAGATTACTGCACAGATGGATGACACATTCCCCAGATTACTGCACAGGTGGGTGAACCTTTTCCCAGATTACTGTACAGGTGGGTGACCCTTTCCCAGATTACTATACAGGTGAGTGACCCTTTCCCCAGATTACTGCACAGGTGGGTGACCCTTTTCCCAGATTACTACACAGGTGGGTGGACCTTTCCCCAGATTACTGCTCAGGTGTGTGGCCCTTTCCCCAGATTACTGCACAGATGGGTGATCCTTTCCCCAGATTACTGTACAGGTGGGTGACCCTTTCCCCAGATTACTACACAGGTGTGTGACGCTTTCCCCAGATTACGGCACAGGTGGGTGACCCTTTCTCAGATTACTGTACAGGTGGGTGACCCTTTCCCCAGATTACTGCACAGGTGGGTGACCCTTTTCCCAGATTAGTACACAGGTGGGTGGCCCTTTCCCCAGATTACTGCACAGGTAGGTGACCCTTTTCCCAGATCACTGGTCAGGTGTGTGGCCCTTTCCCCAGATTAATGTACAGGTGGGTGACCCTTTCCCCAGATTACTGTACAGGTGGGTGAACAATTCCCCCGATTACTGTACAGGTGGGTGACCTTTTCCCCAGATTACTGCACACGTGGGTGACCCTTTCCCCAGATTACTACACAGGTGGTTGGTCCTTTCCCCAGATTACTGTACAGGTGGATGACCCTTTCCCCAGATTACTGCACAGGTGGGTGACCGTTTCCACAGATTACTACACAGGTGGGTGAACCTTTCCCCAGATTACTACACAGGTGGGTGACCCTTTCCCCAGAGTACTGCACAGGTGGGTGACCCTTTCGCCAGATTACTGCACAGATGGATGACACATTCCCCAGATTACTGCACAGGTGCGTGACCCTTTCCCCAGATTACTGCGCAGGTGGGTGACCCTTTCCCAGATTACGGCTAAGTTGGGTGACCCATTCCCAGATTACTGCACAGGTGGGTGACCCATTCCCCAGATTACTGCACAGGTGGGTGACCCTTTCCACAGATTACTGTGGAGGTGGGTGACCATTTCCCCAGATTACTGCACAGGTGGGTGACCCTTTCCCCAGATTACCACACAGGTGGGTGACCCTTTCCCCAGATTACTGTACAGGTGGGTGACCTTTTCCCAGATTACTATACAGGTGAGTGACCCTTTCCCCAGATTACTGCACAGGTGCGTGACCCTTTTCCCAGATTACTACACAGGTGGGTGGACCTTTCCCCAGATTACTGCTCAGGTGTGTGGCCCTTTCCCCAGATTACTGCACAGATGCGTGATCCTTTCCCCAGATTACTGTACAGGTGGGTGACCCTTTCCCCAGATTACTACACAGGTGTGTGACGCTTTCCCCAGATTACGGCACAGGTGGGTGACCCTTTCCCAGATTACGGCACAGGTGGGTGACCCTTTCCCAGATTACTGTACAGGTGGGTGACCCTTTCCCCAGATTACTGCACAGGTGGGTGACCCTTTTCCAAGATTAGTACACAGGTGGGTGGCCCTTTCCCCAGATTACTGCACAGGTGGGTGGCCCTTTCCCCAGATTACTGCACAGGTAGGTGACCCTTTTCGTAGATCACTGGTCAGGTGTGTGGCCCTTTCCCCGGATTAATGTACAGGTGGGTGACCCTTTCCCCAGATTACTACACAGGTGGTTGGTCCTTTCCCCAGATTACTGCACAGGACCCATTCCCCAGATTACTGCACAGGTGGGTGACCCTTTCCACAGATTACTGCACAGGTGGCTGACCCATTCCCCAGATTACTGTACAGGTGGGTGACCCTTTCCCCAGATTACTGCACAGGTGGGTGACCCATGCCCAGATTACTGTACAGATGGGTGACCCTTGCCCCAGATTACTGCACAGGTGGGTGATCCTTGCCCCAAATTAATGTACAGGTGGGTGACCCTTTACATAGATCACTACACAGGTGGGTGACCCTTTCCTCAGATTACTGCACAGGTGGGTGACCCTTTCCCCAGATTAATGCACAGGTGGGTGACCCTTTCCCCAGATTACTGCACAGGTGGGTGACCATTTCCACAGATTACTACACAGGTGGTTTGTCCTTTCCCCAGATTACTGCACAGGACCCATTCCTAAGATTACTGCACAGGTGGGTGATCCTTTCCACGGATTACTGCACAGGTGGCTGACCCATTCCCCAGATTACTGTACAGGTGGGTGACCCTTTCCCCAGATTACTGCACAGGTGGGTGACCCATTCCCAGATTACTGTACAGGTGGGTGACCCTTGCCCCAGATTACTGCACAGGTGGGTGATCCTTGCCCCAAATTAATGTACAGGTGGGTGACCCTTTCCATAGATTACTACACAGGTGGGTGACCCTTTCCTCAGATTACTGCACAGGTGGGTGACCCTTTCCACAGATTACTGCAGAGGTGGGTGACCCATTCCCCAGATTATTGCACAGGTGGGTGACCCTTTCCACAGATTAATGCACAGGTGGGTGACTCAAAAACCAGATTACTGCACAGGTGGGTGACCCTTTCCCCAGATTACTGCACAGGTAGGTGACCCTTTTCCCAGATCACTGGTCAGGTGTGTGGCCCTTTCCCCAGATTAATGCACAGGTGGGTGACCCTTTCCCCAGATTAATACACAGGTGGTTGGTCCTTTCCCCAGATTACTGCACAGGACCCATTCCCCAGATTACTGCACAGGTGGGTGACCCTTTCCACAGATTACTGCACAGGTGGGTGACCCATTCCCCAGATTACTGCACAGGTGGGTGACCGTTTCCCCAGAATACTGCACAGGTGGGTGACCCTTTCCCCAGATTACAGCACAGGTGGGTGACCCTTTCCCCAGATTACTGTACAGGTGTGTGACCCTTTCTCCAGATTACTGCACAGATGGGTGATCCTTTCCCCAGATTACTGTAGAGGTGGGTGATCCTTTCCCCAGATTACTACACAGGTGGGTGAGCTTTCCCCAGATTACTGCATAGGTGGGTGACCCTTTACACAGATTACTGCACAGGTGGGTGACCCTTTCCCCAGATTAATGCACAGGTGGGTGACCCCTTCCCCAGATTACTGCACAGGTGGATGACCCATTCCCCAGATTACTGCACAAGTGGGTGACCCTTTCCAGATTACTGCACAGGTGGGTGACCCATTCCCCAGATTACTGCACAGGTGGATGACCCATTCCCCAGATTACTGCACAAGTGGGTGACCCTTTCCAGATTACTGCACAGGTGGGTGACCCATTCCCCAGATTACTGCACAAGTGCGTAACCTATTTCCAGATTACTGCACAGGTGGGTGACCCATTCCCCAGATTACTGCACAGGTGAATGACCCATTCCCCAGATTACTGCACAGGTGGGTGACCCTTTCCACAGATTACTGCACAGGTGGGTGACCCATTCCCCAGATTACTGCACACGTGGGTGACCCATTCCCAGATTACTGCACAGGTGTGTGACCCATTCCCCAGATTACTGTACAGGTGGGTGACCTATTCCTCAGATTACTGCACAGGTGGGTGAACAATTCCCCAGATTACTGTACAGGTGGGTGACCTTTTCCCCAGATTACAGCACACGTGGGTGACCCTTTCTCCAGATTACTACACAGGTGGTTGGTCCTTTCCCCAGATTACTGTACAGGTGGGTGACACTTTCCCCAGATTACTGCACAGGTGGGTGACCGTTTCCACAGATTACTGCACAGGTGGGTGAACCTTTCCCCAGATTACTACACATATGGGTGACCCTTTCCCCAGATTACTGCACAGGTGGGTGACCCTTTCCCCAGATTATTGTACAGGTGGGTGACCCTTTCCCCAGATTACTGCACAGGTGGGTGACCCTTTCCCCAGATTACTGCACAGGTGGGTGACCGTTTCCACTGATTATTACACAGGTGGGTGACACTTTCCCCAGATTAATGTACAGGTAGGTGGTCCTTTCCCCAGATTACTGCACAGGTGGGTGACCCTTTCGCCAGATTACTGCACAGATGGATGACACATTCACCAGATTACTGCACAGGTGGGTGACCCTTTCCCCAGATTACTGCGCAGGTGGGTGACCCTTTCCACAGATTACTGTGGAGGTGGGTGACCATTTCCCCAGGTTACTGCACAGGTGGGTGACCCTTTCCCCAGATTGCCACACAGGTGGGTGACCCTTTCGCCAGATTACTGTACAGATGGGTGACCCTTTCCCCAGATTAATACACAGGTGGTTGGTCCTTTCCCCAGATTACTGCACAGGACCCATTCCCCAGATTACTGCACAGGTGGGTGACCCTTTCCACAGATTACTGCACAGGTGGGTGACCCATTCCCCAGATTACTGCACAGGTGGGTGACCGTTTCCCCAGAATACCGCACAGGTGTGTGACCCTTTCCCCAGATTACAGCACAGGTGGGTGACCCTTTCCCCAGATTACTGTACAGGTGTGTGACCCTTTCTCCAGATTACTGCACAGATGGGTGATCCTTTCCCCAGATTACTGTAGAGGTGGGTGATCCTTTCCCCAGATTACTACACAGGTGGGTGAGCTTTCCCCAGATTACTGCACAGGTGGGTGACCCTTTCCACAGATTACTGCACAGGTGGGTGACCCTTTCCCCAGATTAATGCACAGGTGGGTGACCCTTTCCCCAGATTACGACACAGGTGGGTGACTCTTTCCCCAGATTACTGCACAGGTGGGTGACCCTTTCCACAGATTACTGCACAGGTGGGTGACCCTTTCCCCAGATTAATGCACAGGTGGGTGACCCTTTCCCCAGGTTACGACACAGGTGGGTGACTCTTTCCCCAGATTACTGCACAGGTGGGTGACCCTTTCCACAGATTACTGCACAGGTGGGTGGTCCTTTCCCCAGATTACTGCACAGGTGGGTGACCCCTTCCCCAGATTACTGCACAGGTGGATGACCCATTCCCCAGATTACTGCACAAGTGGGTGACCCTTTCCAGATTACTGCACAGGTGGGTGACCCATTCCCCAGATTACTGCACAAGTGCGTAACCTATTTCCAGATTACTGCACAGGTGGGTGACCCATTCCCCAGATTACTGCACAGGTGAATGACCCATTCCCCAGATTACTGCACAGGTGGGTGACCCTTTCCACAGATTACTGCACAGGTGGGTGACCCATTCCCCAGATTACTGCACACGTGGGTGACCCATTCCCAGATTACTGCACAGGTGAGTGACCCATTCCCCAGATTACTGTACAGGTGGGTGACCTTTTCCCCAGATTACTGCACAGGTGGGTGACCGTTTCCACAGATTACTGCACAGGTGGGTGAACCTTTCCCCAGATTACTACACATATGGGTGACCCTTTCCCCAGATTACTGCACAGGTGGGTGACCCTTTCCCCAGATTATTGTACAGGTGGGTGACCCTTTCCCCAGATTACTGCACAGGTGGGTGATCCTTTCCCCAGATTACTGCACAGGTGGGTGACCGTTTCCACTGATTATTACACAGGTGGGTGACACTTTCCCCAGATTAATGTACAGGTAGGTGGTCCTTTCCCCAGATTACTGCACAGGTGGGTGACCCTTTCGCCAGATTACTACACAGGTGGATGACACATTCCCCAGATTACTGCACAGGTGGGTGACCCTTTCCCCAGATTACTGCGCAGGTGGGTGATCCTTTCCCAGATTACGGCTAAATTGGGTGACCCATTCCCAGATTACTGCACAGGTGGGTGACCCATTCCCCAGATTACTGCACAGGTGGGTGACCCTTTCCACAGATTACTGTGGAGGTGGGTGACCATTAACCCAGATTACTGCACAGGTGGGTGACCCTTTCCCCAGATTGCCACACAGGTGGGTGACCCTTTCCCCAGATTACTGTACAGGTGGGTGACCCTTTCCCAGATTACTATACAGGTGAGTGACCCTTTCCCCAGATTACTGCACAGGTGGGTGACCCTTTTCCCAGATTACTACACAGGTGGGTGGACCTTTCCCCAGATTACTGCTCAGGTGTGTGGCCCTTTCCCCAGATTACTGCACAGATGGGTGATCCTTTCCCCAGATTACTGTACAGGTGGGTGACCCTTTCCCCAGATTACGACACAGGTGTGTGACGCTTTCTTTCCCCAGATTACAGCACAGGTGGGTGACCCTTTCCCAGATTACGGCACAGGTGGGTGACCCTTTCCCAGATTACTGTACAGGTGGGTGACCCTTTCCCCAGATTACTGCACAGGTGGGTGACCCTTTTCCAAGATTAGTACACAGGTGGGTGGCCCTTTCCCCAGATTACTGCACAGGTGGGTGGCCCTTTCCCCAGATTACTGCACAGGTAGGTGACCCTTTTCCTAGATCACTGGTCAGGTGTGTGGCCCTTTCCCCAGATTAATGTACAGGTGGGTGACCCTTTCCCCAGATTACTACACAGGTGGTTGGTCCTTTCCCCAGATTACTGCACAGGACCCATTCCCCAGATTACTGCACAGGTGGGTGACCCTTTCCACAGATTACTGCACAGGTGGCTGACCCATTCCCCAGATTACTGTACAGGTGGGTGACCCTTTCCCCAGATTACTGCACAGGTGGGTGACCCATTCCCAGATTACTGTACAGGTGGGTGACCCTTGCCCCAGATTACTGCACAGGTGGGTGATCCTTGCCCCAAATTAATGTACAGGTGGGTGACCCTTTACATAGATCACTACACAGGTGGGTGACCCTTTCCTCAGATTACTGCACAGGTGGGTGACCCTTTCCCCAGATTAATGCACAGGTGGGTGACCCTTTCCCCAGATTACTGCACAGGTGGGTGACCATTTCCACAGATTACTACACAGGTGGGTGAACCTTTCCCCAGATTACAACACAGGTGGGTGACCCTTTCCACAGATTGCTGCACAGGTGGGTGACACTTTCCCCAGATTAATGTACAGGTAGGTGGTCCTTTCCACAGATTACTGCACAGGTGGGTGACCCTTTCGCCAGATTACTGCACAGATGGATGACACATTCCCCAGATTACTGCACAGGTGGATGACCCTTTCCCCAGATTACTGCGCAGGTGGGTGACCCTTTCCCAGATTACGGCTAAATTGGGTGACCCATTCCCAGATTACTGCACAGGTGGGTGACCCATTCCCCAGATTACTGCACAGGTGGATGACCCTTTCCACAGATTACTGTGGAGGTGGGTGACCATTTCCCCAGATTACTGCACAAGTGGGTGACCCTTTCCCCAGATTACCACACAGGTGGGTGACCCTTTCCCCAGATTACTGTACAGGTGGGTGACCCTTTCCCAGATTACTATACAGGTGAGTGACCCTTTCCCCAGATTACTGCACAGGTGGGTGACCCTTTTCCCAGATTACTACACAGGTGGGTGGACCTTTCCCCAGATTACTGCTCAGGTGTGTGGCCCTTTCCCCAGATTACTGCACAGATGGGTGATCCTTTCCCCAGATTACTGTACAGGTGGGTGACCCTTTCCCCAGATTACTACACAGGTGTGTGACGCTTTTCCCAGATTACGGCACAGGTGGGTGACCCTTTCCCAGATTACGGCACAGGTGGGTGACCCTTTCCCAGATTACTGTACAGGTGGGTGACCTTTCCCCAGATTACTGCACCGGTGGGTGACCCTTTTCCCAGATTAGTACACAGGTGGGTGGCCCTTTCCCCAGATTACTGCACAGGTGGGTGGCCCTTTCCCCAGATTACTGCACAGGTAGGTGACCCTTTTCCTAGATCACTGGTCATGTGTGGCCCTTTCCCCAGATTAATGTACAGGTGGGTGACCCTTTCCCCAGATTACTACACAGGTGGTTGGTCCTTTCCCCAGATTACTGCACAGGACCCATTCCCCAGATTACTGCACAGGTGGGTGACCCTTTCCACAGATTACTGCACAGGTGGCTGACCCATTCCCCAGATTACTGTACAGGTGGGTGACCCTTTCCCCAGATTACTGCACAGGTGGGTGACCCATTCCCAGATTACTGTACAGGTGGGTGACCCTTGCCCCAGATTACCGCACAGGTGGGTGATCCTTGCCCCAAATTAATGTACAGGTGGGTGACCCTTTCCATAGATTACTACACAGGTGGGTGACCCTTTCCTCAGATTACTGCACAGGTGGGTGACCCTTTCCACAGATTACTGCAGAGGTGGGTGACCCATTCCCCAGATTACTGCACAGGTGGGTGACTCAAAACCAGATTACTGCACAGGTGGGTGACCCTTTCCCCAGATTAATGCACAGGTGGGTGACTCAAAACCAGATTACTGCACAGGTGGGTGACCCTTTCCCCAGATTATTGCACAGGTAGGTGACCCTTTTCCCAGATCACTGGTCAGGTGTGTGGCCCTTTCCCCAGATTAATGCACAGGTGGGTGACCCTTTCCCCAGATTAATACACAGGTGGTTGGTCCTTTCCCCAGATTACTGCACAGGACCCATTCCCCAGATTACTGCACAGGTGGGTGACCCTTTCCACAGATTACTGCACAGGTGGGTGACCCATTCCCCAGATTACTGCACAGGTGGGTGACCGTTTCCCCAGAATACTGCACAGGTGGGTGACCCTTTCCCCAGATTACAGCACAGGTGGGTGACCCTTTCCCCAGATTACTGTACAGGTGTGTGACCCTTTCTCCAGATTACTGCACAGATGGGTGATCCTTTCCCCATATTACTGTAGAGGTGGGTGATCCTTTCCCCAGATTACTACACAGGTGGGTGAGCTTTCCCCAGATTACTGCACAGGTGGGTGACCCTTTCCACAGATTACTGCACAGGTGGGTGACCCTTTCCCCAGATTAATGCACAGGTGGGTGACCCTTTCCCCAGATTACGACACAGGTGGGTGACTCTTTCCCCAGATTACTGCACAGGTGGGTGACCCTTCCACAGATTACTGCACAGGTGGGTGACCCTTTCCCCAGATTACTGTACAGGTGGGTGGTCCTTTCCCCAGATTACTGCACAGGTGGGTGACCCCTTCCCCAGATTACTGCACAGGTGGATGACCCATTCCCCAGATTACTGCACAAGTGGGTGACCCTTTCCAGATTACTGCACAGGTGGGTGACCCATTCCCCAGATTACTGCACAAGTGCGTAACCTATTTCCAGATTACTGCACAGGTGGGTGACCCATTCCCCAGATTACTGCACAGGTGAATGACCCATTCTCCAGATTACTGCACAGGTGGGTGACCCTTTCCACAGATTACTGCACAGGTGGGTGACCCATTCCCCAGATTACTGCACACGTGGGTGACCCATTCCCAGATTACTGCACAGGTGAGTGACCCATTCCCCAGATTACTGTACAGGTGGGTGACCTTTTCCCCAGATTACTGCACAGGTGGGTGAACAATTCCCCAGATTACTGTACAGGTGGGTGACCTTTTCCCCAGATTACTGCACACGTGGGTGACCCTTTCTCCAGATTACTACACAGGTGGTTGGTCCTTTCCCCAGATTACTGTACAGGTGGGTGACACTTTCCCCAGATTACTGCACAGGTGGGTGACCGTTTCCACAGATTACTACACAGGTGGGTGAACCTTTCCCCAGATTACTACACATATGGGTGACCCTTTCCCCAGATTACTGCACAGGTGGGTGACCCTTTCCCCAGATTATTGTACAGGTGGGTGACCCTTTCCCCAGATTACTGCACAGGTGGGTGACCCTTTCCCCAGATTACTGCACAGGTGGGTGACCGTTTCCACTGATTATTACACAGGTGGGTGACACTTTCCCCAGATTAATGTACAGGTAGGTGGTCCTTTCCCCAGATTACTGCACAGGTGGGTGACCCTTTCGCCAGATTACTGCACAGATGGATGACACATTCCCCAGATTACTGCACAGGTGGGTGACCCTTTCCCCAGATTACTGCGCAGGTGGGTGACCCTTTCCCAGATTACGGCTAAGTTGGGTGACCCATTCCCAGATTACTGCACAGGTGGGTGACCCATTCCCCAGATTACTGCACAGGTGGGTGACCCTTTCCACAGATTACTGTGGAGGTGGGTGACCATTTCCCCAGATTACTGCACAGGTGGGTGACCCTTTCTCCAGATTACTACACAGGTGGTTGGTCCTTTCCCCAGATTACTGTACAGGTGGGTGACACTTTCCCCAGATTACTGCACAGGTGGGTGATCCTTGCCCCAAATTAATGTACAGGTGGGTGACCCTTTACATAGATCACTACACAGGTGGGTGACCCTTTCCTCAGATTACTGCACAGGTGGGTGACCCTTTCCCCAGATTAATGCACAGGTGGGTGACCCTTTCCCCAGATTACTGCACAGGTGGGTGACCATTTCCACAGATTACTACACAGGTGGGTGAACCTTTCCCCAGATTACAACACAGGTGGGTGACCCTTTCCACAGATTGCTGCACAGGTGGGTGACACTTTCCCCAGATTAATGTACAGGTAGGTGGTCCTTTCCACAGATTACTGCACAGGTGGGTGACCCTTTCGCCAGATTACTGCACAGATGGATGACACATTCCCCAGATTACTGCACAGGTGGATGACCCTTTCCCCAGATTACTGCGCAGGTGGGTGACCCTTTCCCAGATTACGGCTAAGTTGGGTGACCCATTCCCAAATTACTGCACAGGTGGGTGACCCATTCCCCAGATTACTGCACAGGTGGGTGACCCTTTCCACAGATTACTGTGGAGGTGGGTGACCATTTCCCCAGATTACTGCACAGGTGGGTGACCCTTTCCCCAGATTACCACACAGGTGGGTGACCCTTTCCCCAGATTACTGTACAGGTGGGTGACCCTTTCCCAGATTACTATACAGGTGAGTGACCCTTACCCCAGATTACTGCACAGGTGGGTGACCCTTTTCCCAGATTACTACACAGGTGGGTGGACCTTTCCCCAGATTACTGCTCAGGTGTGTGGCCCTTTCCCCAGATTACTGCACAGATGCGTGATCCTTTCCCCAGATTACTGTACAGGTGGGTGACCCTTTCCCCAGATTACTACACAGGTGTGTGACGCTTTCCCCAGATTACGGCACAGGTGGGTGACCCTTTCCCAGATTACGGCACAGGTGGGTGACCCTTTCCCAGATTACTGTACAGGTGGGTGACCCTTTCCCCAGATTACTGCACTGGTGGGTGACCCTTTTCCCAGATTAGTACACAGGTGGGTGGCCCTTTCCCCAGATTACTGCACAGGTGGGTGGCCCTTTCCCCAGATTACTGCACAGGTAGGTGACCCTTTTCCTAGATCACTGGTCATGTGTGGCCCTTTCCCCAGATTAATGTACAGGTGGGTGACCCTTTCCCCAGATTACTACACAGGTGGTTGGTCCTTTCCCCAGATTACTGCACAGGACCCATTCCCCAGATTACTGCACAGGTGGGTGACCCTTTCCACAGATTACTGCACAGGTGGGTGACCCTTTCCATAGATTACTACACAGGTGGGTGACCCTTTCCTCAGATTACTGCACAGGTGGGTGACCCTTTCCACAGATTACTGCAGAGGTGGGTGACCCATTCCCCAGATTACTGCACAGGTGGGTGACCCTTTCCCCAGATTAATGCACAGGTGGGTGACTCAAAACCAGATTACTGCACAGGTGGGTGACCCTTTCCCCAGATTACTGCACAGGTAGGTGACCCTTTTCCCAGATCACTGGTCAGGTGTGTGGCCCTTTCCCCAGATTAATGTACAGGTGGGTGACCCTTTCCCCAGATTAATACACAGGTGGTTGGTCCTTTCCCCAGATTACTGCACAGGACCCATTCCCCAGATTACTGCACAGGTGGGTGACCCTTTCCACAGATTACTGCACAGGTGGGTGACCCATTCCCCAGATTACTGCACAGGTGGGTGACCGTTTCCCCAGAATACTGCACAGGTGGGTGACCCTTTCCCCAGATTACAGCACAGGTGGGTGACCCTTTCCCCAGATTACTGTACAGGTGTGTGACCCTTTCTCCAGATTACTGCACAGATGGGTGATCCTTTCCCCATATTACTGTAGAGGTGGGTGATCCTTTCCCCAGATTACTACACAGGTGGGTGAGCTTTCCCCAGATTACTGCACAGGTGGGTGACCCTTTCCACAGATTACTGCACAGGTGGGTGACCCTTTCCCCAGATTAATGCACAGGTGGGTGACCCTTTCCCCAGATTACGACACAGGTGGGTGACTCTTTCCCCAGATTACTGCACAGGTGGGTGACCCTTTCCACAGATTACTGCACAGGTGGGTGACCCTTTCCCCAGATTACTGTACAGGTGGGTGGTCCTTTCCCCAGATTACTGCACAGGTGGGTGACCCCTTCCCCAGATTACTGCACAGGTGGATGACCCATTCCCCAGATTACTGCACAAGTGGGTGACCCTTTCCAGATTACTGCACAGGTGGGTGACCCATTCCCCAGATTACTGCACAAGTGCGTAACCTATTTCCAGATTACTGCACAGGTGGGTGACCCATTCCCCAGATTACTGCACAGGTGAATGACCCATTCTCCAGATTACTGCACAGGTGGGTGACCCTTTCCACAGATTACTGCACAGGTGGGTGACCCATTCCCCAGATTACTGCACACGTGGGTGACCCATTCCCAGATTACTGCACAGGTGAGTGACCCATTCCCCAGATTACTGTACAGGTGGGTGACCTTTTCCCCAGATTACTGCACAGGTGGGTGAACAATTCCCCAGATTACTGTACAGGTGGGTGACCTTTTCCCCAGATTACTGCACAGGTGGGTGAACAATTCCCCAGATTACTGTACAGGTGGGTGACCTTTTCCCCAGATTACTGCACACGTGGGTGACCCTTTCTCCAGATTACTACACAGGTGGTTGGTCATTTCCCCAGATTACTGTACAGGTGGGTGACACTTTCCCCAGATTACTGCACAGGTGGGTGACCGTTTCCACAGATTACTACACAGGTGGGTGAACCTTTCCCCAGATTACTACACATATGGGTGACCCTTTCCCCAGATTACTGCACAGGTGGGTGACCCTTTCCCCAGATTATTGTACAGGTGGGTGACCCTTTCCCCAGATTACTGCACAGGTGGGTGACCCTTTCCCCAGATTACTGCACAGGTGGGTGACCGTTTCCACTGATTATTACACAGGTGGGTGACACTTTCCCCAGATTAATGTACAGGTAGGTGGTCCTTTCCCCAGATTACTGCACAGGTGGGTGACCCTTTCGCCAGATTACTGCACAGATGGATGACACATTCCCCAGATTACTGCACAGGTGGGTGACCCTTTCCCCAGATTACTGCGCAGGTGGGTGACCCTTTCCCAGATTACGGCTAAGTTGGGTGACCCATTCCCAGATTACTGCACAGGTGGGTGACCCATTCCCCAGATTACTGCACAGGTGGGTGACCCTTTCCACAGATTACTGTGGAGGTGGGTGACCATTTCCCCAGATTACTGCACAGGTGGGTGACCCTTTCTTCAGATTACTACACAGGTGGTTGGTCCTTTCCCCAGATTACTGTCCAGGTGGGTGACACTTTCCCCAGATTACTGCACAGGTGGGTGATCCTTGCCCCAAATTAATGTACAGGTGGGTGACCCTTTACATAGATCACTACACAGGTGGGTGACCCTTTCCTCAGATTACTGCACAGGTGGGTGACCCTTTCCCCAGATTACTGCACAGATGGGTGAGCCTTTCCCAAGATTACTGTACAAGTAGTTGACCCTTTCACCAGATTACTGCACAGGTGGGTGACCCTTTCCACAGATTACTACACAGGTGGTTGGTCCTTTCCCCAGATTACTGTACAGGTGGGTGAGCCTTTCCCCAGACCTTTACCCAGATTACTGTACAGGTGGGTGACCCTTTCCCCAGATTACTGCACAGGTGGGTGACCCTTTTCCCAGATTACTGCACAGGTGGGTGGCCCTTTCTCCAGATTATGGCTAAGTTGGGTGACCCATTCCCAAATTACTGCACAGGTGGGTGACCCATTCCCCAGATTACTGCACAGGTGGGTGACCCATTCCCCAGATTACTGTGGAGGTGGTTGACCCTTTCCTCAGATTACTGCACAGGTGGGTGACACTTTCCCCAGATTACCACCCAGTGGGTGACCCTTTCCACAGATTACTGTGGAGGTGGGTGACCCTTTCCTCAGATTACTGCACAGGTGGGTGATCCTTTCCTCAGACTACTGCACAGGTGGGTGACACTTTCCCCAGATTACCACACAGGTGGGTGACCCTTTCCCCAGATTACTGTACAGGTGGTTGACCCTTTCCCCAGATTACTGTACAGGTGGGTGACCCTTTTCCCAGATTACTGTACATGTAGGGTGGCCCTTTCCTCAGATTACTGCACAGGTGGGTGACACTTTCCCCAGATTACCACACAGGTGGGTGACCCTTTCCCCAGATTACTGCTCAGGTGGGTGGCCCTTTCCTCAGATTACTGCACAGGAGGGTGGCCCTTTCCCCAGATTACTGCTCAGGTGGGTGGCCCTTTCCTCAGATTAATGCACAGGTGGGTGACCCTTTCCCCAGATTACTACACAGGTGGGTGACCCTTTTCCCAGATTACTGTACAAGTGGGTGGCCCTTTCCACAGATTACTGCACAGGTGGGTGACCCTTTCCCCAGATTACTACACAGGTGGGTGGCCCTTTCCTCAGATTACTGCACAGGTGGGTGGCCCTTTCCTCAGATTACTGCACAGGTTGGTGACCCTTTTCCCAGATTACTGTACAGGTGGGTGGCCCTTTCCACAGATTACTGTACAGGTGGGTGACCCTTTTCCCAGATTACTACACAGGTGGGTGATCCTTTCCCCAGGTTACTGTACAGGTGGGTGACCCTTTCCCAGATTACTGTACAGGTGGGTGACCCGTTCCCCAAATTACTGCACAGGTGGGTGACCCTTTCCCCAGATTACTGCACAGGTGGGTGACCATTTCCCCAGATTACTGCACAGATGGGTGAGCCTTTCCCAAGAGTACTGTACAAATAGTTGACCCTTTCACCAGATTACTACACAGGTGGTTGGTCCTTTCCCCAGATTACTGTACAGGTGGGTGACCCTTTCCCCAGACCTTTCCCCAGATTACTGTACAGGTGGGTGGCCCTTTCCCCAGATTACTGCTCAGGTGGGTGGCCCTTTCCTCAGATTACTGCACAGGTGGGTGACCCTTTTCCCAGATTACTGTACAGGTGGGTGGCCCTTTCCACAGATTACTGTACAGGTGGGTGAACCCTTTCCCCAGATTACTACACAGGTGGGTGATCCTTTCCCCAGATTACTGAACAGGTGGGTGACACTTTCCCAGATTACTGTACAGGTGGGTGACCCTTTCCCCAGATTACTGCACAGGTGGGCGACCATTTTCCCAGATTACTGCACAGGTGGGTGGCCCTTTCTCCAGATTATGGCTAAGTTGGGTGACCCATTCCCAGATTACTGCACAGGTGGGTGACCCATTCCCCAGATTACTGCACAGGTGGGTGACCCATTCCCCAGATTACTGTGGAGGTGGTTGACCCTTTCCTCAGATTACTGCACAGGTGGGTGACAATTTCCCCAGATTACCACACAGGTGGGTGACCCTTTCCACAGATTACTGTGGAGGTGGGTGACCCTTTCCTCAGATTACTGCACAGGTGGGTGATCCTTTCCTCAGACTACTGCACAGGTGGGTGACACTTTCCCCAGATTACCACACAGGTGGGTGACCCTTTACCCAGATTACTGTACAGGTGGTTGACCCTTTCCCCAGATTACTGTACAGGTGGGTGAACCTTTCCCCAGATTACTGTACATGTAGGTGGCCCTTTCCTCAGATTACTGCACAGGTGGGTGACACTTTCCCCAGATTACCACACAGGTGGGTGACCCTTTACCCAGATTACTGTACAGGTCGTTGACCCTTTCCCCAGATTACTGTACAGGTCGTTGACCCTTTCCCCAGATTACTGCACAGGTGGGTGACCCTTTTCCCAGATTACTACACAGGTGGGTGGCCCTTTCCCCAGATTACTGCTCAGGTGCGTGGCCCTTTCCTCAGATTACTGCACAGGTGGGTGACCCTTTCCCCAGATTACTACACAGGTGGGTGACCCTTTTCCCAGATTACTGTACAGGTGGGTGGCCCTTTCCACAGATTACTGCACAGGTGGGTGACCCTTTCCCCAGATTACTACACAGGTGGGTGGCCCTTTCCTCAGATTACTGCACAGGTGGGTGGCCCTTTCCTCAGATTACTGCACAGGTTGGTGACCCTTTTCCCAGATTACTGTACAGGTAGGTGGCCCTTTCCACAGATTACTGTACAGGTGGGTGACCCTTTCCCAGATTACTACACAGGTGGGTGATCCTTTCCCCAGGTTACTGTACAGGTGGGTGACCCTTTCCCAGATTACTGTACAGGTGGGTGACCCGTTCCCCAAATTACTGCACAGGTGGGTGACCCTTTCCCCAGATTACTGCACAGGTGGGTGACCATTTCCCCAGATTACTGCATAGATGGGTGAGCCTTTCCCAAGAGTACTGTACAAATAGTTGACCCTTTCACCAGATTACTGCACAGGTGGTTGACCCTATCCCCATATTACTACACAGGTGGTTGGTCCTTTCCCCAGATTACTGTACAGGTGGGTGACCCTTTCCCCAGACCTTTCCCCAGATTACTGTACAGGTGGGTGGCCCTTTCCCCAGATTACTGCTCAGGTGGGTGGCCCTTTCCTCAGATTACTGCACAGATGGGTGACCCTTTTCCCAGATTACTGTACAGGTGGGTGGCCCTTTCCACAGATTACTGTACAGGTGGGTGACCCTTTCCGCAGATTACTACACAGGTGGGTGATCCTTTCCCCAGATTACTGAACAGGTGGGTGACCCTTTCCCAGATTACTGTACAGGTGGGTGACCCTTTCCCCAAATTACTGCACAGGGGAGTGACCCTTTCCCCAGATTACTGCACAGATGGGTGACTCTTTCCCCAGATTACTGCACAGATGAGTGAGCCTTTCCCAAGATTACTGTACAAGTAGTTGACCCTTTCACCAGATTACTGCACAGGTGGGTGACCCTTTCCCCAGATTACTACACAGGTGGTTGGTCCTTTCCCCAGAATACTGTACAGGTGGGTGAGCCTTTCCCCAGACCTTTACCCAGATTACTGTACAGGTGGGTGGCCCTTTTCCCAGATTAGTACAGAGGTGGGTGACCCTTTCCCCAGATTACTGCACAGATGATAGAACCATTCCCCAGTTTACTGCACAGGTGGGTGACCCATTCCCCAGATTACTACACAGGTAGGTGATCCTTTCTCCAGATTACTGCACAGATGGGTGACCCTTTCCCCAGATTACTGCACAGGTGGGTGACCCATTCCCCAGATTACTGCACAGTTGGGTGACCCTTTTCCCAGATTACTGCACAGGTGGGTGACCCTTTTCCCAGATTACTGCACAGGTGGGTGACCCTTTCCCCAGATTACTGCACAGGTGGGTGACCCTTTTCCCAGATTACTGTACAGGTGGGTGGCCCTTTCCACAGATTACTGCACAAGTGGGTGACCCTTTCCCCAGATTACTACACAGGTGGGTGATCCTTTCACCAGATTACTACACAGGTGGGTGGCCCTTTCCCCAGATTACTACACAGGTGGGTGATCCTTTCCCCAGATCACTACAAAGGTGGGTGACCCTTTCCCCAGATTACTGTACAGGTGGGTAGAAACATAGAAACATCGAAAATAGGTGCAGGAGCAGGCCATTCAGCCCTTCTAGCCTGCACCGCCATTCAATGAGTTCATGGCTGAACATGAATCTTCAGTACCCCCTTCCTGCTTTCTCGCCATAACCCTTGATCCCCCGAGTAGTAAGGACTTCATCTAACTCCCTTTTGAATATATTTAGTGAATTGGCCTCAACTACTTTCTGTGGTAGAGAATTCCACAGGTTCACCACTCTCTGGGTGAAGAAGTTTCTCCTCATCTCGGTCCTAAATGGCTTACCCCTTATCCTCAGACTGTGACCCCTGGTTCTGGACTTCCCCAACATTGGGAACATTCTTCCTGCATCTAACCTGTCTAAACCCATCAGAATTTTAAACGTTTCTATGAGGTCCCCTCTCATTCTTCTGAACTCCAGTGAATACAAGCCCAGTTGATCCAGTCTTTCTTGATAGGTCAGTCCCACCATCCCGGGAATCAGTCTGGTGAATCTTCGCTGCACTCCCTCAATAGCAAGAATGTCCTTCCTCAAGTTAGGAGACCAAAACTGTACACAATACTCCAGGTGTGGCCTCACCAAGGCCCTGTACAACTGTAGCAACACCTCCCTGCCCCTGTATTCAAATCCCCTCGCTATGAAGGCCAACATGCCATTTGCTTTCTTAACCGCCTGCTGTACCTGCATGCCAACCTTCAATGATTGATGTACCATGACACCCAGGTCTCGTTGTACCTTCCCTTTTCCTAATCCGTCACCATTCAGATAATAGTCTGTCTCTCTGTTTTTACCACCAAAGTGGATAACCTCACATTTATCCACATTATACTTCATCTGCCATGCATTTGCCCACTCACCTAACCTATCCAAGTCACTCTGCAGCCTAATAGCATCCTCCTCGCAGCTCACACTGCCACCCAACTTAGTGTCATCCGCAAATTTGGAGATACTGCATTTAATCCCCTCGTCTAAATCATTAATGTACAATGTAAACAGCTGGGGCCCCAGCACAGAACCTTGCGGCACCCCACTAGTCACTGCCTGCCATTCTGAAAAGTACCCGTTTACTCCTACTCTTTGCTTCCTGTCTGACAACCAGTTCTCAATCCACGTCAGCACACTACCTCCAATCCCATGTGCTTTAACTTTGCACATTAATCTCTTGTGTGAGACCTTGTCGAAAGCCTTCTGAAAGTCCAAATATACCACATCAACTGGTTCTCCTTTGTCCACTTTACTGGAAACATTCTCAAAAAATTCCAGAAGATTTGTCAAGCATGATTTCCCTTTCACAAATCCATGCTGACTTGGACCTATCATGTCACCATTTTCCAGATGCACTGCTATGACATCCTTAATAATTGATTCCATCATTTTACCCACTACTGAGGTCAGGCTGACCGGTCTATAATTCCCTGTTTTCTCTCTCCCTCCTTTTTTAAAAAGTGGGGTTACATTGGCTACCCTCCACTCCATAGGAACTGATCCAGAGTCAATGGAATGTTGGAAAATGACTGTCAATGCATCCGCTATTTCCAAGGCCACCTCCTTAAGTACTCTGGGATGCAGTCCATCAGGCCCTGGGGATTTATCGGCCTTCAATCCCATCAATTTCCCCAACACAATTTCCCGACTAATAAAGATTTCCCTCAGTTCCCCCACTTACTAGACCCTCTGACCCCTTTTATATCCGGAAGGTTGTTTGTATCCTCCTTAGTGAATACCGAACCAAAGTACTTGTTCAATTTGTCTGCCATTTCTTTGTTCCCCGTTATGACTTCCCCTGATTCTGACTGCAGGGGACCTACGTTTGTCTTTCCTAACCTTTTTCTCTTTACATACCTATAGAAACTTTTGCAATCCACCTTAATGTTCCCTGCAAGCTTCTTCTCGTACTCCATTTTCCCTGCCCTAATCAAACCCTTTGTCCTCCTCTGCTGAGTTCTAAATTTCTCCCAGTCCCCGGGTTCGCTGCTATTTCTGGCCCATTTGTATGTCACTTCCTTGGCTTTAATACTATCCCTGATTTCCCTAGATAGCCACGGTTGAGCCACCTTCCCTTTTTTATTTTTACGCCAGACAGGAATGTACAATTGTTGTAATTCATCCATGCGGTCTCTAAATGTCTGCCATTGCCCATCCACAGTCAACCCCCTAAGTATCATTCGCCAATCTATCCTAGCCAATTCACGCCTCATACCTTCAAAGTTACCCTTCTTTAAGTTCTGGACCATGGTCTCTGAATTTACTGTTTCATTCTCCATCCTAATGCAGAATTTCACCATATTATGGTCACTCTTCCCCAAGGGGCCTCGCACAATGAGATTGCTAATTAATCCTCTCTCATTACACAACACCCAGTCTAAGATGGCCTCCCCCCTAGTTGGTTCCTCAACATACTGGTCTAGGAAACCATCCCTTATGCACTCCAGGAAATCCTCCTCCACCGTATTGCTTCCAGTTTGGCTAGCCCAATCTATATGCATATTAAAGTCACCCATTATAACTGCTACACCTTTATTGCATGCACCCCTAATTTCCTGTTTGATGCCCTCCCCAACATCCCTATTACTGTTTGGAGGTCTGTACACAACTCCTACTAACGTTTTTTGCCCTTTGGTGTTCTGCAGCTCTACCCATATAGATTCCACATCATCCAAGCTAATGTCTTTCCTAACTATTGCATTAATCTCCTCTTTAACCAACAATGCTACCCCACCTCCTTTTCCCTTTACTCTATCCTTCCTGAATGTCGAATACCCCTGAATGTTAAGTTCCCAGCACTGATCATCCTGGAGCCACGTCTCCGTAATCCCAATCACATCATATTTATTAACATCTATTTGCACAGTTAATTCATCCACCTTATTGCGGATACTCCTTGCATTAAGACACAAAGCCTTCAGGCTTGTTTTTTTAACACCCTTTGTCCTTTTAGAATTTTGCTGTACAGTGGCCCTTTTTGTTCTTTGCCTTGGGTTTCTCCGCCCTCCACTTTTCCTCATCTCCTTTCTGTCTTTTGCTTTTGCCTCCTTTTTGTTTCCCTCTGTCTCCCTGCATTGGTTCCCATCCCCCTGCCATATTAGTTTAAATCCTCCCCAACAGCACTAGCAAACACTCCCCCTAGGACATTGGTTCCGGTCCTGCCCAGGTGCAGACCGTCCGGTTTGTACTGGTCCCACCTCCCCCAGAACCGGTCCCAATGCCCCAGGAATTTGAATCCCTCCCTGCTGCACCACTGCTCAAGCCACGTATTCATCTGCGCTATCCTGCGATTCCTACTCTGACTATCACGTGGCACTGGTAGCAATCCCGAGATTACTACTTTTGAGGTCCTACTTTTTAATTTAGCTCCTAGCTCCTTAAATTCGTTTCGTAGGACCTCATCCCTTTTTTTACCTATGTCATTGGTACCAATGTGCACCACGACAACTGGCTGTTCTCCCTCCCATTTCAGAATGTCCTGCACCCGCTCCGAGACATCCTTGACCCTTGCACCAGGGAGGCAACATACCATCCTGGAGTCTCGGTCGCGGCCGCAGAAACGCCTATCTATTCCCCTCACCATTGAATCCCCTATCACTATTGCTCTCCCACTCTTTTTCCTGCCCTCCTGTGCAACAGAGCCAGCCACGGTGCCATGAACTTGGCTGCTGCTGCCCTCCCCTGATGAGTCATCCCCCTCAACAGTACTCAAAGCAGTGTATCTGTTTTGCAGGGGGATGACCGCAGGAGACCCCTGCACTACCTTCCTTGCACTACTCTTCCTGCTGGTCTTCCATTCCCTCGCTGGCTGTGGACCCTTTCCCTGCGGTAAGACCAACTCGCTACACGTGATACTCACGTCATTCTCAGCATCGTGGATGCTCCAGAGTGAATCCATTCTCAGCTCCAACTCCGCAACGCGGCCAGTCAGGAGCTGGAGGTGGACACACTTCCCGCACACATAGTTGTCAGGGACACCGGAAGTGTCCCTGAGTTCCCACATAGTACAGGAGGAGCATAACACCCGACCGAGCTCTCCTGCCATGAATTAACACTTAGATACCCTTAAATTGGCAACAACAATGTTAAAAGTTACTGACTAATATAAGAAGAAATTCCCCATTCCCCAGATTACTGCACAGGTGGGTGACCCTTTCCCCAGATTATTGCACAGGTGGGTGACCCATTCCCCAGATTACTTTACAGCTGGGTGACCTTTTCCCCAGATTACTGCACAGGTGGGTGACCCTTTCCCCAGATTACTACACAGGTGGGTGACCCTTTCCCCAGATTACTGCACAGGTGTGTGACCCTTTCGCCAGATTACTGCACAGATGGATGACACATTCCCCAGATTACTGCACAGGTTGGTGACCCTTTCCCCAGATTACTGCACTGGTGGGTGACCCTTTCACAGATTACGGCACAGTTGGGTGACCCATTCCCAGATTCCTGCACAGGTGGGTGACCCATTCCCCAGATTACTGTGGAGGTGGGTGACCCTTTCCTCAGATTACTGCACAGGTGGGTGACACTTTCCCCAGATTACCACACAGGTGGGTGACCCTTTCCACAGATTACTGTACAGGTGGGTGACCCTTTCCCCAGATTACTGCCCAGGTGGGTGACCCTTTTCCCAGATTACTACACAGGTGGGTGGCCCTTTCCCCAGATTACTGCTCAGGTGGGTGGCCCTTTCCTCAGATTACTGCACAGGTGGGTGACCCTTTCCCCAGATTACTACACAGGTGGGTGACCCTTTCCCCAGATTACTACACAGGTGGGTGGCCCTTTCCTCAGATTACTGCACAGGTTGGTGATCCTTTTCCCAGATTACTGTACAGGTGGGTGACCCTTTCCCCAGATTACTGCACAGGTGGGTGACCATTTCCCCAGATTACTGCACAGATGGGTGAGCCTTTCCCAAGAGTACTGTACAAGTAGTTGACCCTTTCACCAGATTACTGCACAGGTGGTTGACCCTATCCCCATATTACTACACAGGTGGTTGGTCCTTTCCCCAGATTACTGTACAGGTGGGTGACCCTTTCCCCAGACCTTTCCCCAGATTACTGTACAGGTGGGTGGCCCTTTCCCCAGATTACTGCTCAGGTGGGTGGCCCTTTTCTCAGATTACTGCACAGGTGGGTGACCCTTTTCCCAGATTACTTTACAGGTGGGTGGCCCTTTCCACAGATTACTGTACAGGTGGGTGACCCTTTCCCCAGATTACTACACAGGTGGGTGATCCTTTCCCCAGATTACTGTACAGGTGGGTGACCCTTTCCCAGATTACTGTACAAGTGGGTGACCCTTTCCCCAAATTACTGCACAGGGGAGTGACCCTTTCCCCAGATTACTGCACAGATGGGTGACTCTTTCCCCAGATTACTGCACAGATGGGTGAGCCTTTCCCAAGATTACTGTACAAGTAGTTGACCCTTTCACCAGATTACTGCACAGGTGTGTGACCCTTTCCCCAGATTACTACACAGGTGGTTGGTCCTTTTCCCAGATTACTGTACAGGTGGGTGAGCCTTTCCCCAGACCTTTACCCAGATTACTCTACAGGTGGGTGACCCTTTCCCCAGATTACTGCACAGGTGGGTGACCCTTTCCCCAGATTACTGCACAGGTGGGTGACCCTTTTCCCAGATTACTGCACAGGTGGGTGGCCCTTTCCGCAGATTACTGCACAGGTGGGTGACCCTTTCATCAGATTACTACACAGGTGGGTGATCCTTTCCCCAGATTACTACACAGGTGGGTGGCCCTTTTTCCAGATTACTACACAGGTGGGTGACCCTTTCCCCAGATTACTGCACAGATGGATGAACCATTCCCCAGATTACTGCACAGGTGGGTGACCCATTCCCCAGATTACTACACAGGTGGGTGATCCTTTCCCCAGATTACTGCACAGATGGGTGACCCTTTCCCCAGATTACTGCACAGGTGGGTGACCCATTCCCAGATTACTGCAGAGGTGGGTGAACCATTCCCCAGATTACTGCACAGATGGGTGACCCTTTCGCCAGATTACTGTACAGGTGGGTGACCCTTTCCCCAGATTATTGCACAGGTGGTTAACACTTTCCCCAGATTACTACACAGGTGGGTAACCCTGTCCCCAGATTACTGCACAGGTGGGTGACAATTTCCCCAGATTACTGCACAGGTGGGTGACCCGTTTCCCAGATTACTGCACAGGTGGGTGGCCGTTTCCCCAGATTACTGTAGAGGTGGGTGGCCCTTTCCACAGATTACTGCACATGTGGGTCACCCTCTCCCCGGATTACTACACAGGTGTGTGATCCTTTCCCCAGATTACTACAAAGGTGGGTGGCCCTTTCCTCAGATTGCTACACAGGTGGCTGATCCTTTCCCCAGTTTACTGTAGAGGTGGTGACCCGTTCCCCAGATTACTGCACAGGTGGGTGACCCATTCCCCAGATTACTGCACAGGTGCGTGACCCTTTCCACAGATTACTGAACAGTTGGGTGACCCTTTACCCAGATTACTGTACAGGAGGGTGGCACTTTCCTCAGATTACTGCACAGGTGGGTGACCCTTTCCCCAGATTACTGAACAGGTGGGTGACCCTTTTCCCAGATTACTACACAGGTGGATGGCCTTTTCCCCAGATTACTGCACAGGTGGGTGACCCATTCCCCAGATTACTGCACAGGCGGGTGACCCATTCCCCAGATTACTGCACAGGTGGGTGACCCTTTCCCCAGATTACTGAACAGGTGGGTGACCCTTTCCCCAGATTACTGCACAGATGGGAGACCCTTTCCCCAGATTACTGCACAGGTGGGTGACCCTTTCCCCAGATTACTGTACAGGTGGGTGACCCTTTCCCCAGATTACTGCACAGGTGGGTGAACCTTTCCCCAGATTACTGCACAGGTGGGTGAGCCTTTCCCAAGATTATTGTATAGGTAGTTGGCCCTTTTCCCAGATTATTGCACAGGTTGCAGCCAATCCGGTCCCAGGAGGTGGGACATCAATGTCAATGTCCTAATATGGCTGGAAGCTGCTTTTTACACCTCCATTTTGTTTCTAACTGTCCATGGACGTGTGTTACACACTTCATAAAACCAGGCAGTTACAGCAAGGTGGGACTGCTGGATCCAGGAGATAAATGCCTTTATACCTACCTCCTGGATCTCGACTACCTGCCTAACCCACCCCCCACGATCGGAGACCCCCTCATGAGGTCCTCTATCATCCCTCCCTCGGTTTCCCTGCTCCCCCCACCTCCACCTCCTTGGCCTCAATCCTCTGGTGGCCAGCCATGATCTTCTCTTTACCGATCCCCATCATACGGCCCCAATCCTCGCTCCGTCCCCCGCCCCCACCCCGATCATTTGAACAGCCAGGCACAATCCCCTATCTCTGCTTGCCCACTTATCTCCCACCCACCACACCCCCGTTCCTTTGAATGGCCCGATCCCCGATCTCTGCCTGCCTCTCCCCACCAATCCTTTTAACAATCACTGCCCACCCCACCCACCCCAACCATTAACGTCAACCGGGCCTGTGGGAAACCCGGGCTCCCAGGTTTCCCGACCTCATCGGAGCCAGTCCTGCCCCCAACTTGCCCACCTCCTTAAAATCCAGCATAATCTGTTTATGGATCTCTGTAACACTATTATGACATTTTCTATATGTGAATCTCAATGACAAAATTAAATTTGTGACAGTCAATATGTTAAAAACTTAATGAAACAGCGACTTACTTCCCGAGATAGTTACAGGAGATAATTCTAGGAAAAGGAGGATCAAAAGTTTTGTATTATTACAGGAATGCAGGAATAGTGTAGGAGAGGAAAGATACGAGAGTTGGGGGGTGATGGGAAAGAGAGAAAAAGTTCTGAACTTAGAGTAAAGTCAGTTATGTGATCATATTCTTTATGACATCACAAACGCACACATAACACACAAGTTGGCTCTGCAGGAACTGGTCATCATGTGACCTTTCTCACATGACCCTTTATTGTATTTACATCAGCAGTTGCATTACCACAGTAGTCCACCAAGTGGAGCAGTAGTCCACCAGCAGGAACTCTTTTACACTCCTCCCTCCTTAATGAAGAAGTAATCTTAACAAAATAAGCATCATACATAACTTGCATGGTTATACCCAACAAAAGAAATCGATTTATTTTGCCATATTTACATATCAAACTTAACCACTGGTTTTCTGTTTTGAAGAGGATACCTTCGTTCTCGAACAGAACTTCCCAATCTTGGTGTCAAACTTCGACGAATTCTAGGCTGAGCCTGAGGAGAGTTTTTCTCCAAGGAATGCCCTTGATCTACATTTTGACTCTACAACTTCAGATTGTTTGTCCGCCTGACTCGGACTCAGACTTGAATTCTGACTTTCTCTTAGACTTTTTTCTGGTACTTCTGATGTGGGATTTGCTACTGGTACTCTACTTGTAACAAGACTATTTGACTCATTGGAAATAATCGAATCATTCCAACTTTCAACTCCTTCCACATCTGTAGGTAAAATATGATCAATGTAAACAAACCTAACCTTTCCATGATCAAAAACCTTGACCAAATATGTGCGAGGACCATATATCTTCACTACTCTTCCTGGTAACTACTTTAACCATTTATGGTGATGGTTCTTTAATCTCACCTTCTGATTCAATTTCACGATTCTCTCTCTTACTCTACCTCTATCGTGATTCTCTTTCTGTCTTAATTGTTTCTCTTCTACTGACTGGGCCAAGTTTGGCTTCATCAACAAGAACCTAGTTTGTGGCTGCCGTTTGAGAAACAACTCTGCTGGTGTTCTACCAGTAGTTGTATGAGGAGTATTACGATAAGTAATTAGAAAATTAGCCAGTTTGTGGTCCAACGACAATTGTCATTTCTTTGAATTTGGATCCAACATTTTCTTTATGAGGGCACGTTTTACAATTTGTACTGTGCGCTCTGCTGCGCCATTTGAAGCAGGATGATACGGTGGAACTTTGGTATGTTTCACACCATTTCTGCTTAAGAACTGTGTAAATTCTTCTGAACAAAATCTCTTGCAATAGCTTCTCCTCCCACTCCCGCATCGTTACCTCTGGTGTCCCCCAAGGATCTATCCTTGGCCCCCTCTTATTTCTCATCTATATTCTGTCCCTTGATGATATCATCCGAAATCACGGAGTCAGTTTCACGGAGTCAGTTTCCACATGTATGCTGACGACATCCAGCTCTACCTCTCCACCACTTCTCGCGACCCCCGCTTGGTATCTAAATTGTCAGATTGCTTGTCCGACACCAGTACAGGACGAGCAGAAATTTTCTCCAATTAAATATTGCGAAGACCGAAGCCATTATCTTTGGTCCCCGCCACAAACTGCGTTCCCTAACCACTGACTCCATCCCTCTCCCTAGCATCAATCTGAAGGTGAACACGATTGTTCGCAACCTAGGTGTCATTTTTGACCCTGAAATGAGTTTCCAGCCACATATCCACAGCATGACTAAAACTGTCTTTTTCCACCTCGGTAACATTGCCCGCCTCCGACCCTGCCTTAGCTCTTCTGCTGCTGAAACCCTCATTCATGCCTTTATTACCTCCAGACTTGACTATTCCAACTCACTCCTGGCTGGTCTCCCACATTCTACACTACGTAATCTTGAGGTCATCCAAAACCCAGCAGCCCGTGTACTAACTCGCACCAAGTCACAATCACCCATCACCCCTGTGCTTTCTGACCTACATTGGCTCCCGGTTAAACAACATCTCGATTTCAAAATTCTCATCCTTGTTTACAAATCACTCCATGGATTTGCCCCTCCCTATCTCTGTAATCTTTTTCAGCCTCACAACCCCACAAGAACTCTGCACTCCTCTAATTCTGGCCTCTTAAACATCCCTCATTATAACTGCTCAATCATCGGTGGCCGTGCATTCAGCTGCCTGGGCCCTAAGCTCTGGAACTCCCTCCCTAAACCTCTCCGCCTCTCTACTTATCTTTCTTCTTTTAAGATGTTCCTTAAAACCTACCTCTTTAACCAAGCTTTTGGTCATCTGCCTTAATTTCTTCTTTTATGGTGATGTTAAATTTATCTGTCAAATTTATCTGTTTTGTCTTGTAACACTGCTGTGAAGCGCCTTGGGAAGTTTTACTACGTTAAAGGAGCTACATAAATAAAAGTTATTATTATTATTAGTTAGCAAACATTGATTTCAGGAAGACATAGCTAGATTAGCAGAATTGGCAGGCAGTGGCAGATCCAATTTCATGTGAATTTGTAAGAAAATACATTTTGGAAGAACATAAGAATTAGGAGCAGGAGTAGACCATACGGTTCTGCGCGCCTGCTCCACCATTCAATAAGATCATGGCTGATCTTTGACCTCAACTCCACTTTTCCACCCGATCCCCAAATCCCTTGATTCACCTAGAGTCCAAAAATCTATCTATCTCAGCCTTGAATATACTCAACAACTGAGCATTCACAGCTCTTTGGGGCAAAGAATTCTAAAGATTCACAACCTTCTGAGCGAAGAAATTGAAAGGCAGACACCATATCCTAAGACTATGCTCCCTTGTTCTAGACTCTCCAGCCAGGGGAAAAAAAATCTCTCAGCATCTATCCTATCAATCACCCTCAAAATCTTATGTTTCAATGCGATCACCTCATTTTTCGAAACTCCAAAGAGCATGGGGCCAGTCTACTCAATCTCTCCTCAACTCTCTCAACCCAGGAATCAATCTAGTGAACATTTCTTAGATATGGAGACCAAAACTGCATAATCTACTCCAAGTGTGGTCTCACCAAAGCCCTGTACAATTGTAGTAAGACTTCCTTACTCGAGTACTCCATCATCATCATCATAGGCGGTCCCTCAAACGAGGATAACTTGCTTCCACACCAAAAGGGATAAGTTTGCAGATGTTTCAATGCAAGACCCAATATTCCAGTCCTGAACTCCAGGGGTGGAAGATGCCTGTGCGTGGATTTTTTTAATGTGTGGTGACCGTTGCACATCAGCCACCACACGGGCTTGACAGAGCTAGGCCTTTATCCAGTGGCAAGGGTTAACCAGGACGACTGGAGACCTGCTCTGCTGCACGGACCTAGTGCGCACACATATCTCAGTGTGGGCTGGCCCGTGCTGCCCCTGGGTCCTTGGCTCTTCTGGGCCCCCGTATCCCCATTTGCCGCACCTCCGCCACAATCTCTCGCTGCTCCTCCACCACAAAACATGCGCCGCACATCTGCCACGATCTCTCACTGTACCTCCGTACCAAACATTTGCCGCACCTCCGCCATGATCACTCGCCGAATCTCAGCCATGATCCCTCACTGCTCCTCCGCCCCGATCATCCGCCACATTGCTGCCTCGATCTCTCGCCGCTTCTCCGCCTCAATCATTCACCGCACCTTCGCCACGATCTCTCACCACACCAAACATTTGCCGCACATCAACTTGTACTCCAACCTCCTTGCAATAACGCTCAACATGCCTTTTGCCTTCCTAATTGCTTGCTGTACCTGCATGCTAACTTTCTCTATTTCCTGTACTAGGACACCGAAATCTCTCTGAACACCAACATTTAATAGTTAATTTCTCAGCATTTAAAGAATATTCTGTTTTCCTATTCTTTCTACCAAAATGAATAACCTCACATTTCCCCACATTATAATCTACCTGTCACCTTAATGCCCATTCATTTTAACTCTCTATATTCCTTTGCAGGCTCTTTGGGACCAAAATTGCCCCTTTTTATAGCCCCGTTAGCAATGGGGCACTCAGCGCCGCCCAGGAGCATCCCTCCGAGGAAGCAGAGTGTCGGAGACAGCATTCCGCTTCCTTGGAGGGGCGCACGGCCCAATTCTGAGCTGGGGTGGAACTTCTGGGCTGTTGGCATGTTGGCCTTTATTGCAAGGGGGTTGGAGTACAAGTGTAAGGGAGTCTTACTACAATTGTACAGGGCTTTGGTGAGACCACACTGTTTTGGACAGTTTTGGTCATCTGAGAAAGGACATACATGCATCAGAGGCGGTGCAGTGGAGGTTCAGTAGATTGGTCCCTGGGATGAGAGGATTGTCCTATGAGGAGAGATTGAGTGGGTTGGGCCCATACTCTCTGGAGTTTAAAAGAATGAGAGGTGATGTCATTGAAACATTTAAGATACTAAGGGGGATTGACAGGGTAGATGCGAAGAGATTGTTTCCCCTGGTTGGAGAGTTTCTCAGGATAAGGGGTCAGCCATTTGAGACTGCGATGAGGAGGAATTTCTTCACACAGGGCAGTGAATCTTTAGAATTCTCTACCTGAAAGGGCTCTGGATGCTGAGTCGGTGAAAGAAAGAATGAAAGAAAGACTTGGATTTATATAGAACCTTTCACAACCACTGGATGTCCCAAGGTGCTTTACAGCCAATGAAATACTTTGAAGTGTCATCACTGTTGCAATGTAGGAATGTGGCAGCCAATGTGCACACAGCAAGCTCCAACAAAAAGCAATGTGGTAATGACCACATCATCTGTTTTTAGTAATGCTGATTGAGAGCAAATATTGGCTAGAGACACTGGGGAGAACTCCCCTGCTCTTCTTCAAAATAGTGCCATGAGATCTTTTACATCCATCTGAGAGAGCAGACACAATCTTGGTTTAACATCTCATCCAAAAGACAGCAGTGCAGCACTCCCTCCTTACTGCACTGGAGTATCAGCCTAGATTTGTTGTGCTAAAGTCTCTGGTGTGGGACTTGAACCAACAATCTTCGAATGTAGAGGCAAGAGTGCTGTCAACTGAGTAATAGCTGACACTATTGAGTAAATTCAAGGCTGATATAGATAGATTTTTGGACTGTAGCTGAATCAAGGGATAAGGGGATCAGGTGAGAAAGTGGAGTTGAGGTCGGAAATCAGCAATAATCTTATTGAACGGCAGAGCAGGTTCGAAGGGCCGTATGGCCTGCTCCTGCTCCTCATTCTTATGTTCTTATGTAAGCAGCAGCCACCCAACATCTGAGTACTGCAGTAGAAGCTCAGATTGCTGTAATCATTGCTTTGGATACTCTGACCTGCTCTTGTTGCCACAGTATTTATGTGGCTGGTCCAGTTACGTTTCTGGTCAATGATGACCCCCAGGAAGTTGATGGTGGGGGATTCAGTGATGGAAATATCATTGAATGTCAAGAGGCGATGGTTAGACTCTCGCTTGTTGGAGATAGTCATTGCCTGGCACTTGTGTGGCGCGAATCTTACTTGCCACTTATCAGCCCAAGTCTGAATGTCATCCAGGTCTTGCTGCATGTGGACATGGACTGATCCATTATTGGAGGAGTTGCGAAATGCACGGAACACTGTGTAGTCATCAGCGAACATCCCCCTTCTGACCTTATGATAGAGTGAAGTTCATTGATGAAGCAGCTGAAGATGGTTGGGCCTAGGACACTGCCCTGAGGAACTCCTGCAGCGATGTCCTTGGGCTGTGATGATTGACCTACAACCATCACAACCATTTTCCTTTACTCCAGCCAGTGGAGAGCTTTCCTCATTTATTCACTGATCCAATCCTGGGGCAGTGACCAATGATTTCGGCCTTGAAATTCTACTGTGGCACCACTGATCTCCTGCTGTACTTTTGGCGGGAGACTGATAAAAATCCCAGAGAAACAGCGTAACCAGTCATTTGGTCCTCACATGAGTGTAAATTGTAAGTACTGTCCAGTTTATAACAACTAATACAAAAATTAAATTAATGGTCTGTCAAAGGTCAGCGGACGGTGGAGTTTCTGATCTCAGTACAATGCTAGATCTCAGGGTGCAAACCTCGTCCATGCACACAGTCCAGCTGACCTTGTGTCATCAGTTCATTTGAATGACTTGTGTGCACGCCTATGCACACTGGCCCAGGTATATAGAGCGTATTGATGCCTGGGCTTCCAGTGCACCAGCAGCTCTTCAGTGGATCCCAAGATACTGTCAATTAAAAATGTTTGGAGATATTGGGAAGAAGGGAGTAGCAGTCATTTTCCAACATTCCATTGACTCTGGATCAGTTCCTATCGAGTGGAGGGTAGCCAATGTAACCCCACTTTTTAAAAAAGGAGGGAGAGAGAAAACAGAGAATTATAGACCGGTCAGCCTGACATCGGTAGTGGGTAAAATGATGGAATCAATTATTAAGGATGTCATAGCAGCGCATTTGGAAAGAGGTGACATGATAGGTCCAAGTCAGCATGGATTTGTGAAAGGGAAATCATGCTTGACAAATCTTCTGGAATTTTTTGAGGATGTTTCCAGTAGAGTGGACAAGGGAGAACCAGTTGATGTGGTATATTTGGACTTTCAGAAGGCTTTCGACAAGGTCCCACACAAGAGATTAATGTGCAAAGTTAAAGCACATGGGATTGGGGGTAGTGTGCTGACATGCATTGAGAACTGGTTGTCAGACAGGAAGCAAAGAGTAGGAGTAAATGGGTACTTTTCAGAATGGCAGGCAGTGACTAGTGGGGTACCGCAAGGTTCTGTGCTGGGGCCCCAGCTGTTTACACTGTACATTAATGATTTAGACGAGGGGATTAAATGTAGTATCTCCAAATTTGCGGATGACACTAAGTTGGGTGGCAGTGTGAGCTGCGAGGAGGATGCTATGAGGCTGCAGAGCGACTTGGATAGGTTAGGTGAGTGGGCAAATGTATGGCAGATGAAGTATAATGTGGATAAATGTGAGGTTATCCATTTTGGTGGTAAAAACAGAGAGACAGACTATTATCTGAATGGTGACAGATTAGGAAAAGGGGAGGTGCAACGAGACCTGGGTGTCATTGTACATCAGCCATTGAAGGTTGGCATGCAGGTACAGCAGGCGGTTAAGAAAGCAAATGGCATGTTGGCCTTCATAGCGAGGGGATTTGAGTACAGGGGCAGGGAGGTGTTGCTACAGTTGTACAGGGCCTTGGTGAGACCACACCTGGAGTATTGTGTACAGTTTTGGTCTCCTAACCTGAGGAAGGACATTCTTGCTATTGAGGGAGTGCAGCGAAGGTTCACCAGACTGATTCCCGGGATGGCGGGACTGACCTATCAAGAAAGACTGGATCAACTGGGCTTGTATTCACTGGAGTTTAGAAGAATGAGAGGGGACCTCATAGAAACGTTGAAAATTCTGATGGGTTTAGACAGGTTAGATGCAGGAAGAATGTTCCCAATGTTGGGGAAGTCCGGAACCAGGGGTCACAGTCTAAGGATAAGGGGTAAGCCATTTAGGACCGAGATGAGGAGAAACTTCTTCACCCAGAGAGTGGTGAACCTGTGGAATTCTCTACCACAGAAAGTTGTTGAGGCCAATTCACTAAATATATTCAAAAAGGAGTTAGATGAAGTCCTTACTACTAGGGGAATCAAGGGGTATGGCGAGAAAGCAGGAATGGGGTACTGAAGTTGCATGTTCAGCCATGAACTCATTGAATGGCGGTGCAGGCTAGAAAGGCCAAATGGCCTACTCCTGCACCTATTTTCTATGTTTCTATGTTTCTAAAACATCTCGAAAGCAAAGACATTCAAACTCTAACTAACATGTTTCTTTACCTGGTGTATTGTAGTGGGTAGATTCTGCAGGAAAAGAAGAATTAAAATCTCAATTAACATTTAACAGGAAGATTGTTGGACACAGATGTTTTTTAAAAAAAGAGAAAGTTACTAAATAATTTCCTACACAAAAAGTGTGCAATACAAACTGCCAATGCTTGCTCATTAGCAAATACCAAAACTTAAAGTCACAAGAATTAAAGTGAATATGAAGTACATTGTCTGGTAGACTCAATGCCAGAGAGACACCAATCTGACTCAAGATTGATTCTGATCAAAACAGAGAACCAAAGGTACCAAATTGCACCTCACTCATTTCTTAGAATCTCTCACTGGTCCAATCCTGGGGCAGTGGTCAATAACATCAGTTCTGAAATTCCACCGTGCCACTACTGATGTCCTGCCATAATTTTGGCGGGACACTGGCAGAAATCACAAGCACGGTGTAAACAGCAATTTGGTCCTCATCTGAGAGTAGAATGTAAGTCGCTGTCCAGCTTATAACAACCACAACAGCAAATATAATTAATGCTCTGTCAAAGCTCAGTGCACAGTCGATTATCCGTTCTCAATACAGTGCCGAATCTCAGGGTGCAAAGCTCTCTAATTTCCATAGTCCAGCTGACCTTATTTGCTCTCATTTAGATGCTGACCTTATATGTTGTCATTCAGATCATTTAAAAAATTGTTGTCCATGCCTATGCACACTGGCTCAGGTATATGGAGCGTATTGATGCCCGAGGATCCATTGAGCCACTGAGGTACTTCCACTTTAAATTAATTGGACAAATAGGAAAAAGGGGCTGGAAATCAAAACGTGTTGAAATCAAAAACATTTAAACTCTTCCTATTATGTTTCTTTACCTGATAAATTGTAGTATTGAGGTTCTTCTGGAAAAGCAAGATTACATTTTCAATGAACATTAATGAAGGAGATTGAAGGACGTACACGTGTTCAGAGAACAGATGGGAAAGATAGTAAATGATTTTCGACAGAAAAACACACAGTACAAATTGCAATGCTCCCTTGTTAGAAAATGCCATTAAAGTATAGAAACGGGAACTAAAGTGTGTGTAATGTACAATGGCAGGTAGACTCGCTACTAGAGAGATCCAATCTGGCCCAAGGTTAATGGCTGATTGAAGTAGAGAAGCAACCATACCAAATCACACCTCACTCATTGATTCGAATCTTGGATTTATCCAATCCTGGGGCAGTGGTCAATGACATCAGCTCTGAAATTCCGCAATGCAACTACTGATGTCCTGCCATAACTTTGGCGGAAATCTGGCAGAAATCCGCTAGAATCAGTGCAAACAGCTATTTGGTCCTCACCTGAGTGTAAAATGTAAGTCACTGTCTGGTTTATAAGAAGCACAAAAACAAATGTAATTCATGTTCTGTCAAGGGTCAGCAGACAATGGACTATCCGTTCTCAGTACAAAGCCAGATTTCAGGGTGTAAACCTCGTCCATGTGCAGCTGACCTTGTGTATTATCATGATGTCAGCTCATTTCAATGATGTGTGTACACACCTATGCACACTGGTCTGGGTATAGGGATCATATTGCTGCCTGGGCTTCCAGTGAGTCAGCAGCTCTTCAGTGGCTGCTGAGAAACTTCCACTGAATAATACTTGTGTAAATGGGAAAGAAGGGTGAAAAGTCAAAGTAATCTCAAAGTCAAAGGCATTCAAATGCTGAATATGAAGTTTCTTTACCTGATGGATTGTAATAGTGAGGTTCTTCTGGAAAAAGGAGGGTTACTATTTCAATTAACATTAAAAAGTAAGGAGTATGTTGGACACAAACATGTTTAAAGAAGAGATGGGAAAGTTACTGAATAATTTCCTACACAAAAACTATACAATACACTGCCAATGCTAGCTCATTAGAAAATGATAAAACTTAGAGCAACAGGAACTGTGTGTGTAAGAAGTACTTTAGCTGGGAGACTCGGTACCAGATAGACACCAATCTGACTCAAGATTGAAGCTGATGGAATCAGAGAAGCAAACGCACGAAATCACATCTCACTTATTTATTAGAATCTCCGATTGACAGTTGTCAGTTACATTGGCCCTGAAATTCCAGAGAAACACATTTGGTCCTCACCCGAGTAAGTCACTGCCCAGTTTATGGTAGCCACTACAACAAATATAATTAATGCTCTGTCAAAGGTCAGCTAATGGTTCTCAAAACAGATCTCAGGGTACCAACCATGCCCATTCACACAGTCCAGCTAACCTTGTATGATTTCATGAAGTCAGCACACTTAAATAATTGGTGTACACATCTATGCACACTGGCCCAGGCATAGAGAATGTATTGCTGTCTGGTCATCAATGTGAAATAATTATAAAAATGGGGAAGAAGAGGTTAGAAATCAAAGACATTCAAACTCTGAGTATTAGGTTTCTTTACCTGATGGATTGTAGAAGTGAGGCCCTTCTGGAAAAGGAGGATTAACATTTTAATTTGGATTTTTAAAAGGCATTTGATAAGGTGCCACATAAAAGATTGTTATGCAAGGTAAGGGCTCATGGGGTTGGGGGTAATATATTAGCATGGATAGACGATTGATTAATGGACAGAAAACAGAGAGTAGGGACATACGGGTCATTTTCAGATTGGCAGGCTGTAACCAGTGGGGTGCCGCAGATATTTACAGTCCATATTAATGACTTAGATAACGGGGTCGAGTACAATGTATCTGAGTTTGCTGATGATACAAAGCCAAATGGGAAAGTAAGCTGTGAGGAGGACGCAAAGAGCCTGCAAAGGGATATGGTTATGATAGCGCAGAGTAACCCAGAGTCCTGGACAAATAATCTCGGAGACGTGAGTTCAAATCCCACCATGGCAGCTGGGGAATTTAAATAAATCTGGGATAAAAAGCTAGTATCAGTAGTGGTGAGCATGAAACTCCCAAATTGTCGTATAAACCCAACTGGTTCGCTGATATTCTTTCGGGAAAGAGATCTGCTGCTCTTACCCGATCTGGCCTTTGTGTGACACCAGATCCACAGCAATGTGGTTGACTCCTAACTGCTTTCTGAAATGGCCCAGCGAGCCAGTCTGTCGTATCAAAAACTGCTATGATGGATTCCAGCGGGCAATTAGGGAGGGCAATAAATGCTGACCTTGCCCACATCCCGTGAATGAGTTAAGTGAGTGGGAAATATAGTGGAAGGTGGAGTATAATGAGGGGAAATATGAGGTTATTCACTGTGGTAGGAAGAATAGGAAAACAGAATATTTTTTAAAATGGTGATAAACTATTAAATGTTGGCGTCTAGAGAAATTTAGGTGTCTCAGTAAAAGAAAGAGTAAAAGTTAGCATGCAGGTACAGCAAGCCATTCAGAAGGCAAATGGCATGTTGGCCTTTATTGCAAGGGGTTGGAGTACAAGAATAAGGAAGTCTTACTACAATTGTACAGGGTTTTGTTGAGGTGACACCTGGCACGCTGTGCATATTATATGGCTTGGTGAGGGGGATTGACAGGGTACATGCTGAGAGGTTGCTTCCCCTGGCTGGAGAGTCCAGAACTACAACAACAATATGTATTTATATAGCGCCTTTAACATAGTAAAATGTCCCAAGAGGCTGCACAGGAGTATTATGAGACAAAAGCTTTTACACCAAGCCACATAAGGAGAAATTAGGGCGGGTGACAAAAAGCTTGGTCAAAGAGGTACGCTTTAAGGTGTGTTCTAAAAGGGGAAGGAGAGGGAGAGAGGCGGAGAGGTTTACGCAGGGAATGCAAGAGCTTAGAGCTGAGGAAACAGAAGGCACAGCCACCAATGGTTGAGCGATTATAATCAGGGATGCTCAGTTTTTAGAACTAGGGGACTAAGGGCCCGAAATCGGTGAAACCTGAGGCCCGCCCAAGTGCCGCCCAAAGGACCGCTGATGGCCGCCGAGAGACCGGGCGGTACTTTGCCAGAGAGATTCCACTAAAAGTAGTGGCAGTACCGCCCGGCGGTAAAATAACAGCTTACGCTGTCAATCTGGGCCGCAGCGGGCGGGAACTCTCATTCTCGGCGGCAAAGGCACTTGCCGCCCAAGTGCCGCTGAGGATGGAGTCGGTTCCAGGGAGGGTGGAAGACCTGAAAATAAAAAGCATTACAAAGAAAAACGGAACACCTTCAGGGGACCCTATCCAGATAAGTCGCTGTAAAAAATTTTTTTTTTAAAGATGTTCACTAACCTTTAATTGCAGGTCTTCATACCTGACATCGGGGTAAGAACAGCCTCCACTCAGCGGTCCTTCCCTCTGCTGGCGATGACTCCTGCACCAATCTGGCATCTCAGCGGGCGGGAGGTCACTTATGCTACTTAGCCGCCAGCAGCCAGTTCCCGGCAGTACTCCCATCCCACCCGCTCCAGCCCAAGTGGAAACTGGGAGAGTGAGGAAACCGGAGGCAAAACTCGATGGCAGTCAGCGGCAGTGGGTGGTAAGGCTACCAATACCGGGGCCACAGTCTCAGGACACCACTTGGAAGAAGCACTGAGGGCAGCGAGGGCATATAAGGTACTCTGGGTGGGGGACTTCAACATCCATCTCCAAGAGTGGCTCGGTAGCACCACTACTGACCGAGCTGGCTGAGTCCTGAAGGACATAGCTGCCCGACTGGGTCTGCGACAGGTGGTGAGAGAACCAACACAAGGGAAAAACCTATTGAACTCATCCTCATCAATCTACCTGTCACAGATGCATCTGTCCATTGGTAGCAGTGACCACCGCACAGTACTTGTGGACACGAAGTCCTGTCTTCACACTGAGGACACCCTCCATTGTGTTGTATGGCACTACCACTGTGCCAAATGGGATAGATTCAGAACAGATCTAGCAGCTCAAAACTGGGCATCCATGAGGCACTGTGGGCCATCAGCAGCAGCAGAATTATATTCCACCGCAATCTGTAAGCTCATGGCCCGGCATATTCCTCACTCTACCATTACCATCAAGTCAGGGGACCAACCCTGGTTCAATGAGGAGTGTAGAAGAGCATGCCAGGAGCAGCACCAGGTGTACCTAAAACTGAGGTACCAACCTGGGGAAGCTGCAACACAGGACTACATGCATGCTAAACAGTGGAAGCAGCATACTATAAACTGAGCTAAGTGATCGCATAATCAAAGGATCAGATCAAAGCCCTGCAGTCCTGCCACACCCAGTCATCAATGGTGATGGACCATTAAACAACGAACAGGGGGAGGAGACTCCATGAATATCCATATCCTCAATGCTGGCGGAGCCCAGCACGCGAATAGCTGAAGCGTTTGTAACAAGCGAGTTGATCCATATCAGCCAGTCTTCAGCCAATTACTCCACGTGATATCAAGAAATGGCAGAGCGCACCACATACAGCAAAGGCTCCAGAACTAGCTGTTCCAGTACAACACTGGCATCTACCTGATAATGTGGAAAGCTGCCCAGGTATGTCCTGTCCACAGAAAGCAGGAAAAATCCAATACGACCAATTATCGCCCCATCAGTCTACTCTCAATCATCAGCAAAGTAATGGAAGGTGTCGTCGACAGTGCTATCAAGCGGCACTTACTCAGCAGCTCACCGATGCTCAGTTTGGGTTCTGCCAGGACCACTTAGCACCAGACCGCATTACAACCTTGGACAAACATGGACAAAAGAGCTGAATTCCAGAGGTGAGGTGTGAGTGACTGCCCTTGACATCAGGGCAGCATTTGACCGAGTGTGGCACCAATGAGCCCTGGTAACATTGAAGCCAATGGGAATCAGGGGGAAAACTCTCCACTGGCTGGAGTCATACCTAGCACAAAGGAAGATGGTTGTGGTTGTTAGAGGTCAATCATCTCAGCCCCAGGACATCACTGCAGGAGTTCCTCAGGGCAGTGTCCTGACCATTTCAGCTATTTCATTAATGACATCCCCTCCATCATAAGATCAGAAGTGGGGATGTTCGCTGATGATTTAACAGTCTTCAGTTCTATTCGCAACTCCTCAGATAACGAAGCAGTCCATGCCCGCATGCAGCAAGACCTGGGCAACATTCAAGCTTGGGCTGATAAGTGGCAAGTAACATTCATGCCACAACAGTGCCAGGCAATGACTATCTCTAACAAGCGAGAGTCTAACCACCACCCCTTGACATTCAACGACATTACCATTGCCGAATCCCATACCATCAGCATTCTGGGGGGGGTCACCATTGACCAGAAGCTTAACTGGACCAGCCACATAAACACTGTGGCAACAAGAGCGGGTCAGAGGCTGGGTATTCTGCAGTGAGTGTTTCACTTCCTGACTCCCCAAAGACTTTCCACCATCTACAAGGCACAAGTCAGGAGTGTGATGGAACACTCTCCACTTGCCTGGATGAGTTGCAGCTCCAACAACACTCAAGAACCTCAGCACCATCCAAGACAAAGCAGCCCGCTTGATTGTCACCCCATGCACCACCTTAAACATTCACTCCCTCCACCACTGGCGCACCGTGGCTGCAGTGTGTACCATCTACAATTAATTTCCAATGAAATACGAACTCCGATGGTAGTTTTAACTTCTTTATTTTGGCAGAGAGCAACAAGCTGCTGGCTGATTGCCTGTTCCTTTGTCTTACTGGGACCACATGGTCAAAATGGCTGCATTTATACCGGGTTCAATTTACAGAAAAGAACTCACCTTCTTTGACCTTATTGGCTCAATTAAGTCTTTTAACGTTTTAATTGGCTCGCTACCCAAGGTCCAAAAATGTCAAATTGATTGATGACTTAATGCAATGTGGCCTGTGTTTTTTCACAGCCTGTCTAAATGCAGCCTGTTTGAATTCTCTATCAACAAGATGCACTGCAGCAACTCGCCAAGGCTTCTTCGACAGCACCTCCCAAACCCACGACCTCTACCACCTAGAAGGACAAGAGCAGCAGATGCATTGGAACACCACCACCTCCACGTTCCCCTCCAAGTCAGACACCATTCTGACTTGGAAATATATCACCGTTCCTTCATCATCATTGTGAACTCCCTCCTTAACAGCACTGTGGAAGTACCTTCACCATAAGGACTGCAGTGTTTCGTGAAGGTGGCTCACCATCATCTTCTCAAGGACAATTAGGGATGGGCAATAAATGCTGGCCTTGCCTGAGACCCTCACATCCCAGGAACGAATTAAAAAGGATAAGTGGTTGGCCTTTTAAGACTGCGATGAGGAGGAATTTCACTGTGCCATCGCTGCTATCTGGCCATAATTTTGGATGGGAAACTGGCAGAAATCCCAGTGAAATGGCTTAAACAGCCATATGGTTCTCACCTGAGTGTAAGTTGTAAGTCACTGTCCAGTTTATACCAGCCACTACAACAAATTCTAATTCTTAGGTTCTTATGTTCTTAAGTGCAGGGGTGAAATTAAAAAGGAAATTAGGAAAGCAAAAAGAGGGCATGAAAATATTGGCAAGTAAAATCAAGAAATATAGATACATTAAAAGCAAAAGGATACCTAAAGAAAGAGTAGGGCCTATTAGAGACCATAAATGTAACGTATGTGTGGAGGCTGGAAGAAGTGGATATGGTTCATAACCAATACTTTGCATCTATTTTCACAAAAGAGAGAGGCGATGCAGACATTACAATCAGGGAGGAGGAATGTGAAATATTCAATGAAATAAACATCGTGAGAGAGGAAATATTAAGGGGTTTAGCATCTTTGAAAGTGGATAAATCCTCAGGCCCAGATTAAATGTATCCCAGGCTGTTAAGAGAAGCAAAAGAGGAAATAGCAGAGGCTCTGACCATCATTTTCCAATCCTCTCTGGCTACAGGTGCCAGAGGACTGGAGGACTGCTAATGTTGCACAGTTGTTTAAGAAGGGAGAAAGGGATAGACCGAGTAATTACAGGCCAGTCAGCCTAAACTCAGTGCTGAGAAAATTATTGGAAAAAATTCTGAGAGACAGGATAAATCTTAATTTAGAAAGACACGGATTAATCAAGGACAGTCAGCATGGATTTGTTAAGGCAAGTCGTGTCTGACTAACTTGATTGAACTTTTTGAGGATGTAACAAGGCGGGTCGATGAGGGCAGGGCGTTTGATGTAGTGTATATGGATTTTAGCAAGGCTTTTGATAAGGTCTCACATGGCAGACTGGTCACAAAAGTAAAAGCCCATGGGATCCAGGGCAAACTGGCAAGTTGGATCCAAAATTGGCTCAGAGGCAGGAAGCAAAGGGTAATGGTCGATGGGTGTTTTTGTGACTGGAAGGCTGTTTGCAGTGGGGTTCCGCAGGGTTCAGTACTAGGTCCCTTGATTTTTGTGATATATATCAATAATTTAGACTTGAATGTAGGCGGTATGATTAAGATGTTTTCAGACGATACAAAAATTAGCTGTGTGGTTGATAATAAAGAAGAAAGCTGCAGACGGCAGGAAGCTATCAATGTACTGGTCAGGTGGGCAAAACAGTGGGAAATGGTATTCAATCTAGAGAAGTGTGAGGTAATGCATTTGGGGAGTGCTAACAAGGCAAGGGAACACACATTAAATGATAGGACACTTAGAAGTGTAGTGGAACAGAGAGACCTTGGAGTGTATGTCGACAGATCCCTGAAGGTAGCAGGCCAGGTAGATAAGGTGGTTAAGAAGACATATCGGATAATTGCCTTTATTAGCCGAGGCATAGAATACAAGAGCAAGGAGGTTATGCTTGAACTGTATAAAACACTAATTAGGCCACAGCTAGAGTACTGCGTGCAGTTCTGGTCACCACATTGCAGGAAAGATGTGATTGCAGTAGAGAGGGTGCAGAGGCGATATATGAGGAGGTTACGTGGACTGGAGAATTTTAGCTATGAGGAATGATTGGGTAGGCTGGGGTTGTTTTCTTTGGAACAGACGAGGCTGAGGGGAGACCTAATTGAGGTGTATAAAATTATGAGGGGCCTGGTTAGAGTGGATAGGAAGGACCTATTTCCCTTAGCAGAGGGGTCAATAACCAGGGGGCATAGATTTAAAGTAATTACTAGACGGATTAGAGGGGATTTGAGGAGACATTTTTTCACCCAGAGGGTGGTGGGGGTCTGGAACTCACTGCCTGGAAAGATGGTAGAGGCAAAAACCCTCACAGCATTTAAAAAGTACTTGTATGTGCACTTGAAGTGCCGTAACCTACAGGGCTACGGACCAAGAGCTAGAAATTGAGATTAGGCTGGATAGCTTTGTCGGCCTTCTGTGCTGTAAATTTCTGTGATTCTATGGTAGATTTTTGGACACTAGTGGAATCAAGGGATATGGGGATCAGGCGGGAAAGTAGAGTTGAGGTTGAAGATCAACCATGATCTTATTGAATGGCGGAGCAGGCTCAAAGGGCCATATGGCCTAATCCTACTCCTAATATTTATGTTGTTGTGTTCTAAATTAAATTAATGCGACAACAAGGGTTAGCAGATGGTGGATGATGCAGTCTCAGTACTATGTAAGATCTTGCATACAAACCTTGCCCATGCACACAGTCCAGCTGACCATGTATGAAGGCATGATGTCAGCTCATTTCAATGATTTGAGTACATGCCTATGCACACTGGCCCGGGTATTGCGGACTGGGCATCCAGTGAGCCAGCAACTCTTAAAGGCTCCCGAGATACTGTCACATCAAAATGATTATACAAATGGGGAAAAACTGGGAAGAAATGAAACTTCTTGAAATCATTAAGACATTCAAACTCAGAATATCAAGTTTATTTACCTGATGGATTGAAGTAGTAAGGCTCTTCTGAAAAAAGGAGGATTACGTTTTCAATTAACATTAAATAAGGAGTTGTTGGACACAAACGTCTTGATAGAACAGATGGAAAAGTTACGAAATAATTTCCTACACAAAAACTGTACAATACAGTAGGAATCGCAGGATAGCTCAGAAGAATACATGGCTTGAGGAGTGGTGCCAGGGGGAGGAATTCAAATTCCTAGGACATTGGGGGAGGTGGGACCAGTACAAACTGGATGGTCTGCACCTGGGTAGGATCGGAACCAATGTCCTAGGAGGAGTGTTTGCAAGTGCTGTTGGGGAGGGTTTAAACTAAAATGGCAGGGGGATGGGAATCTATGCAGGGAGGCAGAGGGAAGTATAAAAGGGGCAGAAGCAAAAGGTAGGAAGGAGAAAAGCAAGAGTGGAGGGCAGAGAAAACAAGGGCAAAAATCAAAAAGGGCCACATTACAACAGAATTCTAAAAGGACAAAGAATGTTTAAAAAAACAAGCCTGAAGGCTCTGAGTCTCAATGCGAGGAGCATTCGTAATAAGGTGAATGAATTAATTGCACAGATAGATGTTAATGGATATGAAGTAATTGGGATTACAGAGACATTGCTCCAGAGTAACCAAGGCTGGGAACTCAATTTCCAGGATATTTAATATTCAGGAAGGATAGACAGGAAGGAAAAGGATGTGGGGTAGCGTTACTGGTTAAAGAGGAGATTAACGCAATAGTAAGGAAGGACATTAGTGTGGATGATGTGGAATCTATATGGGTAGAGCTGCGAAACACCAAAGGGCAGAAAACGTTAGTGGGAGTTGTGTACAGACCAGCAAACAGTAGTAGGGAGGTTGGGGATGGCATCAAAGAGGAAATTAGGGACCTTGCAATAAGGGTACAGCAGTTATCATGGGTGACTTTAATCTATATATAGATTGGGCTAACCAAACTGGTAGCAATGCGGTGGAGGAGGATTTCCTGAAGTTTATAAGGGATGGTTTTCTAGACTAATATGTCGAGGAACCAACTAGAGAGCAGGCCATCCTAGACTGGGTCTTGTGTAACGAGAGAGGATTCATTAGCAATCTGGTCGTGCGAGGCCCCTTGGGGAAGAGTGATCATAATATGGTAGAATTCTTCATTAAGATGGAGAGTGACACAGTTAATTCAGAGACTAGGATCCTGAACTTAAAGAAAGGAAACTGCGACGGTATGAGGCGTGAATTGGCTAGGATAGACTGGCGAACGATAATTAAAGGGTTGACGGTGGATAGGCAATGGCAGACATTTAAAGATCACATGGAGGAACTACAACAATTGTACATCACTGTGTGGTGTAAAAATAAAACGGGGAAGGTGGCACAGCTGTGGCTAACAAGGGAAATTAGGGATAGTGTTAAATCCAATGAAGAGGCATATAAATTGGCCAGAAAAAGCAGCAAACCTGAGCACTGGGAGAAATTTAGAATTCAGCAGAGGAGGACTAAAGGTTTAATTAGAAGGGGGAAAATAGAGCATGAGAGCAAGCTTGCAGGGAACATAAAAACTGACTGCAAAAGCTTCTATAGATATGTGAAGAGAAAAAGATTAGCAAAGACTAATGTAGGTCCTTTGCAGTCAGAATCAGGTGAATTAATAATGGGGAACACGGAAATGGAAGACCAATTGAACAAATACTTTGGTTCTGTTGTCACTAAGGAAAACACGAATCACCTCCCGAAAATACAAGAGAACCGAGGGTCTAGCGAGAAGGGAGAACTGAGGGAAATCCTTATTAGTCAGGAAATGGTGTTAGGGAAATTGAAGGGACTGAAGGCCGATAAATCCTCAGGACCTGATAGTCTGCATCGCAGAGTACTTAAGGAAGTGGCCCGAGAAATAGTTGATGCATTGGTGGTCATTTTCCAACATTCCATGGAATCAGGATCAGTTCCTTTGGATTGAAGGATAGCTAATGTAACCCCACTTTTTAAAAAAGGAGGGAGAGAGAAAACAGGGAATTATAGACCGGTTAGCCTGACATCAGTAGTGGGGAAAATGTTGGAATCAATTATTAAAGATGAAATAGCAGTGCATTTGGAAAGCAGTGACAGGACTGGTCCAAGTCAGCATGGATTTATGAAAGTGAAATCATGCTTGACAAATCTTCTAGAATTTTTGGAGGATGTAACTAGTAGAGTGGATAAGGGAGAACCAGTGGATGTGGTGTATTTGGACCACACAAGAGATTAGTGTGCAAAACAAAACTAAGGCACATGGTATCGGGGGTAATGTATTGACGTGGATAGAGAAATGGTTGGCAGAAAGTAAGCAAAGAGTGGGAATAAACGGGTCCTTTTCAGAATGGCAGGCAGTGACTAATGGGGTTCTGCAGGGTTCAGTGCTGGGACCCCAGCTATTTACAATATACATTAATGATTTAGACGAAGGAATTGAATGTAATATCTCCAAGTTTGCAGATGACACTAAGCTGGGTGGCAGTGTGAGCTGTGAGGAGGATGCTAGGAGGCTGCAGGGGGACTTAGACAGGTTAGGTGAATTGGCAAATGCATGGCAGATCAGTATAATGTGGATAAATGTGAGGTTATCCACTTTGGTGGCAAAAACAGGAAGGTAGATTATTATCTGAATGGTGACAGATTAGTAAAAGGGGAGGTGTAACGAGACCTGGGTGTCATGGTACATCAGTCATTGAAGGTGGGCATGCAGGTACAGCAGGCAGTAAAGAAAGCAAATGGCATGTTGGCTTTCATAGCGAGGGGATTTAAGTATAGGCGCAGGGAGGGCTTACTGCAGTTGTAAAGGGCCTTGGTGAGAGCACACCTTGAGTATTGTGTGCAGTTTTGGTCTCCTAATCTGAGAAAGGATGTGCTCGATATTGAGGGAGTGCAGCGAAGGTTCACCAGACTGATTCCCGGGATGGCAGGACTGATATATGAGGAAAGACTCGATCGGCTAGGCTTATACTCACTGGAATTTAGAAGAATGAGAGGGGATGTCATAGAAACTTATAAAATTCTGATGGGTCAGGAGAGATTAGATGCAGGAAGAATGTTCCCGATGTTGGGGACGTCCAGAACCAGGGGACACAGTCTAAGGATAAGGGGTAAGCCATATAGGGCCGAGATGAGGAGAATCTTTTTCACCCAGAGAGTTGTGAACCTGTGGAATTCTCTGGCACAGAAAGTTGTGGAGTCCAGTTCGTTTGACATATTCAAAAGGGAGTTAGATGTGGCCCTTACGGCTAAAGGGATCAGCGGATATGGAGAGAAGGCAGGGGTGGGGTATTGAGGTTGCATGATCAGCCATGATCATATTGAATGGCGGTGCAGGCTCGAATGGCCGAATGGTCTGCTCCTGCACCTATATTCTATGTTTCTATGTTTCTATGCAAACTGCAAATGCGAGCTAGTTAGAAAATGATAAAACTTTCAGATAGACACCAATCTAACTCAAGATTGATTTTGATCAAAGCAGAGAATCACGTACCAATTCAAACCTCACTCATTGAAACTCTATTTTGTTTTACCTGATGGTTTGTAGTAGTGAAGCTCTTCTGGAAAAGGAGACATAAAGTTTGAATTACCATTGAAATTAAGTAGATTGTTAGCCTGGCACTTGTTTGAAGAACAAATGAACAAGTCATTAAATAATTTCCTACACATAGCTGTACAATCCAAGCAACTAATGGTCGTTCGTCAGATCTGCCAAAACTGAGAGCAACAGAGAGCGGAACAGGTTCGAGGGGCTGAAAGCCCTGCTCTTGTGCCTTTGTGAAGTACAATGGCTGGTAGTTTTGAGGCCAGATGGACACTAATCTGACCCAAGATTGATTTTAATCGAAGCAGAGAATCAAACGTACCAAATCACACTTCACTCATTTATTAGAATCACTCACTGATCCAATGCGATTCCGCTATGCCAACACTGTTCTCCTGCCATAGTTTTGGTGGGACACTAGCAGAAATCTCAGAGAATCGGAGTAAAAAGTTGTTAACAGCCACGAGAACAAATATAATTAATGGTATGTCAAAGGTCAGTGCTAAACTTAGAGCACCAGAAACTAATATTTGCAGAACAGGCTCAAGGAGCTGAATATCTTAGTCATGTTCCTATATGATGTACATTTACTGGTAGCCTTGCATAAAGGTGAGACCAATCTGACCCATGATTGATTCTGATAGAAGTAGCCACCAGAGGCAACAGATCACACACCTCTCATTTATTAGATTCTCTCACTGGTCCAATCCTGGGCCAGCGGTCAATGACATCGGTCCTGAAATTCTGCTGAGCCACCACTGAACTCCTGCCGTAATTTTGGTGGAAGACTGGCAGAAATCCCAGAGTATCGGCATAAACAGACATAATCGTTCTCTCCAGAGTGTGAAATGTAAATCACTGATAAAATTAATGATAAAACCCATTACACCAAATGTAATGAATGGTGTTAAGGGTCAGTGAAGGGTGAATTATCCGCTCTCAGCACAATGCCACATCTCACAGTGCAAACTCCGCCCATTTACACTGACCTATGTCATAAGATCTGCTCATTTAAATAATCCGTGTCCACGCCGATGCACACTGCTCGATCGTATTGATCCCTGGGGATCCAGTGACCCAGCAGCTCTTAAAGGGCTCCTGGGATTCGTCACTTAATAATAATTGGACATATGGGGAAGAGTGGGTAGAAGTCAAAATGTCACAAAATCAAAGACATTCAAACTCTGACTATCATTTTCTTTACCTGGTGGATTGTAGTAGTGAGGTTCTTCTGGAAAAGGAGAATTAAAATTTGAATGTTAAATGGAAGTAGATTGTTGACCAGTCACTTATTAAAAGGAGACATGGGGAAGTCACTAACTAATTTCCTACACACATAGAAACATGGAAACATAGAAACTGCAGCACAGAAGGTGACCATTTCGGCCCATTGTGTCCATGCTGGCCGACAAAGAGCCGCACTGCTCTCAGTCAGCAGCCCTGAAGGTTACATATAAACCAACGAACAATGAACAATGGCGGAAAGGTAAAGAGCACCCAGCCCAACCAGTCTGCCCCACACAACTGCGACACCCCTCACACTGAAACATTCTACACTCCACCCCAACCGGAGCCACGTGATCTCCTGGGAGAGGCAAAAACCAGATAAAAACCCAGGCCAATTTAGGGAGAAAAAAATCTGGGAAAATTCCTCTCCGACCCATCCAGGCGATCGACACTAGTCCAGGAGATCACCCTGGCCGTATTCGATTCCCTGCAGTACTTACCATTATATCTGCATCGGCCAACAAAAGGTTATCCTGTCTAATCCCAATTACCAGCTCTAGGTCCGTAACCCTGCAGGTTACGGCACTTTAACTGCCCATTCAATCATCTCTTAAAAGTGGTGAGGGTTTCTGCATCCACCATTCTTCCATGCAGTGAGTTCCAGATCCCCACAACCCTCTGCGTAAAGAAGCCCCCCCCTCAAATCCCCTCTAAACCTTCCACAAACCACCTAAAATCTAAACTCCGTCTTAATAGGCCCCCCCCCCCACCAATGGAAACGAGCCCTTACTATCTACAATGTCCAGGCCCCTCAATATTTTGTACACCTCAATGAGGTCTCCTCTCAACCTCCTCTGTTTCAATGAGAACAAACCCAGCAATGGCAGGATATTTGGAAAAGCAAAATTCAGTCAGGCAGAGTCAGCATCGATTTATGAAGGGGAAGTCATGTTTGACAAATTTGCTGGAGTTCGTTGAGGACGTAACGAACAGGGTGGATAAAGGGGAACCAGTGGATGTGGTGTGTTTGAACTTCCAGAAGGCATTTAACAAGGTGCTACATAAAAGGTTACTGCACAAGCTAAAATTGTACTCAATGGAATTCAGAAGAATGAGAGGTGATCTTATCGAAACTTTTAAGATTGTGAGGGGGCTTGATGAGGTGGATGCAGAGAGAATGTTTCCACTGATGAGGGAGACTAGAACTAAGGGGAATAATCTTAGACTAAGAGGCCGCCCATTCAAAACTGCGAAATTTATTTTCTCAGAAGGTTGTGGATCTGTGGAATTCGCTGCCTCAGAGAGCTGTGGAAGCTGGGACATTGAATAACTTTAAGACAGAGATAGACAGTTTCTTAACCGATAAGGGAATAAGGGGTTATGGGGAGCGGGCAGGGAAGTGGACCTGAGTCCATGATCGGATCAGCCATATCGTATAAAATGGCGGAGCAGGCTTGAGGGGCCGTATGGTCTACTCCCGCTCCTATTTCTTATGTTCTTATGTTTCATATTTCCAAGCCAATTTTGGATCCAACTTGCCACTTTGCCCTGGATCCCATGGGTTTTAACCTTCATGATCAGTCTACCATGTGGGACCTTATCACCACATGGGACCTTATCAAAAGCTTTGCTAAAGTCCATCGTACGCACTACCCTCATTGCCATTCTTGGTTACCGCCTCAAAAAATTCAATCAGGTTACTCAAACACAATCTTCCCTTAATAAATCCGTACTGACTGTCCCTAATCAATCCTTGCCTTTGCAAAAGTAGATTTATCCTGTCTTTCAGGATTTTTTCCTGTAATTTTCCCACCACTGAGGTTAGGATGACAGGCTTGTAATTACTTGGCCTAACCCTTTTTCCCTTCCTAACCAAGGGTACTACATTAGCAGTCCTCCAATCCTCCGGCACCATGCCCAAATCCAAAGAGGACTGGAAAATGATGGTCAAACCCTCTGCTATTTCCTCTCTTACTTCGCTCAATAGACTGGGATGCATTTCATCTGGGCCTGGAGACTTATCTCCTTTCAAAGCTGCTAACCTCCTTAATACTTTCTCTCTCACTATATTTATTTCATCCAGAATATCACACTTCTCCTCGATAGCAGTATCTGCATTGCTCCTTTCCTTTGTGAAAACAGATGCAAAGTATTCGTTAAGAACCTTCCCAACATCTTCTTCCTCCACACAAATCATTACCCTCATGGTCTCTAATAGACCCTACCTTTTCTTTAGTTACCCTCTTACTCTTAATGTATTTATAGGACATCTTAGGGATTTCCTTAATTTTACTAGCCAGGAATTTTTCGTGTTCTCTCTCAGCATTTCTAATATCCTTTTTAATTTTGCCTCTTCATTTTCTATATTCCTCTAAAGATTCTATCATATTTAGCCATTGGTATATGACATAAGTATCCCTTTTTCTCTTTATCCTCTCCTGTAAGTCCCGAGACATCCAGGGGGCTCTAGAATTATTATTTGCACTCTTTTTCTTTAAGGGCACATGTTTGTCCTGAACCTTCCGGATCTCCTCCTTGAATGCCTCCCACTGTTCCAACACTGATTTACCCAGAAATAGCTGTTTCCAGTCCACTATGGCCAAATCACACCTTAACTTAGCAAAATTAGCTTTTCCCCAATTTGGGATTTTTACTCCGGACCTATCTTTGTCCTTATCCATAACCAACTTGAATCTGACTGAATTATGGTCACTAGCACCCAAGTGCCCTCGCACACAGCTGTACAATACATGCAACTAATGGTTACTTGTCAGAACTGCTAAAACTGAGATCTACAGAAAATAACGTGAGCGGAACAGGTTCGAGAGGCTGAAAGCCCTTCTCTTGTGCTTTTGTGAAGTACAATATCTGGTCGTTTTGAGGCCAGATGGACACCAATCTGACCCAAGATTGATTTTGATCGAAGCAGAGAACTAAACGTACTAAATCACACCTCACTCATTTATTAGAATCATTCACTGATCCAATCCTGGGACTGTGGTCAATGACAATCCCTGAAATCCCAACATGCCACCACTGCTCTCCTGCCATAATTTTAGTGGGACACTGGCAGAAATCCCAGAGAATTGGACTAAACAGTTGTTAACAGTCACTACAACAAATATAATGAATGCTCTTCACAGGTCAGTGGGCAGTCGATTATCCGTTGTCAGTATAGCGGCAGGTCTCAGGGTTTAAACCTTGACCATGTGCACAGTCCCGCTGACTGTGTGTGATGTCATGGCCGCAGCTATAGTAAATATTTGGTGACCACACCTATGCCCCTGGCCCAGGTATAGGGAGTGTACTGATGCCTGGGCTTCCAGTGACCCGGCATCTCTTAAAGGTCTCCTGAGATATTGCCACTTAAAAATTATTGGACAACTGGGGAAGATTTGGTCAAATCAAAGAAATTTAAGCGCTAACATGTTTCTTTACCTGGTGGATTATAGTGGGAAGGTATTGCTGGAAAAGAAGAATTGAAATTTGAATTAAGATAAAAAGGAACGAGATTATTGGCACACACGTAATAAAAGAGGTGGAAAAGACACTAAACAATTTCCTGCACAAAACAGCACAATACAGACAGCTAACTCTCACTTGTTACAGCTGCCAAAACTAATATTTGCAGAACAGGCTCAAGGGGCTGAATGCCCTAGTCGTGTTCCTATGCGATGTACATTGACCCATGATTGATTCTGATCGAAGGAGCGAACCAGAGGCAACAGATCACACATCTGTCATTTATTAGATTCTCTCACTGATCCAATCCTGGGCCAGTGGTCAATGACATTGGTCCTGAAATTCTGCTGAGCTACCACTGAACTCCTGCCGTAATTGTGGAGGGAGACTGGCAGAAATCCCAGAGAATCAGCGTAACCAGTCATTTGGTCCTCACCCGAGTGTAAATTGTAAGTCATCATCATTTCATCATAGGCAGTCCCTCAGAATCGAGGAAGACTTGCTTCCACTCTTAAAATGAGTCCTCAGGTGGCTGTAGAGTCCAATACAAGAGCCACAGTCCCTGTCGCAGGTGGGACAGATAGTCGTTGAGGGAAGGGGTGGGTAGGACTGGTTTACCGCATGCAGTTTCCGATGCCTGCGCTTGATTTCTGCATGCTCTCGGCGATGAGACTCGAGGTGCTCTTCCTCCACTTAGGGCGATCTTTTGCCAGGGACTCCCAGGTGTCAGTGGGGATGTTGCACTTTATCAGGGAGTCTTTGCGGGTGTCCCTGTAACGTTTCCTCTGCCTACCTTTTGCTCGTTTGCCGTGAAGGAGTTCCGAATAGAGTGCTTGGTTTGGAAGTCTCGTGTCTGGCATGTGAATGATGTGGCCTGCCCAGCGGAGCTGATCAAGTGTGGTCAGTGATTCAATGCTGGGGTGTTGGCCTTGTCGAGGATGATAATGTCGGTGCGTCTGTCCTCCCAGGGGATTTGTAGGATCTTGCGGAGGCATCGTTGGTGGTATTTGCCAGTGACTTGAGGTGTCTACTGTACATGATCCATGTCTCTGAGCCATACAGGAAGGCAGGTGTAACTACAGCCGTATAGACCATGAGCTTGGTGGCAGTTTTGAGGGCCTGATCTTCAAACACTCTTTTCCTTAGGCGGCCAAAGGCTGCATTGGCGCACTGAAGGCGGTGTTGAATCTTGTCATCAATGTCTGCTCTTGTTATTATGAGGCTCCCGAGGTATGGGAAATGGTCCATGTTGTCCAGGGCCGCGCCGTGGATCTTGATGATTGGGGGGCAGTGCCGTGCGGTGAGGACAGGTTGGTGGAGGACCTTTGTCTTACGGATGTTTAGCGTAAGGCCCATGCTTTCGTACGCCTCAGTAAATACGTCGACTATGTCCTGGAGCTCAGCTTCTGTATGTGCACAGACGTAGTACTGTCCAGTTTATAACAACTAATACCACAAATGTAATTCAGGCTCTGTCAAGGGTGAGTTTCCGATAGATTATCGCTGCTCAGTACACTGCCAGATCTCAGGGTGTAAACCGCGTCCATGTACACAGTCCAGCTGACCTTGTGTGTTGTCATGATGTCAGTTCATTTCAATGATGTGTGTACATGCCTATGCACACTGGCCCAGGTATAGGGATCATATTGCTGCCTGGGCTTCCAGTGAGCCAGCAGCTCTTCAAGGACTCCTGAGCTACTGTCACCTCGAAATGATTGGCCACACTGGGAAAAAGGTGCAGAAATCAAAGTCATCACGGTTATTTACCTGGTACATTGTAGTAGGTAGGTTCTGCTGAATAAAAGTAATAAAATTCCAAATAACATTAAACAGGAAGGAGATTGTTGGACTCACATGTTTAAAGAACAGATGGGAATGACACTAAATAATTACATTCTCAAAACTGTACAATAAACACAGCTAATGCTCGCTCATTAGGCATGCCAAAACTTTGAGCAACAGCAAGTAAAGTGAGTGGATCAGGCTCGAGGATCTGAATGACCTGCTCTTGTTCCTCTGTGAAGTACAAAGTCTCCAAACCAGAGACACACCAATCTGACCCATGATTGATTCTGATCGAAGCCGAGAATGAAACGTACTAAATCATACATCAGGCATTTCTTAGAATCTCCCACTCATCCACTCCAGGGACACTGGTCAATAACATCGGCTCTTAATTTCCGTTGTGCCACCACTGATCTCCTGCCGTAATTTTGGTGGAAGACTGACAGAAATCCCAGAATATCGCACAAACAGACATAATCGTTCTCTCCAGAGTGTGAAATGTAAATCACTGTGCAATTGATAAAACCCATTACACCAAATGTAATGAATGGTGTTAAGGGTCAGTGAAGGGTGAATTATCCGTTCTCAGCACAATGCCACATCTCACTGTGCAAACCCCGCCCATTTACACTGACCTGTGTCATGAGAACTGCTCATTTAAATAATCCATGCCACGCCGATGCACACTGCTCGTTCGTATTGATGCCTGGGTATCCAGTGACCCTGCAGCTCTTAAAGGGCTCCTGAGATACTGTCATTTAAACATAGTTGGATGTATGGAGAAAAGTGGGTAGGAGTCAGATTGACTCGAAATCAAAGACATTCAAACACTGACTATCATATTTTACCTGATGGATTGTAGTAGTGAGGTTCTTCTGGAAAAGGAGGATTAAAATTTGAATTAACGTTAAATGGAAGTAAATTGTTGACTTGTCATTTCTTAAAAGGAGAAATGGGGAAGTCACTAACTAATTTCCTACACATAGCTGCAGAATACAAGCAACTAATGGTTGCTTGTCAGAACTGCCAAAACTGAGAGCTACGGAGAGTAAAGTGAGCGGAACAGGTTCGAGGGGCTGAATGCCCTTCTCTTGTGACTTTGTGAAGTACAATGACTGGTAGTTTTGAGGCTAGATGGACACCAATCTGACCCAAGATTGATTTTGATCGAAGCAGAGAACCAAACGTACTAAATCACACCTCACTCGTTCATTAGAATCTCTCACTGATCCAATCCTGGGACTGTGGTCAATGACAATCCCTGAAATCCCAACATGCCACCACTGCTCTCCTGCCATAATGTTGGTGGGACACTGGCAGAAATCCCAGAGAATCGGAGTAAACAGTTGTTAACAGTCACTACAACAAATATAATGAATGCTCTTCACAGGTCAGTGGACAGTCAATTATCCGTTGCCAGTATAGCGGCAGGTCTCAGGGTTTAAACCTTGACCATGTGCACAGTCCCGCTGACTGTGTGTGATGTCATGGCCGCAGTGATATTAAATATTTGGTGACCACACCTATGCCCCTGGCCCGGATATAGGGAGCGTACTGATGCCTGGGCTTTCAGTGACCCAGCATCTCGTAAAGGTCTCCCGAGATATTGCTACTTAAAAATGATTGGCCAAATGTGAAAGATTTGTTCAAATATTTCAAAATCGAAGACATTTGAGCGCTAACATGTTTCTTTACCTGGTGGATTATAGTGGGAAGGTATTATTGGAAAAGAAGAATTGAAATTTGAATAAAGATGAAAAAGGAACGAGATTATTGGCACATACGTGATAAAAGAGGTGGAAAAGACACTAAACAATTTCCTACTCAAAACAGCACAATACAGACAGCTAACTCTCACTTGTTACAGCTGCCAAAACTTAGAGCACCAGAAGCTAATGTTTGCAGAACAGGCTCAAGGGGCTGAATGCCCTAGTCTTGTCCCTATGTGATGTACATTGACTGGTAACCTTGAATAAAGATGAGACCAATCTGACCCATGATTGATTCTGATCGAAGGAGCAAACCAGAGGCAACAGATCACAACTCTCTCATTTATTAGGTTCTCTCACTGATCCAATCCTGGGCCAGTGGTCAATGACATCGGTCCTGAAATTCTACTGAGCCACCACTGAACTCCTGCCGTAATTGTGGAGGGGGACTGGCAGAAATCCCAGAGAATCAGCGTAACCGTCATTTGGTCCTCACCTGAGTGTAAATTGTAAGTACTGTCCAGTTTATAACAACTAATACCACAAATGATATAAATGCTCTGCCAAGGGTCAGCTTACAGTAGATTATCACTTCTCAGATCTCGGGGTGCAAACCTGAGGTCCAACAAAAAACCCGAGACCCAAAGAACAGGTGGTGGATGGAGAAAGCACAGGGGATGCAGCAGCTGGCCGACAGCCATGATATGCGAGGATTCTTCATCGCAGTCAAGGCCACCTACGGTCCAAACACCCAAGGCCCCACCTCACTGCTGGCCAAGAACAGGGAAGCACTCAACAAGGACACCGAGGCAGTCAGGGCCCGCTGGAAGGAGCACTTCAAAGATCTCCTCAATCGAGACTCTGCCATTGACTCGAGTGTTCTCGACTCCATCCCGCAGCATGCTACCCGCCACCACCTCAGTAAAACCCCGACACTGCATGAGGTATAAAAAGCCATAAGACAGCTTAAAAACAACAAGGCTACGGGAGCGGATGGAATCCCTGCTGAAGCACTGAAGTATGGCGGAGAGGCACTGTTGGCGCATGACCTCATCTCTCTCATCTGGAGGGAGGAGAGCATGCCAGGAGATCTCAGACATGCAGTGATTGTGGCCATCTTTAAAAAAGAGGACAAGTCCAACTGCAGCAACTACAGAGGAGTCTCCCTGTTATCAGCCACTGGGAACATCGTCGCTAGAGTCCACCTCAACCGTCTTCGCCCTGTGGCTGAGAAACTCCTCCCAGAGTCACAGTGCAGATTTTGTCCCCTACGGGGAACAATAGACATGGTTTTTGCAGCAGGAAAAATGCAGGGAACAGCACCAGCCCCGATACATGGCCTTCTTCGACCTTACAAAAGGCCTTTGACACTGTCAACAGCGAAGGTCTATGGAGCGTCCACCTCCGTTTCGGATGCCCCCAAAAGTTTGTCAACATCCTTCGCCTGCTCCACGATGACATGCAGGCCATGATCCTTACCAACGGATCCATTACAGACCCAATCCACATCCGGTCCGGAGTCAAACTGGGATGCAAGTACTGCACTGGGGACTCAATCTTTCTCGCCGCCATGCTCACAGTCAACAAGCTCCCCGCTGGAGTGGAACTAAACTACAAAACCAGTGGGAACCTGTTCAACCTTTGCCATCTCCAGACCAGATCCAAGATCCCACCCCAACCTCTGTCGTCGAGCTACAGTACGCAGACGACACCTGTGTCTGCGCACACACAGAGGTTGAACTCCAGGACATAGTCGACGTATTTACTGAGGCGTATGAAAGCATGGGCCTTACCCTAATTATCCGTAAGACAAAGGTCCTCCACCAGCCTGTCCTCACCGCACAGCATTGCCCCCCAGTCATCAAGATCCATGGAACGGCCCTGGACAACATGAATCATTTCCCATACCTCGGGAGCCTCTTATCAACAAGAGTAGACATTGACAACGAGATTCAACACCAGTGCACCAGTACAGCCTTCGGCCGCCTGAGGAAAAGAGTGTTTGAAGACCAGACCCTCAAAACTGACACCAAGCTCATGGTCTACAGGGCTGTAGTAATACCCGCCCTCCTGTATGGCTCAGAGACATGGACCATGTACAGTAGACACCTCAAGTCACTGGGGAAATACCACTAACGATGTCTCCGCAAGATCCTGCAAATCCCCTGGGATGACAGACGCACCAACGTTAGCGTTCTCGACCAGGCCAACATCCCCAGCATTGACCAAACTTGATCAGATCCGTTGGCTATGGTACATTATTCGCATGCCAGACACGAGACTCCCAAAGCAAGCGCTCTACTCGGAACTCCTTCACGGCAAACGAGCCAAAGGTGGGCAGAGGAAACGTTACAGGGACACCCTCAAAGTCTCCCTGAAAAAGTGCAACATCCCCATTGACACCTGGGAGTCCCTGGCCAAAGATCGCCCAAAGTGGAGGAAGTGCATCCGGGAGGGCACTGAGCACCTTGAGTCTGATCGCAAAGAGAAGGCCGAATTCAAGCACAGGCAGCGGAAAGAGCATGCGGCAAACCTGTCCCACCCAACCTTTCGCTCAATGACTATCTGTTCCACTTGTGACAGGGGCTGTGGCTCTCGTATTGGACTGTTCAGCCACCGAAGGACTCATTTCAAGAGTGGAAGCAAGTCTTCCTCGATTCCGAGGGACTGCCTATTATGATGATGATGATGATTACTTCTCAGATCTCAGGGTGCAAACCGCGTCCATGTACACAGTCCAGCTGACCTTGTGTGTTGTCATGATGTCAGCTCATTTCAATGATGTGTGTACACACCTATGCACACTGGCCCGGGTATAGGGATCATATTGCTGCCTGGGTTTCCAATGAGCCAGCAGCTCTTCAAGGACTCCAGAGCTACTGGCACATCAAAATGATTGGGCATACTGGGAAACAGGTGTGGAGGTCAAAACGTGCAGAAATCAGAGACATCTAACTCTGACTAACACGTTACTTTACCTGGTACATTATAGTAGGTAGGTTCTGCTGGAATAGAATGAATAAAATTCCAATTAACATTAAACAGAAATGAGATTGTTGGAGTCACGTGTTTAAAGAACAGATGGGAATGACACTAAATAATTACATTCTCAAAACTGTACAATAAACACAGCTAATACTCGCTCGTTACTCATGCCAAAACTTTGAGCAACAGCAAGTAAAGTGAGTGGATCAGGCGCGAGGATCTGAATGACCTGCTCTTGTTCCTCTGTGAAGTACAAAGTCTCCAAACCAGAGACACACCAATCTGACCCATGATTGATTCTGATTGAAGCAGAGAATGAAACGTACTAAATCACACCTCACTCATTTCTTAGAATCTCTCACTCGTCCACTCCAGGAATAGTAGTCAATGACATCGGCTCTTAATTTCTGCTGTGCCACCACTGATCTCCTGCCATAATTTTGGTGGAAGACTGACAGAAATCCCAGAGTATCGGCATAAGCAGCCATAATCATTCTCTCCAGAGTGTGAAATGTAAATCACTGTGCAGTTGATAAAACCCATGACACCAAATGTAATGAATGGTGTTAAGGTCAGTGAAGGGTGGATTATCCGTTCTCAGCACAGCGCCACATCTCACGGTGCAAACCCTGCCCATTTACTGTCATGTATTGGGGTTACTAGCCACCAGGTGGAGCCACTGTCGGAGGTCATTGGGCTGTACGCACGTGTGTGCGACCCAGGTATAAAAGGTAAGCCATCATGTAATGTAATCACTTTGGGTCCTAACAAAGCAGAGCCAGGTTTGTACCTGTGTTAGTTTACAGTATTCAGTCTACCGAGTTATTACATACATAACATTTGGCGACGAAGTAACTTAAGAACCTTCGCATGCAAAGGTGAGCACATTTGGAATTCTGGAGAGATTCGTGGAGGGAGAGGACTGGGCAGATTTTGTAGCTTGCCTGGACCAGTACTTAGTGGCCAACAAAATGGAGGAACCGACTGGCGCAGTTAGGTGCAGGGCGGTCTTCCTCATGGTTTCCCATCCGAAAATCTATGGATTCATAAAGAATCTTCTCTCGCATGCAAGTCCAACGGACAAGGACTATGAGGAATTGTGTGCTCTGGTACGTGACCATCACAAACCAGAAGAAGGCATCATCATCTCACAATATCGATTCTTCACGCACGTTCGTTCTGAGGGCCAGAATTTGTCGGAATTCGTTGCCGACCTAAGACGTCTAGCTGGACCTTGTAAGTTCAAAAACGTGTTGGGAGACATGCTGTGGGACTCCTTTGCAATCGGCATCAACCACGAGGTGATCCTGTGTAAGCTACTGGCAGCGGAAACGCTGGATTTGAGCAAGGCCATCACGATTGCCCAGGCTGCATGATGACAGACAAAAACTTAAAGCAGATATCATCGAAAATCGGAACTCAGCAAATACTGTAAACAAGATTGTATCGTCGTTTGGCAGAGCTAAATATGGCAGGGCGTACTCGACTGCGTAGGCAAAACCTGTAGCTGCTCAAAGCCCGCCAATAGGAATGAATCTGATTTCACCGTGTTGGCGTTGTGGGGGCAATTATCAGCCTCTTCAATGTCGGTTTAAACAGTACATTTGTAAAGGCTGTTCGAGACTGGGACATCTCCAGCACATGTGTCCGCAACTGAGAAAGTGTGCTGTGACACACCACATGGAGGATGATAACCAGAACCAGATATGCAATCTGAGATACCAGAGGAGGAAGTGTATGGACTGTATTCGTTCCTAACAAAGAGCCAACCGATAATGATTAATGTGAAACTTAACGGTGTGCCTGACCCAATGTAATTGGGCACGGGTGCGAGTCAGTCGATAATGAGGCAGAGGACATTCGACAAGCTGTGGGATACTAAGGCTGTGAGGCCTAAGCTGAGTCCAGTCAATGCCAAGTTGCGTATGTACACTAAAGAACTCATTATGGTGATTGGCAGTGCAGTAGTCAAGGTGTCGTATGATCGTGTGGTTCATGATTTACCATTATGGATTGTTCCAGGCAATGGTCCAACGCTGTTTGGCAGGAATTGGCTGGAAAAAATCAAATGGAATTGGAACGATATCAAAGCCTTGTCGGAGGAGGATGATACTCCATGTGCTCAAGTGCTGAGCAAGTTCTCCTTGCTGTTTGTTCCAGGCACCGACAATTTCACGGGAGCCAAGGTGCAGATGCACGTGGATTCGGATGCAAGACCTGGGTGGTTCCGTACATGATGAGGGAGAAGGTCGAAATCGAACTGGACAGACTCCAGCGTGAAGGGGTCATATCACCGGTCGAGTTTAATGAATGGGCCAGCTCCATTGTTCCTCTGTTGAAGAGTGATGCCACTGTCAGAAACTACAAGATTACGATCAACCGAGTTTTGAAACAGGATCAATACCCGTTACCGAAGGCTGATGACCTGTTTGCAACAATAGCCAGGGTGAAGTCATTCATTAAACTGGATGTGACGTTGGCCTACATGACACAGGAGCTGGTTGAGACATCGAAGAAACTTACGTGCATCAACACTCATAAAGGACTGTTCATTTACACCAGGTGTCCTTTCGGAATTCGCTCGGCTGCAGTCATATTTCAGAGGAACATGGAGAGTCTACTGAAGTCCATCCCTAGAACCGTCGTGTTCCAAGATGACATCCTGGTCACAGGTCGTGACACTGCTGAACATCTGAACAACCTGGAAGAGGTTCTACATCATCTGGACAAAGTGGGACTCAGACTAAACGTCTTCATGGCACCGGAAGTCAAATTCCTGGGGAGGAAAATTGCTGCTGACAGCATCAGGCCTACGGACTCGAAAACCAAGCCCATCAAAAATGCACCCAAGCCACAGAATGTGACGGAGCTGCATTCGTTCCTTAGTCTACTCAACTACATCAGTAATTTCCTACCTAGATTGAGCACTTCATTAGAGCCACTGCACATGCTGCTAAGAAAAGGCGACAACCTGGTTTGGGGTGTGTCTCAAGATAGAGCTTTTGAGAAAGCTACTAATCTGCTTTGCTCTAACAAGCTGCTGGTACATTATGAGCCGTGCAAATGTCTGGTAGTGGCCTGTAACGCTTCATCATATGGAGTTGGTTGCGTGCTCCAACATGCTAATGAGTCGGGTAAACTACAACCTGTTGTGTATGCTTCTAAAAGTTTGTCTGAGACGGAAAGAGCCTACAGCATGGTTGAAAAAAAAAGCACTAGCCTGCATGTATGGGGTTAAAAAGATGCATCAATACCTATTCGGTTTGAACTGGAAACAGATCACAAGCCACTCATTTCATTGTTTTCGGAAAACAAAGGTATCAATACCAATGCATCATCCTGCATCCAAAGGTGGGCGCTGACATTATCTGCCTATGATTATGTCATTCGCCACAGACCTGGCACTGAGAATTGTGCTGATGCACTGAGCCGTCTGCCGTTGCCCACACATCAGGTTGTGGTGGAGACGCCACAATCTGCTGTTAGTCATGGATGCTTTTGAAAGTGAAGGAACCCCTGTCATGGCTCAACAAGTTAAGACCTGGACCAGCCAGGACCCGATATTATCGGTTGTGAAACATTGTGTCCTTAGTGGTGATTGGTCTGCAATAGCCAAGCAAATGGGTGATGAGACCAAACCTTACAACTGTCGTAAAGACGAACTATCCAGATTGTTTACTGTGGGGTAATTGTGTTGTTATGCTTAAGAAAGGCAGAGAGTAATTTGTACATGATATACATAGCACTCATCCCGGTATTGTCACGATGAAAACCATTGCCAGGTCTCATGTATGGTGGCCTGGAACTGACTCTGATCTGGAATCATGTGTACATCAGTGCTACACTTGCATGCAGCTAAGTAAGGCACCAGCGGAATCGCTGCTGCGTCTGTGGTCGTGGCCATCTAAACCATGGTCCAGGATCCACATCAACTTTGCAGGTCTCTTCCTGGGAAAAATGTTTTTAGTTGTGGTGGATGCATATTCCAAGTGGATAGAGTGTATAATCATATCATCCAGTACATCCACAGCTACAAATGAGAGCCTTCATGTCATTTTTGCCACTCAGGGTCTGCCCAACATCGTTGTAAGCAACAATGGACCTTGCTTCACTAGTCTGGAGTTTCAAGAAACCCAATGGTATCAAACATGTGAGGTCAGCACCATTCAGACCTGCATTTAATAGTCAAGCAGAGCATGCTGTCCAAACCATCAAGCAGAGTATAAAACGTGTAACTCAAGGTTCACTGCAGATTCGCTTGTCATGCATATTACTTAGTTACAGGACAAGACCCCACACGCTTACCAGGGTCCCCCCTGCTGAACTATTGATGAAGAGAGGTCTCAAAACCAAGCTCTCTCTTGTCCACCCTGACTGATGTTGAATACAGACATCAACGTCAGCAGTGGTATCATGATCGCGCTGCTGTGTCACGTGATATTTCTGTTAACGATCCTGTGTATGTACTAAATTATGGTCAAGGTCCCAAATGGATCGTCGGTACTGTTGCGGCCAAGGAGGGTAACAGAGTGTTTATCGTCAAGCCCAAGAATGGGCAAACATGCAGGAAACATGGTGATCAGATAAAGTTGCGGCACACGGATAAACCGGAACAGTCTGAGGAAGACACAATCAGTGACCAACCAACCTACCCTCAGTCATCAGAGGACTCCGCTGTCATCAATGAATCTGGACTTTCAATCCCTGACATGGTCATTACCACTCCCATCAGATCGGCTACCCAGCCCACAGTCATAACAGACTCAGAACGCTCGCCCAAGGCTGGAGTTGAACTGAGATGATCAACTCGGGAACGGAAAGCCCCAGACTGTCTCAATTTATAAAAAGACTGTTACTAATATCTTAAAGGGGGACATTGTCATGTATGTATGCTTGGGGTTACTAGCCACCAGGTGGTGCCACTGTCAGAGGTCATTGGGCTGTACGCACGTGTGTGCGGCCCAGCTTTAAAAGGCAAGCCATCATGTAGTGTAATCACTTTGGGCCCAAATAAAGCAGAGCCAGGTTTGTACCTGTGTTAGTTTACAGTATTCAGTCTATCGAGTTATTACATACATAACATTTTCACTGACCTGTGTCATGAGGTCTGCTCATTTAAATAATCGTATCCACGCCGATGTACATTGCTCGATCGTATTGATCCCTCGGTATCCAGTGACCCAGCAGCACTTAAAAGGCTCCCGAGATACACTTAGCAATGTTTGAACATATGGGGAAAAGTGGGTAGAAGTCAAAATGATTTGACATCATAGACAGTCATTACCTGATGGATTGTAGTAGTAAGGTTCTTCTGGAATAGGAGAATTAAAATTTGAATTAGCGTTAAATGGAAGTAGATTTTTATTAAAAGGAGAAATGGGAAAGTCACTAACTAATGTCCTACACATAGCTGTACAATACAAGCAACTAATGGTCGCTCGTTAGAACTGCCAAAACAGAGAGCTACAGAAAATAAAGTGAGCGGAACAGGTTTGAGGGGCTGAATGCCTTTCGAAACCAGAGAGGCACCAAACTGACCCATGATTGATTCTGATCGAAGCAGAGAATGAAACGTATTAAATCACACCTCACTCATTTATTAGAATCATTCACTGATCCAATCCTGCGACAGTGATCAATGACAATGAGATTCCGCTGTGCCAACACTGTTCTCTGGCCATTATTTTGGTGGGACACTGGCAGAAATCCCAGCGAATTGGAGTAAACAGTTTTTAACAGCCACTACAACAAGTATATTTAATGGTCTGTCACAGGTCAGTGGACAGTTGATTATCCATTGTCAGTATAGAGGCAGATCTCAGGGTTTAAACCTTGACCATGTGCACAGTCCCGCTGACTGTGTGTGATGTCATGGCCGCAGCTATAGTAAATATTTGGTGACCACACCTATGCCCTTGGCCCGGGTATAGGGAGTGTACTGATGCCTGGGCTTCCAGTGACCCGGCATCTCTTAAAGGTCTCCCGAGATATTGCTACTTAAACATGATTGGCCAAATGGGAAAGATTTGTTCAAATGTCTCGAAATAAAATAAATTTGAGCGCTAACATGTTTCTTTACCTGGTCGATTAAAGTGGGAAGGTATTGCTGGAAAAGAAGAATTGAAATTTGAATTAAGATGAAAAAGGAACGAGATTATTGGCACACACGTGATAAAAGAGGTGGAAAAGACACTAAACAATTTCCTACACAAACCAGCACAATACAAACAGCTAACTCTCACTTGTTACAGCTGCCAAAACTAATATTTGCAGAACAGGCTCAAGGGGCTGAATGCCCTACTCGTGTCCCTATGTGACGTACATTGACTGGTAACCTCGAATAAAGATGAGTCCAAAGATGGTCCAAATCAGCATGGAATAATTAAAGGGAAATCATGCTTGACCAACTTCTACAGTTTTTTGAGGATGTAACTAGTAAAGTGGATAAGGGAGAACCAGTGGATGTGGTGTATTTGGAATTTTAAAAGGCTTTTGACAAAGTCCCACACAAGAGATTAGTGTGCAAAATCAAAGCTCATGGTGTTGGGGGTAATGTATTGATGTGGATAGAGAACTGGTCGGCAGACAGGAAGCAAAGAGTGGGAATAAACGGGTCCTTTTCAGAATGGCAAGCAGTGACTAGTGGGGTGCCGCAGGGTTCAGCGCTGGCACCCCAGCTATTTACAATATACATTAATGATTTAGATGAAGGAATTGAGAGTAATATCTCCAAGTTTGCAGACGGCAATAAGCTGGGTGGCAGTGCAAGCTGCGAGGAGCATGCTAGGAGTCTGCAAAGGGATTGGGCAGGTTAGGTGAATGGGCAAATGCATGGCAGATACAGTATAATGTGGTTATCCACTTTGGTGGCAAAAATAGGAAGGCAGATTATTATCTGAATGGTGATAGATTAGTAATAGGGGAGGTGCAATGAGACCTGGGTGTCATGGTGCATCAGTCATTGACGGTAGGCATGCAGGTATAGCAGGTAGTAAAGAAAGCAAATGGCATGCTGGCCTTCATAGCAAGGGGATTTGTGTATAGGCGCAGGGAGATCCTACTGCAGTTGTACAGGGCTTTGGTGCGACAACACCTTGAGTATTGTGTGCAGTTTTGGTCTCCTAATCTGAGGAAGGACATTCTTGCGATTGAGGGAGTGCAGCAAAGGTTCACCAGACTGATTCCCGGGATGGCAGGACTGACATATGAAGAAAGACTGGATCGACTAGGCTTATATTCACTGGAATTTAGAAGACTGAGAGGGGATCTCATAGAAACATATAAAGTTCTGACGGGATTGGACAGGTTAGAAGCAGGAAGAATGTTCCCGATCTTGGCGAAGTCCAGAAACAGGGGTCACAGTCTAAGGATAAGGGGTAAGCCATTTAGGACCGAGATGAGGAGAAACTTCTTCACTCAGAGAATTGTGAACCTGTGGAATTCTCTACCATAGAAAGTTGTTGAGGCCAGCTCATTAGATATATTCAAAAGGGAGTTAGATGTGGCCCTTATGGCTAAAGGGATCAAGGGATATGGAGAGAAAGCAGGAATGGGGTACTGAAGTTGCATGATCAGCCATGATCACATTGAATGGAGGTGCAGGCTCGAAGAGCCGAATGGCCTACTCCTGCACCTATTTTCTATGTTTCTATGAAATCCCGCTGTGCCAACACTGACTTCCTGCTGTAATTTTGGAGTGGAGACTGGCAGACATCCCAGAGTAATGACATAAATAGCCATAGGGTCCTCTCCAGGCGTAAAATGTAAGTCACTGCCCAGTGTATAACAGCCACTACAGCAAATATAATGAATGGTGTTAAGGGTCAGCGGGCGGTGGATCAGCCGCTCTCAGGACTGACCCAGATCCCAGCCTGCAAACCCCGACCATTTACAGAGTCGAGCCGACCTTGTGTGATGTCATGAGGTCTCCTCATTTAAATAATCTGTGTGCACACCAATGGACACTGCTCGACCGGATTGATCCCTGGGGATCCAGTCACCCAGCAGCTCTTAAAGGGATCCCGAGATACTGGGAGAGTGAATAGAAGTCAGATTGTCTCGACATCAAAGACATTAAAATTCTATTTTTTTTATTACCTGCTGGATTGTAGTATTGAGGTTCTTCTGGAAAAGGAGCATAAAGCTTTGAATTAACGTTGGATGGAAGTAGATTATTGACAAGGCACTTTTTAACAGCAGAAATGGGAAAGTCACTAACTAATGTCCTACATATAGCTGTACAATACAAGCAACTAATGGTCACTCGTTAGAACTGCCAAAGCTGAGACCTACAGAAAGTAAAGTGAGCGGAACAGGTTCGAGGGGCTGAATACCTTTCTCTTGTTCCTTTGTGAAGTACAATGGCTGGTAGTTTCCATACCCGATGGACACCAATCCTATAGAGGCAAACCTTGACCATGTGCACAGTCCCACTGACTGTGTGTGATGTCATGGCCGCAGCGATATTAAATATTTGGTGACCACACCTCTGCCCCTGGCCCGGGTATAGGGAGCGTACTGATGCCTGGGCTTCCAGTGACCCAGCATCTCGTAAAGGTCGCCCGAGATATTGCTACTTAAACATGATTGGCAACTGACGAAGATTTGGGTCAAAGACAAAACGTCTCAAAATCAATGAAATTCCAGCGCTAACATGTGTATTTACCTGGAGGATTATAGTGAGAAGGTTCTCCTGGAAAAGAAGAAATAAAATTTGAATGAAGATTAAACAGGAAGGTGATTGTTGGACACACACGGGATGAAAGAACAGATGGAGAAGACACAAAATAATTTCCAAAACAAAACTGTACAACACACACAACTAATGCTCGCTTGTTAGAACTGCTAGAGCACCAGGAAATAATATTTGCGGAACAGGTTCGAGTGTGCAGAATGCCCTACTCTTGTTCCTATGTGAAGCTCAATCGCCGGTAGTCTAGATAAATGGCAAGAGACCAATCTGACCCATGATTGAATCTGATCGAAGGCGCGAACCAGATCACACCTCTCTCATTTATTAGATTCTCTCACTGATCCAGTCCTGGGCCGGTGGTCAATGACATCTGTCCTATTATTCTGCTGAGCCACCACTGAACTCCTCCCGTAATTGGCAGAAATTCCAGAGAATCAGCGTAACCCGTCATTTGGTCCTCACCTGAGTGTAAACTGTCCAGTTTATAACAACTAATACCACAAATGTAATTCATGCCCGGGCAAAGGTCAGTTTACGGTAGATTATCACTTCTCAGTACAATGCCAGATCTCAGGGTGGATACCGCGTCCATGTACACAGACCAGCTGACCTTGTGTGTTGTCATGATGTCAGCTCATTTGAATGCTGTGTGTACACGCCTATGCGTATAGGGATCATATTGCTGCCTGGGCTTCCAGTGAGCCAGCAGCTCTTCAAGGACTCTCGAGCTACTGTGATCTAAACATGTTTGGACATACTGGGAAAAAGGTGTGGAGGTCAAAACGTGCAGAAATCAGAGACATCAAACTCTTTACCTGGTGGACTGTAGGGGGTATATTCTGCCGGAATAGAAGGAATAACATTTCGATTAAAATGAAACGGGAAGAAGCGTGTTGGACACACACATGTTTAAAGAACAGATGGGAAAGACATAAAATAATTACATTCTCAAAACAGTACAATCCAAGCCGCTAATGCTCGCTCGTTACGACTGCCAAAACAGAAAGTAACACGCGTGTGGATCAAGCTCGAGGGTACAGAATGCCCTACTCTTGTGCCTGTGTGCAGCTCAATAGCAGGTAATCTGGTTAAATGGCAAAAGACCAATCTGACTCATGATTGATTGTGATCGAAGGAGCGAACCAGAGATAACAGACCACACCTCTCTCATTTATTATTTATTAGATTCTCTCACTGATCCAATCCTGGGCCAATGGTCAATGACATCATTCTGCTGAGCCACCACTGAAGTCCGACCGGAATTGTGGAGGGTGACTGGCAGAAATCCCACAGAATCAGCGAAACCTGTCATTTGGTCCTCAGCCGAGTGTAAAAGTTAAGTCCTGTCCAGTTTATAACAACTAATACCACAAATGTAAGTCATGCTCTGCCAAGGCTCAGCTTACTGTAGATTATCATAAGGCACATTTGGCCTTGTGTGATGTCATGAGGTCTGCTCATTTAAATAATCCGTGTCCACGCCGATTCACACTGCTCGATCGTATTGATCCCTGGGGATCCAGTGACCCAGCCGCTCTTAAAGGGATCCTGAGATACTGGGAGAGTGGATAGAAGTCAGATTGACTCGAAATCAAAGACATTCAAACTCTGACTATCATATTTTACCTGATGGATTGTAGTAGTGCAGTTCTTCTGGAAAAGGAGAATTAAAATTTGATTTAACGTTAAATGGAAGTAGATTGTTGACTAGTCACATTAAAAGAAAAAACGGGAAGGTCACTAACTAATGTTCTACACATAGCTGTACAATACAACAACTAATGGTCGCTCGTTAGAACTGGCAAAACAGAGAGCTACAGAGAGTAAAATGAGCGGAACAGGTTCGAGGGGCTGAATGCCCTTCTCTTGTTTATTTGTGAAGTACAATGGCTGGTAGTTTCCATACCCGATGGACACCAATCTGTCCCAAGTTTGCAGAGAATCACAAGCACCTCACTCATTTATTAGAATCTCTCACTGCTCCAATCCTGGGCCACTGGTCAATGACATCGACCCTGGAATCCCGCCCTGCCACCACTGCTCTCCTGTCATAAACTTGGCGGGACACTGGCAGAAATTCCAGAGCATCGGAGTAAACAGCCATTCAGTTCTCACCCGAGTGTAAAATGTAAGTCATTGTCTACTTTAATACAACAAATAAAACACTATAACTAATGCTCTGTCAAAGGTCAGTGGACAGTCGGTTATCCGTTGTCAGTATAGAGGCAGATCTCAGGGTTTAAACTTTGACCATGTGCACAGTCCCACGGACTGTGTGTGATGTCATGGCCTCAGCGATATTAAATATTTGGTAACCACACCTATGCCCCTGACCCAGGTATAGGGAGAGTACTGATGCCTGGGCTTCCAGTGACCCAGCATCTCTTAAAGGTCTCCAGAGATATTGCCACTTAAACATGATTGGACAATTGGGGAAGATTTGCGTTTAGGTCAAAACGTCTCAATATCAAAGAAATTCCAGCGCTAACATGTGTCTTTACCTGGGGGATTATAGTGGGAAGGTTCTCCTGGAAAAGAAGAAATAACATTTGAATGAAGATGAAACAGGAAGGTGATTGTTGGACACACACGGGATGAAAGAACAGATGGAGAAGACAAAAAATAATTTCCAAAACAAAATTGTACAACACACACAACTAATGCTGGCTTGTTAGAACTGCTAGAGCACCAGGAAATAATATCTGCTGAACAGGCTCGAATATGCAGAATGCCCTACTCTTGTTCCTATGTGAAGCTCAATCGCCGGTTGTCTGGATAAATGGCAAGAGGCCAATCTGACCCATGATTGATTCTGATCGAAGGAGCGAACCAGATGCATAGACCACACCTCACTCATTTATTAGATTCTCTCACTGATCCAATCCTGGGCCAATGGTCAATGACATCAGTTCTGAAATTCTGCTGAGCCACCACTGACATCCTGCCGTAATTGTGGAGGGAGACCAGCAGAAATCCCAGAGAATCAGCGTAACCCGTCATTTGGTCCTCACCCGAGTGTAAATTGTAAGTACTGTCCAGTTTATAACAACTAATACCACAAATGTAATTCATATTCTGCCAAGGGTCAGTTAACGGTAGATTACCGTAGATTATTGCAAGGCTCATTTGGCCTTTTGTAATATCATGAGGTCTGCTCATTTAAATAATCCGTGCCACGCCGATGCACACTGCTCGATCGTATTGATCCCTGGGGAGCCAATGACCCAGCAGCTCTCAAAGGGATCCTGAGATATTGTCACTTAAAAATAGTTGGGCGTATGGGGAAGAGCGGGTAGAAGTCCAAATGTCTCAAAATCAAAGCCATTTAAACTCTGATAATCACTTTTTTTCCTGATGGATTGTAGTAGTGATGTTCTTCTGGAAAAGGAAAATCGAAATTTGAATTAACTTTGAATCGAAGTAAATTGTTGATCATTCACTTATTTAAAGAAGAAATGGGAAAGTCACTAATTTCCTACACATAGCTGTACAATACAACAACTAATGGTCGCTCGTCAGAACTGCCAAATCTGAGAGTTACAGAAAGTAAAGTGAGCGGAACAGGTTCGGGGGGCTGAATGCCCTTCTCTTGTTCGTTTGTGAAGTACAATGGCTGGTAGTTTCCATACCCGATGGACACCAATCCTATAGAGGCAGATCTCAGGGTTTAAACCATGACCATGTGCACAGCCCCGCCTACTGTGTGTGATGTCATGGCCTCAGCGATATTAAATATTTGGTGACCACACCTATGCCCCTGGCCCGGGTATAGGGGGCGTACTGACTGTTAACTCCTCTTTGACAAGTCTGAGAAGTTGCTGTTTCTTTGTTCGATTGTGTGCACTGAGGGTTGTCAGCTCAGCTTGACGTGACTGGGTTTCCAGTAACCCAGCATCTCTTAGAGGTCTCCCTTGTGGTGGCTGGTTTACAACGGCCACCCCACGATAAAGAAATTCACGCACAGGCATCTTCCATCCTTCAGGATGCAGTTCAGGATCTGGAATATTAGGTCCTTCATTGAAACACCTGTGAACTCATTTCTTTTTGCCGTGGAAGCAAGTCATCCTCGCTTGGAGGGGCAGTTGACGAAGATCTCTTTAGGTCTCCCGAGATATTGCCACTTAAAAATGATTGGCAACCGGCGAAGGTTTGGGTCGAATTCAAAACGTCTCACTATCAAAGAAATTCCAGCGCTAACTTGTGCTTTTACCTGGGGGATTATAGTGGGAAGGTTCTCCTGGAAAAGAAGAAATAACATTTGAATGAAGATTAAACAGGAAGGTGATTGTTGAACACACACGGGATGAAAGAACAGATGGAGAAGACACAAAATAATTTCCAAAACAAAACTGTACAACACACACAACTAATGCTCGCTTGTTAGAACTAGAGCACCAAGAATAATATTTGCTGAACAGACTCGAGGGTGCATACTCTTGTTCCTATGTGAAGCTCAATCGCCGGTCGTCTGAGACCAATCTGACCCATGATTGATACTGATCGAAGGAGCGAACCAGAGACAACAGATCACACCTCTCTCATTTATTAGATTCTTTCACTGATCCAATCCTGGGCCAATAGTCAAAGAAATCGGTCCTGAAATTCTGCTGAGCCAGCACTGAACTCCTGCCGTAATTGTGGAGGGAGACTGCAGAAATCCCAGAGAATCAGCGTAACCAGTCATTTGGTCCTCACCCGAGTGTAAATTGTAAGCCCTGTCCAGTTTATAACAACTAATACCACAAATGTAATTCATGCCCTGCTAACGTGTTAATGTGAGCTTACGGTAGATTATCACTTCTCAGTACAATGCCAGATCTCAGGGTGCAAACCGCGTCCATGTACACAGTCCAGCTGACCATGTGTGTTGCCGTGATGTCAGCTCATTTCATTGCTGTGTGTACACGCCTATGCACACTGGCCCAGGTATAGGGATCATATTGCTGCCTGGGCTTCCAGTGAGCCAACAGCTCTTCAAGGACTCACGAGCTACTGTCACCTCAAAATGATTGGCCATACTGGGAAACAGGTGTGGAGGTCAAAACGTGCAGAAATCAAAGACATCAAACTCTGACTAACACGTTACTTTACCTGGTACATTGTAGTGGGTAGGTTCTGCTGGAACAGAAGGAATAACAATTCAAATAACATTGAAGATGAAGGAGATTGTTCCCGTCACGTGTTTGAAGAGCAGATGGGAAAGACACTAAATAATTATATTCCCAAATCTGTAAAATCCAAACCGCTAATGCTCGCTCAATCCGACCGGCATAACCTCGAGCAACAGAAAGTAAAGCGTGTGGATCAGGCTCGAGGGTTTGAATGACCTACTCTTGTTCCTCTAGGAAATACAATGGCTGGCATTCGAGAGTATATAGACACCAATCTGACCCATGATTTCATTCTGATCAAAGCAGACACATGCTAAATCACACCTCACTCATTTCTTAGAATCACTCACTGATCCACTCCAGCGTAACGGCGTAAACAGCCATATGGTCTTCTCCTGAGTGTAAAATGTAAGTCACTGCCCAGTGTATAACAGCCACTACAGAAAATATAATGAATGGTGCTAAGGATCAGCGGGCGGTGGATCAGCCGCTCTCAAGACTGAGCCAAATCTCAGTCTTCAAACCCCGCCCATTTGCCCTTGAGTGATGTCATGAGGTCTGCTCATTTAAATAATCAGTGTCCACGCCGATGCACACTGCTCGATTCTATTGATCCCTGCTTATAAAAACATAAGAACACAAGAAATAGGAGCAGGAGTAGGCCATACCGCCCCTCGAGCCTGCGACGCCATTCAATAAGATCATGGCTGATCCGATCAGAGACTCAGCTCCACTTCCCTGCCAGCTCCCCATAACTCCTTATCACCTTATCGTTAAAGAAACTTCTCTATATCTGCCTTAAATGTATTCAATGTCCCAGCTCCCACAGCTCTCTGAGGCAGCGAATTCCACAGATTTACAACCCTCTGAGAGAAGAAACTTCACCTCATCTCAGTTTTAAATGGGCGGCCCCTGATTCTAAGATCATGCCCCCTAGTTCTAGTCTCCCCTATCAGTGGAAATATCCTCTCTGCATCCACCTTGTCAAACCCCCTCATAATCTTTTACGTTTCGATAAGATCGCCTCTCATTCTTCTGAATTCCAATGAGTAGAGACCCAACCTACTCAACCTTTCCTCATAAGTCAACCCCCTCCAGTGACCCAGCAGCTCTTAAAGGGATCCTGAGATATTGTCACTTAAAAGTTGGGCGTGTGGGGAAGAGTGGGTAGAAGTCAAAATGTTTCAAAATCAAAGACATTTAAAGTCTAAAAATCAATTATTTAAACCTGATGGATTATAGTAGTGAGGTTCTTCTGGAAAAGGATAATTAAAATTTGAATTAACTTTCAATGGAAGTAGATTGTTGATTAGTCACCTATTTAAAGAAGAAATGGGAAAGTCACTAACTAATTTCCCACACACAAATGTACAATACAATCAACTAATGGTCGCTCGTTAGAACTGCCAAAACAGAGAGCTGCAGAAAGTAAAGTGAGCGGAACAGGTTCGAGGGGCTGAATGCCCTTCTCTTGTTCCTGTGTGAAGTACAATGGACGGTAGTTTCCATACCCGATGGGCACCAATCCTATAGAGGCAGATCTCAGGGTTTAAACCTTGACCATGTGCACAGTCCCGCTGACTGTGTGTGATGTCATGGCCGCAGCGATATTAAATATTTGGTGACCACACCTATGCCCCTGGGAGGGAGCGTACTGACTGTTTGTTAACTCCTCTTTGGCAAGTCTGAAAAGTTGCTGTTTCTTTGCTCAATTGTGTGCACTGAGGGTTGTCAGCTCTGCTTGACGTGACTGGGCATCCAGTGACTCAGTGTCTCTGAGATATTGCCTCTTAAAAATTATTGGCAACTGGCGAAGATTTGGGTCGAATTCAAAACGTCTCAAAATCAAAGAAATGTCAGCGCTAACATGTGTCTTTACCTGGGGGATTATAGTGGGAAGATTCTCCTGGAAAATAGAAAATAACATTTGAATTAAGATTAAGCAGGAAGGTGATTGTTAGACACACACGGGATGAAATAACAGATGGAGAATACGCAAAATAATTTCCAAAACAAAACTGTACAACACACACAACTAATGCTCGCTTGTTAGAACTGCTAGAGCACCAGGAAATAATATTTGCGGAACAGACTTGAGCATGCAGAATGCCCTACTCTTGTTCCTATGTGAAGCTCAATCGCCGGCAGTCTGGATAAATGGCAAAAGACCAATGTGACCATGATTGATTGTGATCGAAGGAGCGAATCAGAGGCAACAGATCACACCTCCCTCATTTATTAGATTCTCTCACTGATCCAATCCTGGACCAGTGGTCAATGACATCATTCTGCTGAGCCACCACTGAACTCCTGCTGTAATTGTGGAGGGAGACTGGCAGAAATCCCAGAGAATCAGCGTAACCCGTCATTTGGTCCTCACCTGGGTGTAATTTTTAGTACTGTCCAGTTTATAACAACTAATACCACAAATGTAATTCATGTTCTGCCAAGGGTGAGCTTACGGTAGATTATCACTTCTCAGTACAATGCCAGATCTCAGGGTGTAAACCTCGTCCATGTACACAGTCCAGCTGATCTTGTGTGTTGTCATGATGTCAGCTCATTTCAATGATGTGTGTACACGCCTATGCACACTGGCCCAGGTATAGGGATCATATTGCTGCCTGGGCTTCCAGTGAGCCAGCAGCTCTTCAAGGACTCCCGAGCTACTCTCACATCAAAATGATTGGCCATACTGGGAAACAGATGTGGAGGACAAAACGTGCAGAAATCAGAGACATCAAACTCTGACTAACACGTTACTTTACCTGGTACATTGTAGTGGGTAGGTTCTGCTGGAACAGAAGCAATAACATTTCAATTAACATTAAACAGGGAGATTATTGGAGTCACGCGTTTGAAGAACAGATGGGAAAGACACTAAATAATTATATTCTCAAAATCTGCACAATCCAAACCATTAATGTTCGCTCATTCCAACTGCCACAGCATTGATCAACAGAAAGTAAAGCGTTTGGATCAGGCTCGAGGGTTTGAATGACCTACTCTTGTTCCTCTAGGAAGTACAATGGCTAGATTTCGAGACCATATAGACACCAATCTGAAGCATGTTTTCATTCTGATCGAAGCGGAGAACGAAACATGCAAAATCACATCTCACTCATTTCTTCGAATCATTCACTGATCCACTCCAGCGTAACGGCATAAACAGCCATATGGTCTTCTCCTGAGTGTAAAATGTAAGTCACTGCCCAGTGTATAACAGTCACTACAGCAAATATAATGAATGATGTTAACGATCAGCGGGTGGTGGATCAGCCGCTCTTCGGACTGAGCCAGATCTCAGCCTGCAAACCCCGCCCTTTTGGCCTTGTGTGATGTCATGAGGCCTGCTCATTTAAATAATCCGTGTCCACGCCGATGCACACTGCTCGATCGTATTGATCCCTGGGGAGCCAGTGACGCAGCAGCTCTTAAAGAGATCCTGAGGTACTGTCCCTTAAAAATAGTTGGGCGTATGGGGAAGAGTGGGTAGAAGTCAAAATATCTTAAAATCAAAGGTATTTAAACTCTGAAAATCACTTTTTTTAACCTGATGGACTATAGTGGTGAGCTTCTTCTGGCAAAGGAGAATTAAAATTTGAATTAACTTTGAATGGAAGTTGATTGTTGACTAGTCAATTATTTAAAGAAGAAATGGGAATGTCACTAACTAATTTCCTACACACAGCTGTACAATACAAGCTCGTTAGAACTGCCAAAACAGAGAGCTACAGAAAGTAAAATGAGCGGAACAGATTCGAGGGGCTGAATGCCCTTCTCTTGTTCCTGTGTGAAGTACAATGGCTGGTAGTTTCCATATTCGATGCACACCAATCCTATAGAGGCAGATCTCAGGGTTTAAACCTTGACTATGTGCACAGTCCCACTGACTGTGTGTGATGTCATGACCGCAACGATATTAAATATTTGGTGACCACACCGATGCCACTGGCCTGAGTATAGGGATCATATTGCTGCCTGGGCTACTAATGAGCCAGCAGCTCTTCAAGGACTCCCGAGCTACTGTTATATAAACATGTTTGGACATACTGGGAAAAAGGTGTGGAGGACAAGACGTGCAGAAATCAGAGACATCAAAGTCTTTACCTGGTGGATTGTAGGGGGTATATTCTGCCGGAACAGAAGGAATAACATTTCAATTAAAGTGGAACAGGAAGAAGATTGTTGGACACACACATGTTTAAAGAACAAATGGGAAAGACACAATATAATTACATTCTCAAAACAGTACAATCCAAGCCACTAATGCTCGCTCGTTACGACTGCCAAAACATTGAGCTACCGAATGTAATAAGCGTGTGGATCAAGCTCGAAGGTACAGAATGCCCGACTCTTGTTCCTCTGCGAAGCTCAATCGCCAGTAGTCTGGATAAATGGCAAAAGACCAATGTGACCATGATTGATTGTGATCGAAGGAGCGAACCAGAGGCAACAGATCACACCTCTCTCATTAATTAGATTCTCTTTACTGATCCAATCCTGGGCCAATGGTCAATGACATCGGTCCTGAAATTCTGCTGAGCCAGCACTGAACTCCTGCCGTAATTGTGGAGGGAGACTGGCAGAAATCCCAGAGAATCAGCGTAACCAGTCCATTTGGTCCTCACCCGACTGTAAATTGTAAGTACTGTCCAGTTTATAACAACTAATACGACAAATGTAATTCATGCCCTGCCAAGGGTGAGTTTATGGTAGATTACGTTAGATTATCCGAAGGCACATTTGACCTTGAGTGATGTCATAAGGTCTGCTCATTTAAATAATCCGTGTTCACGTCAATGCACACTGGTGGATCATATTGATCCCTGGGGACCCAGTGACCCAGCAGCTTTTAAAGAGCTCCCGAGATATTGTCCCTTGAAAATAGTTGGGTGTATGGGGAAGAGTGGGTAGAAGCCAAAATGTCTCAAAATCAACGACTCTGATAATCACTTTTTTTACCTGATGGATTGTAGTAGTGAGGTTTTTCTGGAAAAGGAGCATAAACATTTGAATTAACGTTGGATGGAAGTAGATTATTGACGAGGCACTTAATAACAGGAGAAATGGGAAATCACTAACTAATTTCCTACACACAAATGTACAATACAATCAACTAATCGTTAGAACCGACAAAACAGAGAGCTACAGAAAGTAAAGTGAGCGAGGGACTGAATGCACTTCTCTTGTTCCTGTGTGAAGTACAATGGCTGGTAGTTTGCATACCCGATGGACACCAATCCTATAGAGGCAGATCTCAGGGTTTAAACCTTCACCATGTGCACAGTCCCGCCTACTGTGTGTGATGTCATGGCCGCAGCGATATTAAATATTTGGTGACCACACCTATGCCCCTGGCCCGGGTATAGGGAGCGCAATGATGCCTGGGCTTCCAATGACCCAGCATCTCTTAAAGGTCTCCCGTGATATGATATGAAAAATGATTGGACAACTGGGGAAGATTTGGGTCGAAGTCAAAATATCTCAAAGTCGAAGAAATTCTAATGCTTAAATGTCGCTTTACCTGGTGGATTATACCGGGAAGGTCCTACTGGAATAGAAGGAATCACATTTCATTTAAAATGAAACAAGAAGGAGATTGTTATACACACACGTGTTTAAAGAACAGATGGGAAAGACACTAAATAATTACATTCTCAAAACAGTATAAAAGAATCAGCGAATGCTCGCTCGTTACTCCTGCCAAAACATTGAGCAACAGAAAGTAAAGTGTGTGGATCAGACTTGAGGGCCTGAATGGCCCTCACTTGTTCCTCTGTAAAGTACAATGGCTGATAGTCTCCAAACCAGAGAGACACCAATTTGACCCATGCTTTCATTCTGCTCAAAGCAGAGAACCAAACGTAACGAATCACAGCTCACGCAATTTTTTAGAATCATTCACTCATCCACTCCTGGTACAGTTGTCAATTACATTGGCTCTGAAATCCTGCTGAGCCAACACTGATCTTCTGCCGTAATTCTGGTGGAAGACTGGCAGAAATCCTAGAGTAACGGCATAAACAGCCACATGGTCTTCTCTGAGTTGAAAATGTAAGGTATAACAGTTATAATAGTCACCACAGCAAATATAATGAATGGTGTTAAGGATCAGCGGGCGGTGGATCAGCCGCTCTCAGGACTGAGCCAGATCTCAGCCTGCAAACCCCGCCCATTTGGCCTTGTGTGATGTCATGAGATCTGCTTATTTAAATAATCCGTGTCCACGCCGATGCACACTGCTTGATCGCATTGATCCCGGGGTATCCAGTGACCCAGAAACTCAAAGGGCTCCCGAGATACTGGGAGAGGGGGTAGAAGTCAAATTGTCTCGAAATCAAAGACATTCAAACTCTGAGTACCATTTTTTGTATGTGATGGATTGTAGTAGTGAGGTTCTTCTGAAAAAGGAGAATTAAAATTTGAATTAACTTATGAATGGAAGTAGATGATTGGTCACTTAGAAAGAGATGGGAAAGTCTCTAACTAATTTCCTACACATAGCTGTACAATAGAGCAACTAGTGGTTGCTCGTTAGAACTGCCAAAACAGAGTTACAGAAAGTAAAGTGAGCGGAACAGGTTCGAGAGGTTGAATGCCCTTCTCTTGTTCCTTTGTGAAGTACAATGGCTGGTAGTTTCCATATCCGATGCATACCAATCCTATAGAGGCAGATCTCAGGGTTTAAACCTTGTCCATGTGCACAGTCCCGCTGACTGTGTGTATGTCATGGCCGCAGCGATATTAAATATTTGATGACCACACCTATGCCCCTGGGCGGTGTATAGGGAGCGTACTGAATGTTTGTTAACTCCTATTGCTGTTTCTTTGCTCGATTGTGTGCACTGAGGGCTGTCAGCTCTGTATAACGTGACTAGGTTTCCAGTGACCCAGCATCTCTTAGAGTTCTCCCGTGTGGTGGCTGGTGAGCAACGGCCACCCCACGTTAAAAAAATCCACTCACAGGCAACTTCCACCCTTCAGGATGTAGTTCGGGATCTGGAATATCAGGTCCTTCATTGAAACACATCCCTTTTTGGCGTGGAAGCAAGTCATCCTCGTTTCGAGGGAGTGACTATGATGATCTGTTAGAGGTCTCCCGAAATATTGTCACTTAAAATGACTGGCAACTGGCGAAGATTTGGGTCGAATTCAAAACGTCTCAAAATCAAAGAAATTCCAGCGCGAACATGTACCTGGGCGATTATAGTGAGAAGGTTCTCCTGGAAAAGGGGAAATAACATTTGAATTAAGATTAAAGAGGAAGGTGATTGTTGGGCACACATGGCATGAAAGAACAGATGGAGTATACGCAAAATAATTTCCAAACCAAGTTGTACAACACAAACAACTAATGCTCGCTTGTTAGAACTGCTAGACTACCAGGAAATAATATTTGCGGAACAGACTTGAGCATGCAGAATGCCCTACTCTTGTTCCTATGTGAAGCTCAATCGCAGGTAGTTTGGATAAATGGCAAGAGACCAATCTGACCAATGATTGATTCTGATCGAATGAATATTCCAGAGGCAACAGATCACACCTCTCTCATTTATTAGATTCTTTCACTGATCCAATCCTGGGCCTGTGGTCAATGACATCAGTCCTGAAATTCTGCTGAGCCACCACTGAACTCCTGCCGTAATTGTGGAGGGAGACTGGCAGAAATCCCAGAGAATCAGCGTAACCAGCCATTTGGTCCTCACCTGGGTGTAAATTGTAAGTAATGTCCAGTTTATAACAACTAATATCACAAATGTAATTCATGACTGGCCAAGGGTCAGCTTACGGTAGATTATCACTTCTCAATACAATGCTCGATCTCAGGGTGCAAACCGTGTCCATGTACACAGTCCAGCTGACCTTGCGTGTTGTCATGATATCAGCTCATTTCAATTATGTGTGTACACGCCGATGCATACTGCCCCGGGTATAGGGATCATATTGCCGCTTGGGCTTCCAGTAAGCCAGTAGCTCTTCAAGGACTCCCGAGCGATTGACACATCAAAATGATTGGAGATACTGGGAAACAGGTGTGGAGGTCAAAACGTGCGGAAATCAGAGACATCATACTCTGACTAACACGTTACTTTACCTGGTGCATTGTAGTGGGTAGGTTCTGTTGGAACAGAAGGAATAACATTTCAAATAACATTAAGGATGAAGGAGATTGTTGGAGTCACTTTTGAAGAACAGATGGGAAAACACTAAATCATTACATTCTCAAGACTGTACGATCCAAACCGCTAATGCTCACTCATTCCGACTGTCACAACATTGAGCAACAGAAAGTATAGCGTGTGGATCAAAGGCGAGGGTTTGAATGACCGAGTCTTGTTCCTCTAGGAAGTACACCAGCTGGCTTTCGAGACCATATAGACACCAATCTGACCCATGATTTCATTCTGATTGAAGCAGAGAACGAAACATGCTCAATCACACCTCACGCATTTCTTAGAATCATTCACTGATTAAATCCTGGGACAGTGGTAAATGACCCTGAAATTCCGCTGGAGTTCTTTGAGGATGTAGCGAGCAGGGTGGATAAGGGGGAACCACTGGATGGGGTGTATTTGGATTTCTAGAAGGCATTTGATAAGGTGCCACATAAGAGGTTACTACACAAGATAAAAGCTTATAGGGTTAGGGGTAATATATTAGCATGGATAGAGGATTGGCTAACTGACAGAGAACAGAGAGTCGGGATAAATGGATTATTTCCCGGTTGGCAAACAGTGACTAATGACGTGCCACAGGGATCGGTGCTGAGGCCTCAACTATTTATAATCTATATTAATGACTTGAATGAAGGGACCGAGTGAAATGTAGCCGCATTTGCTGTTGATAATATAAAGATGGATGGAAAAGCAACTTGTGAGGAGGACACTAAAAATCTGCAAAGGGATATAAACAGGCTAAATGAGTGGGCAAAAAATTTTGGCAGATGTAGTATAATGTGGGAAAATGCGAATTTATCCATTTTGGCAGAAATAATAGGAAAGCAAATTATAATTTAAATGGATAAAAATTGCAAAGTGCTGCAGTACAGAGAGACCTAGGGGTTCTTGTGCATGAAACTCAGAGAGTTAGTATGCAGGTACAGCAAGTAACCAGGAAGGCCAATGGAATGTTAGCCTTTATTGCAAGTGGGGTAGAGTATAAAAGCAGAGAAGTCCTGCTACAACTGCACAGGGTATTGGTAACGCCACACCTGGAGCACTGCATACAGTTTTGGTCTCCCTATTTAAGGAGGTATATACTTGCATTGGAGGCAGTTCAGAGAAGGTTCACTAAGTTGATTCTGGAGATGAGGGGTTTGACATGAAGATAGGTTGAGTAGGTTGGGCCTGTACACATTGGAGTTCAGCAGGATGAAACGTGATCTTCTCGAAACATATAAGATAAAGATGGGGCTCGTCAAGGTGGATGCAGAGTGGATTGGGGAAACTAAAACTAGGGGACATAATCTCAGAATAAGGGACTGCCTATTTAAATCTGAGATGTGGAGAAATTTCTTCTCCCTGACGGTTGTAAATCTATGGAATTATCTGCCGCAGAGAGCTGTCGAGGCTGAGTCATTGAATATATTTAAGGTGGAGATCGACAGATTTTTGAGCGATAAGGGAGTAAAGGGTTATGGGGAGTGGGCAGGGAGGAGGAACTGAGTCCGTGATCAGATCAGCCATTATCTTAGTGAATGGCGGAGCAGGCTCGAGGGGCCAGGTGGCCTACTCCTGTTCCTATTTCTTATGTTTTAGAGCCAAACGTAACAAATCACCCGTCACGCGTTTCTCAGAATCATTCACTGATCCACTCCTGGGACAGAGGTCAATGACCGGCTCTGAAATGCTGTGCCAACACTGATCTCCTGCTCTAATTTTGGAGGAAGACGGGCAGAAAGTCCAGAGTAACGGCATAAACAGCCATATAGTCTTCTCCTGAGTCTAAAATGTAAGTCACTGCCCAGTGTGTAACAGCCACTACAGCAAATATAATGAATGGTGTTAAGGATCAGCGGGTGGTGGATCAGCCGCTCTCAGGACTGAGCCGGATCTGAGCCTGCAAACCCCGCCCATTTGGCCTTGTGTGATGTCATGCGGTCTGCTCATTTAAATAATCCGTTTCCACGGATGCACAATGCTCGATCGGATTGATCCCTGGGGATCCAGTGATCCAGAAGCTCTTAAAAGGATCCTGAGATACTGTCACTTAAATATAGTTGGACATATGGGGCAGAGTGGATAGAAGTCAAAATGTCCCGAAACCAAAGCCACTCAATCTCCGATTGTCACTTTGTTTACCTGATGGATTCAAATTGTGAGGTTCTTCTGGAAAAGGTGTATTAAATTTGAACTAACGTTGAAATTAATCAGATTGTTTACGAGGCACTTATTTAAAAAATAAATGGGAAAGTCACTAACTAATGTCCGACACAAAGCTGTACAATACAAGCAACTAATGATCGCTCGTTAGAACTGCCAAAACTGAGAGCTACAGAAAGTAAAGTGAGCGGAACAGGTTCGACAGGCTGAATGCCCTTCTCTTGTTCCTTTGTGAAGTACAATGGCTGGTAGTTTCCATACCCGATGGGCTCCAATCCTATAGAGGCAGATCTCAGGGTTTGCACCTTGACCATGTGCACAGTCCCATGGCCGCAGCGATATTAAATATTTGGTGACCACACCTATGCCCCTGGCCCGGGTATACGGAGCGTACTGATGCCTGGGCTTCCAGTGACCCAGCATCTCTTAAAGGTCTCCCGAGATATTGCTACTTAAACATGATTGGCAACTGGTGAAGGTTTGGGTTAAAGTCAAAACGTCTCAATATCAAAGAAATGTCAGTACTAACATGTGTCTTTACCTGGGGGATTATAGTGGGAAGGTTCTCCTAGAAAAGAAGAAATAACATTTGAATGAAGATTAAACAGGAAGGTGATTGTTGGACACACACGGGATGAAAGAACAGATGGAGAATACGCAAAATAATTTCCAAAACAAAATTGTACAACACACACAACTAATGCTCGCTTGTTAGAACTGCTCGAGCACCAGGAAATAATATTTGCGGCACAGGATCGAGGGTGCAGAATGCCCTACTCTTGTTCCTATGTGAAGCTCAATCGCCGGACGTCTGGATAAATGGTAAGAGACCAATCTGACCCATGATTGATTCTGATCGAAGGAGCGAACCACAGGCAACAGATCACACCTCTCTCATTTAGTAGATTCCCTCAGTGATCAAATCCTGGGCCAGTGGTCAATGACATCGGTCCTGAAATTCTGCTGAGCCACCACTGAACTCCTGCCGTAATTGTGGAGGGAGACTGGAGAAATCCCAGAGAATCTTCGTAACCAGTAATTTGGTCCGCATCTGAGTGTAAATTATAACTACTATCCTGTTTATAACAAATAATACCACAAATGTAATTCATGCTCTGCCAAGGGTGACCTTACGGTAAATTATCACTTCTCAGTACATTGCCAGATCTCAGGGTGCAAACCTTGTCCATGTACACAGTCCAGCTGACCTTGTGTGTTGTCATGATGTCAGCTCATTTCAATGATGTGTGCACACGCCTATGCCCCTGGCCCAGGTATAGGGATCATATTGCTGCCTGGGCTTCCAGTGAGCCAGCAGCTCTTCAAGGACTCCCGAGCTACTGTCACATCAAAATGATTGGCCATATTGGGAAAAAGATGTGGAGGTCAAAACGTGCAGAAATCAGAGACATCAAACTCTGACTAACACGTTTTCTTTACCTGGTGGTTTGTAGGTAGTATATTCTGCTGGAACAGAAGGAATAACATTTTAATTAAAGTGAAACAAGAAGAAGATTGTTGGACACACACATGGTTAAAGAACAGATGGGAAAGACACAAAATAATTACATTCTCAAAACATTACTATCCAAGCCGCTAATGCTCGCTAGTTACGACTGCAAAAACATTTAGCAACAGAACATAATACGCGTGTGGATCAAGCTCGAGGGTACAGAATGCCCTACTCTTGTTCCTATGTGGAGCTCAATCGCCGGTAGTCTTGATAAATGGCAAGAGACCAATCTGACCCATGATTGATTGTGATCGAAGGAGTGAACCAGAGGCAACAGATCACACCTCTCTCATTTATTAGGTTCTCTCACTGATCCAATACTGGGCCATTGGTCAATGACCTCATTCTGCTGAGCCACCACTGAACACCTGCTGTAATTGTGGAGAGAGATTGGCAGAAATCCCAGGGAATCAGCGTAACCCGTCATTTGGTCCTCACCCGAGTGTAAATTGTTAGCATTATCCTGTTTATGACAGCAATTACCACAAATGTAAATCATGCTCTGCCAATGGTCAGCTTACAGTAGATTATTTTAAGGCCCATTTGACCTTGTTTGAAACATAGAAACATAGAAAATAGGTGCAGGAGTAGGCCATTCGGCCCTTCGAGCGTGCACCACCATTCGATAAGATCATGGCTGATCATTCCCTCGGAACCCCTTTCCTGCTTTCTCTCCATACCCCTTGATCCCCTTTGCAATAAGGACCATATCTAACTCCCTCGTGAATATATTCAATGAACTGGCATCAACAACTCTCTGCGGTAGGGAATTCCACAGGTTAACAACTCTGAGTGAAGAGGTTTCTCCTCATCTCAGTCCTAAATGTCCTACCCCTTATCCTAAGACTGTGACCCCTGGTTGTGGACTTCCCCAACATCGGGAACAATCTACCCACATCTAAACTGTCCCGTCCCATCAGAATCTTGTATGTTTCTATGAGATCCCTTCTAAACTCCAAAGTATAAAGGCCCAGTTGATCCAGTCTCTCCTCATATGTCAGTCCAGCCATCCCGGGAATCAGTCTGTTGATCCTTCGCTGCAATAGCAAGAACGTCCTTCCTCAGATTAGGAGACCAAAACTGAATACAATATTCCAGGTGAGGCCTCATGAAGGCCCTGTACAATTGCAGTAAGACCTCCCTGCTCCTATATTCAAATCCCCTAGCTATGAAGGCCAACATACCATTTGCCTTCTTCACTGCCTGCTGTACCTGTATGCCAACTTTAAGTGACTGCTGAACCATGATACCCAGGTCGCGTTGCACCTCCCCTTTTCCTAATCTGCTACCATTCAGATAATATTCTGTCTTCGCATTTTTGCCCATGTCATGAGGTCTGTTCATTTAAATAATCCATGTCCACGCCGATGCACATTGCTCGATCGTATTGATCCCTGGGTATCCAGTGGCCCAACAGCTCTTCAATGGTTCCTGAGATATTGTCACTTAAAAATAGTTGGCCGTATGGGGAAGTGTGGGTAGCAGTGAAAATGTCTCAAAATGAAAGATATTTAAACTTTGAAAATCACTTTTGTTAACCTGATGGATTGTGTTAGTGTGCTTTTTCTGGAAAAGGAGAATTCAAATTTGAATTAACTTTAAATGAAAGTAGATTGTTGCCAAGGCACTTATTTAAAGATGAAATGGGAAAGTCACTAACTAATTTCCTACACATAGCTGTATAATACAAGCAACTAATGGTCGAATGTTGGAACTGCCAAAACAGAGAGCTACAGAAAGTAAAGTGAGCGGAACAGGTTCGAGGGGCTGAATGCCCTTCTCTTGTTCCTTTTTGAAGTACAACAGCTGGTAGTTTCCATACCCAATCCTATAGAGGCAGATCTCATGGTTTAAACCTTGGCCATGTGCACAGTCCCGCTGACTTGTGAAATGTCATGGACGCAGCGATATTAAATATTTGGTGACCACACCTATGCCCCTGGCCTGTGTATAGGGAGCGTACTGACTGTTTGTTAACTCCTCTTTGGCAAGTCTGAGAAGTTGCTGTTTCTTTGCTCGATTGTGTGCACTGAGGGCTGTCAGTTCCGCATGACGTGAGAGGCAGACGGAAGTAAAATGGGGGTGGAAGCAAAAGGTAGGAAGGAGAGAAGCAAGAATGGAGGGCAGAGAAATCAAGGCCAAAAATCAAAAAGGGCCACATTACAACATAGTTCTAAAAAGGCAAAGAGTGTTAAAAAAAAACAAGCCTGAAGGCTCTGAGTCTCAATGCGAGGAACATTCGTAATAAGGTGGATGAATTAACTGCTCAGATAGCTGTTAATGGATATTGGGATATTGGGTACTTGGGATTACGGAGACATGGCTCCAAGGTAACCAAGGCTGGGAATTCAACATCCAGTGCTATTCAATATTCAGGAAGGAGAGACAGGAAGGAAAAGGAGGTGGAGTAGCGTTACTGGTTAAAGAGGAGATTAACAAAATAGTAAGGAAGGACATTAGTGTGGATGATGTGGAATCTATATGGGTAGAGCTGCGAAACACCAAAGGGCAGAAAAAATTAGTGGGAGTTGTGTGCAGACCACCAAACAGTAGTAGGAATGGCATCAAACAGGAAATTAGGGATGCATGCAATAAGGGTACAGCAGTTATCATAGGTGACTTTAATCTGCATATTGATTGGGCTAACCAAGCTGGTAGCAATACTATGGAGGTGGATTTCCTGGAGTTTATAAGGGATGGTTTTCGAGACTAATATGTCGAGGAACCAACTAGAGAGCAGGTCATCCTAGATTGGATCTTGTGTAACGAGAGAGGATTAATTAGCAATCTGGTCGCGCGGGGCCCATTGGGGACGAGTGACTATAATATGGTAGAATTCTTCATTAAGATGGAGAGTGACACAGTTAATTCAGTGACTAGGGTCCTGAACGTAAATAAAGAAAACTTCGACGGTATGAGACGTGAATTGGCTAGGATAGACTGGAGAATGAAGGGTTGAGGGTGGATAGTCAATGGCAGACATTTAAATATCACATGGAGGAACTACAACAATTGTACATCCCTGTGTGACATAAGAATAAAAAAGGGGAGGTGGCTCAACCGTGGCGAACAAGGGAAATCAGGGAAAGTGTTAAATCCAAGGAAGAGGCATATAAATTAGCCAGAAAAAGCAGCAAAGCTGAGGACTGGGAGAAATTTAACATTCAGCAGAGGAGGACTAAGGGTTTAATTAGGAGGGGGAAAATAGAGAATGAGAGCAAGCTTGCATGGAACATAAAAACTGACTGCAAAAACTTCTATAGATATGTGAAGAGAAAAAGATTAGTGAAGACCAATGTAGGTCCCTTGCAGTCAGAATCAGAGGAATTCATAATGGGGAACAAAGAAATGGCAGACCAATTGAACAAATACTTTGGTTCTGTCTTCACTAAGGAATACATGAATAACCTCCCAAATATACTCTGGGACCGAGGGTCTAGCGAGAAGGAGGAACTGAGATAATTCCTTATTAGTCAAGAAATGGTGTTAGTGAAATTGAAGGGACTGAAGGCCGCTAAATCCCCAGAACCTGATAGTCTGCATCCCAAAGTATTAAGGAAGTTGCCCTAGAAATAGTGGATGCATTGGTAGTCATTTTCCAACATTCTATAGACTGTGGTTCAGTTCCTATGGATTAGAGGGTCACTGATGTAACCCCACTCTTTAAAAAATGGAGGGGGAGAGAAAGCAGGGAATTATAGACCAGATAGCCTGACATCGGTAATGGGGAAAATGTTGGAATCAATTATTAAAGATGTAATAGCAGCGCATTTGGGAAGCAGTGACAAGATAGGTCCAAGTCAGCATGGATTTATGAAAGAGAAATCATGCTTGACAAATCTTCTAGAATTTTTTGTGGATGTAATGAGTAGAGTGGACAAGGGAGAACCAGTGGATGTGATGTATTTGGACTTTCAAAACGCTTTTGACAAGGTCCCACACAAGAGATTGGTGTGCAAAATTAAAGCACATGGTATTGGGGGTAATGTACTGACGTGTATAGAGAACTGGTTGGCAGACAGGAAGCAAAGAGTGGGAATAAACGGGTCCTTTTCAGAATGGCAGGTAGTGACTAGTGGGGTGCCGCAGGGCTCAGTGCTGGGACCCCAGCTCTTTACAATATACATTAATGATTTAGACGAAGGAATTGAATGTAATACCTCCAAGTTTGCAGATGACACGAAGCAGGGTGGCAGTGTGAGCTGCGAGGAGGATGCTAGGGGGCTGTAGGGGGACTTAGACAGGTTAGTTGAATGGGCAAATGCATGACACATGCAGTATAATGTGGATAATTGTGAGGTTATCCACTTTGATTGCAAAAACAGGAAGGCAGATTATTATCTGAATGGTGACAGATTAATAAAAGAGGAGGTGTAACGCAAGACCTGCGTGTCATGCTACATCAGTCATTGAAAGTAGGCATTCAGGTACAGCAGGCAGTAAAGAAGGCAAATGGCATGATTGCCTTCATAGCGAGGGGATTTGAGAATAGGAGCAGGGAGGTCTTACTGCAGTTGTACAGGGCCTTGGTGAGACCACACCTTGAGTATTGTGTGCAGTTTTGGTCTCCAAATCTGAGGAAGGACATTCTTGCTATAGAGGGAGTGCAGCGAAGGTTCACCAGACTGATTCCCCGGATGCCAGGACTGACATATGAAGAAAGATTGGATCGACTAGGCTTATATTCACTGGAATTTAGAAGAATGAGAGGGGATCTCATAAAAACATATAAAATTCTGATGGGATTGGACAGGTTAGATGCGGGAAGAATGTCCCTGATGTTGGGGAAGTCCAGAACCAGGGGACACAGTATAAGGATAAGGGGTAAGCCATTTAAGACCGAGATGAGGAGAAAATTCTTCACTCAGAGAATTGTGAACCTGTGGAATTCTCTACCACATAAAGTTGTTGAGGCCAGTTTGTTAGATATATTCAAAAGGGAATTAGATGTGGCCCTTACGGCTAAAGGGATCAAGGGGAATGGAGACAAAGCAGGAATGCGGTACTGAAGTTGCATGATCAGCCATGATCTTATTGAATGGTGGTGCAGGCTCGAAGGGCCGAATGGCTTACACTGGCACATACTTTCATGATTCTATGTTTCAATGCCATGGCCGCAGCAATATTAAATATTTGGTAACCACAGCTATGACCCTGGTCCGGGTATAGGGAACGTACTGATGCCTGGGCTTCCAGTGACCCAGCATCTCTAAAAGGTCTCCCGAGATATTGCCACTTAAAAATGATTGGTAACTGACAAAGAATTGGGTCGAAGTCAAAACATCTCAATATCAAAGAAATTTCAGCGCTAACATCTGTCTTTACCTGGGGCATTATAGCGGGAAGGTTCTCCTGGAAAAGAGCAAATAACATTTGAATTAAGATTAAACAGGAAGGTGATTTTTGGACCCACACGGGATGAAAGAATAGTTGGAGAATACGCAAAATAATTTCCAAAACAAAACTGTACAACACAAACAACTAATGCTCGCTTGTTAGAACTGCTGAGCACCAGGAAATAATATTTGCGGAACAGGCTCAAGGGTGCAGAATGCCCTACTCATGTTCCAATGTGAAGCTCAATCGCCGGTAGTCTGGAAAAATTGCAAGAGACCAATGTGACCATGATTGATTCTGATCGAAGGCGCGAACCCGAGGCAACAGATCACACCTCTCTCATTTATTAGATTCTCTCACTGATCCAACCCTGGGCCAGTGGTCAATGACATCGCTCCTGAAATTTTGCTGAGCTACCACTGAACTCTTGCTGTAATTGTGGAGGGAGACTGGCAGAAATCTCAGAGAATCAGCATAACCAGTCATTTGGTCCTCACCTGAGTGTAAATTGAAAGTACTGTCCAGTTTATAACAACTAATAGCACAAATGTAATTTATGCCCGGCCAAAGGTAAGTTTACAGTAGATTATCACTTCTCAGTACAATGCCAGATCTCAGGGTGGATACCGCGTCCATGTACACAGTCCAGCTGACCTTGTGTGTTGTCATGATGTCAGCTCATTTCAATGATGTGTGTACACGCCTATGCACACTGGCCCGGGTATAGGGATCATATTGCTGCCTGGGCTTCCAGTGAGCCAGCAGCTCTTCAAGGACTCCCGAGCTACTGTCACATCAAAATGATTGGCCACACTGGGAAAAAGGTGTGGAGGTCAAAACATGCGGAAATCAGAGACATCAAACTCTGACTAACACGTTAATTTACCTGGTGGTTTGTAGGGGTTATGTTCTGCTGGAACAGAAGGAATGAGATTTTAATCAAAATGAAACAGGAAGAAGATTGTTGGACACAAACATGTTTAAAGAACAGATGGGAAAGACACAAAATAATTACATTCTCACATCTGTACAATCCAAGCCGCTAATGCTCGCTCGTTACGACTTCCAAAACATTGAGCAACAGAAAGTAGAAAGGTAGAAAATGCTCTAGTCTTATTCCTATGTGGAACTCAATAGCTGGTAGTCTGGATAAATGGCAAAAGACCAATGTGACCCATGATTGATTGTGATCGAATGAGCGAACCAGAAGCAACAGATCACACCTCTCTCATTTATTAGATTCTCTCACTAATCCAATCCTGGGCCAGTGGTCAATGGCACCATTCTGCTGAGCCACCACTTACCTGCTGCAATTGTGGAGGGAGACTGGCAGAAATCCCAGAGAATCAGCGTAACCCGTCATTTGGTCCTCGCCTGAATGTAAATTGTAAGCACTATCCTGCTTATGACAGCAATTACGACAAATGTAATTCATGCTCTGCCAAGAGTCATCTTACGGTAGATTACAGTAGATTATGGTAAAGCCCATTTGGCCTTGTGTGATGTCATGAGGTCTGCTCATTTAAATAATCCGTGTCCACGTCAATGCACATTGCTCAATCGTATTGATCCCTGGGGATCCAGTGACCCAGCAGCTCTTAAAGTGCTACTGAGATATTGTCACTTAAAAATAGTTGGGCGTACGGGGAAGAGTAGGTATAAGTCAAAATGTCTCAAAATCAAAGATATTTAAACTCTAAAAATCACTTTTTTAACCCGATTGACTGTAGTAGTGAGGTTCTTTTGGAAATGAAGATTTACAATTTGAATTAACTTTGAATCGAAGTAGATTATTGACGAGGCACTTAATAAAAGGAGAATTGGGAAAGTCACTAACTAATGTCCTACACATAGCTGTACAATACAAGCAACTAATGGTCACTCGTTAGAACTGCCAAAACAGAGCGCTACAGAAAGTAAAGTGAGCGGAACAGGTTCGAGGGGCTGAATGCCCTTCTCTTGTTCCTTTGTGAAGTACAATGGCTGGTAGTTTCCATACCCGATGGACACCAATCCTATAGAGGCAGATCTCAGGGTTTAAACCTTGACCATGTGCACAGTCCCGCCTACTGTGTGTGATGTCATGGTCGCAGCGATATTAAATATTTGGTGACCACACATGTGCCCCTGGCCCGGGTATAGGGAGCGTACTGACTGTTTGTTAACTCCTCTTTGGCAAGACTGAGTAGTTGCTGTTTCTTTGCTCGATTGTGTGCACTGAGTGCTGTCAGCTCTGCTTGACATGACTGGGTTTCCAGTGACCCAGCATCTCTTCAAAGTCTCCCGAGATATTGCCACTTAAAAATTATTGGCAACTGGCAAAAATTTGGATCGAATTCAAAACATCTCAATATGAAGGAAATTGCAGCACTAACATGTGTCTTTACCTGGGGGATTATACTGGGAAGGTTCTCCTGGAAAAGAGGAAATAACATTGAATTAAGATTAACCAGGAAGGTGATTGTTGCACACACACGGTATGAAAGAACAGATGGAGAATAGACAAAATAATTTCCAAAACAAAACGGTACAACACACACAACTAATGCTCGCTTGTTAGAACTGCTAGAGCACCAAGAAATAATATTTGCGGAACAGACTCGAGGGTGCAGAATGTCCTACTCTTGTTCCTATCTGAAGCTCAATCACCGATAGTCTGGATAAATGGCAAGAGACCAATCTGACCCATGATTGATTCTGATCGAAGGAGTGAACCAGAGGCAACAGATCACACCTCTCTCATTTATTCGATTCTCTCACTGATCCGATGCTGGGCCAGTGGTCAATGACATCGGTCCTGAAATTCTGCTGAGCCATCACTGAACTCCTGCTGTAATTGTGGAGGGAGACTGACAGAAATCCCAGAGAATCAGCGTAACCAGTCATTTGGTCCGCACCTGGGTATAAATTGTAAGTACTGTCCAGTTTATAACCACGAATACCACAAATGGAATTCATGCCCGGCCAAGGGTCAGCTTACGGTACATTATCACTGCTCAGTACAATGCCAGATCTCAGGGTGGAAACTGCATCCATGTACATAGTCCAGCTGATCCTGTGTGTTGTCTTGATGTCAGCTCATTTCAGTGATGTGTGTACACACCTATGCACACTGGCCCGGGTATAGGGATCATATTGCTGCCTGGGCTTCCAGTGAGCCAACAGCTCTTCAAGGACTCCCGAGCTACTCTCACCTCAAAATGATTGGCCACACTGGGAAAAATATATGGCGGTCAAAACGTGCAGAAATCAACGTCATAAAACTCTGAGTAACGCTTTACTTTATCTGGTACATTGTAGTGGGTAGGTTCTGCTGGAACAGAAGGAATAACATTTCAAATAACATTAAAGATGTAGGAGATTGTTGGAGTCACGTTTGAAGAACAGATGGGAAAACACTAAATCATTACATTCTCAAGACTGTACAATCCAAACCGTTAATGCTCGCTCATTCTGACTACCACAACATTGAGCAACAGAAAGTAATGCGTATGGAGCAAGCTCGGGGGTTTGAATAACCTAGTCTTGTTCCTCTAGGAAGTATAATGGTTGGCTTTCGAGAAACCATATAGACACCAATCTGACCCATGATTTCATTCTGATCAAAGCAGAGAATGAAACATGCAAATCACACCTCAGCAATTTCTTAGAATCATTCACTGATCCAATTCTGCGACAGTGGTAAATCACACCTCACGCATTTCTTAGAATCATTCACTGATTCAATCCTGGGACAGTGATAAATGCCCCTCAAATTCCGCTGGAGTTCTTTGAAGATGTAACGAGCAGGGTGGATAAGGGCGAACCAGTGGATGAGGTGTATTTGGATTTGAAGAAGGCATTCGATAAGGTGCCACATAAGAGGTTACTGCACAAAATAAAAGCTCACGGGGTTGGGGGTAATATATTACCTTGGACAGAGGTTTTGCTAACTGACAGAGAACAGACAGTCAGGATAAATGGATTATTTCCCCGTTGGCAAACACTTACTAGTGGGGTGCCGCAGGGATCGGTGCTGGGGCCTCAACTATTTACAATCTATATTAATGACTTGAATGAAGGGACCAAGTGTAATATAGCCACATTTGCTGATGATACAAAGATGGGTGGGAAAGCAAATTTTGTGGGGGACACAAAATATCTGCAAAGGGATATAGACAGGCTAAGTGAGTGGGCAAAAAATTGGCAGATGTAGTATAATGTGGAAAATTGCGAGGTTATCCATTTTAGCAGAAATAATAGAAAAGCAAATTACAATTTAAATGGGGAAAAATTGCAAAGTGCTACAGTACAGAGAGACCTGGGGGTCCTTGTGCATGAAACACAAAACGTTAGGATGCAAGCACAGCAAGTAATCGGGAAGGCAAATGGAATTTTGGCCTTTATTGCAAGGGGGATGGAGCATAAAAGCAGAGCAGTCTTGCTACAACTGTAGAGGATATTGTTCAGGCCACACCTAGAGTGCTGCGTGCAGTTTTGATCTCCCCATTTAAGGAGGGATATACTTGCATTGGCGGCAATTCAGAGAAGGTTCACTCGGTTGATTCTAGAGATGAGGGGTTTGACATGACGATAGGTTAAGTAGGTTGGGCCTATACACATTGGAGTTCAGCAGGATGAAAGGTGATCTTATGGAAACATATAAGACAATGAAGGGGCTCGACAAGGTGGATGCAGAGAGGATATTTCCACTCATTGGGGAAACTAAAACTAGGGGACATAGTCTCAGAACAAGGGACGGCCAATTTAAAACTGAATTGTGGAGAAATTTCTGCTCCCTGAGCGTTTAACATCGATGGAATTCTGTGCCCAGAGAGCTGTCGAGGCTGGGTCATTGAATATATTTAAGCTGGAGATAGACAGATTTTTGAGCGATAAGGGGAGTAAAGGGTTATGGGGAGCGGGCAGGGAAGTAGAGCTGAGTCCATGATCAGATCAGCAATGATCTTATTGAATGGCGGGTTAGGCTTGAGGGGCCAGGTGGCCTATTCCTGTTCCTATTTCGTAAGTTCTTATGTTTTAGAACCAAACGTAACAAATCACACCTCACGCATTTCTCAGAATCATTCACTGATCCACTCCTGGGACAGAGGTCAATGATCGGCTCTGAAATGGCGCTGTGCCATCACTCATCCTCTGCTGTAATTTTGGAGGAAGAATGGCAGAATTTCCAGAGTAACGGCATAAACAGTCATATGGTTTTCTCCTGAGTGTAAAATGTAAGTCACTGCCCAGTGTGTAACAGCCACTACAGCAAATATAATGAATGGTGTTATGGATCAGCGGGCAGTAGATCAGCCGCTCTCAGGACTGAGCCAGATCTCAACCGGCAAACCCCGCCCATTTGGCCTTGTGTGATGTCATGAGGTCTGCTCATTTAAATAATCCGTGTCCACGCTGATGCACACTGCTCCATCGTATTGATCCCTGGGGATCCAGTGACCCAGCAGCTCTTAAAGGGCTCCTGAGATACTGCCACTTAAATATAGTTGGACATATGGGAAAGAGTGGATAGAAGTCAAAATGTCCCGAAACCAATGCCATTCAAATTCCGACTGTCACTTTGTTTAACCTGATGGATTCAAATCGTGAGGTTCTTCTTGAAAAGGAGAATTAAATTTGAACTAACGTTGAAATGAATCAGATTGTTTACGAGACACTTATTTAATGAAGAAATGGGAAAGTCACCAACTAATTTCCTACACATAGTTTTACAATATAAACAGCGAATGGTCTCTCGTTAGAACTGCCAAAACTGAGAGCTACATAAAGTAAAGTGAGCGGAACAGGATCGAGGAGCTGAATGCCCTTCTCGTGTTCCTTTGTGAAGTACAATGGCTGGTAGTTTCCATACCAGATGGACACCAATCCTATTGAGGTAGATCTCAGGGTTTGCACCTTGACCATGTGCACAGTTCCGCTGACTGTGTGTGATGTCATGACCGCAGCGATATTAAATATTTGGTGACCACACCTATGCCCCTGGCCCGGGTATAGGGAGCGTACTGATGCCTGGGCTTCCGGTGACCCAGCATCTCGTAAAGGTCTCCCGAGTTATGGCCACTTAAAAATGATTGGCAACTGGGGAAGATTTGGGTCAAAGTCAAACGTCTCAATATCAAAGAAATTCCAGTGCTAACATGTGTCTTTACCTGGGGGATTATAGTGGGAAGGTTCTCCTGCAAAAGAAGAAATAACATTTGAATGAAGATTAAACAGGAAAGTGATTGTTGGACACACACGGGATGAAAGAACAGATGGAGAATACGCAAAATAATTTCCAAAACAAAACTACAACACACACAACTAATGCTCACTTGTTAGAATTGCTAGAGCACCAAGAAATAATATTTGTGGAACAGGTTCGAGTGTGCAGAATGCCCTACTCTTGTTCCTATGTGAAGCTCAATCGCCGGTAGTCTGGATAAATGGCAAGAGACCAATCTGACCCATGATTGATTCTGATCGAAGGAGCGAACCAGAGGCAACAGATCACACCTCTCTCATTCATTTGATTCTCTCACTGATCCAATCCTGGACCCGTGGTCAATGACATCGGCCCTGAAATTCTGCTGAGCCACCACTGAACTCCTGCCGTAATTGTGGAGGGAGATTGGCAGAAATCCCAGAGAATCAGCGTAACCAGTCATTTGGTCCTCACCCGAGTGTAAATTGTAAGTACTGTACAGTTTATAACAACTAATACCACAAATGTAATTCATGCTCTGCCAAGCTTGAGCTTATGGCAAATTTATCACTTCTCAGTACAATGCCAGATCTCAGGATGTAAACCGCGTCCGTGTACACAGTCGAGCTGACCTTGTGTGTTGTCATGATGTCAGCTCATTTCAATGTAATGTGTGCACGCCTATGCCGCTGGCCCAGGTATAGGATCATATTGCTGCCTGGGCTTCCAGTGAGCCAGCAGCTCTTCAAGGACTCTCGAACTACTGTCACATCAAAATGCTTGGCCATACTGGGAAACAGGTGTGGAGGACAAAACGTGCAGAAATCAACGTCATCAAACTCTAACTGACACGTTACTTTACCTGGTACATTGTAGTGGGTAGGTTCTGCTGGAACAGAAGGAATAACATTTCAATTAACATTCAACAGGAACTAGATTGTTCGAACCACGTGTTTGAAGAACAGATGGGAAAGACACTGAATCTTGACATTCTCAAATCTGTACAATCCGAATGCTCGCTCGGTCCGACTACCACAACATTGAGCAACAGAAAGTAAAGCGTGTGGATCAGGCTCCAGAGTTTGAATGACCTACTCATGTTCCTCTAGGAAGTACAATGGCTGGCTTTCTCGAGACCATACAGACACCAATCTGACCCATGATTTCATTCTGATCGAAGCACAGAATGAAACATGCTAAAATACAGCTCGCTCATTTTTTAGAATCATTCACTGATCCACTCCAGCGTAACGGCATAAACAGCCATATGGTCTTCTCCTGAGAGTAAAATATAATTCACTGTCCAGTTTATAACAGCCACTACAGCAAATATAATGAATGGTGTTAAGGATCAGCGGGCGGTGGATCAGCTCTCAGGACTGAGCCAGATCTCAGCCTGCAAACCCCGCCCATTTGACCTAGTGTGATGTCATGAAGTCTGCTCCGGGTTTAGACATGTTCGATGCAGGAAGAATGTTCCCAATGTTGGGGAAGTCCAGAACCAAGGGTCACAGTTTAAGGATAAGGGGTAAGCCATTTAGGACCGAGATGAGGAGAAACTTCTTCACCCAGAGAGTGGTGAACCTGTGGAATTCTCCGCCACAGAAAGTTGTTGAAGCCAATTCACTAAATATATTCAAAAAGGAGTTAGATATAGTCCTTACTACTCGGGGGATCAAGGGGTATGGCGAGAAAGCAGGAATGGGGTACTGAGGTTGCATGTTCAGCCATGAACTCATTGAATGGCGGTGCATGCTCGAAGGACCGAATGGCCTATCATGCACCTATTTTCTATGTTTCTATGCTCATTTAAATAATCCGTGTCTACGCCGATGCATACTACTCGATCGTATTGATCCCTGGGGATCCCGTGATCCAGCAGCTCTTAAAGGAATCCCGAGGTACTGTAACTTAAACATAGTTGGCCGTATGGGGAAGAGTAGGTCCAAGTCAAAATGTCACAAAATCAAAGATATTTAAATTCTGAAAATCACTTTTTTTAACCTGATGGATTGTAGTCGTTAGGTTCTTCTGGAAAATGAGAATTAAAATTTGAATTAATTTTGAATGGAAGTAGATTGTTGACTAGTCAATTATTTGAACAAGAAATGGGAAAATCACTAGCTAATGTCCTACACATAGCTGTGCAATACAAGCAACTAATGGTCGCTCGTTAGAACTGCCAAAACTGAGAGCTACAGAAAGTAAAGTGAGCGGAACAGGTTCGAGGGGCTGAATGCCCTTCTCTTGTTCCTTTGTGAAGTACAATGGCTGGTAGTTTCCATACCCGATGGACACCAATCCTATAGAGGCAGATCTCAGGGTTTAAACCTTGACCATGTGCACAGTCCCGCCTACTGTGTGTGATGTCATGGCCGCAGCGATATTAAATATTTGGTGACCACACCAATGCCCCTGGCCCGGGTATAGGGGGCGTACTGACTGTTTGTTAACTCCTCTTTGGCAAGTCTGAGAAGTTGCTGTTGCTTTGCTCGATTGTGTGCACTGAGGGTTGTCAGCTCAGCTTGACATGACTGGGTTTCTAGAGACCCAGCGTCTCTTCAAAGTCTCCCGAGATATTGTCACTTAAACATGATTGGCAACTAGCGAAGATTTGGATGGAATTCAAACCGTCTCAATATCGAAGAAATTCCAGCACTAACATGTGTCTTTACCTGGGGGATTATAGTGGGAAGGTTCTCCTGGAAAAGAAGAAATAACATTTGAATTAAGATTAAACAGGAAGCTGATTGTTGGACATATACGGGATGAAATTACAGATGGAAAATACACAAAATAATTTCCAAAACAAAACTGTACAACACACACAACTAATGCTCGCTTGTTAGAACTGCTGGAGCACCAAGAAATGACATTTGCTGAACAGACTTGAGCATGCAGAATGCCCTACTCTTGTTCCTATGTGAAGCTCAATCGCCGGTAGTCTGGATAAATGGCAAGAGGCTAATGTGACCATGATTGATTCTGATCGAAGGAACGAACCAGAGGCAACAGATCACACCTCCCTCATTTATTAGATTCTTTCACTGATTCGATCCTGGGCCAGTGGTCAGTGACATCGGTCCTGAAATTCTGCTGAGCCAGCACTGAACTGCTACCGTAATTGCGGAGTGATCCAGGCAGAAATCCCAGAGAATCAGCGTAACCCGTCATTTGGTCCTCACCCGAGTGTAAATTGTAAGTCCTGTCCAGTTTATAACAACTAATATCACAAATGTAATTCATGCCCGGCCAAGGGTGAGCTTACGGTAGATTATCACTTCTCAGTACAATGCCAGATCTCAGGGTGTAAACCTCATCCATGTACACAGTCCAGCTGACCTTGTGTGTTGTCATGATGTCAGCTCATTTCAATGATGTGTGTACACGCCTATGGACACTGGCCCAGGTATAGGGATCATATTGCTGCCTGGGCTTCCAGTGAGCCAGCAGCTCTTCAAGGACTCCCGAGCTACTGTCACATCAGAATGATTGGCCACACTAGGAAAAAGGTGTGGAGGTCAAAACGTGCGGAAATCAGAGACATCAAACTCTGACTAACACGTTACTTTACCTGGTACATTGTAGTGGGTAGGTTCTGCTGGAACAGAAGGAATAACATTTCGATTAACATTAAACAGGAAGGAGATTGTTGGAGTCACATGTTTGAAGAACTGTTGGGAAATACACTCAATAATTACATCGTCAAATCTGTACAACCCATGGAAACATAGAAAATAGGTGCAGGAGTAGGCCATTCGGTCCTTCGAGCCTGCACCACCATTCAATAAGATCATGGCTGATCATTCCCTCCGTACCCCTTTCCTGCTTTCTCTCCATACCTCTTGATCCCTTTAGCCATAAGTGCCATATCTAATTCCCTCTTGAATATATCCAATGAACTGGCATCAACAACTCTCTGCGGTAGAGAATTTCACAGGTTAACAACTCTCTAAGTGAAGAAGTTTCTGCTCATCTCGGTCCTAAATGGCTTACCCCTTATCCCTTATCCTTAGACTGGTTCTGGACTTCCCCAACATCAGCAAAATTCTTCGTGCATCTACCCTGTTCAGTCCCTTCAGTTTTTTTATGTTTCTATGAGATCCCCTCTCATTGTTCTAAACTCCAGTGAATACAGGCCCAGTCGATCCAGTCTCTCCTCATATGTCAGTCCTGCCATCCCAGGAATCAGCATGGTGAACCATTGCTGCACTCCCTCAATAGCAAGAATGTCCTTCCTCACATTAGGAGACAAAACTGAACTCAATATTCCAAGTGAGGCTGGGAGGAGTTAAACGAACATGGCAGGGGGATGGGAACCTATGCAGGGAGACAGAAGGGAATAACATGGAGACAGAAGCAAAAAATAGAAAGGATAAGAGTAAAAATGGAAGGCAGAGAAACCCAAGGCAAAAAACAAAAAGGGCCACTTTACAGCAGAATTCTAAAGGGTCAAAGTGTTAAAAAGACAAGCCGGAAAGGCTCTGTGCCTCAATGCGAGGAGTATTCGGAATAAGGTGGACGAATTAACTGCACAGATAGCAGTTAACGGGTATGATGTGATTGGCATCACAGAGACATGGCTCCAGGGTGACTCAACACTCAACATCCACGGGTATTCAACATTTAGGAAGGATAGACAGAGAGGAAAAGGAGGCGGAGTGGCATTGCTGGTTAAAGAGGAAATTAATGCAATAGTAAGGAAAGACATTGGCTTGGATGATGTGGAATCGGTATGGGTGGAGCGCGGAATACCAAAGGGCAGAAAACGCTAGTGGGAGTTGTGCACAGACCACCAAACAGAGGTTGGGGACAGCATCAAACAAGAAATTATGGATGTGTGCAATAAAGGTACAGCAGTTATATGGGCGACTTTAATTTACATATAGATTGGGCTAACCAAACTGGCAGCAATGCGGTGGAGGAGGATTTCCTACAGTGTATTAGAGATGGTTTTCTTGACCAATATGTCGAGGAACCAACTAATGAGCTGGCCATCCTAGACTGGGTGATGTGTAACGAGAAGGGACTAATTAGCAATCTTGTTGTGCGAGGCCCCTTGGGGAAGAGTGACCATAATATGGTAAAATTCTTTATTAAGATGGAGAGTGACACAGTTATTTCAGAAACTAGGATCCTAGCCTTAAGGAAAACTAACTTCGACAGCATGAGGCGCGAATTGGCTAGAATAGACTGGCAAATGTTACTTAAAGGGTTGACGGTGGATAGGCAATGGCAAACATTTATAGATCACATGGATGAACTTCAACAGTTGTACATCCCTGTCTGGAGTAAAAATAAAACAGGGAAGTTGGCTCAACCGTGGCTAACAAGGGAAATTAAGGATAGTGTTAGATCCAAGGAAGTGGCATATAAATTGGCCAGAAAAAGCAGCAAATCTGAGAACTGGGAGAAATTTAGAATTCAGCAGAGGAGGACAAAGGGTTTAATTAGGAGGGGGAAAATAGAGTACGAGAGGAAGCTTGCCGGGAACATATAAACTGACTGCAAAAGCTTTTATAGATATGTGAAGAGAAAAAGATTAGTGAAGACGAAAGTAGGTCCCTTGCAGTCGGACTCAGGTGAATTAATAATGGGAACAAAGAAATGGCAGACCAATTGTACAAATACTTTGGTTCTGTCTTCACGAAGGAAGATACAAATAACCTTCCAGATGTACTAGGGGACCGAGGGTCTAGTGAGAAGGAGGAACTGATGGATATCCTTATTAGGCGGGAAATTGTGTTGGGGAAATTGATGGGATTGAAGGCTGATAAATCCCCGGGACCTGATTGTCTGCATCCCAGAGTACTTAAGGAGGTGGCCTTAGAAATAATGGATGCATTGGTGATCATTTTCCAACAGTCTATCGACTCTGGATCAGTTCCTATGGACTGGACGGTAAGCTAGTGTAACACCACTTTTTAAGAAAGGAGGGAGAGAGAAAACGGGTAATTATAGACCGGTTAGTCTGACATCAGTAGTGGGGAAAATGTTGGAGTCAATTATTAAGGATGAAATAGCAGCGCATTTGGAGAGCAGTGACAGGATCAGTCCAAGTCAGCACAGATTTGTGAAAGGGAAATCATGCTTGACAAATCTTCTGGAATTTTTTGAGGATGTAACTCGTAGAGTGGACAAGGGAGAACCAATGGATGTAGTGTATTTGGACTTTGAAAAGGCATTTGACAAGGTCCCACATAAGAGATTGGTATGCAAAATCAAAGCACATTGTATTAAGGGTAATGTACTGGCGTGGATAGAGAATTGGTTGGCAGACAGGAAGCAAAGAGTCGGGATAAATGGGTCCTTTTCGGAATGGGAGGCAGTGACTAGTGGAGTGCCACAGCTCTTTACATTATACATTAATGATTTGGATAAGGGAATTGAGTGTAATATCTCCAAGTTTGCAGATGACACTAAACTGGATGGTGGTGTGAGCTGTGAGGAGGATGCTAAGAGGCTGAAGGGTGATTTGGACAGGTTGGGTGAGTGGGAAAATGCATGGCAGATGCAGTATAATGTGGATAAATGTGAGGTTATCCACTTTGGTGGCAGAAACACGAGGGCAGAGCATTATCTGAATGGTGACAGATTATGAAAAGGGGAGGTGCAACGAAACCTAGGTGTCATGGTTCATCAGTCATTGAAAGTTGGCATGCAGGTGCAGCAGGTGGTGAAGAAGGCAAATAGCATGTTGGCCTTCATAAAAGGGGATTTGAGTATAGGAGCAGGGAGGTCTTACTGCTATTGTACAGGGCCTTGGTGAGGCCTCACCTGGAATAGTGTTCAGTTTTGGTTTCCTAATCTGAGGAAGGATGTTCTTGCTATTGTGGGGGTGCAGCGAAGGTTCACCATACTGATTCCAGGGATGGCTGGACTGACATATGGGGAGAGACTGGATCAACTGGGCCTTTATACACTGGAGTTTAGAAGGATGAGAGGGATCTCATAGAAACGTATAAGATTCTGATGGGACAGGTTAGATGCGGGAAGAATGTTCCCAATGTTGGGGAAGTCCAGAAGCAGGGGACACAGTCTTAGAATAAGCAGTTGGCCATTTAGGACTGAGATGAGGAGGAACTTCTTCATTCAGAGAGTTGTTAACCTGTGGAATTCCCTGCCGCAGAGAGTCGTTGATGCCAGTTCATTGGATATATTCAAGAGGGAGTTAGATATAGCCCTTACGGCTAAGGGGATCAAGGGGTGTGGAGAGAAAGCGGGAAAGGGGTACTGAGGTGAATGATTAGCCATGATCATATTGAATGGTGGTGCAGGCACGAAGGGCCAAATGGCCTACCCCTGCACCTATTTTCTATGTTTCTATGTTTCACCAATACCATGTACAATTGCAGTACGACCTCCCTGCTCCTATATTCAAAGTTCCTAGCTATGAAGGCCAACATGCCATTTGTCTTCTTCACCACCTGCTGTACCTGCATGCCAACTTTCAATGACTGATGTACCATGGCACCCAGGTCTCGTTGCACCTCCCCTTTTCCTAATCTGCCGCCATTCAGATAATATTCTGCCCTCGTGTTTTTGCCACCAAAGTGGATAACCTCACATTTATCCACATTATACTACAGCTGCCATGCATTTGCCCACTCAACTAACCTGTCCAAGTCACCCTGCAGCCTCTTCGCATCCTCCTCGCTGCTCACACCGATAATGCTCGCTCGTTCCAACTGCCACAACATTGAGCAACAGAAAGTAAAGCGTGTGGATCAGGCTCAAGTGTTTGAAAGACTTATTCTTGTTCCTCTCGGAAGTTTTCTCAAGACCATATAGACACCAATCTGACCCATGATTTCATTCTGATCGAAGCAGTGAACAAAACATGCTAAATCATACCTCACTCATTTTTAGAATCACTCAGTGATCCACTCCAGCTTAATGGCATGAACAGCAATATGGTCATCTCGTGAGTGTGAAATGTAAGTCACTGCTCAGTGTATAACAGCCACTACAGCAAATATAATGAATGGTGCTAAGAATCAGCGGGCGGTGGATCAGCCGCTCTCAGGACTGAGCCAGATCCCAGCCTGCAAACCCCACTCATTGGCCTTGTGTGATGTCATGATATCTGCTCATTTAAATAATGCATGTCCACGCCGATGCACACTGCTCGAACGTATTGATCCCTGGGGATCCAGTGACCCAGCAGATCTTAAAGGGATCCTGAGATACTGCCACTTAAATAGAGTTGGCTGTATAGGGAAGAGTTGGTAGAAGTCAAAATGTCTCAAAATCAAAGATATTTAAACTCTGAAAATCACTTTTTTAACCTGATGGACAGTAGTAGTGAGGTTGTTCTGGAAAAGGAGAATTAAAATTTGAATTAACTTTGAATGGAAGTCTGTAACTCATCATCTTCATAGGTGGTCCCTCGAAGTGAGGATGACTTGCTTCCATGCCAAAAAGGGATGAGTTCACAGATGTTTCAATGAAGGTCCTAATATTCCAGATTCTGAACTAAATCCTGAAGGGTGGAAGATGCCTGTGTTGGACTTTTTTTAACGTGTGGTGGCCGTTGCACACCAGCCACCACACGGGCTTGACAGAGCTAGGTCTTGGTCCAGTGGCAAGGGTTAACCAAGACGACTGGAGACCAGCTCTGCTGCACGGACCTAGTGCACACACATATCGCAGTGTGGGCTGGGCTGTGCTGCCCCTGGCCCCACGCTTCTTCTAAGTCCCAAACTCACGCCTCTCCTGGGCCCCGTCACTTCCCACTACAAAATCTTCCCACTCCTTCGCCCCTCCTGCTGTGCCTGCCCGCACTGCATTCAGCGACCTGGCTTCGCAGCCCTCGCCCTCCTGCAGCAGCATGCGCTGCTCCCTGCAGTGGTATGCTGCCACACGCTGCTCCCTCCAATGGCCCTGGCCTGCTGAGCAACATGCGGCGGCTCAGCCTGGAAATCTGCATGGTCCCAGCCTGCAAGACCATCAGCAGGCCAGGGCTATTAGAGGGAGCAGCGTGCAGCGGCCCAACCCGGAAATCTCTAACTAATTTCCTACACATAGCTGTACAACACAAGCAACTAATGGTCACTCGTTAGAACTGCCAAAACAGAGAGCTACAGAGAGTAAAGTGAGCGGAACAGGTTCGAGGGGCTGAATGCCCTTCTCTTGTTCCTTTGTGAATTACAATGGCTGGTAGTTTCCATACCCGATGGACACCAATCCTATAGAGGCAGATCTCAGGGCTTAGACCTTGACCATGTGCACAGTCCCGATGACTGTGTGCGGCAGTCGGAGGAGCAGTGGCTGGAGGAGGAACTGCGGCAGCCTATAAAGGCCCAGCAGGAGTCCGGGAGTCGGCGGCAGTCGGAAGAGCAGCGGACGGAGGAGGAGCAGCAGCCTATAAAGGCCCAGCAGGAGTCCGGGGATCAGTGGCAGTCAGAGGAGCAGCGGCCGGAGGAGGAGCAGCAGCGAGCTGCAGCAGGGTCAAAAGTAAGAAAGAAATAAAAAGTAATCGAAGGGTGACGTCACAGCCAAGGGGGTAAGTGATTGGCTGGTTGAGTGGTGAGTAGTTTTCTTTTTCTTTATCTTTTTTCTTGTTCTTAGCAGTAAGAAACCTTTGGCATTGTTGCCAAATTAAGTAATTTAAGGGTTATGTCATGGTTTGAGAGCCCAGACCCGTGTCATGCTCCTCCTGTGCTATGTGGGAAGTCAGGGACGCTTCCGGTGTCCCTGAAGACTACATGTGCAGGAAGTGTGTCCTGCTGCAGACCGCATTGCGGCACTGGAGCTGCGCATGGATTCACTCTGGAGCATTCGTGATACTGAGGATGTCGTGAATAGCACGTTTAGTGAGTTGGTCACACCGCAGGTAAAGGTTACACAGGCATATAAGGAGTGGGTGACCATCAGGAAAAGCAGTGGAAGGAAGGCAGTGCAGGGGTCCCTTACAGGCATATCCCTCCAAAACAGATACACCACCTTGGGTACTGTTGGGGGAGATGACTCATCAGGGGAAGGCAGCAGCAGCCAAGTCCATGGCACCAGGGGTGGCTCTGCTGCACAGGAGGGCAGGAGTAAGAGTGGGGGAACTAGAGTGATAGGGGATTCTATTGTAAGGGGAATTGATAGGCGTTTCTGCGAACGGCAATTAGACTCCAGGATGGTATGTTGCCTCCCTGGTGCAAGGGTCAAGGATGTCTCGGAGCGGCTATAGCTCATTCTGGAGGGGGCGGATGAACAGCCAGCTGTCGTGGTACATATAAGTACCAACAATATAGGTAAAAAAATGGGATGAGGCCCTACAAGCTGAATTTAGGGACCTAGGTGTTAAATTAAAAATAGGATCTCAAAGGTAGTAATCTCAGGATTGCTACCAGTGCCACGTGCTAGTCAGAGTAGGAATTGCAGGATAGCTCAGCTCGGCTTGAGGAATGGTGCAAGGGGAAGGGATTCAAATTCCTGGGACATTGGAACTGGTTCTGGTGGAGGTGGGACCAGTACAAAGCAGACTGGGCAGGACCGGAACCGATGTCCTAGGCGGAGTGTTGCTAGTGCCGTTGGGGATGCTTTAAACGAACAAGGCAGGGGGATAGGAATCTATGCAGGGAGGTAGAGGGAAGTAAAATGGGGTGGAAGCAAAAGGTAGGAAGGAGAGAAGCAAGAATGGAGGGCAGAGAAATCAAGGGCAAAAATCAAAAAGGGCCACATTACAACATAATTCTAAAAAGACAAAGAGTGTTAAAAAAACAAGCCTGAAGGCTCTGAGTCTCAATGCGAGGAGCATTCATAATAAGGTGGATGAATTAACTGCTGTTAACGGATATTGGGATATTGGGTACTTGGGATTACGGAGACATGGCTCCAAGGTAACCAAGGCTGGGAACTCAACATCCAGGGTATTCAATATTCAGGAAGGATAGACAGGAAGGAAAAGGAGGTGGGGTAGCATTACTGGTTAAAGAGGAGATTAACGCAATAGTAAGGAAGGATTTTAGTGTGGCTGATGTGGAGTCTATATGGGTAGAGCTGTGAAACACCAAAGGGCAGAAAACATTTGTGGGAGTAGTGTACAGACCACCAAACAGTAGTAGGGAGGTTGGTGATGGCAACAAACATGAAATTAAGGATGCGTGCAACAAGGGTAGAGCAGGTATCATGGATGACTTTAATCTGCATATTGATTGGGCTAACCAAACTGGTAGCAATACTATGGAGGTAGATTTCCTGGAGTTTATAAGGGATGGTTTTCTAGACTAATATGTCGAGGAACCAACTAGAGAGCAGGCCATCCTAGACTGGGTGTTGTGTAACGAGAGAGGAATCATTAGCAATCTGGTCGTGCGGGGCCTCTTGGGGACGAGTGACCATAATATGGTAGATTTCTTCATTAAGATGGAGAGTGACACAGTTAATTCAGAGACTAGGGTCCTGAACTTAAATAAAGGAAACTTCGATGGTATGAGACGTGAATTGGCTAGGATAGACTGGAGAATTATACTTAATGGGCTGAGGGTGGATAGGCAATGGAGACATTTAAATATCACATGGATGAACTACAACAATTGTACATCCCTGTGTGGCGTAAGAAGAAAAAAAGGGAAGGTGGCTCAACCGTGGCTAACAAGGGAAATTAGGGAAAGTGTTAAATCCAAGGAAGAGGCATGTAATTTATAAATTGGCCAGAAAAAGCAGCAAACCTGAGGACTGGGAGAAATTTAACATTCAGCAGAGGAGTATAAGGGTTTAATTAGGAGGGGGAAAATAGAGCATGAGAGCAAGCTTGCAGGGAACATAAAAACTGACTGCAAAAGCTTCGATAGATATGTGAAGAGAAAAAGATTAGTGAAGACCAATGTAGGTCCCTTGCAGTCAGAATCAGAGGAATTCATAATGGGGAACAAAGAAATGGCAGACCAATTGAACAAATACTTTGGTTCTGTCTTCACTAAGGAATACATGAATAACCTCCCAAATATACTCGGGGACCGAGGGTCTAGCGAGAAGGAGGAACTGAGATAATTCCTTATTAGTCAGGAAATGGTGTTAGTGAAATTGAAGGGACTGAAGGCCGCTAAATCCCCAGAACCTGATAGTCTGCATCCCAAAGTATTAAGGAAGTTGCCCTAGAAATAGTGGATGCATTGGTAGTCATTTTCCAACATTCTATAGACTGTGGTTCAGTTCCTATGGATTAGAGGGTTACTGATGTAACCCCACTTTTAAAAAAAAAGAGGGAGAGAAAACAGGGAATTATAGACCAGTTAGCCTGACATCGGTAGTGGGGAAAATGTTGGAATCAATTATTAAAGATGTAATAGCAGCGCATTTGGGAAGCAGTGACAGGATCGGTCCAAGTCAGCATGGATTTATGAAAGGGACATCACGCTTGACAAATCTTCTAGAATTTTTTGAGGATGTAACTAGTAGAATTGATGTGGTGTATTTGGACATTCAAAACGCTTTTGACAAGGTCCCACACAAGAGATTGGTGTGCAAAATTAAGGCACATGGTATTGGGGGTAATGCATTGACATGGATAGAGAACTGGTTGGCAGACAGGAAGCAAAGAGTGGGAATAAACACATCCTTTTCAGAATCGCAGCCAGTGACTAGTGGGGTATTGCAGGGTTCAGTGCTGGGACCCCAGCTATTTACAATATACATTAATGATTTAGACGAAGGAATTGAATGTAATATCTCCAAGTTTGCAGATGACACTAAGCTGGGTGGCAGTGTGAGCTGCGAGGAGGATGCTAGGGGGCTGTAGGGGGACTTGGACAGGTTAGTTGAATGGGCAAATGCATGGCACATGCAGTATAATGTGGATAATTGTGAGGTTATCCACTTTGGTTGTAAAAACAGGAAGGCTGATTTTTTCTGAATGGTGACAGATTAGGAAAGGGGGAGGTGGATCGAGAGCTGGGTGTCATGGTACATCAGTCATTGAAGGTAGGCATTCAGGTACAGCAGGCAGTAAAGAAGGTAAATGGCATGATGGCCTTTATAGCAAGGGGATTTGAGTATAGGAGCAGGGAGGTCTTACTGCAGTTGTACAGGGCCTTGGTGAGACCAAACCTTGAGTATTGTGTGCAGTTTTGGCCTCCTAACCTGAGGAAGGACATTCTTGCTATAGATGGTGTGCAGAGAAGGTTCACCAGACTGATTCCCAGGATGCCAGGAATGACATATGAAGAAAGGCTGGATCGAATAGGCTTATATTCACTGGAATTTAGAAGAATGAGAGGGGATCTCATCGAAACATATACAATTCTGACGGGATTGGACAGGTTAGATGCGCGAAGAATGTTCCCGATGTCGGGGAAGTCCAGAACCAGGGGTCACAGTCTAAGGATAAGGGGTAAGCCATTTTAGACCGAGATGAGGAGAAACTTCTTCACTCAGAGAATTGTGAACCTGTGGAATTCTCTACCACCTAAAGTTGTTGAGGCCAGTTCGTTAGATATATTCAAAAGGGAGTTAGATGTGGCCCTTACGGCTAAAGGGATCAAGGGGTATGGAGAGAAAGCAGGAATGGGGTACTGAAGTTGCATGATCAGCAATGATCTTATTGAATGGTGGTGCAGGCTCGAAGGGCCGAATGGCTTACACCTGCACCTACTTTCTATGTTTCTATGTTTCAATGTCATGGCCGCAGCAATATTAAATATTTGGTAACCACAGCTATGCCCCTGGCCCGGGTATAGGGAGCGTAGTGATGCCTGGACTTCCAGTGACCCAGCCTCTTGTAAAGGTCTCCCGAGATATTGCCACTTAAAAATTATTGGTAATTAGCGAAGATTTTGATCAAAGTCAAAATGTCTCAATATCAAAGAAATGTCAGCGCTAACATGTGTCTTTACCTGGGGGATTATAGTGGGAAGGTTCTCCTGGAAAAGAAGAAATAACATTTGAATGCTGATTAAACAGGAAGGTGATTGCTGGACACACACGGAATGAAAGAACAGATGGAAACTACACAAAATAATTTCCAAAACAAAACTGTACAACACATACAACTAATGCTCGCTTGTTAGAACTGCTAGAGCAAATAATATTTGCGGAATAGACTCGAGGGTGCAGAATGCCCTACTCTTGTTCCTATGTGAAGCTCAATCGCCGGTAGTCTGGATAAATGACAAGAGACCAATCTGACCCATGATTGATTCTGATCGAAGGACCGAACCAGAGGCAACAGATCACATCTCTCTCATTTATTAGATTCTCTCACTGATCCAATCCTGGGCCAGTGGTCAATGACATCGGTCCTGAAATTCTGCTGAGCCACCACTGAACTCCTGCCGTAATTGTGGAGGGAGACTGGCAGAAATCCCAGAGAATCAGCGTAACCAGTCATTTGGTCCAACACGAGAGTAAATTGTAAGCACTGTCCAGTTTATAACAACTAATACCACAAATGTAATTCATGCTCTGCCAAGGCTCAGCTTACGGTAGATTATCACTGCTCAGTGCAATGCCAGATCTCAGGGTGTAAACCTCGTCTATGTACACAGTCCAGCTGACCTTGTGTGTTGTCATGATGTCAGCTCATTTCAATGATGTGTGTACATGCCTATGCACACTGCCCCGGGTACAGGAATCATATTGCTGCCTGGGCTTCCAGTCAGCCAGCAGCTCTTTAAGGACTCCCGAGCTACTGGCACATCAAAATGATTGGCCATACTGGGAAACAGGTGCGGAGGTCAAAATGTGCGGAAATCAGAAACATCAAATTTTCACAAACGCGTTTTCTTTACCTGGTGGTTTGTAGGGGGTATATTCTGCTGGAGCAGAAGGAATAACATTTCAATTAAAGTGAAGCAGGAAGAAGAGTGTTGGACACACACATGTTTAAAGAACAGATGGGAAAGACACAAAATAATTACATTCTTAAAGCTGCACAATCCAAGCCGCTAATGCTCGCTAGTTACGACTGCCAAAACATTCAGCAACAGAAAGTAACACACGTGTAGATCAAGCTCGAGGGTACAGAATGCCCTACTCTTGTTCCTATGTGGAGCTCAACAGCTGGTAGCCTTGAAAAATGGCAAAAGACCAATGTGACCATGATTGATTGCGATCGAAGGAGCGAACCAGAAGCAACAGATCACATCTTTCTCATTTATTAGATTCTCTCACTGATCCACTCCTGGGCTAGTGGTCAATTACAGCATTCTGCTGAGCCACCACTTACCTGCTGTAATTGTGGAGGGAGACTTGCAGAAATCCCAGAGAATCAGCGTAACCAGTGATTTTGTCTTCACCTGAATGTAAATTGTAAGCACTATCCTGCTTATGACAGCAATTACGACAAATGTAATTCATGCTCTGCTAAATGTCATTTTACGGTAGATTACGGTAGATTATGGTAAGGCCCATTTGGCCTTGGGTGATGTTTGAGGTCTGCTCATTCAAATAATCCGTGTCCACGTCAATGCACACTGCTCGATCGTATTAATCCCTGGGGATCCAGTGACCCAGCAGCTCTTAAAGTGCTACTGAAATATTTTCACTTAAAAATAGTTGGGCGTATGGGGAAGAGTAGGTATAAGTCAAAATGTCTCAAAATGAAAGACATTTAAACTCTAAAAATCACTTTTTTAACCGGATGGACTGTAGTAGTGAGGTTCTTCTGGAAAAGAAGATTTAAAATTTGAATTAACTTTGCATCGAAGTAGAAAATTGAAGTGGCAATAATAAAAGGAGAAATGGGAAAGTCTCTAACTAATTTCCTACACACAGCTGTACAATACAACTAATGGTTGCTCATTAGAACTGCCAAAACTGAGAGCTACAGAAAGTAAAGAGAGCGGAACAGGTTCGAGGGGCTGAATGCCCTTCTCTTGTTCTGTATGAAGTACAATGGCTGGTGGTTTCCATACCCGATGGACACCAATCCTATAGAGGCAGATCTCAGGGTTTAAACCTTGACCATGTGCACAGTCCCGCTGACTGTGTGTGATGTCATGGCCGCAGCGATATTAAATATTTGGTGACCACACCTATGCCCCTGGCCCGGGTATAGGGGGCATACTGGCTGTTTTTAACTCCTCTTTGGCAAATCTGAGTAGTTGCTGTTTCTTTGCTCGATTGTGTGCATTGAGGGCTGTCAGCTCTGCTTGACGTGACTGGGCTTCCAGTGACCCAGCGTCTGAGAGGTCTCCCGAGATATTGCCACTTAATAATGATTGGCAATTGGCGAAGATTTGGGCCGAATTCAAAACATCTCAATATCAAAGAATTCCAGCGCTAACATGTGTCTTTACCTGGGGGATTATAGTGGGAAGGTTCTCCTGCAAAAGAAGAAATAACATTTGAATTAAGATTAAACAGGAAGGTGATTGTTAGACATACACGGGATGAAAGAACAGATGGAGAATACACAAAATAATTTCCAAAATAAAACTGTACAACACAAACAACTAATGCTCACTTGTTAGAACTGCTAGAGCACCAAGAATAATATTTGCGGAAAAGACTTGAATGCTCTTGTTCCTATGTGAAGCTCAATCGCCGGTAGTCTTGATAAATGACAAGAGACCAATCTGACCCATGATTGATTCTGATCGACGGACTGAACCAGAGGCAACAGATCACACCTCTCTCATTTATTCGATTCTCTCACTGATCCAATCCTGGGCCAGTGGTCAATGACATCGGTCCTGAAATTCTGCTGAGCCACCACTGATCTCCTGCCGTAATTGTGGAGGGAGACTGGAGAAATCCCAGAGAATCAGCGTAACCAGTCATTTGGTCCTCACCCGAGTGTAAATTGTAAGTACTGTCCAGTTTATAACAACTAATATCACAAATGTAATTCATGCCCTGACAAGGGTGACCTTGCGGTATATTATCACTTCTCAGTACAATGACAGATCTCGGGGTGTAAACCGCGTCCATGTACACAGCCCAGCTGACCTTGTGTGTTGTCATGATGTCAACTCATTTCAATGATGTGTGTACACGCCTATGCACTGGCCCGGATTTAGGGATCATATTGCTGCCTGGGTTTCCAGTGAGCCAGCAGCTCTTCAAGGACTCCCGAGCTACTGTCACCTCAAAATGATTGGCCACACTGGGAAACAGGTGTGGAGGTCAAAACGTGCAGAAATCAATGTCATCAAACTCTGACTAACACGTTACTTTACCTGGTACATTGGAGTGAGTAGGTTCTGCTGGAACAGAATGAATAACAGTTCAAATAACATTAAAGGCGAAGGAGACTGTTGGGTTCACGTTTGAAGAACAGATGGGAAAATACTAAATAATTACATTCTCAAGACTGTATAATCCAAACCGCTAATGCTCGCTCATTCCGACTGCCACAACATTGAGCAACAGAAAGTAACGCGTTTGGAGCAAGCTTGGGGGTTTGAATGACCTATTCTTGTTCCTCTTGGAAGTACAATGGCTGACTTTCGAGAAACCATCTGACACCAATCTGACCCATGATTTCATTCTGATCAAAGCAGATAATGAAACATGCTAAATCACACCTCACGCATTTCTTAGAATCACTCACTGATCCAATTCTGAGACAGTGGTAAATCACACCTCGCGCATTTCTTAGAATCATTCACTGATTCAATCCTGGGACAGTGGTAAATGACCCTGAAATTCTGCTGGAGTTCTTTTAGGATGTAACGAGCAGGGTGGATAAGGGGGAACCAGTGGATGGGGTGTAGTTGGATTTTGAGAAGGCATTCGATAAGGTGCCACATAAGAGGTACTGCACAAGATAAAAGCTCACGAGGTTGGGGGTAACATATTAGCTTGGATAGAGGCTTGGCTGACTAACAGAAAACAGAGAGTCGGGATAAATGGATTATTTCTGCGTTGGCAAACAGTGACTAGTGGGGTGCCGCAGGGATCGGTGCTGGGTCCTCAACTATTTACAATCTATATTAATGACTTGAATGAAGGGACCGAGTGAAATGTAGCCACATTTGCTGATAATACAAGGATGGGTGGAAAGAAAATTATGAGGAGGACACAAAAAATCTGCCAAGGGATATAAACAGGCTAAGTGAGTGGGCAAAAAATTGGCAGATGTAGTATAATGTGGGAAAATGCAAGGTTATCCATTTTGGCAGAAATAATAGAAAAGCAAATTATAATTTAAATGGATAAAAATTGCAAAATGCTGCAGTACAGAGGGACCTGGGGGTCCTTGTGCATGAAACACAAAAAGTTAGTATGCAGTTACAGCAAGTAATCAGGAATGCCAATGGAATGTTGGCCTTTATTGCAAGGGGGGATAGAGTATAAAAGCAGAGAAGTCCTGCTGCAACTGTACAGGGTATTGGTGAGGCGACACCTGGAGTACTGCGTACAGTTTTGGTCTTCCTATTTAAGGAAAAATATACTTGCATTGGAGGCAGTTCAGAGAAGGTTCACTCGGTTGATGCTGGAGATGAGGAGTTTGACTTATGAAGATAGGTTGAGCAGATTGGGCCGATACACATTGGAGTTCAGAGGAATGAGAGGTGATCTTATCGAAACATATAAGATAATGATGGGGCTCGACAAGGTGGATGCAGATAGGATATTTCCACTCATTGGGGAAACTAAAACTAGGGGACATAGTCTCAGAATTAGGGACTGCCCATTTAAAACTGAGATGTGGAGAAATTTCTTCTCCCCAAGGGTTGTAAAGCTATGGAATTTTCTGTCCCAGAGAGCTGTGGAGGCTGGGTCATTGAATATATTTAAGGTGGAGATAGACAGATTTCTGAGCGATAAGGGAGCAAAGGGTTATGGGGAGCGGGCAG